>NC_090937.1:1247707207-1248332207 GCF_040938575.1 Ambystoma mexicanum | reverse complement strand
GCCTTTTTATGGCAACATCCTTGCACGTCTCCCCCTGTGAATGCCAATTTCACTGGGAAGTACAGGCTGGCAAGAGGGGATCCTTCTTTCCTCTCCACACACCCTTCCTGGGTAGGGCTTGTAGTGCAGTCTGCCACAATATCCACCAGACCCGCAGCATCCTTGTCAAATCTCCCTATGGATTGGGATGGAAGAAGCTTTGGTCAAGAATGTTTTAACTTCTGGCAACATGGCACTCAAGGCCACAAACATAGCTTGCGGGTTCACAAAATATTCTTTCGGTTTGTGGAATGATGTGGAACATGCAGCAGAATACATCCCTGAGGGAGCCATGCAGGTGTTAGTACTCACAAGGTTATTATGAGTGTTCTTCTCCAAGACAACCCCAATAATTACGGGGTCTCCTCACTGAGGGCGACCTTTCCGATGAAGCCAGCCTCTGCCTGTTTGATCTATGAAGGTCGAGTTGTGATTCAAATGAAAGAGCAAAAATACCACCAGGTAAACGGCAAGCTATAAGAATAAGGATAGGTTTTAGTACCAATAGCCTAGCAGAAGGAGATATGCATTAGTTAGGACAATACTGACCAATGAATCACTGGGCGCTAAGCTGAAAACCCTTGAAGAGGTCGACGGGTGGCAAAGAATTTCTGTGGCCACTCTGTGAATCAAGGACAGACAAAGACGTGCAATATGTACCAAAGAAAGGAGACGCCAATCTAATCTACGTGAAGACAAGCTTACCTAATTTGTCAGAGTAGGATCTGTGTTTACAGTATGAGTCACAGCAGGAGTCCTGAAGTAGAGGGTTTTAGTAGGATACAGGAGGATAGGGTACTAGATGCAGAAGGGAAGCATGTTAGTATGGTTAAGGGACCTACCCCCGGGCAGAACGAGGGCACACTAACGACAGTTGCAGTCCACAATGATTCCAACTGCAAATCATCCAAAGTCCAGTGCACAGAGACGGTCCACAGAAAACAGCAATTCCCACTTCTCCAGAATTCCATAGCAGGAAAGACAAGGCAATGATTACCAGCAAGAACAAGTTTTAATGGGTGATCCAAGAGTCAATCCCTATGAAAGAAGCAAAGTTTGTTTATCCGGGTAATCACAAAAGATGGTATCAAAACGTAATCCAAGAGCAGGTTCAAGAGGCAGAAACAGGGAAGAAGAATCAAAAAGTCCATCAACTAGTATCTAAACGTTGGGGTACTTACTTCGATTAGAAGCATCAGCACTTGGAGCTCTCATTCTTTATGCCTCTGCGGGGACGGGAGGTATGTGCCGAAATACCACTGTACGTCAGGTACCCATTGCAATGCATGAAGCCATGCGGCGTGAGAGCATGTTAGCTGGCGTATGTTGCATATGCTTACAGCGTTGATCTAGTCGCCCTGGTAACCGCCAAGAGCGCAGACAAGGAAACAAAGGGCTATGCTGCTTGCGTAGGGGGCAGTCATTTCCCCCGCGAGTTGTGACAGCGGGATGGATTTATACAACTGGTGGAGGATGGGAAGGAGGTCGCCAAGCAGTCATTGCAGATGGGCCTGGATGTTGCAGACTGCATTGGCCGCTCAATGAGGTCGGCGGTAGTTATGAAGAGGCAATCCTATTTGAAAACTTCTGAGTTCTCCCCTAATGTTTAAAACTGCCTACTAGACATGGCTTTTGAGAGGGATATGCTCTTTGGACAAAAGGCGAATGACTCTCTAGAAACATTCAAAGAGTCTAAGCAATAGGCGCTATGTATCCTATGGCAAGCCAGGCAGAGGCATAGGCATAGGCGTTTCTTGCATCCTGGAAGGGGCAGAGGGGCTTCCAGAGGCCAACAGACAGCAGCGGGTGCGGCCACACCCTCTAAGCCGCTTTGATTTCCCCTCTCACGACTTACCGGTTGGTGGACAATTGGCAGGGTATTGTGCCAGTGGCAGGAGATTACCTCAGACACTGAGGCCCTGCAAACAATTTGGTGGGGTTAATGTCTGCCCTTCTTAAAAAGGCCATCGAACAGACCCCCCACCCTCCCCAATCCAACTGGGACAAGAGCTCCAGGAATAACTGAGAGCCGTGTTGTCAAAGGGTGTCATGGAAGAGGTACCTCCCGAACAGAGGGGGTCGGGCTGGTATTCCCAGTATTTTCGGATTCCCAAGAAGTTAGGAGGTCTCTGTCCCATTCTGGACCTCAGGGCCTTGAACAAGTTCCTGAGGAAAGACAAGTTCAGGATGGTGACGTTGAGAGAGATTCTCCATGCTCTCGAACTTCAGGACTGGCTTGTGTCAATTGACTTACAGGAAGCCTATTTCCACGTGCCTATACATCAATAGCGCAGGAAGTTCCTACGGTTTCTCATAGGGGACAAGCACCATCAGTTCAAAGTACTGCCCTTCGGTTTTACCCCCGCTCCGAGGGTCATCACCGAGCTCATGGCGGTAGTTGCAGCTCACCTCAGGAGATCTGGGGTCCACATATTTCTTTAACTGGACGACTGGCTGATCCGGGGGAAGTCAGCCGGGCAGGTTTTGTCTGACCTGGAGGACAACTGTCTACTACTGCACAGACTGGGATTCTCCCTGGACATGAAGTTTCACGTGTTACCAGTCCAAAGGCTCCAGTTCATAGGAGCAGTCCTAGACACTTGGATAGGGAAGGCTTTCCCACCTGAAGAGAGAGCTGAAAGCATACAGCAGATGGTACATGTGTTCCGGAAACCACGCCATTTTACCAGCAGCTTCCTTCCTCCGCCTCTAAGTTCTCAAGGCTGCCTGTATTTTTATAGTGCCAAAGGCCGGGCTGCACTTGAGATCCCTCCAGTGGCTCTTACGGGATCAATGCTCTTAGTATGTGGGAACCCTCATGGATCCTCTCCATGTGTCCAACCAAGTGGTCCTCGACCTTGGCTGGTGGGACAACTGCAGCAACCTTATGCCGGGGGAACCCTTCTGGCTCCCTTGGCCTCGGGTGGTCATGGATGCATCACTTAAGGGTTGGGGCGCACCCTCAGGGGACTTTCAGGTGAGCAGCCTTTGGACCTCGACAGAAGCCAGGTGACATATCAATAGACTAGAATTGAGAGCCATCAGGCTAGCCCTGAGGGCTTTCGCCCCATCTCTCAAAGGGAAGCATGTCCTCATTCTAACGGACAACACAGTGGCCATGCACTACCTAAACAAACAAGGTGGCGTGCACTCCCGGACTCTTTGCGTAGAGGCAATGCTACTGTAGTTCTGGTTGCTAGAGAACAAGATCTCGGTCTCAGCAATTCATCCGGCGAAGACAGAGAATGGTTTGGTGGATGCTCTGAGCAGGCAGAGCACGGTCTCACACGAGTGGGAAGTGTCAGGAAGTCCTGGAAGAGGTCTTCTCTCTCTGGGTTACCATTGCAGTGAATCTGTTCGCCACAGAGTCCAACAGGAAATGCAAACAGTTTTGCTTGAGGGAATCCACAGCGAACGGCGCACTGGGGGATGCGTTACTGCTGGATTGGACTTTCCCTCTCCACTGCTCTTTCACCTTGATTCCTGTCATTACTTGGGTTCTCAGGAGGTTGAACAGATTCTGAGCGACCATGATCTTGTTCGCCTCGGACTTGCCGAGGAGAACGTGATACTCCAATCTATTTCTCCATCCTGTCCTCATTCTCCTTGATCTATCCTCTGCTTTTGACATGGTCAACCATGCCATCCTGCTCAATTATCTCCGGGACAACCTTGGTATTACTGATCAGGCCCTGGCCTGGTTGACCTCCTTTCTCACCGACCAGCCCTCTCAGATCAAACTGCATGTGACCTTGACATCACTTTTCTCTGGGGGGAAGGAAGGGGAGCTTGTCTCAGGACTAACTGGACAGAGCCGGAGCTCCACATTGAGCCTGTTTCTCATAGTTTCACAAACTCATCCTGTAACATGCCTTAAAATCTAACATTGCGGAACTCCTCCTACCTTATACCCCATGACTTTGCTTTTCCGCAACACTTCTCTGACTCCATCTCATACGCCTACATATGTCAGTTACCTACTCACACATCCCTTAAAACATAACACTGTACACTACTGCTAAATGCTAAATACATCACCCTATCTTTAACCTCTGCAACCGCAACATGAATACATTGTTGCTTTTTCTGTATGGCTATATGGTGTTTCTAAAAAGTGTCAAAGCTAACTACAAATGCCTACATGCCATTCGCCGCTCCCAATGAGAACTGCTAGCAATGGGACAGACGCCTGCTAATATATCTTTGTCAGTCTGAATCCCTTTGCCTGGCTAGGACGTTACACTTGCATCCCAACACTTGCTCCAGGGACCCCAGTCAAGTTCCAAGGTTTAAGACTCAACTAGTCTATGCCTGGTATGATGAATCCAGCAATGTCATCACTCCCTCTCAGGGGAATCTCTCTTCCCATATGGCCTGGAAAGGAGGCTGAAAACCCTCAGGGGAGGGAAGGAGACACACTGGTAACGTCATGGCATCGCCCTTTACACTCAGAACATGACACCCCCCTAATACCCATGCCTTTATGGCTTATAGTGGTGTAGACCCAGTTCAACCACCTTACACCAATAATAGAACTCTTTCTAACATATTCTGTAAAGACACTGAGACAAAGAAGTGCGTGGGAGCAATACAGAGCCCGGACTGGGGACACGCTCTAGTTGTTTGTAGAGTGCAGGAAATGTCGCAATGTTTAAAAGCAGGAAGCGTAAGGTGGAAGGAAATTCACTGCAACCGACGCAGGTCGGGAAGCGAAGAGAAGCCAAGCTGTCAGCCGTGCAGTCGAGCATGGAGACGCCAGACGAGAGCAGTGAAATCTCACAAGCTCAGCTGGAAACCCAGAGAGTGGAGAGAACGGCGGGGCCAAGGCACGGAGAGAAGGGAAGGCAGAGGCTGGCCAAGAGACGCATCCCCAAGGGCCCTGGAGATGCCAGACTGGGACAGGAGGAAGTGGAGAAGCTTTGTGCAGGCAAGGGAAGCTGGAGAATCAGGCCAAAACCCTTCTGCTGCAAGGCAGAGCTGCTCGCACTTCCACGAGAAGCTGAACACGGAGAAGGACCTAAAAGAGAGCGGGGAAGCCACCACAATGTCAGTGAGCCCACGGTGGAGGGTTGGACACCGGGTTGTGCTCTGGGAACATATTACTCACCGAAAGTGGGGAGCGAAATCCCACGGGTTGCCTACTAGGGGCCTGATTCACAGAGTGTTTTCCAATGGGAAAGTACCATTATAAAACGCTTCTGTGAATCAGGATGTAAGTGTTCTGCATAATCCCAGTGCTTGGGGAAGTTAACGGACAAGTACACAGAAGTAAATCACAGTGAAAGACTATTAAGAAAGAGGTACTTGGGGAAGAGGCATACCCCGTGTGGCCTTAATGGTGAGGAAGATTGCAAAAGACCTGGCACAAGGGTAAACCAGGCAGTGTGATTGCAAGTCTGGGACCCGCACCCAAATACAGAGAACATTGTAAAGTCCTGGCAGGGGAGTAGCCCAGGCACAGTGAAGGTGAAGGGTGAAGGGAAGTCTCATGCCCCTTAGAATAGAATGTTGTTAAGAGCCAGCAGAAGAGTAAGCCAGGCTTTGTAATTGCGACTATGGGACCTGTATCCAAATACAGAGAACATTGTAAAGTCGTCACAGGAGAGTATCATAGGCACAGTGAAGGTGAGGATTCAAGGGAAGTTGCATGCCCCTTGAATTTGAATGTTGTAAAGGCATGGCAGGAGAGTAATGATTGTGATCCATATCCCCGGTATTTGTTAATGACATATGCTGGGAAAAGAACTGTGACTTTAAGCTGGGAAGAAGCTGAGAAACTCAGGAGAAGATAAACACCCTCCTGAGGATTGTGGAACGTTGATCATTTGTTTATACACCTTTTTTGGAACTTTGTGTTGGAAAATTAGAAAAGCTACAGATCGCGAACTGAAAGATTATCCCTTTACACATTTCTTTGAGTTTAGTTTGTAAGGGTCAGGATAGGATTTTAGACACAGGACAAAGAACTCTTTATTTTTGGACATTCAGTCACTGCCATCCTTTAGTTTCGTTGAGGCAGTGAAGCCCCTCATAGTGATAGGTCGAGATAGGTCTTTCTCCAACCCTTCTTTTACTTTAGTAAAAGTCTATAGCAATGATCATAATGCCTCTGTGTCGGAGCTTTACTTCTGATTCATTAAACATAAGGAATGGGATCAGGCTCAGATGATACAAACTGGGGAACCCTAAAATCTGACAAACCTAGTGAGCGAGCATCCAACCCATCTATAGCCACTAAGGAATCCATTGGCTTTATGTCCAGCAGCTGTGAAGAAATATTACAACCTGGAAAGAACTGTTCAATTATTATTAATTTCTACCGATCTAATCCTAGTGCCCTCCCCTCGCCTCCCCTCCAGGAACATATGTACGGTTGGCTTCTGAGTCTGGACTGGCCTGGTGGTTCGGCATAGATGTCATGGCTGGGGTAATAGACCCTGACATACAGGGGTGATGTGAAAATTCTAATGCAGAACAATGGTAAAAATCCCTACGACATCAAGATGGAGGAGAAAGTGGCCCAGGGGATTTTAAAGAAGGCCCAATTTCACAAATTGGTCGAATTTACTAAGACCAACAATACAGGAAGGGGAAAGAATGTTTTTTGGGAGGCAAGCAAAGACTCTCCAGTTACATCAGAGGTATTACCATCAAATCCGGCGGTAATTGCGCGGCAGTAATTGCACCGAAAATGGGTGGAAAGTCGGTCGCATTCACCTCCAGCTCAGAGCTGGAGGTGAATGCGCTGAGTTTCCCTCAAACTCTGGATTGGGCAGAGCGATAATGAGGCAGTAATAGCGTCACCACCACATTTTACTACACCGCCCAACTCCTGATGAGGCCCTTTATCCCTTTACACATTTCTTTGAGTTAAGCTTGTAAGGGTCAGGATAGGATTTCGGACAGAGGAGGGAGAACTCTTTATTTATGGACATTCTGAAACTAACATCCTTTAGTTTCGTTGATGCTGGAAAGCCCTTCATAGAGATAGGACGAGATAGGTCTTTCGCCAACCCTTCTTTTACTTTAATAAAAGTCTATAGCAATCATCATAATGCCCCTGTGTCCAAGTCTTACTCCTGATTCAATACACTGGCCACTGTCAAGCGTCTGTGTTTAGACCTGGCAGTTATGCATTTTATGCAAGCTACGCCAGATCACATGAAGAGCAGACTTATTCATGCCTCAGCTGCATGTGCCTGCACCTGTTCCCACCTACTCAAGTGTGGCACCATGAGCAGTGCCCTCCACTCCACCAACCTAATGGCATAAAGTGTGCCTACTAAATGAAAGGCTGCACAGCTGCTTACTGCCCCACCCCCCCTCGTGCATCGATATCATGTGTCCTGCTGCTGCTGTTAGTAGGCTGACTGGAAAGAAGATGACAGGTGCAGCCAGCATGATGGGTGCCCGATGTTGTCTTATCGGTCACCTTTGTGTATTTTTAAAAATTGGTATGAATATAGGTGAAATTGATGAGCCAGCTGGAACAACAAGTGGTGATGACCCAGCTCATCAATTTCCTTCATTGCACTTTTAGTAGTCTACTGTTTATCTTGTAAAATATGACCTTCATTTAAACAGTAACATTACAGTTTTCAGGCTTTGTGTCAATAATCTTTGCCTGGAACTGCAAAAGCGTCATTTTGTTGTGTTCACAATTTAAGGCAATAGGCGTTTCTGAAACTGGATAAGTAATTTTCTCAGTCTAAGAAAGATGAAAAAGTGTTCTTTCATTCATGGCTTTTGCTTTGCTTTTCGGGTCTCATAGTCCTACATTCATACTGGGAATAGCAAAGGGAGACGTTCTAGAATGCAAAGAAAAAAACTGCCATTGGTGAGCATCTCCTGACTGGTGTTGGGAATGTTGGCATTTATGACAACCTGAAGGTACTATACCATCCGTACGGTTGACTTATATGAGCAGTTGAAGGGCTCTTATGCTGGACCTTAATGCTCTTGCACTTGTCCTGCTTCCTCCCACTAACCCAACCTCCCCTCCTCTTTCAGAGCCACCAGAGCACCAAGGGACCACTCCGGTGGTGATAGTGTGCGGTACAAATGTCCTTTAACATTAACATTAACATAACAATACCTTTTTAACCTTGTTATCCCAGATCATGGTGGCCTTTTTAAAGCTATGGTTTGTTTCTTATATAATCCAGCTTCTGCCATTGGATTCCTTTAGGGCACTTGGGAAATTGTATGCAGCTGCAAAATATGAAGGAGTATGCAAACCTGTAGAGCAAGAGCAGGGTTGTTGAATAAAAAGTCTAGTTTACCACTTGAAATGTGTATATTTCTCCACAGTTGAGTTCCACAGTTTTTCCAGTCTTTCAGCTTAGGTTGAAGTAAAGGCCCCTTTCATGGAAAAACAGACATATGAGATGGCGGCTGATCCCCCAGGCCCCAATGTAAAAGAGTGCCGGAGGAGGAATGGCCTTGATTCTGGAGGAAAAGATTTGATGTTCCCCAGCCACAGTAACACGTTGGTGGACATCTGTTGAAGCTGTGCTGCTGCTTACCGCAATATCCAAGTAAGTGGTAGCAGTTCCTTCAGCAATTAAATGGAAACATATATTCTCCTGTAGTGGAGGCTCAATGTTGGAGGGAAGGAGAAGAGGCGAGTGAAAGACTGGGGTGTCTGACACAGACGCTTCCTGGTAAGTTCCCAGGTTACAGGGAAGGCACAGTGATCAAAGTCACCCGGAGAGCGCCGGTGTACGCCACTGGTTACATGGTTTAACATGAATATCAGAGTGACATGAAAGACACCAATGGGCAGTCTAGGCACTGGATCAGATTAGTTAATTTGCGCTATAGCAGGTGGTCACAGTAGTGTACACTGAGAGGGCTGGACAAAATGGTGTGGTGGTGCAGGGAGAGACCTCAGTGGGTATCCAAAATCGACAAAACTCTGGAAAAGCCAGAGGAAGGCATTTGTGAGTACCGTGAGGTGTTGTTGGAGGCAAATAACACAAAGGTGCAGATAAGGGCTCCTGATAAAATGTTTTGATGGGCAGATAAAAAATGCAGGTGCCAAGGATCAGATCAAGAACCCAGGATGCATGATCTATCAAACATACTTGCTATACCCCTTTGGGACATTTGTTCTCCCCAACTATTTTTCACAGTCTGTGGGATCCATCAAAACTACTCTAGTCTGACTAACTATCCAGCTCAGAAGGCCACAATGTTTGAGCTTAATACTACACTGAGCATTCTAGAACATGTGCCATGCTTTTGGATGGTCAACTTTAAGTGTGCAGTGGTGACTCTTGGAGGAGGCATAATGCCAAAGATGACACCCAAGTAGAAACAGTCATTGAAGTGCCCACAAAGCAAGACAGAAGGGATATATCAGAAGAAAAAAAATAGCTTTGTGTACAGCTATCCAGTCCTATGTCTTGGTAATGGCGAGGGAGAGAAGAGAAGTTTGAGAACAAGATTGAAGTCTTTGAGAGCAGAGGACTGTTGGCGGATGTCTTGGGTATAAAATAGGAAGATAGACTGATGGAATGGGAAACTCAGGAAAGAAATCGGTGCTCATGGTGGATGACATCGAAAACTGAGAGAGGCGCTGTAACCTGCTCTTACCTGGAGTCTAAGAGAAGGGAGGAAAACCACAAAAGGAAAAGGAGAGGGGGTCGTGGTTTGGAGCCTCTGTGTGAAGCCCACAGTATTCAGCCTATAACGCTGGTGTCTGACCCGGGTCGGGGTCCCAGCGATAATCAGCATGTGCAGCAGAATCTGCGGGCTCACTGTGGCGATTGGCAGAGGTGGGGGACACCTCAATCACCCTCTTTGCACGGTGAGAGCTTTGGAGCCCGATCCGCTGGGGCCAACCTCCAAGTTGGCGCCCGATGTCCCTGGGGACCTGCAGCCCCCTATCTAGCCCTGGTGCCGCTTCTCTGCCCTTGGTGGAGTCACTGGCATCCGAGCCGACGTGAGTGGGCGGCTGACAAGGGAGAGCCAGGATGTGGCGCGGATGGGGGGACGGGCTGCATCCTGCTGAAATGAAACCCTGAGCTGAGCCCCACGGGAGGACCTGGAGGAGACAGCGGCAGCCCCATAAACGGCTGTTGAAGAAACGTGGTCGCAGAGCTGGGCCCTGCTGGGACGTAGTGATAGCTGGCAGCCTGAGACAAGCGCCTGAGGAGAAAGGGCCTTCGAGAGTGGAGGCAGCCCGCAGATATTGGGAGTGCAATGGAGCACGTCAGATAACTGGTGCAGGAGCTTCATTGCCTGGGAACCGAGGGGGAGGGACCCTATAATATCAGAGTGCAGGCCCAGCAACCCAGAAAGAGGAGCAACTGCAGGTGCCAGCCAGGACACACCATCATTTGGAGAGGTGCAGGGGCCCCTGGAGAACCTAAGAGAGATTTGAGCTGGTTAGAGTGGTTTGCACACAAAGCTGAGGTAGAGGAGACCCGGGATTCCCAGACCATGTTACCTGGAGACCCCACTGGGCACCGTGAGGCTCCAAACCCATCTATACCTCACCATCAACAAACACCAGCTGTGGGGCAGTATTTGAATGTTTGGTGTCGCTGGTGGTGGTCTCGGGCACCCAATGAGATGAGAGGCGGAGGGCAGTTCAGGCTTTGCTGCAACAGCAGCCCCCCACGCAAGAATGGCCAAGTAGCAGAAAACCCAGAAGAGTGCTGATATTGTGGCCCCCCTGTAGTCCCAGGAGAAGGGGAAGAGGTCAGAAACTGTACAGGCCATGGCACATTCCCCAGAATGTCTCATGGGCCAGTTGGCAACGAAAGGAGGACGTTCAGTCCTTTATGTCTGAAATCAAGGCTGAATTCCAGAGCTTCATGGTGCTGATTTCAATGTGGAACGACGGGATAACTGAGTGGTGGAGGTGGAGAAAAGGCTCAGGGAGGCCGAGGAACAAGCAACGGAGCAAGCGTCTATGATTGCAGACCTACACCGTCAAGTTCATCCATTTGGAGGAAAGAAGTGAGCTCATGGCATCCAAGCAAGAAGACCTGGAGAACAGGGCTAGTAGGAACAATCTTCTGAACTATCAAGCAGCAGCACAGCTAGCACAGCTGCCCGCCTGGTTCGGATCTACCGACCCCCTGCGCCTAAGTGTGTGGAGATCGAGCAGGCTAGTCTTCCCCTCCCTTTGGGCCCCTTGCCCTACATTTGTGCGGCAGCACGAGCCTGGTGGCCAGAACACCTGTTACTGTGGAACTGGGCGCGGAAGCGGACGGGTACCCAGGGGGGGGGGCGGGCCCCGGCCACCGATCTGTCATAACTCAGACTTCTCCCCTGGTCTTAGACCCACAGACTTCACACAGTGGACACAAGGGGGCATACAACACATCTTGCAGCTCTTTGAACGAGGGATGCCCCTATCTTTCTTGGAATGCAAATAAAAATGTAGGCTGTCGGGGTGGAGGGGTTCCTAGAGAGACTGGTCAAAGATGGCCACACAGGCCAGTGAACTCCACGGCAGCCCAACTATATCCAGACCAGATCCTGTCGTCCACATGCAGCCACAAACCCAGTTTGGAGAGTTTATTGTTGGATTAATCCCACAGAAGGCGCAGAGAAACTCTGGTAGCCAGTGGTGCGGTAATCCCAGAGATATCGGGACCAGCTGGAGCTCGGTGGGCTGAGCCGAGACAAGTTGGTTTTGCAGGCAGACGAGGGCTAGAGGAAGGAGCCGGAGACCAGCGTTTGCGGCCTGGGACCGGACAGGGAAACGCAGTATGAGCACGCCCCAAGTAAAGCAGAGTGCTGGACCTGAGGGAGAACAGCCAGCGGATACCCGAGCCTTGAAGAGGCCGGCAGAGCTAACCGTCGCGTCCACATAGGAAGGCAGCGGAACCCTGCACTTCACCCAGTGTGGAACAAGGTAAGTGAAAAACCTAACATCCCTCCCTAACACTTAAAACTGAACTGCATCAGCCGGCGGGGGGCAGACCCATCCCCGAAAGGCCCCCTGTAACATTGCAGAGTGGCAGAGACCCAGACACCAGAAGCAGGGGCAAGATGTGAGACGCAGAGTACTTTGAGGGGGTGCGGCAGGAGTAAGAGGGGCCCTGCAGGTGAACACCGCATTGGGGGAAACTGGAGAACAGACTGGGAATCCAAGTGCTAACATAGCACTGACAGCCAAGGGTGGTCGCCCCAAATCAGCCACCTAACAGCAGGGCAATATGTCCACATCACAAAAAGCGGGTAAACAGCAGTTGAAACTCCATTTTGAAACCTCAAACTCAGGCAAGACAGCTGTTGCAGGAGAGAACTCCATGGACTCCATGGAAGAGGCCTCACAATCTGGGATGGTGGCTCCAGGAGGAGCACTGAGCGACATCAAAAGAATGCTGCGACAAGTACAGGCAAGCATTCAGTCCTTAGACAGCAAAATGGACACCCTCCCATGTAAAGTGGACCACGTGCAAGTCCAACGTGGACAAACATGATGAGCGCCTGGATGAGGTGGTGGATGATACCAACACAGCCACAAGAGACCTGGCCACAATCAAAAAAACAGTTAAAGAGCCAGTGGAGAAACAAGATGACCTAGAATCTAGATCAAAGAGGAACAAACTATTGTGGGGGTGCCAGAGTCGGCGTACCAGAAAGACATGGAAAAGATGGTGGAAAGCCTCCTAAAAGTGGTCTTGGGGGGAGAACATATATCGAAGGTGTTCATCGTAGAGCGGGCTCACCATATACTGAGCGGCAGGAAGCCTGTGCTTGACACCCTAGTGCGCCCGTTGATCGCCTGCCTGCTCAAGTACTGAGACAGAGTACTAGCTTTACGCAGAGCACGAGAGTTGGGCCCCTTGTCATATCAGAACTCCCCTATCTGCCTGTTTCCAGACTTCTCAAATAAAGTTCAGTCGTCTAGGAAGACATTCATCGATGTCATTCGAGAAAGAAACTTGAAGTATGCTATGCTGTTTCCAGCTAAACTGCGTGAGGAACACGACAGCCGGGTCCTTTTCTTCCAAACCCCGGAAGAGGCGAACTGCTTCCTGGAGACTTTACCCAGAGGGCCGTGGCGATGAAAATAAGTGTAATATGAGCAGAAGGGACATACCTATGGCCTAACATGTTGGAGAGCTTGGGATGTTTATGTGCTATAGCAGACTGGGGTCGGGCACAGTTGTAGGCTGCCTGGATGGCAGGGCCCTAATGTGCCCCAGAGCAGGAGCAAAGAGATGGTTTTTGTGGGCAAATGGGCGGGGGGGGGGGCGATCGAAGGTGGTGGACTTGAGATCAGGACATTTCAGAGCCTTATGAATACAATAATACCAATAGCCTGTAATTGATCACCAAAAGCGACTGAAAAACTAAACATATGCTGGACATGGAAGGTGGAAAACGTCTGGAGGGTTAGACACCCTGGGAATGCAGAATATATGTTTCACTCATCGGTACACAACTCAGCCTACCGGCTGCATTACTTCGTGATCTCGAACTCAGTAGCGGGAAGAGTGACAGAAATAGCTATCCTAGCACGCACACTGCCAGATCACGCACCAGTGTTGCTGGCTCTAGAGGTCCCGGGTCGGGTGGGCGGGAGACATCCATGGGTGTTCAAGAGTGAAGGGCTGTCAGATGGGCTATTTCGGGAGGAACTGACTAAATCTATAGATACCTTTTTCGAATTAAACTTGGGATCAGTAGAGTCCTATTCGACACTATGGGAGAGCTTCAAATGTGTCATAAGGGGAGAGTGTATTGCGAAAGAAGCCAGGGTGTTAGAACAAATACGTAGATAACTACCGGAAGTGGAGGTGCACATTCAACAAAGGCAGCAACCAACACCTACACCAAAGGAATAAGCCGAGATTAAGGAGAAGCTACGGGAGTTTAGGGGGTTAGCAATGAGAGAGGTGAAATTCATGAAGGGGAAAGGAGCAGTGAGATGGTATGGGGAGGGACAACGACCAGGGAGGCTGTTAGCCAGGGCCGCTAGACTGGAAGTGACTGGGGGCCGGGGTAACATCAGTTAGGGATGAGTGAGGGGCTGAGAAATTTGGGGACGTGGACATCATCCAGGCATTCTGTGTGCTATATGCCACCCAGATACAGGTATCCCAGCAAGAGGTGAATAAATATCTAAATCAGGTGGCATTGTATTAGTGCGGGGACGAGGAGCCGGAGTCGCTAGGCCATCCCTTATCGCTGGAAGAGGTCCTGGCAGCAATCAAATCCTTGCCATCCGGGAAAGCACCCGGCTCAGATGGCTACTCAGCGGAATTCTATAAATGATATGCTGGGAAGTTGGCCCCCCACCTGCTACAGGTGTACAACCAGAGATTGAAAGATGGCAGACTACCGGACTCGATGAGAGAGGCTATTGTAATGGTCCTCCTAAAGCCAGACAAGGAGGCAAATGAATATGAATGCTCATCCTAACGACCAATTTCCCTTATCAAACTGGACAATACAATTCTGCCCAAGATATTGGCGTCTAAGCTGGCTCCACTGATGCACAAACTAGTGGGGCCGGGCCAGATGGGATTCATACCGAGGCGGTCCACCTTGCATGTGATACGTCGGACTGGGGCTGATGCCCACGATAAAACGGGGTGACTCTGTGGTGATGTCCCTCCTGGATGCTACAAAGGCTTTTGACTCATTCGAGTGGCCCTTTATGTTTGCAACTCTATGTAGAATGTGGCTGGGGAGGGGTTTATCTCCCTAGTATCGCTACTATATACCCTACCCAGAGCCAAGATTAGGGTGAACGGCAGGTTCACTCAGGAGATTCCACTGGAGACGGAGACGTGGCAGGGATGCCCTCTTTCTCTGCTATGGTTCGCAGCATGTCGATTGAACCCCTGGCCGAACTGATAAGGAGCCACCATTGGGAAAGGGTAATGCACCTATATACCCACAAGCTAATCGTCTCATTTTACGCAGACAACATGGTACTCTACTTCAGGGATCTGCAGCGGAACCTGTAACCGATCATGGGGGATATAGACCAATTTGGGATATAGTCCTGGCAGTCCTGGGTAGCTACTTGCAATTCATATGGGCCGGGATCTGCCAGTGACTTACATACCGGGGATCCCCTTAACCAGTGAGAGTGAGAGGCACTACTTGACATGCATGCAGCGGTCGGGTATGACCTGCTTCTAGGATGTGTTTCCTGGGGAACAGTTCCTAACGCTGGAGGCAATGAGGGGGAGGGTGGCTCTTAACCCTCTGGACTTATTTCTACAATATCGACTGGTCAACTCCTTTAAACAGCTATTCTGGAGCTTCCCTCAGGAACTGGAGGTGGCCCCAGTTCTGGCTAAGATGGTTGGAAGGGCAAACGAGGGACGAGCAACATCCACATTATGTGACATCTGTATGGTCGCTAAAGTGGGAGGGGAATGCCCCTCCCAGAGTAGATAGGAGAGGACGCTCAGGCAAGCGATTCCGGATAAGACTTCGAAATACTTTTGCGGGGAGAAAAGTTGCCATTAATACCAAATTTAAACTGATACGCTTAAAATATCTGCATCAATTTTACCACACTCCGATCTCATTACAAAGGTTCTATCCAGAAACCTCGGAGGGATGTACAAGATGCGGCACAACCCCAGCTGATTTTCTCCACCTGGCCTGGAGCTGTATGAGGGTCCACGAGTTCTGGGAAAGGGTTTTTGATTTTATAAGTGCGATAGTGGGAGACGATGTGGCCCCGCACCCGCTGACCACACTCTTGGGTTACACAGTTCAAATCCACACGGGTGTAAGGAAACTGGTCAGTTTACTGCTGGTTCTGGTTAAACAAAGGGTGGCGATGGTGTGAGGGAGGTCCCAATCCCCAAAGTAGAACAGTGGCAGGCAGACATTTTATACTTCAATGAAATGGAATCAGAACTCGGCAGGCTGTCTCTCAATCAGACCACATCCAGAGACATATGGGGCCCATATGTACAATATCTGATCTCCTCACCTTAGAGATACATACTGCAGCTGCCAATATTCTCCTGGCAGCCTGGCAAGAACCACCTGTGGAATAAAGACTCAAGATGACGGGAGGGGCGCAAAGTCGAGAGAACTGTGGGAAATCTGAACCCCTGCTTTTGAGTGAGCTCATGATAAAAATTGGAAGATGCATCCAATTCAAGAGGCGATGGGCTAACCAATAACTCTGAAAGAGGGGTAGAGGTGGGCACTACTTTTTGTATTTGTTCAAATATTCAAACGTATTGATTTGTTCTTCCATTTTTGTGTGTACGAGGAGCTACCAGAAGAAAAGATCCCTATGGCACAGGAGCCTTTAGTCAACACTGTAACCGAAAAAATCAGGTGGGAACCACCTGATTAGCTCTGGTGCTCTAAAATTGCTCTATTCATTAGTGCCACTGCTTAAAAAATAGAATTTCCCACTGTATGATCAATAAATATCCTTTTTCTTCAATAATTCTCAACGAAAGAATTCTTCTAAACAGTACAAAAAATAATAGAAGTTGCACTCAATTCCAATAAAGATTTCAAAAGGCGTGTTTATTCACACGGTTGTTGAGGCAAAAAAAAAGACCCATTGGTCTGTTGAGAAACAACATTATGCCAATGCATTTCGGTGCCAAGCACCAGCTTCAGGGCTATGTGTTCAACATATACAAAATATTAAGGACAAACCATATTTGAATGGTTCAAACCACATTCAATTCCCATATTGTGCAGAATTACCAAAACATCTACAAAAATACATATACATGTGCTGTGTAGTTGTTAACACGGTAAGACACATACCTTAGTGTCCGTGCTGGGGCCTAGCTTGTGTGATCTCTCCTTGGAAAACTGTTAACGGGCGAGCTGCCTGCAATGTATACATTAGTGAGTCAAAGCTAATGCCTCATGTGGGTATGTAGGATAAAAATCCAAGCTTCAGTAAGTTAACACACTCACCTCCTGCTCGTTCCACTCCTTAGCCTGCACTGCACACCCCTACGCGGGAATTCGCGAGGCTTCCTGGCTTTATCTGTTGTCATGGTAAACCGGCAGGCGCCGCCCGTCATCTGTGAGCAGCTGTACGGGTTGCGCCTCACATCCCGCTCTCCCATGGAAACGGGTTGATGGACATGAGGTCGCCATGACAACCTGTTTGCATGCATATACACAAAATTATAGTGGCTGTGAAGTCCGATGACAACACAAAGTAGCAATACTTCTAGCAGGTTACTCTACCCATGATTCCTCTTTCTGTCGAGTGGGCCTGTAGGCATACAGATCTCTCATGCATTGGAAACAACCTGCTTGTGTGCATGTGCATATGCAAGTATTGTAATGACTGTAAACTCCATTACGTAGTTTACGCAGGTTACTGTGCCCATGATTACCCTATGAATCTGGTGGGACTGCAAGCATACATATCACTCATACGTTGGTGACAACACATCGACGTAGCTGCTCTCTTTCCATATTTCGTCTCACATGTGTGACTCGCATCTGCTAGCGGTATTGTGGGTAAAGTAAAAATACTCCCAATAATTACCCACATTCCAAAGCAGACACTCCCACATCATTGCTATCCCGTGTCTATACAATATAGACACGGGATAGCAATGATGTGGGAGTGTTTCCAATGCATGAGCGATCTGTATGCCTACAGTCCCACTCGACACAAAGGGGAATCAGTTTGGGCAATTTGAGAGCACCAGAGCTAATTCGGTTACAGTAACCAATAACTCTACCACAATTTTCGGGAGATGTTGCTCCCTACAATGCCTATGTTTATGTTGTTGTTGCAAAGCGCTAATGCAGTGCAGAAAAAGTAAATAAAAAGATTTTTTTTTTTAAAAAGAATGTAGGCTATCAGAGAGGGAGCGGTTCAGATACACCCAGCTCAGGCATGCCTGGGAGATGGGGTCTACTGAGCAAACCCTACTGGAGGTGAGCGGAGAGGGAACATATCCAGGCTTTACAAGCTCTTGCAACAGTAAATGTGGTCATTGTGACCCCAGTATATGTCGCAGTAGGAGAGCGAACTGGCCACACCTGGATAGACATTTGGTCCTGTAATTATTCCTCCTCCACCTGCGTACCCAACAGGGAATGTGCTTTTAAATTAACATATATGTGGTGCTATCCCTAACCAAACTGAATAGGATCCAGGGCATGGTGGACCCCACATATTGGTGGGAGTGCTCGGCTATGGGAACCTTTTTCGACATGTGGTGGGAGTGCCCGTGGGATCAGGCCTTCTGGGTAAAGGTGGTGGAGATGATAGGGAGGATAACGCAGGTTCAGCTCTCCCTAGAACCAGAGGTGATACAGCTGGGAGTTACTGTTCCAGGCACATGCCCAAAATCAGGCAGAAAAACCACACTAATGACACAACTCCTATTGGCAGTTAAGATCACTTTAGCCTGGACCTGGAAGGCACAGGAGTGTCCTCTCATCCCCCAGTGGGGGACACAAATATGTGACATCTTCGGGGCAGAAAAGGTCACAGCAGCCCAAGACATGAGGCTACACCGCTTTACTGATACATGGTCCCCTGTCTTGGAATTTAGCCTGGACATTCCAGCTAAAGCATTCAAACCTATGCAGGTAGCACGGTTCTTGCGGTCTGGGCCGTTAACAGGGGTTGTGTTGGGTTGGGGGGACCATGGGAGGGATAGAGGGATAGATGGATGGGGTCAGGATGTGGGGTGGGTTTCCTTTGAAATCTCATGGGGCTCTGTGTATTTTCTGAGACAAACTTAAGCATTCTCTTTGTCTTGTTCATGTGCATCCATACCTAAATAAAGTTGTTAGAGAAAGGCCAAAGAGATCATCAATTAATTCGTACAGGAGGAGGGAAGGAAGTGGTTTTTGATAGAGCACAGAGAGAAGGTGAAATGTGGAACTGCAAAAGGCCTCAGATCAATAGTGGTGAGGAGAGGAATCATTTTTATAGTGACCTACCTGTACCTAGCACCACCCTCCTACCTCCACCATCCTCCAACAACCATATCCCATCCCGCCTCCTGCTCACAGGATTACCAAAAAGTAATCTATCAACTGTATCCAAGATGTTTTCATTGTAATCACGATAACCCAATGATGATGCATTTAACATAACTAATTTCTGTAACCTATGCAAGTACGATCGCAAGTCAGGACGAGGTGGAGGGGTGGCAATGATTTTTTAGAACAACACTAGACTTTTATATATCTACACACCCCTAACTGGACCTATGTGAAGCACTCCAACTTAAACTTAATATCGAGGCAACACATTCATTGAGCCTAATAATTCTATACAGACCACCCCGAGATACTCCTCTCTTTGAGGAACAGCTATTGGCACTTGTAGGAGGCTCATGCAAAACAAAAAGAGCTACGACCATTATAGGAGACTTTAATCTTTGGGCTAACAACCCGCAGGATATGGAGGTACAATCCCTACTGCAAACATTATCCTCTTTGGGGTTCCCATAATTAGTGGACAAACCGACCCACAAAGACAGAAACGTTCTTGATTGGGTACTCACAAAAAACATTGAATCTTTCTTACAAAACGTAGAACTATGCCCCTGGTCAGATCACTTTCTGGTACATTTTGAATTACCATTAGAACTTGATAAGGCCTCAAACGAAATAATGGCCCAAGTGAAATGCGTAATATAAAGAATATTACAGCCGATGTCTTCCAATCAGCTATACAATCTTTGTTACCACCCTTTGGGGGAAAATTGTCATTGGACGAATTTACTTTTGCTTTAAGAAATCCTACAAATAAAGCATTCGACATGCTTGCCCCTCTCCGCCCAGCCATAAATAAGAAACAAAAAGGATATAAACTTCGTTTCTCTCCTGAATTAATCTCTGCTAGGAAAAATAAATAAAATGTGAACGCCGATGGCGCAACCATCCTTCCCCTCACCCTGGCAGCTTATAAAGTAGCTATTAAGAAATATAAGTATCTCATACTGGAAGCTAAACAATCGTCCCGGGAGGATAGCTCAGCGGCAGCGTGCGCGTCTTGGAAGCAAGACGATACGGACCAACAACAGGTTCGATCCCCGGGTCCGCGCTTAGAAACCTTTGGGTTTAAGCGCGTTATAAATACGTAAATAAGAAAAAAAAAAAAACACGCATTTACGCAAGACAATTCCTGTAACAGCGCCTCGATGCCTGCGGGCTGTGTGAGCGCTTTATAAATGTGAAATAAATAAAAAATAAATAAATAAAATCTCTTAACAAAAGAATTGAAAAGGCCTCTACAAAGTCTAAAGAACTTTTTTCAGTTCTTAAAGAGCTTAAAGGCCCTACTATTAAACCCAGATTAAATATTAATGATAATTGGTGCCAGGATATACTTGACAGCTTCACCAAGCACGCATTAGGGAACAAAATTGAGTCACAAAGTTTAGCTGAGCTCAAATTATAGAACCCTTCACCTTCACTAAGATGACGGAACAAGAGATCCTGGCGTTCTTTGAGGGGCTTAAGCCGACATCATGTAAGGGTATATATTTCCCACTACACTCTTTAAAGAATTTGCCAATATCCTAGCACCATGGGTCACAGAACTTGTTAACCGTTTCTTTGATGAGGCCGCTGTTGCTACTAGCATCAAGGAGGCCTACATTACTCCACTTTTAAAAAAGAACAACCTACACCCCACGATCCCAGAAAATGATCGACCCATCACTAACGTTCCGTTTATACTTAGGATTCTGGACAAAATTGCCTACACACAGTTCCAAACATTTGTTGAAACCAATAACATCTTGGCAAACAAACAGTCTGGATTTAGAACCAATCATGGAACCGAGACTGCTCTCTTAGATCTGAAGGCTAGCATAACGGAAATTATAGAGGAAGGAAGCTCTGCTTTTCTGCTCCTGTTGGATTTGTCCTCTGCGTTCGACTTGGTCGACCATAACCTCTTAACAGAGAGACTCCAGAAGATAGGCCTATGTTCCCCAGAAGCAGTATCATGGCTAAAACCATTTCTTGGTCCTAGAAGTGCTTGTGTAGCCAAGGGATCCTCACAATCTCAGAAAGTCCCTGTCACTTGTGGTGTCCATCAGGGATTGTGTTTGTCCCCATTACTTTTTAATATATATATATCAAATGTTGGTGTGATCTGCTCAAATCTATGGGCATACGATTCGCTAACTATGCCGATGACACCCAGATAGTTGTTAAACTATCTGGGGTCTATAAAGATGATCTGGCTACTATTAATAGGATTTATGAGGCTATCCAGAAATGGATGGCCCTAAATTATCTTGCTCTTAACGATAAGAAAACAGAGTTACTGATCATCAGTACACCCTACAGGCTGAAAAATGTAGACGATTGTTATAAGGCCTTTGAAATAGGCCGTAACAACATTTTGGTATCTGAATACGTAAAGACCCATGGAGTGTTTTTTGATGCCCTTCTAACGTTTCAGAAGCATGTGGCATATCTTAAATCATTGTGTGCCTTTTTTACACATCTCCTATGGCAACTAGGTCCTTACTTGTCTGAAACTAATAGACCGTCAATTGCAGCGGCTATAGTTAACACCAAGCTAGACTACTGCAGTAGACTCTTTATAGGAACTACTAATGGTTACATCAGGAGTCTTCAGACCATTCAAATTCGAGCAGTCTGGGATGTCTGTGGGTTGAGTCATCAATTCCACATCACAGAACATCGGAGAAAATTACACTGGCTCTCCATAGAGCAGTGATTAAACTTTTAAAGGGCTAGTTATAGTCTTTAAATGTTTATCAGGTAATGCTCCGGAATACCTTAAAACTAGGTTAAAAATGGCCACACCAAAGAGTATGTTACGCTCTAATAACCAGATGCTACTGACCCAGCCACATATAATCATGAAAAAATTAGGCGGAGCAAGTTTTGCCACCTGGTGTCCAAAAAATTGGAATGCATTTCTGCTTCACCTAAAACAATGTGTAACGCTGCAGCAGTTTAGAAAGCATCTTAAGACATTCCTTTTTGAAGCATAAGGTTAACTACAAGCTTCCAACTACTGTTTGAAAGGACACTGCTAGTCACTTTTTTTATTGACTTCCTAACCCCCCCTCCATATGGAGTTATGTGTTCTCTGTTGTTTTGTCCATGTGAGCACCCAGAGACCTTTGGGTGAGTGTTTGCGCTATACAAAACCTATTTAGTTAGTTAGTTAGCTAGTAACCGCGGTTACATAAGACCTATGCAAGCAACAAATGTAACCATCCTTCTTAAGCAAAAAGCAGCTAGTTGCCTCCGTGTTAGGTGTGCTATACAAATGTCTAAATAAATAAATAAAGGATATTTGACTCATTATGGGATGGTTTGTAGAACTACATGTGAATAATTGTTCATTAATGTGATTGAGTTTCACAGTTAAGCCTCCTAGGGTAGGGGAGATTTTTCTTTGTTCTGTTTGTGTTGGGAGATTGTGGTTCTGCCTGTCTCAAGAGGAGGGTTTAGAGGGACTTGCATTTGTTGGGCTACGTTCTTTGAAAACTTGTGTAGATATAATTGTGTGGCTTAGTTATTAAATGGAGGATGGGTTAGTGAAGCATGAACTGGTTGAAATACATGAGTTGTTGCATATCCACACACAGCAATGAAGCACATTATGTTGAGGGGGGTCAGGATCACAATTTCTAGGGCAGGGAGATTGTTCTGGTTCCACTATATGACGGTTAAGTTTGCCGGTCAGGTGCAGGGTTTTGTGAGTATTGTCATGCTGAATGCAAAAGGGGTTATCCCCCCTGCAAAAGACTTCTGCTGGCAGGGGAGTCTGCTAGAAATGATCTGTGCAGCGGATCAGAAATAGGACTCAGACTACCAGTAATTGGTCTCAAGGTTCACTTGTAACCAAAACATCTCATCTTTTTCTAAACTCAAGCCCTGTTCTGCAAAAGAAAACCACAAACTACACAATGCTTTGGAGAACTTTGGGTTGGATGGGATGTTTGCTGGCTTCTGACTCCCAATAGGGTCCCCTTTTAGAGAAGGTCTGCACCCATAGATCTAGTGGACAGTTCTTGGTGGGCTGCACTGCTGTCCAGACGTCCCAGCCCCAAGTCTCTCTACATCTATTTCCAGTTCCTCTAAAACTTTTTTCATCTCTCCGCCTTAGGGATTTTGCGCGTCTTTATTTCTCTTCACTTAGAGGGTTTCTCAGGCCCTCCCTACCGTAGGTATTTTCTCCTTCTCACTACCCTACTCTGGGGTTTTCTCAGTTCTCCCCACTCTGGGGTATTTCTCTTTTCCACTCCCACTAGGGTGCTTCTCTTTCTCTTTCCACACGCTGGGGTTCTCTCTGCTTCTCCCCACTCTGGGGAGTTTCTCTTTTCTGCTCCTCACTCAGGGGTTTCCTCTTTCTCGCCCCACTCTGGGCTTTTCTCTTTCTCACTCCCCACTCTGGAACGCTTCTCTTTCTCACGTGCCCTTTTGGGTGCTTCTCTTTTTCACTCCCCACTCTGGGGTTCTCTCCGATTATCCCTACTCTTGGACATTTCATTGTCTCTGTTTTGCCTGCCTCCCTCTCCTGTTGAGCCACTGCGTACCTGGTTGTCTCAAGAGATGCTCTTCGGGATGGTCGTGGGATCAGGATGTCTCTCTTCTCGTCATGGAGCAACTTACACGACTCTTAAAGTGAGATCTCTGTCAGGCAGCTGAGAATCTGCTTGCTCGTTCTCACAGTCTTGTAGGAGTCGCTAGTGCGACTTTTCCGCTGGGCACTGCGTCAGCCATTGGGGGTCTGTTCACTCGTTCTTGCACTGTCTCAGGCTGCTTTGGTCGGCCATTGACTGCGTCCTGTGCACCCTCCTGGTGCCCGTCTGGGACCTTCACGCAGACAGATACTGATGTTCTCTCTTTCTCTCTGGCCCCACCTCCCTCGATCTCCTTCATGCAGTTAAACCCTGCAGTGCCTGGTAAAAGCCTCTTGTGATTGGTTTCCCCTGGAGGTTCGTCCAGGTGGTTGGTTCAACCGTTACTCCTTAGTCTTCGGAGTAGATTGGGCACAGGTAAGGTCAGACGACAGGCCAGCCATTACTGGAGGGTGTCTGAGATCATAGTAAACATCAGTGCCTACGTACCCTACAAAGGTGTTATTATATTTATGTAGTGGTCATTTGTATAGCGTCTATACACAGAAACAGTGTTTCAAAGCGCTTCAAGGCAGTGTGAAAAACCAGATGGCGAGACACCCCCTTTCCAAGATTTTAACTGTTAGGATTGATCCCAGCAGAGGGAAACCTGGATGTGAGAGCTGTCTTTGAACTGTTAGGTTTAATGCCGACAGAGGGAAGCCTGGATATGAGAGTTGTCTTGAACTGTTAGGTTTGATCCCGGCCGAGGGAAACCTGGATGTGAGAGATGTCTTTGAACTGTTAGGTTTGATCCTGACAGAGGGAAACCAGGATGTGAGAGATATCTTTGAACTTCCAAATAAGTACTGTGCTCATTTACCAAGAGGCCTTGGTGTAGGAGAAAAAAAGTGACGTTTAAGATCAAAGTGGTCATGCTGAGGTAAGAGCAAAAGCATTGCAGTTTTGAAAGTCTTAAACAGCGGAAGGTAAGTGAAATGAAGCTTGAACCCAACAGAGGGGAGCCTATGAAGGTGTGATTGAAGCTTGGGGAAGGGAACCCCGCAAATTATGATTGAAAGGTTTGAGCCCGGCAGAGGGAAACCGGTCCTGAATTGTGGTAACCAGAAGGAAACAAACTTTTGTTGAACTGCATTTCAAGACTTTTCATGGAACACTGCTTTTGCTTTTTGCGTTAGACATTCCCTTTGCACATTTATTGTATTAGAAAGAGGGCAGGCGTTAGGTTTATTAGTATAGGCTATTTTATATTGACTAAGGACTGACTAGGATTGTATTTTCTTTTTGTTTGATGGTCGAGAATACTCTCATCTTAGTTATGAGGCAAGATAGGAGTTTTCCAACCCCTTTTGAACCATCCATAAAGGTTTTGAAACTTGCAGCTCTTGTGTCCGAGTCTATTTGTGATACCATGCCTCCCTCACAGCACAGAGGTGTATGGAAGGCTTTGTATCAAAGCAAGACAGAAACAAGTGATCACAGTTCAAGAGTGTTTATTAAACTGTAAAATGGATGACATAAATGCCTAATCTAACCCTAAATGTAAGATGGGAGCAAGCTACGGCCATCAAATAATGATAATATAGTCCTAGTGGAGTCTAGTCAAATAAAAAGGAACTATACTAAAAAACCTATTGCCAAAGAAAGAAGTGTTCACAAAATGATAAGTCAGGATGTTATGGCAGGGGTCTCCCTTCCCCACGTTTACAGTATGGGACAAGGCGGGACCCTTGAGCACAGCACACTCCTGGGCTTCTCTGGCACAAGCTCACAGTTCCTTTTCTCTGTATCAGGGCCTTCTGTGACTAAGTGTCTTCTCATGCAAAGTCTCTTGCTTCAGAGGGCCTCATATGTCAAGAATAACAAAACAAACGTTCCTTCTGTTAACCTTCACATAGGGTGATTACTCTTCAGCCTTGGATCCCCCTCAGCCGGGATACAATCCTCCTTTTTCAGCGTTAGCCTCTCAAAGCACTTTGCCATTTGAAACGTAGGCTTCCGATGAGTGATCACATCCCACTGGGTCACTCTGTTATTCTATGGCAAGTGCGTTCTTTCACAATAGCACAGTTCGTGCAGCATTCCCCTCAGCCGGGTGCAAACGCCCCTTTCACAATTCCCTCAGTCCACAATTTCTACAATGTGTCAAGGGCTTTCGATTGTAGAATGGATTTGGCTTGATCCTTGTATGACCACCTTGACACCTCACGCCGGCCTTCTCTATGGCCTCTTGGTACTTGTAGTTCCACTATCTTTCGGGTCAATACCTTCCTTGTTCAAGAGAGGGGTACCAGCCAGAGACCTTCGTATGAGCGCCCACGTTGCAAGATCACTCTCATCTCTAGTACCAAGTTCATTCGCAAAAGACCTCTGTTAATCTTCTTAATGTTGCCACTGCAACCTTTAGTCTAACACAGTCCGACCCACTATCAGGTTCTTCCGACTCACCAGCTGTGCTGAACTCGTTGGCATTTCTTTTGCTGCTGGAGTCAAGGACGGTACCACAATGGCAACCTGTCTCCCCGCCCTGGCTATCAGTGCAGCAGGGTTCCATGTACCATTGACATCCATGGTTCTGAAACACTTGTGTACGAGTGCGATAGAAATAAAATATCAATCAATCAATCAATCAATCCATCACACCATTCGCCAGCTGTGATTCCCAGTTTTATGTTTCGTTTGTCGGAGGCTTTGCAGGTCTGGGTTGAAAAGGGCAAGGGCAACTCCCTCCTCAAGATCATTTCAGGTCTCGCTGCCTTTCTCCTCCGTTTGAACTGCCATCCTGGAATAGCTGCTTCCTTGTTGAGTGTGGTCTTGGGCTCCGACTTTTCTCCCAGTGGGGAAGAGAAAAGGGCAATCGGGTGTGCATAGTTGTCAGCAATTGCCTGACTCTGCCGGGATTGGGGGTGGGGGAGAGTTTCTATGAATCCTACTGGGATGGAAGGGGAAAAGGTGTCATAAAGAAGGGGATACCGCTTATCTCCCTTCGGTGTCCCACTTCCTGAAGACCCCCCATCCAGGTGATCCTCCCGTACTGGTCCACCTCCAGGAACTGTATCCAATAGCGATGTCTGTGTCCTGGCCACCTGGATGACAGATCTCTGGGGACTAGCGGGTGAGACACCTTCAGGTTTCGCACAGAGGGAACACAGAGTCAATACAATTGAAACATTGTTACAGGGCGTAGAGGCGATCAGAATGCCCAAGTACTAAAAGCAGACATAGAAAATAAGAACTGTCTTAATAGACCTGGCAGCATTTCAGAGAGGGCAAGTGCTAAAAAGAGAGGAAGGAAGTGGTGGGAGAGGGGAGTAGGTATCATGACAAAACAGCAAAAGACAACATAAAAACAGAACTGTCGTACTAGGCCTGACAGCATTCCAGAGAGGCTAAGAGGTATGACATAAAGTGAGGTGAGAGGAGAAGGGAGCAGAGGGGGGGGGGCAAAACAGGGTAGCGAGATGCGAATAAAAGCACACAGATGCAGTAAGAGATGGAGGGTGCAAAGATGTAGGCACTCCTAGGTTCAAATGTTCCATAGAGCACATATCCACATAACACAATTGAGGGTGCAGAGATGTTGGCACACAAAGGTTTAAATGTTCCATAGAGCACACATTTGGAGGGTGCAGAGGAATGGCGTGGGGGCAAGGATGGTGACCCATATCCCTATTGGGATCTCCGTCCTCTCGGGTCTCCTCCAGAGGGATCCTGTTTGACCTGTCTCCTACAGTGGCTGCCCTTTGGGGCAGGTGACAATCTCCCTGGATTTTTCACATCTGTCAGTCTTTTTTGTGCAAGAAACACATTATAGAGAAAAGGAAGGGTTCTAGATTAAGGGAAGGCAAGTGGGGCAAAACATCTATGCTTCTCAAACTAATTAAAAAAAAGCAGGAGTTGAGTTAATATTGAGGAACTCATTGAAGATGTCTATTAAGTCACTAAGAGTGAAGGCTGTACACCTTTTAATTGTAATGGGGTTGATTGGTAGCCTGCTGTTGATTCTGAGAATGGTGTACAGATGAAACCAAGGATAAACTGACTTTGAGAAGGATGTGCAGAAGGCAGTATAATGATGGGCCAAAGTTCTGTTAGTTTTAGGATATAATTTAACGATGCTCGACATGGACAGGCAGTCCTATGGGCTTGGTACGAAGCCTTGAAGAGACAGAAAGGCAGAGAAATTAAAAGAACATTTGAGCCATAGTTTTCTGATGGGTGTTTGAGGCAGGCTAATCCATGAGCTAAGAGTTTTTCTTTGTATTCACACCCGCACCAGAAATGTAATAGGATTGACTGTATGTTTATGGAGATCGCCTCTCGCCAACTAAAGCAAATCGCTTGATCTGACCCTAATATGGTTCTCGTGAGCTTAGATATAGCTGTACTTCAAAAACAAGCCAGTAGATGGCACTGTAAAGGCCTATTAAAAGATAGTCTCTTCAGGAAACAACTGCGTAAAGATATTTAAGAATATTTCGTTTTGTGTCCTTTCATGGATTCCTCATCTTAAGATAGACTCCTACGTCCTGTCCCTTTTCCTCCATACTAAGAGTTCCTGTGGAGCGTGGTTGGGATTGCAGCCATAGCAAGCTCAAGGGTGCTCCCCCTTTAAGAGCACACATGGGCTAGACACATGCACATAGCGGGACCATGCCCATAATCCCGCCTACTGCACTTCTTCCCCTCAGTCCCTTTCTCCATGCCAGGCAGATTGGGCACCTGGCTCAGCCCTTTTTTCTTTCACTGCTTCTCCACGGTTTTCTCAATTTTTTTTCATTATTTGCTTCTCTCCCCACTTCCTCCCATTTTATGCTGGGTAAAGCAGGGTTTTCCATGTGCACCGGATGTCACAGGTCGTTTTTTGCTTGGTGGCGAACCCGCACACACTATGTTTAGAGTGTTTTGGGCCGCAATCTCTGTGTTGTTTGTGTACCCTGTGATGAACCTTCCTTTGAATCCCTCAGGAGTCGACTCATGCCGTGTGAGGGCATCTTTCGGACGAAGGTTCTGGATCACCTCAAAACCTATGTCAAGTCCAAGAGGATGTTTACAACTTTTTACTTCAGCACCCTGCCCAGGCGACTCCTTTCTGGCGGTTTGCTGAATGCGAGAGGGCTACATGGGGGCCTATTGCAATCAGCCACCAGGTTGCAAGAGCTTGTTCTGAGGAGACTTCTACTGGTGCCATCACCGAGGACTCGTCTGGGTCGAATACCCGGCCTCGGCCCGAGGGAACTTAAGTTGCTGACAAGGAAACTGACAAGGAAACTCTATTCTCAAGGGTGTTTTGCCTTGTACCAAACCTCGATCTGAGGCCTCATCGGCTCCACTCACCAGGCAAACACCTGAGGGCCGAAGGTCCTGCAGCAACAGTATCAAATCTCCTCATGTGGCAATGTAGCCTCTTCAGTGTCCAAAACCATACCTCATCCATGGCAGGCTACAGCTCACAGCATCTTTACTCTCACAGTCTATGGATCGGATTCTGGCCATTCTCCATGTTATGCATTTTCGGCTATGCCGGAGCAAACACTGTGTGACACAGATAGATTTCGTCCATCGTTGTCTCCATGTCCATGAGTAGAATTGTCACCCAGTGTAAGAGGATTCTACCCCTCCTCTCTCTGTGCCTATTAGCAATTGGGCCATGAGATCATCTCAAGGACCTTCCAGTGAAGACGGGTTCTTCAATAGGTTCCAAGAGCTGATGCACTCAGGACCAATGAGGCAATATTTTAAGTTCATCATGAAAGAAAGGCTGGTTCCACAGCCAATGCAACCCCATGTTCAACCCGCAGCTCCCCAGCGTCTGACAGCAGAGGTGCGACCACTTATTGCTCTGTTAGGGGACATGGGTACTCAACCCACCGTTCCCGCTCCTCTTCGGTTACCGATGGATCTGCTGTCTCCACTACCTCCTCTCCCTCCTAATCATCCAGACGATGATACATTGCTAAACCAGGATGAAGCATCAGATGACAGTGAGGAGGTACCCATGTTAATAAAAGCCTTCCACGACAGCGTGTAAACCTTATGGAGTACATGGTGATTTTAGTACTGGAGGCTTCACAGAGAGCCCAAGGGGTCCTTTCTTCAGTCCTTTTGATGAAGGGCACACAGATGTCAGGTATACACCTTCAGCAAGACGTAGTAGGAGAGGCCTTAAAGATTTGGCAAAAACCAGCCTCTGTCCAGCCAGTAGCAAAAAAGGGGATATGAGGTACAGGTCTCTTTCAGAGGAGAAGCTGTGTGTAATGGGCAATCCTCCAGTTCTCTTCATGATTGTGGCGGCTACACTCTTTGGTAAAAGTCAAGCATCAGCTGCTTTGTCCTCTTCTTTGTAGAATCTTTTAGGGCGGGAAGACCGCTCCAGCACAATAAATAGGAAAGTCTACCCGAACTACGCCCTGAGCGTTAGGCAGGGCGATACTGAAGTAGTTATTGTAGCAGCCAATTTTTTAATTCTGGAAAGAGCTGAGCAACTGCGTTTATCCCCCCCGCCCAACCCCTAAACCCATGATTTACAGGCAGGTTTCAGCTCAGCCTTGACACTAACACGCAAAGTAGCGCAAGACATTATGGAGATCACTTATCTTATCAGATTCGGGAGGCATAGCCATAGGTGCACCTACAAGGCCTGAAGCGCTGTTCAAAGCTACAAAGTTATTTTTACCCATTAAGACTTTATTAAAGCATTTATCGTGATGAAGCATAAATAACAGCACATACATTGAAGCTAGTAAGCACATTGCAACTGAATAGATTGGTAAGACAATGCTCATATCATATGGGGGCGCTAGTGAGCCCGACCGTGATGGCCGCAGGCCCGTGAAGCTCTCCAGCACAAATAACATCCGGCATAGAAAACTGCGGCAGTTGGAGCGGGCTCACATCGGGCCCCGACAGACACCGTTTTGGGTCCATCCAGCACCGGAGGAGTGGTGTACCTGCAGTCTGGGCCCCGGCGGGCTTCACGTTGAGAAGGAGGAGGCGCAGGCCTGCAGGAGGCGCGGCGATCGGCGGCGGCCTGCGCTGGCAGCCGTGGAGAGACTTATCAGGAGTGCCGGCGCGGCTTGGGGGGCCCCTGCTGAAGCCGACGGCCGGACGCTGGAGTGCCTGCCTTCTGTGTGAGGTGAAGAGGAGGCGGACTGTAGGTGGTGCGCATAGAGGCCTGACCCGGGCCTGCTGGAACGGCGCGCACCTCATCGGCAGAGGGGCTGGATGAATTGGTGCACTACGGTGCTTGCCTGGAGGGGTGGCCGCCGAGGCCGTTTCGCGGTGAAGGTGAAGGCGGGCGGCTCTTCTCCCGGGTGGTGATCCCCGCGGCACCCCTCGTGGTGCAGCGGGGGGAAGACTGCGCCAGCGGTTGCTGTGAAGACGTCGGGGCGGGTGTGGGAGGCGCAGACCCCCTGGCCCTGTGTTGTTCCCCTCCGGACCCGCTCGCCTGTCACCTGCTTGGGGCTTTCAGTGTAGAAGGCGACGTTCGGCAGGAAGCCGGCTCAGCTGCCCATTGGGGGGCTCTGGATACACGGGCCGGGATCTGCCGTGGCCCCCTGTTGGTTTATGCCCGGTGGATGAAGGCATTCGGCGCCGCGCTCCCGAGTTGGGTGCTCTTGGCGTGAGCAGTGGGGGCTGCGGCTGTGCAGCGGTGCTCTGGCCCGGGCTGTTGAGGACTGGTGGCCCTTGAACTTTGTGGGGATTCTTGGGGGCTGACCCCCGGTATAGCGCTTGCCTCCCAGGAGATTGGACTCACCTGAAGCCATCAGATTTGGGCGCATAGTGGCCTCGGTGGGGGGTCTATCCTGGGCGCCTGTGCTGGTGTGACTTGCCCTGGTGACTGGTGTGGGGCTCAGGTCTGTCCCCCTTTGGTGTCAGGGGGTCCAGGGGCAGGGGCGCTGTAGGCTTTGGTAGCCGTGCCGGACACTATACTCGGGGCCCACTTGCTACACTGGCCATGTCTAAATCAGGAAAGGGGGCCAAACAACAGTCGAAGCTGAACTTTGAGATGCCCCCATGGCCTAAAGAAAGCGGAACATTGAGTGATTCGGCGGCATCGCACGCTGCGGATTCAGAGCCGGATTCTGCCACTGCCTTTCAAGATATTAAGGTCATGCTCGTACAACTGCAATCAGGAATACAATTCTTGGATGGTAAACTGGATACCCTGACTTGCAAGGTGGACCACATGCAGGTCCGTCTGGACAGACATGGGGAGAGATTGGACGAGGCGGAAGGGTGCCTGACAGGAGTAGAGGGAACAGCGGCATCGGTTTCGGGAGAAATGTCTGTGGTCAGGAAAGCCCTGAAAGAACTCAAAGAGAAGCAGGAGGATTTAGAATCGAGGTCCCGCCGAAATAACATACAAATTGTTGGCCTGTCGGAGTCGGTGAACCAAGGGAATATGGAGTCCATGGTGGAGGGCATATTACGGGAGACATTGGGTCCAGAAGGCTTTTCCCTGATCTATGTGGTTGAAAGAGCGCATAGGATTGCGAGTGGCCGGAAGCCGGTCCCGGGGGCCCCGCCTCGCCCGTTGATAGCCCGGTTATTGAATTATCGGGATAGAGATACGGCGCTGCGGAAGCCAGGGAGATGGGCACCTTGTCTTATAAGGGGGATGTAATCAAACTATTTCCGGACTTCTCGGATAAGGTGCAGGCAGCCAGGAGATCTTTTTTGGAGGTTAAGAAGAGATTGAGGGAGAAAGGTTTGCAATATGCTATGTTGTTCGTGTGGTACATGACGGAAAGTCGATTTTTTTCCAAAGCCCGGAGGTGTGCTCTTTCCTCGATATGTTCCCGTGGTCCCCCAGACCGCTGGTAAACTGAGACTGAACCCGCTCCAGCAGGGACGGAACTTCAGTTGTTGCTACTGCCTTTGGTAGTTGGCGCTATTGTTATGTAAGGAGACAACTATCCTGTTGTGTTGCAGGCAGGGTTGGGCTCGTAGTTGCCCTTTGTGCGAAAGCTGGGTGTGTGTAAGCTGAAGGGGATTGAGATGCTGGAATGCTGGGGTCTCCAGCACAGGTGGGGGAGGTGTTGGTGTTCAGGTTCGTTGGGGGGTGGGGCCGTTTTAGGAGGGGATTTCTCAGACGGGTTGTGGGGTTGTCGGTAGGACGGGGTGGGAGGGTGGTAGTGGGGGATTTGGTGGTACCCACGGAGGGCTTGGAATCCTGTGAAGTTGGGCGGCGACGGGAGGGGGTGTATTCAACAGCTCTCCAATGGTGACAGTGAATTATATGACCTGGAATGTCAGGGGTCTTAATAGTTGGCCTAAATGTCGGAAAGTTCTGCGCTACCTGGAAAGTCATAAGGTGGGGGTGGCGTTTCTTCAAGAGACCCACTTGACTGCGGTCACTGAATCCAAGTTTGGTAAGAGTTGGGGATGCCATAGATATTTTTCCTCTTACTCATCTTACTCCAGGGGTGTGTGTATCTTGGTGCATAGCTCGGTGGGCTTCCGCCTGGTCAAAACTGTGAAGGATCAAGAAGGTAGGGCTTTGGTGGTGCAGGGAGTTATCCAAGGGAAGTTGTGTACACTAATATGCTATTACGGCCACAATCAACATACGGTGGAGTCAGTGGAATGGGTGGAAAGGCAGCTGGGGGTACTTCCTGAGGGGGAAATTATCTGGGCAGGTGATTTTAATTCGGTTTTGGACACCACATTGGACAGAGTGGGCAGTGCGGTACGTCCTTGTAGTAGGGCTTCCTCTAAGATTCGGGGTATGTTCCCAGTGTGGGATATTGAAGATGTTTGGAGGGTGAGACACCCTGGGGTGCGTCAATTTACGCATTACTCTGCTCTGCATGGCTTAGCGGCCTGGCTGGATTATTTCCTGGTGTCCTGTGCTGTTATAGGTCGGTCGGTGGGGGTGGGCATTCTAGCCCAGACTTTATCGGATCATGCTTCTGTCCTATTGTCAACCCGTTTGGATGGCCGCGACACGGCGAGACCGCCTTGGAGGTTTAAAAGTGATGCACTCACAGATGAGGTATTTAAGGATGAGCTGGCAAAGGCTATAGATGCGTATTTTGAGACTAACGATGGGTCGGTGGTGTCCGCTGGCACCCTGTGGGTGGGATTTAAGTATGTGATCCGGGGTGAGAGCATAGCCAAAGAGTTGGGGATTCTGCAGATGCTACGAAAAGACCTGGCGGACACTGAAGATGAGTTGCGGGTTCTGCAGGGGGAGGCGCCCGTGCCTTCCGCGGCCCAACAGGGGAAAATTAAACAGAAACTGCAGGAGTTTCATGCCCTAGCTCAAAGGGAGGTTCATTATATGTGGGACAGGGGGACAGAGTGGCCCCTCGGCAGTATGGAGAAGGGCATTTTCCTGGGCGGTCCCTCGCGAGAGCTATTCGACCGGGAGGCCGGTAGACCAGGGTGACAATGATTACGGACGAGAAAGGAGTTGCCCATTACGAAGACAAGGGGATTGTTCATGAGTTCCAGGAATATTATGGCCGGTTGTACTCGTCCCAATTGACGGTGGCACAGGCGGATATAGAGGCCTTTCTCGATGGTGGGGGGCTGTACTGGTGCTCAGAAGAGCAGAGGGAATGGTTGAACAGACCGGTGTCTCTGGATGAGGTGATGGACGCCATTAAATCATTGCCAGGTGGGAAATCGCCGGGCTCTGATGGCTTTACAGGCGAATTTTATAAGTGTTATGCTGACAGACTAGCGCCATACATTCTACGTGTGTATCAGGAGGCGGTGACCCAGGGTCGATTACCTGATTCTCTTAGGGAAGCCATAGTGGTTGTACTGCTGAAGCCAGGTAAACCGGAAGGGGATTGTTCATCGTACCGTCCGATTTCGCTTATCAATCTTGATAATAAGATCTTTGCGAAAATGGTGGCGGCGCGTCTAGCGCCGCTAATGCCAGCCATGGTGAGGGCCGATCAAGCAGGGTTCATCCCGGGTTGCTCGACTTCGTTTGGGTTGCAGAGGATGTTTGGGCTGATGGCGGCGTTGCAGGCGGATGACTCGGCGGTGGCGGTCCTACTGGACGCCACAAAGGCATTTGATTCCGTGGAATGGTTGTTTTTATTCGTTGTTCTGCGCAGGATGGGCCTGGGCGATTTCTTTGTTTCCTTGGTCTCGCTTCTGTACACCGACCCAGTGGCTAGAGTGAGGGTGAACGGGTGGACTAATGGGGCGCTACCGCTAGCTCGTCAGGGCTGTCCGCTGTCGCCCCTGCTGTTCGCCCTGGCAATAGAACCTTGGGCTGAATGGGTCAGGGAGTTTCATCTACACCGGGGAGTCCAGCTGCACACCCATAAAGTTGTCATTTCGCTATACGCAGTTGATATGGTTTTGTTCATCCGCCATCCCAAGGTCAATCTAGACCCGGTTATGCTGGATCTTCAGCGTTTTGGTGACCTTTCGGGGCTTAAAATAAACGCCAGTAAATCTGTTATCTTTCCATTGACGGGTGGGACCTCTCAGTTTCGTGATACTTGGGTTTCCGGTGGGATCTACAGAGTACACGATATCTGGGGGTCACTGTAGCGGCAAAGAAAGAATTGGTGTACACTGCAATCTATGTGGAGGTTTTAGAATCAGCCAAAAAGGCGATGCAGGGTTGGGCCTCACTCCTTCTCAATTTGTACGGCAGGATTTTGGCAGTTAAGATGTCTATTTTTCCTAAATGTCTGTATGTGTTTTTAAATGTGCCTATAAAGGTCCCTCAGAAATACTTCCGGGATCTTCGCTCTGCGATAACACACTTTATTTGGGCGGGCAAAAGGGCACGGGTCTCTTGGGGGCAACTCACGGTGCCAATTCAGGAGGGGGGTCTAGCACTTCCAGATTTTGAGTTATACTATATTGTGGGGCAGGCTAGCTACCTTAGGTATTGGTATGGGATGGCAGCGGAGCACAGACATGTAGAGATAGAGTGGTCCATCGCATCACCGGCGGTGTTGCAGTCGGTTATCTTGACGGCTCCCAGTCGTTTGCGGTCCCCTAGTAACTTGGTGGAGCTTACTTGTTGGGCCTAGTCCTTTTTGGGGCGCGCGTCCGCTGGGGATGTGCTTTACTTGCCGGAAATTCTGCCGATATATATTCCTGGTATCCCCCTGACTAGCGAGGCACAGTACGTAGCTACTATGAAACGGTTGGGTATCACTCGATTGGGGGACCTGTTTCCGATTGGGGACTTTATCTCTATAGACCAGCTGAGGGAAAGGGGAGCCCTGTCGGCACTGGAAGTATTTCTGTATTTTAGGTTGAGGGTGACATTGCAAAGGTTGTTCCCTTCCTTCCCGAAGCCGCCCTCAGAGGCTGAGCTGCTCAGTAAGGTGCTGGGGGGAGACATTGGACGGCGGATGCTCTCCGGTGTGTACGGATTAACTCTGAAGGTGAGGCCAGTCGTGGGGAGGTCATCAAGGGAGATGTGGGAAAAGTCGCTGGGAAAGGATTTACCAGACAACACTTGGAGGTACTGTTGTGAGATGACTAGAAAGGGGGCTGTCAATTCGAACTTCAAACTGATCCATTTTTCGTTTTTGCATCAGTGTTACTACTCCCCGGCTCTGCTAAAGGACTATTTCCCTCAGTTTCGGGGGCATTCCTCAGATGTGGACAAGAGAAGGCAGGGTTTCTCCATGTGGCCTGGGAGTGTGTGTAGCTGGTGCATTTTTGGTGGCAGGTGTTTGTGGTGATTGGGGACATTACGGGGCAACAGCTGGCGCCGGATCCAGTGATGGCCTTGCTAGGGTACACGGAGCAGATATCCAAAGGGACTAGGAAACTGGTAAATCTGCTCTTGATTCTGGCAAAATGCTGTGTGGCTATAGGGTGGTGAATTAAACAGAGTCCGACTGTTGCCCAATGGTCCAAAGATGTACTATATTGCAATGCCATGGAAACCAGATGGGATGTGCTGAGGGGGAAATGTCAAGGCGAAAGTCGGATGTGGTATGCATACACGATATACCTCCTGGGCCAGTCGGGGGGGGGGGGGGGCCTGGATCTCCTGATCGGCTGGGATCTTCTGTTCAGTTGGGCCTTGAGGGGCAGTCCCTGTCCACATCTTAGATCTGTGTCCAGGGATCTGACATTTTACTCTATAAAGCAGTGCTGGTTTGGAGATCGGACTTGGAGTATTTCCGGGAAAGCACAGCTCGTGTGGCCTAGTTCGCTTTAGGTTTTTCTTGTATTGCCCTCATGTGTGTACCGGGGGGGGGGGTTGATTACCTGGTTGATTGTTTGAGTTGTTCAGCAAAATGCCAATAAAGAAATTTAATAAATAAACAATGCTCATATCATCTAACATATGACTCTCAACGTGCCACATATAAGAAACAAAAAAGGAAACTGTGCTGAAGCTTAGATATCTCATAAGTATACAATGTTAATATCATAACAAAGGAAAATATGACATCTCAGGTGGTCTATGGTGTATTACAGGGTTATTATTCTCGTTTACAAAGGCAATAAAGGGACCCCATTCTACTTAAAATTGAAAGCCACAAAGTTTTAATCGCACATCCAGGAACGAATAATGCACCTTGATGTGATGGAACTCTTCGGACTGGATATGGACAAAGAGCTAAATAAAGAGAAGAATCGTGCAAGAGAGCAACGTTTCTGGCAACTATAAACAAACCCACTGCAAAGACTGGGGCTTTGGGCTTTCAGAGCATGTTATTCACTGCCAAGAGTTCGGGAGGTTTCAAGTACTTCCACAACCACCGGAGTAGGCATGACAGATCACTGAGCGCTCTTTGAAAGAAGCAAGCATGTCCATCCCCTCGGGAATTCTTCTCCCAGCCCTTCCCTGTCTCAGAATCAAAACAGTCTAAGTGACGTAAGTGTGCAGATCCGAAGTATGCCAGTAGGTGGTTGGGAGCATCATCATCTTACCCAGTGGCAGTCAGTAATCTGTAACATCTGGTCACTACTGGTGGTTCACAGGGGCTTTCTCCTCCCTCTTCCTCCCAAGTTTTATCTCCCCCACCCCACATCAAAGAGGCTCAGACTCTCTGTCATACGAGATATCTAAACTGCTGTGCATAGAAGCAATAGAAAGGGTACCTCCCTCTGAGGGGTGTCAGGGATTATTTTCAAGGTTCTTCACTGATCCGAAGAAAAACATGGAAAAACATGGCTGGCCTGCGGACAGTTCTAGACATTTGTTCCTTCAACCTTTTTTTTACCCCAAGAAAACTTCAAGACGATTACGCCTGCTCTCAAATCATCCTCACTTTAGCCAGATAACCAGCTAGTAGCTGTGGACCTGCAGACATCTATTTACACGTCCCCATCTGGCCACCTCTCTGCCGTTACCTGCGGTTCTCCATAGGGCAAGATCATTATCAGTGCAAGGTTTTGCCCTTCAGTCTCAGCTCGGCATTCACTTGTATCCTTACTTGGGTGACTGGCTGATCAGAGCCCAGTCCCCAACACAAGCACAGAATATCTGCAATACCTCCTAGACATGATTTATGCTCTGGTTCTGTCAGGAAATTCACACTCATCCCGATCCGGAACTAGAATTCATAGGCTTTGTCTGGAATTCCGAGTGGGGCAAGGTTTTTCCTACAGAAACAAGGATAAACAACATAGTGGAGAAGTCTCAAAGCCACAAAGTTGTACTCCTTTCCAACACCCACACAACAGTTTGTTAGTGGCTGCGTCTGTTGATCTGATGGTGACGTGTGTCTTGCCACTAACTATGGCCAGGCTGCAGATGCGGCCCACTCAGCTACGCCTTTCATTGTCCTGGTCCCAAATGTTGGACCCTCTAATCGAGATAGTGCCCATTCCATCGTGTCTGCAGCTAGATCTGCTATGGTAGTCGGACAATAGCAACCTGAAAACTGCCTCAACAGTTCACCGTAACGACAGGCTCCTCCCAGTCGTGGTGGGGAGCCACTCTGGGGGGCCTTCAGCTCCACAACATGTAGAACAAGGAGAACGCTCAGGCATACATAAACTTCTTGGAGTTAAAAGCAGCATTCCTTGTTCTGCAGGCTTTCCTGCCAGTGATGGCGGTCTCCAGGGTGTTGATTCTGATGCACAATGCAGTAACAATGTTTTACATCAACAGAGAGGGAGGCACCAAATCAGTTAATCTGTGTACCCTAGCATTGCATTTGTGGGAATGTACACTGTTTCACAACATTTTCGTACAGGCGGCCCATCTGGCTGGAACAGTAGATGTCCAGATGGACAAGCTCAGCAGAAAATCAGCTGTGAATACAAGTGGGAACTAAGCAAACAAGTTCTCTGGGAGATGTTTGCTTTCAAAGGTCACCCCCGGTGGATCTATTTGTGACGGAATGGAACATCAAGTGCTGCCATTATGCCTAATAGTAAGGAATAGGGAGAAATGTAATTGTGGGACACATTGTCCATATTCTGGGACAATCTGTTCGCAAATGCGTTTCCCCCTCTTCCTCTGATTTGGAGGGTCTTGCAGAAATTCAGAGCCTCCAGCCAGATTGAACTCCTTCTGATTACTCCCTATTGCCACAGAGGCATTGGTTCTCAGATCTTCTGGTTATGGCAAATGGGCCAACTCGGTTTATAGTCATTCCATAGACAGCCAAAGCATCTAATGCCATACCATCTATAAAAAAAAAGCATCTTAAAAACAAGCATCTAATGATTTTTTTTCTCTTTTTTCTTTTTTTTAATGGGGGGTCCGCTCAACCCCCCCTGTTTTTAACCTTTAAAACCCATTTTTATTAAACTAAACCCTTTACCATTTACAAAAATGCATTAGATTCTTTTTTTTAGATGGTATGGCTGTCGCTGCTTTGGTTGTCGATGCAATGAACGGATACCGGCCAACTCTCCCTCTTCCCCTGCTTCCGAACCTTCTTCACCAGCAGAGGGGCAAGGTTGTTCATCTCTATCCACAATCTCTTTCCTTGGCGCTATGGCACTTGAAGCATTAACCTACGGCCTCTTGGGATTATCAGAGGACAATCTCAGAGTGATGGGAGCTTCTAGAAAACCCTTCACTCATTCTCAATATAGAGAGAAATGGCTTTGTTTCTGCCATTGGATGCTGGATAAGGAAAAGATCCCCTTCAGGCATCCATAGACAACATCCTTTCATTTTTGTCAAACCTGGTTCAAGCAGGGACCCAAGTGTCTTCATACCGAACATACATTACAGCAATCAAGGCTTACTTTACTCAAATAAAGTCAGGCCATTCTCTTTCGCCAACCCGATAATCTAATGCCACTTTGAGGGACTGGGCCATCTTTTTCCCCCCATTCAACATTAAACATAGTTTTGGTGGCCCCCGCACACAAATCCTTCAAACCAATGGCGTCCACTGCTTTACGTCTAGTCACTTGGAAAACCGCTTTTTTGGTTGCTATAACTTCAGCCCACAACATCAGCAAGCTTCAAACCCTGTCTGTTGTCACCTGGACAAGGTGGCATTGCGTACGCATCCGTCCTTTTTACCTAAGACGGTTTCTAACTTCCATATAAATCAGAAGATCACCCGTGTTTTTTCCAGACAAACAATCAGAAGCTGGTTGGTTCTTGCACAACCTAGTTGTCCAAAGGGCCTTGAGGTTCTATCTTGAGAGGACTAGACCTCATATGTCCTCAGACAGGTTATTCCTCACCTTTGGTGGAGTACATCATGGCAAAGAAGCAGCTAAAACACTATTGCGAGATGGATAGTGTCTTGCATTTCCAATGGTTACGAAGTTCAGGACAAGTCCCCCTCTGAACTCCCCAGAATCTTCATGCCTATTTGACTAGAGCAGAAAGTACGGCAGTAGCCTTTCAGAGCCATGTACCCTGGCAAGGCAGCCACGTGAGCTTCTCCTTCAGCTTTTTGTAAGCATTATGCTCTGCACCTCCAGGACTGACTACCAATACGGAACAGGAAACCTTTTGCAACCGTTTAGTTCCATTCCTCCTGGGTCGAATACTCTCCTATATGTACGGAGGAAAGGGGATGGGACGTAGGAGTTACCATTCTGACTACTGTACTCCTAGTCCAATGTCCTCTTTCCTCCATTTGCTCACCCTCTGTCCCCCTAAAATAGTTAGCTAGTTCCTGCCAGTCCTCTCAATGCATAAAGGGATGGATAGGAAAGCGTGAAAGGCAGGGTTATAGGCGTGGTCACACTATGTGCATCTGGCCTGCATGCATGCTCTCTTAATTCTTAAAGGAGAAGCACACTTGGGCTTGCTATGCCTGCGATTCCGTCACCACTCCATGGGAACTGACATACGTATGGGCAAAAGGGGGTGTTTGACTAGGAGTCACCACTGTATCTTTTCCTTATTCTTCCTGCTTTTGCAGATCTCAAAGCTTTTTTCACAGCAAGGGGCACAGGCGTTGAACTCCCTCTGTGTCGTATCAAACTCGAGGCCAGTCGTGGCATTGATATAAGTATCTCACATCACGCCCCATGACCTCAGTTCCCTTTTTCCACATTCTCAGCATGCTTCTTGGAACATCCACTTCACACCTTAGAACTTTTTCTGATGTACTTATAAAATATAGACTTTCTCTCAAGAATGTCGACCCAGGAACCCTTCGTTTTCAAAAGATGTGAGTTTTGCAGAGCTGGAATGTCACAGACCCTGACGGAATATGCCTCTGTTCTCTGAGTACTGTAAGGAACTCATGGTGGCAACAGTAAAGACAGACACACGTGATCACAGTGGTGTTTATTAAACTGTATAGGAAGGTTGGAAAAACACCTAATCTAAACCTAAATCTAAGATGGGAGCAAGCTATGACCATCAAATAATAATAATTCAGTCCTAGTGGCGTCTCGTCAAATAAAAAGGGCCTATACTAAGAAAAACCTTTTGCCATTCCTTACAACTAAATACAAAAGAGTGTGGGATAATATTCACAAGAAAGAAACAAGCGTTCATAAATGATAAGTCAGGATGTGGTAGCCGGGAGTCTCCCTTCCCCACGTTTTTTGTTTTTTTCCCAAATGTTTTTATTGAGTATTTCAGAGACATGCATTTTCAAGTGTCAACATCAACATTGCGGCCGCTTCAGTGGATACTGCAGCATGAACAGTATACATTTTCCCCACATAACTTTTAACTCCCCCACATCCCCTTACCCCAAACTTTATCCCTGCCCCTCCCCCCTCACCGCCTCAGTGACGAGACGGAAAGCGGAATGAAGTCTATTCATCTTTACTTCTCTGTAGAGTCGGGGATAGTGTCACAAAGTTTGTTTGAAGTTTTTTATAGGCTTCGAGGAATGGTGACCATTCCATTTCTCTGCTTGGCGAGATGTCGTGTAAAGATGTCGTGCAAGGCGCCTGTGATGTTCTCCATCTCGTAGAGATCTCTAGCTTTCCGGGCACAGATGGCTTCTGTTGAGAGCTTACTAGATTTCCAGCTTATAGTGATACAGGCCCTTGCTGCAAGAAGAAGTAAGTGAGTCATATGGGGATCTCGTATCCAGAGACCCTCTTGTTCTTATAGTCCAAATAGCACCAGTCTGGGGTCGGGGACCCTGGCAATTCCTTCAGTTTTTCTAATCCATGTCAGGACTTCCTTCCAATATGTCTGTGTTTTGGGGCAAGCCCACGACATGTGCCAATAGTCAGCTTGGGAGCCACATCCTATCCAGCATTGGGGGCTAGATTCCTCGAACATTGTGGATAGTTTCTTTGGGTTGTATTGCCATCTGTGTAGTAATTTTATTCTGTGGAACTTGTATTGTGCCGAAAATTGAGTTTTTTTTGCGCCTATTTGCACATTTGAGTCGACAATTGATCCATCATCAGGGGGCCTAGGTCCTTCTCCCACCTCTTTCGCAGGTTTTCAGTTCTGTTCTCTAGCTCACCTATCAGGGATCTGTATATTTGCAAGATGGGCCCCTTGGTTGAGCGGGACTCACTGATTATTTTCTCGAAGGGAGTAAGCTCCCGTTGGAGATTCATTTTCCATTTCGACGCTTGAAGCACACCTTTCAGCTGCAAGTACATGAACACTCCTAGGGGGCCCATTTGCAGACCGGTTTCCAAGTCCTAGATTGATATACACCCATTGGGTTTTATGATTTGACCGGTGCTTTCCAAGCCCCCTTCATACCATTTTTGATAGCGCTTAGGCTCTTGGATCTCATTCCTGATTGGGAGAGCCCAAACACAGCTTATAGGGGAGGGCCATGTCGTAAGCCCTTTCATTTCTCCTTTACTCCACCATATTTTCACGAGCGGACGCATTGCGAAATGATTGAATACACTCGGGGGGTACGTTTTTTTGGGGGCCCATAGCCACTCTCCAAGTGTCACGGGTCGCATCAGATGGTTTTCAATGGCCACCCATTGCTTCTGCACTTCCATTCTCTGATGCCGGACTAGGGCGCGAAGTTAGGCTTCTCGATAGTACGTATAGGGGTCCGGAAGTCCATTTCCTCCTTCCTCTTTTGGCTGGATTAGGGTGCAGTAGGCAATGCGCTGTTTTTTCTCCTGCCATAAGAATCTTATGAATCTGGTTTTTATGTCTGTGAAGTGGTTACGCAAGATTTTTTTGGGCGCACCACCATTTTTATGGCATTGAGGCGACCCAGCCATGACACTGTGAGTTTGCTCCATGTGTCCAAATCCTTTGATATTTCCTACAGGAGTGGGGGGAGGTTTGCCTCGTATAGGTCTTCCAACTTCTTTGTGATGTTGATCACTAAATATTTCAGGTGGGTGTGTGCCGTTGGTATTCCCCCTGTGGGTGATAGTCCTCCCTTGATTGGGTAGGCTTCTTGTTGGGTAGGCTTCTTGTATGGGAACAGCATGGATTTCTCAGCATTGACTTTCAGTCCTGCCCATTTACCAAATTCTTTTATTGTCATCAAGACTACTGGAATGGCTGTTGTGGGCTCTGCGAGATAGAGCAATATGTCATCCGCAAACATCGCTAGCTTATATTCTTTATCCCCTACTTCAATCCCCTTAATGGATTCTTCATTTCTAATTACATTGCCCAGGGGTTTCGATTGATAACGCATAGAGGAGTGGTGAGAGGGGTCACCCCTGTCTCGTACCTCTGGTCATGCCAAATTCTAAAAGGTGCCCATTCACCCCCACTCTTCCCTTGGGGTTCTCTTAGATTGCCTGTATCCCCATTATAAATTGTTCACCGAATCCCATATTTTTCAGTGTAGCCCAAAGGAAGCCCGACTCGAGCCGGTCAAAGGCCTTCTCTGACTCCATGCTGAGGAGAGCATGCTCTCCCTCTTTTCCCCTGGAGTGATTCATGATGTTCAACATCTTACGTATGGCGTCTGCACCCTGCCTTCCCTTTATAAAGCCCACCTGGTCCGGGTGAATCGGGCGGGGCATTATGTCTTGTATGCGGGTGGCTAAGACTCTTGTGTCCAGTTTGGCATCCGTATTAAGTAGTGAAATCGGCCGATAGGATTTGCAAGATATTGGGTCTTTTTCCAGTTTGCGGATGACCACTATGTGAGCCACAGAGAAGGATGGGGGCACTTGGCCGGAGTTGCGTATGTGATTGAATAGCTTAGCTTCGAGGGGCTAGGCTTTCCGCAAAGTGCTTATAGAAGCCCATGGTGTAGCCGTCTTCACCTGGGGCCCCACTGGTAGGGAGCCTTCTGATTGCTGCTTTCACTTTTTCTGGGGATATGGGTGCATCCAGAAGTGACTGTTCAGAGTTCGTTAGGTGGGTCAGCCCGCTTTCTCGATGGAGTTCTTCATTTCCCCTTACACTCGATCCCCCTCTGAGGTGTACAACCATGTGTAGAACTTTGCGAATTGTATAGCTATGCCCTCTGGGGTCTGTGCCCACCCCTCCTCTTCCGTTTGGATCTTATCCACCCATCTCTCCGTTCTTGAGCTCCAGCTGGCGGAGCGGGTGACCGCTGCTGCACATTGATCCTCGGCTGGTGAGACCCCCTTAGTGCCTGCTTTTACTGTATTTTTTTAGATTTGTGTTTTCTGGTGCCACTTTACCCTTCTTGTTCCTTTCCCTTCCTGGTTCACTTGGGCTCTCTTCCCCTCCCTCCTGCCTCCCAGCCCACCATCTACCCTGATTGGCCATCTCTTTGTATCATTACTGACCTTCCCTGGGCAGCCCTATGCCCAGCAGCCCCTGTGGCTAATGGCCCCCAGGCAAATGGTGGCTCTCATAGAGGAGGCTCCTGTTTGTGTCTGCAGGGGAAGCCAGTTGCCAGCCATCCACCTGGTGCGACCCACACGCTACCCTGCCCCCCTTGTCCTTCTAGTTTTTAAAACTGTATTGTGAAAGTATGTAAAATTGCATTGTGAAACCTAGGCCTTTTCCCCCTCTATTCAGGACTCTCAAACTTAGGTGTGTTTTTCTCCTGTTTTTAAAATTGCATAATATACTGGTTCATTGTTCTTCATACTACCACTTCTTATAGAATCAAACTTACCACAGAGGGCCGCATAACCAAACCAATCAATACTGAAATAGGCCTAAAACAGGGCTGCAACTTAGCCGCAACCTTTTTCAATTTATACTTAGTAGACCTTGACAAAGGCTGGGATGAGCAAAATCTATTCTCTGTGAAAATTGGGCTCATTCACCTGAAATGGCTCGCTTTCGCGATGACATCATCCTTTTTGATCCAACTCCTGGTGTCCTTCAAACCAAAATACGGTTATTTGAACAATATGCCATAACTCATAACTTAGCTCAAAAACAGCAGTGATGAAATTCGGTGTCCAGAAGAGAACTGGTAAAACTCAATGGCATATTATGCATACTATCATCCCTTTAAATATTGATACCATCTACCTAGGCTACTATTTAGCTGAGAAAAACTCCATCAAAATATGGACCGATCTATTGAACACCAAGATCCGACCACTGACATCACAGCTAAAAATAATACATGCAAAGTATTGCAAATTCTCATTAATGCCTCTCATCGAATTTTTCACACTGAAAATTGAAAGTGTCATTCTCTACTAATTAGATATCTGTCTGAGTGAAATGGGCGTGATTTTAGATCAATTGCAAGGGACATCTTTGAAGTGAGCGATGTCTCTTCCAATGTCACTGCCCAATGCAGTCCTAAGACACGAATTAGGCCTCATAGCGCTATCCACTCGCTGGAAATGGCGACTTCACACCAATTTCACAAAAATAACGTATCCTAAACCAAACTCCCTATACATAGACATGAAGGAATCAATTAACTCAAGACCAACGACTTCCATGGTCCAATATTTGACAAGAATTAATGCCATTCTGCAGGAAGTTAATGTCACAGTGGAGGATGTTTACTACAGATCTGCTTATGCCAAAAAAAAGCAATTTGAGTTCGATTGGTGCAAAACTATTGACCAGATAGGTTCATACAAACTTTATAATGAATACTATCTTTTTACCAAAAAGCGGACACCAAGATACGATCATATTACTCTATTTCCCTGCAATCATACCCGCAATACTTTCTTATGATTTAAATTCAATCTGTTGTACACCAAAGAAAGAACTGCAAATTGGATTGGTAGTAGGACGAATAGTGAAAAGCAGTGTAGATTTCCGATGTGCACTGAAACCATAGAATCATTAAAACATCTGATTTTATATTGTCCTCATTTTAAATATGCAAGAACTGTCTTATTCATGGATTTTGTAAACATTAACTATTTTGATTGTTTACCATTTTTATGGGCCCGTATGATGCAAGGCAATCATAAACCTATTATTTTTGCCCTTACGAGATTTTGTAAAGTGATAGAGAGAGAGCTAGATAAACATGCGGACATGAATACTTGAAAACCATATATGTAAATCTTGGTATTCTAAAGACCGACCTATACGAACAATGTCGAATTTTCTTCATCTTCGTTACACCTAAGAATGTCTGTATTTGCACTCTCTCAAATTCAAATTCAATAACTGCCTTGCTCTTTGCTATGTCCTTTTATGAATTTATATGGAATGATGTTTTATGAATGTTTTATGAATTATACTGTAACAATTATTGTGTTTTGAATTTTGTAAAGGTTCTGTCATTTTTTGATAGAACCACATGCAAATAAAAAATAAAAAAAATAAAAAAATTCCATTGTGAACCCCAGAACTTTCCCCTCTTCGTTATTCTCTGACTTAAGGGCATTGTGGCAACCATAACATCTATCATCTATCGTTTTATCCAATTGTTCATCTTGTCACGCCTCTCTGTCTCGTCTGCTGTGTCCTTCCCTAGTGTTCTCCCTTCCCTTCTTCTTCTCTCCTCTCCCTTGCGACCTATGGTGCTCTCTGTCTCTCCTATCTTCTCTAACTGCTTTTCTATTGACTATCCTGCTCTCCTACCTAAATCTGGTAGGTAGAAGTTTAAAAAGGACATCCTGGTCTCCAACCCAGGCCTCCCTATCACTGACACCTATACCAGTGCCTCCTCCAGGCAAACTTTCACCAACATCCTCTTTGTCGTTCCCTCGTCAGACCTATGGACCCTACATATGGTCTCTGTGCTCTCTTCCTTCTCTTTCTCTACCATTAATGATGGCACCCGGTGGGAGGCCCTCCTGGCCTCTTCCACTCCTCTAGGGTCATCATTAATGTTTATGTGAATGGTACCGTCTTGGTCCAAGGCCCTCAGGCCAACCTTCTCCTCTTCGATAGACGCTTTCCGCGCCTCATCAATTTCCTTTCTTCTCCTGCTGTCCCCTCTCTTCCCCCCACAGCTTCCTTGCCTGCTGTCTCCTCCTTGGCTACCTTTCCCTATCCTCCCTCCGCTTTTGCCCACCCTCTGGCTTCCTCTACACTTCCGTAGGGTGCACCTCTGATTTGTACCCCTCCCCGGAAGTCTTTCATGGATGGCAATCTTCTCCATATTATCACTCTAAACTCTCGCTCAGCAGTCAAACACTCCTCCGACATCTGCCACCTTCTGGAGGAACTTGACCATGATGTCCTCGGTCTCACCGAGACATGGTTCAAGGCCAGTTCTGTCACAAGCTTTGACACTCTCCTCCCTGATGGCTACAAGATCCTCTCTGTGCCCTAGTCCAACTGTTCTGGAGGGGGTGTAACCCCGATCTGCCCCGAGTGGATTCCTGCCTCTGTCATTCCTACACAGGCCTTCTCCCCTTTCGAATGCCTCGTCTGCTGGCTGCTCTCTCTCCTAGCCATTCCCTTACTGTGGCTACTACCTATCAGCCACCTAGTCAGATCTCCTCCTTCCTCTCTGAGTGTGCGGACCTTTCCTCTTCCCTCCTGGCCTCAACCACTCAACTCCTCCTTCTTGGAGACTTCAACATCCACCTGGATGGCTCCTGTCCTTCCTTTGGACACTTTCGCGACCTTTGCAACTCTCTAGCACTCTCTATTCTCCCCTCTGGCCCGACTCACTCTGCAGGGCACGCCCTGATCTCCTCAGACCTTCCCCTTTCTATCCCTCTCACCACTCCCCTCTCCTGGAGTGATCACTTTCTCCTTTCCTCCCAGCTCACCCTTTCTACCACTCAGGCAAAGCCAACTCCATCACTGCCACCCACCTTCTCTGTCATCCAACTCCTGAAGCGCGTGTCAGTTGAGGCTTTTGCCGCCACTTTCTCATCCCCCCCCTCTTTGGCTGACACACACCCTGACACAGCCCTTTCCATGCTCAACTGTGCTATATCTGATACTCTCGATGTTCTTGCCCCTGTCATGACGGTCCGCTTGAAACCCAAAGCCAAGTGTAACTCCTGGTACGACTCAGACCTCGTCACCCTCAAACGCAAGTGCAGGGTGGCTGAGAGGAAATGGCGTGCTTCATTTTCATCCTCTGACAGACTGGCCTGCCGCATGCTCCATAGGCAATACCGGCTCTCTGTCCTCACCAAGAAGAGAGCTCACAACCAAGCCTGCGTCTCTGCGGCATCTAACAACTCGGCTGAACTCTTTAAACTCTGCAAGGGACTGGCCAATCCTGCCGCAGTCTCTACCTCTCCCGTCCCTTCTCAGGCCCTCTGCACAGCACTGGATTCTCATTTCATCTCTAAAACTCAGGACATCCAGTCCACTCTCTCTTCCACTCCCCCCTCCCTCTACTCTCTGCTCTTCCTCTGTCCCTTCTTTGGCCACCTCTTCTCCCTCATTCTGTGCCTTTCCCCTGTTTTCCGCAGACGATGTTTCTAGACAAGTCCGATCTATGAAAGTCTCATCAAAACAGGTTCATCCCTGTTCCTCCAAAACCATCAATGACCACATTGACTCCCTGGCTCCTACTCTGGCCAACTTCTGCAACCACTCCTTCGCCACTGGAGTCTTCCGTTCTCCCCTGAAGCACTCCCTTGTGCACCCTCTTCTTAAGAAACCCTCTGCCGACCTGTCTTGCCCGGCTAACTATCGCCCAATCTCCATCACTCCCTTCCTGGGCAAACTCTTGGAAAAGCTGGCCATCTCCCAGCTCAATCTTCACACTGAATCTGTTGGCTGTCTCCATGATCATCAGTCTGGCTTTAGAGCTGCCAGAAGCAGGGAAACTGCTCTCCTGAACATCCGTGAAGACCTGCTCTCCAACCTTGATTCCAACACCCCTTTTGTCCTCATCCTACTCGATCTCTCTTCTGCCTTTGACACGGTCAACCATGTCATCCTGCTCAACCTTTTCCGTGATAACCTGGGTATCACCGGTCAGGCCCTGACGTGGCTGACTTCTTTCCTCTCTGATCGACCCTCCTAGGTTCAACTTGGGTCCTTCCTCTCCTCCATCTCTATCACTACCTATGGTGTTCCCCATGGGTCTAACCTCCTTCCAGTGCTATGCGAACGACACTCAGCTCATTTTCAGGCTACCTTCAGCCACCTCTTCTCCCTTTCTCATCTGTGACTGCCTGTCCGCCATCCAGGAGTGGTGTGCCGCCAATGATCTCTGCCTTAATGCCAGTAAGACAGAGATTCTCCTCATTGGAACACCCACTCCCTCCTTTCCTGTCACTCTCTGGCCGGCCTCCCTTTGCCCTCTTCCTGCTCCCACCTGTGAGGCTAAAAACCTAGGGGTCATCTTTGACTCAAAACTCTCCTTCTCTCCTCACATCTGTGATGTATCTAAGAAGTAACACTACAAGCTGCACCACCTCAGAGGTATTCTTCCTTTCCTCTCCTTACCCCAGAAGCTCACTGTCGCCAGAGCTTTGGTTCTCTCTGAGGCTAGACTATTGCAACAGCCTCTTTCTAAATATGCCTGCTTCTACTCTTCGCCCTCTGCAACTCATCCAGAACATGACTGCAAGACTTGTCCTTGGCCTCAAGCCCAGGAATCGTATCTCTCCAGGACTGAAATCTCTTCACTGGCTCCCAGTGGCTGCGAGGATTAAGTTCAAAACCCTCTGCATTGTCCACAAGGCCTTCTGGGGCCTGGGGCCTCAATACCTTCAGCTCTCTCTTCCTAAATATCTTCCTTCTCGAGCTCTTCGCTCATCCGCCTCCAACTTCCTCAGGGTCAGTCGCTTCTGCAAGCAACGAGTTGGTGGTAGATCACTTTCCTTGGCTGGGGCCTCCCTCTTCAACAGCCTCCCTGCCTCCCTGAAACTTGAGGAGAATCACATCCGCTTCCGGAAGCACCTCAATACCTTTCTCTTTGCTTCTGCTTTCTCTCCTCCTCTCCCCTGCTGACCTCATGGATGAATTTGAAACTGCACTGGTTACCTGGCCACCCTCTGATTTCGGACCCGGATCCCCTCCCCCGCCACTCGCACACCTGCACTGCCTTCCTGGCAACCCCCGCACTTCGGGACTGTTTTCTGTATCCCTACAGTTCCACTACCAGCACTTGACACCTGATGTCTGCACTTACACTTGCACTGGCCGTACTTACTTATTGTTTATTATTCTTATCCCATGGACTGCACTTTCCCCCTCCCCCTTCTCATGCACTTGCGCGATTTGTATGACACCTGGCCTAGTAGGATCATTTTCTGTCTTCCCTCTGTTCCCCCTCCCTTGCCTCGCTTCGCCTTGAAACACTTGCTTATAGGCGCGTTATAAATGCCATATCATATCATATATCATATCATTAATCTGGCGGCTAACATTTTGTTGGCCTTGTTGCCCTTTTCGTAGGACTTTTGTTTTAATAGTGTTAATTTTCTCAGGACATTTCCCCTTCCCAGTGCTTTCATCTCTATTCTTTTTTGTTTGAGCAATTCTATGTGTTCATCTCGATAAGACCCGAGGGCATGCATCCTTTCTTCAAGGGTAGTGATCTATCTTCGCAGTTTATCTTCCAGCAGCTTTCTCTCCCTTTTTTGCTTTGCCCCTTGCCTCATCAGATGACCCCTCCAGACTGCTTTGTCCCGCTTCCCACACCATTGTTATAACCACTTCCCCATTATCATTTATCTGAAAGTATTCATGTATTGCTTTATCAAGTTTCTGTGAGTATAATTTTCCTTCCACAACTACTCATTACAACGCCATTTGGGGTCTCGACGGTTGAGCCCTTCCATATGCAGTGTTGCGATGACCATGTCGTGATCTGACCAACCAATGGGACGGATGTGACAGTGTTTTATTCTGGAGGTGGAGTCCCTGTTTACCAATAAGTAGTCAATTCTAATAAACGTCTCATGGACACTGGATTTAAAGGTGCTTCCTACTTCTCTAGAAGTGTCTCTGAGTAGTTCCTGTATAGTTTGCCTATCCATTTAGGGATCTGCCCATGTGTTAAAGTCTCCACCTATCACAAGGAGACCCCTGCTATTTGCCAGGATAGTGGAGAGGGCTTCCTCATTGAATGCCGCTTGCCCCTGGTTGGGCGTGTACACCCCTGCAAAGGTGATCTGTATATTGTCCCATTCCCCCGGACTATCAAGAGTCTGCCTCCCTTCAATGATTGCACCACTGGGTTTGTGAGTCTGATTTTCTTGTGAAGCAGCAGGGCTACGCACCCTTTTTTAAGATCTGCCGAGGCCCAAAATGTTTGTCCCACTCCTTTCCCCCTTAGTGGTCTCTCTTCCCCTGCTTTAAGTCTGGTTTGTTGTATAAAGAACACATCTATATCAGCTCCTTTGCACTCCCGATGATCAGGGACCTCTTGTTCTGGGAATTGAATCCTTTAACATTAAGTATGGCTGCCCTCAGGATCGTGCTCCCAGGTCCGCTTTTACCTGGTGCGGCCATCATTATATTGGGTTGTCTCTTTTATTTATACTTAGTACATCTCAGAGCTCCCCTTTGATCTATGTGACAACCAGTTCCCCCCTGTGTCCTGCGTACCTTTGTCCGTCTGCTCGTCCTCCTCCCCCCTAACTCCCCTTGAACTTTAAACGTAAAGAAACCCACTAACAGAATCATGGCCATTATAATTGTCTTAGGTTCTTGGGGTTGAGACGCCGTTGTGTGAGTGAGAGCCACTAGGTTCGAAACTCGTTCCTCATTGGGGAATCCCCTTATTTATCCCGCTCCCAGTTTCTTATGTGTGTGTTTAGTGCTTGTGCTACCCCCACAACCGCTGTACCTTCTCATGGCGGCTTCGTAGGCGGCGTTGGGCCCAGTCAGGCATATTTCCTTCCTGTCTTGATTCGTTTTCACCATAGGTGGGGCACTTCCACATTCTGAGCCTGTGACGCTTGAGTCCCACTGTGTCCGGCTGGGGCTGTGTCTTCGCTTAGCCCGGATAGGTTCTTGAGCACCAGCTTTGCTTCTTCAGAGGGGACCACTCTATAGTCCTCCCCCTTTTATTCGAAGGTTAGGTTGAAGGGGTCCCCCACCTGTATTGTATAGATTTGTCAGTTAGCCAGGCCGTCAGTGGCCTGCATGCTCTCCTTCTTCCCAACGTAAAGTTTGACAAATCTTGAAAGATCTTTATCTTGGAGCCTTGGAATTCAAAGTCCTGTGTCTGCTTAGCTTTCAGGAGGATCTCTGTTTTCTCTTTGTAGCTGAGGAATTTGACGACTATCGAGCGTGGGCCGCCTGCGAAGGCTCGTCCTCCTCTGTGGGCCCTTTCGATGTGCACGTTTTTCCCACCCTCAGCCACAAATAGTTGCTTTATCATTTCCTGGATATTTCTCTCGACTTGAGCAGGCTTTTCACCTTCCTTCTCCTCCAGGCCTAGGACTCTTAGGTTGGACCTCCGTTCCCTATTTTCAATGTTGTCCATTTTGAGCATAAGTTCTTCTTCCCTCAGTTCTGTGTCCGTGATTCGCGCATTTAACTTAATTTCTACTAGGTCCATTTTGATCTGATTATGTTTCATGTTCTCGACCTTTCCCTCTATGTGTTCCACCTTTGCTCTAATTTCTGAGCTGGATGTCTGTATGTTTGATCGCAAGGCACGGATTTCTGCCATGATTCCTGCAATGTCCTCTTTGGTGGATGCAGTACTCATTTTGGCAGCTTGGGTGTCTAGAGCCTCTTCTCGCCTGAATTGCTGCAGCCTGTCCAGGCTTTTGGTAGTGCTGGGACATGCTTTTTCTTCCCCCCACCCCTTCTGCAGGTGTTGAGCGACAGTGCGGGTGTTTTCTAGGTTTGTTTAGGCTGCGTCTTGCTGTGGCCGATTTGGCCTCTCCTCAGTATTAAGTCTTGGGCTCTCTTATTGCTTATAGTGACTGCCTGCAACCCCGTGGCTCGCAGATTGTTCTTTCCTCTGTTTGTCGTAATAGCTCGTGCTCCCCTTTGACACTCTCCTATGGGCGCTTTCCCTTCTATGTTTCCCTTTTCGGTTCTACCACCACTAGTATTCCGGGTGAAGGTGAGGGCGCTCTTTATTGTGTGGTGGGGTCTAACCGTTACCCTCCCCCAGTCTATGGTATCTGGGCTTGGGGTGAGGGCCAGAGCCCGCCACGGTCAACAGGGGGCTATGGCTCCCCCCTGCCCTGCCCAGGAGCACTGTCGGTGTGACTGTGGATGGGGGGCGGGGAACGGCCCCCACCTTAATCCCAGGGCTTACAGCTGTGTTTTCACCTTCTACCGCCCCGGTGTGGTTCCGGTGGTGGAGTGGGTCTTGTCCCTCCTTTCTCCTGGGTCTCGGGGCCCTCGGTTGGGTTGCTGGGCGTCGGTAGAGGCTTTGACTGGCCTCTGCGTCACGTTCTGGAGCTTGACGTGTGTTCCTTGAGTACCTCCCATGGGCTACCTGCGGAAGCCCTCAATTACAGATGAGGTGGCAGCCCGCTTAATTGTCCGCTCCTGCAGCACTTTGGGGATGTGTTTGTCCTTTCCCCCGTTCTCCTGGCACAGGGCTCTGGAGGAGCTCTGGGCTGACTCTCGTCTGAGTCTTCTTTATGGAGTCGTTCAAGATGTGGGGGGGCATGCAAGCTGGTTGCCGTACACCCAGCACCTCATCCGCATGGTCCGTTGCTGCTTTCAGGGTTGCTTGGGCTTGAACAGTCCACTATGAGCCTGCACGTCGGATTGCACTCTGCGGGTCGCTATGACTACTTACCGGAGTTGTCGGTCGCGTGAAAACCATTCGGATGTCAGCACTTTGGGTTTTTCAACCTCGCTTACTGGATCCCTCCGGCTCCCAGTCCGCCTTGTCCCTGCGGGCGATCCGTATCTAATGCTGCTGCTGCAACAGCGTCTCAGGGGGTCAATGTTCCTTCGGTAGGGTCTGCTGTGCGTATGATTGTGGCATCTGCAGGTCTCTGCAGCTGCTGGCCAGGCTCCTCCCCTTTTGGCGCCGAGAGCTGGCGGGCTGCCTCGTTGAGGGCCCGGTGGGGGATGAGCATGTCTTTCGCTGTTCTCGCTTTATTCTCCCTCCAAGCATGCGTTTAGGGTGCCCCTGGGTCCCTATATCTGGTCACACTTCACCGTAATGCTTTTCATAGGTAGTTTGGGCGGTATACGATCAAAATCATCTCTTAACTCCCTGATGAGACGGGAGCTGAGGTTCAGGCGACTATTCCATTCTGCGCCCCCTAATGGTCCCTTCCCCACGTTTTGAGCACGGGACAAGGTGGGATTCCAGAGCACAGCACATGCTCAAGCTTTACAAGCGTGAGCCAACAGTTCCGCTCTCAGCTATCAGGGCCTTGAGTGATTAAGTCTCTTTTCTACAAAAAATCTCTTGCCTTCAAGGACCTGATGTATCCAAAACAATAAACAAAAGTTCCTTTTCCTCATGTACATTGGGTGATGCCTTTTCACCCCTGGATCCCCCTCTTCTGGGCTCAGACCCTTCTCAAATGTTAGCCTCCCTCCGTCAGGTCCACTACGGCTTCTCAAAACAATCTCTACTGTGACATTCACAAATCTTAATGTCTTTTTAAACAGTTCACTGTGAACATCCCTCTGCCGGTTCACTCTTGTCAACACACTATTCATTGGAACTTCAGACTATGCCCCCTTTTCATCGGCATCCCTCTGTCGGTTTCACTCTTGACAACTTTTGCCAATCACATAATTTCTTGAACAGTTCTTACGATGCAGGATTCCCTTCCCTTAGCTTTACAATCATCTGTCGGCCAAAGTCTTTCGACTGTACAGAGGATTTTACTAGACCCCTGTATTACCACTTTGAACCCTTTCTGGCACCTCTCACAAGGCCTTCTGGTAACAGTATTTCAACAATAGGGCAATCGCCCAGAGTTTCCCGGGTGAGCACCCACGTGGTGCCTGACCCCTCTGTAACTGGTTTTCCCCTCTCGCATTAACAGTTCTTTGTACTTTCTTCAATTAGCCATTTGCTACTTTTGTTCAACACAGTTCGGTTTCTTATAGTTTCTCCCTCGACTCACCGGCTGTGATGAACCGCTTGGCTTTTGTTCATTCTAAAGTGAAGGACGGTACCATGGAGGCAAGCGTCTCTCCCTGGCTTGGTTATCAGAGGAAGAGGGCCCTGTCTACCGTTGACATCTGCTGCAACACACGTCGGCTATTGTTCGTGGTCTTACGATTCTGTCCACAGAGGTTGCTCAAGCCTGTGTTGGAAAGGGCAAGGACGCGTCTCTCGTTGTCACCCTTTCAGTTGTGGCCGCCTTTCTCCTCCTCTTGAATGGCCATGCTGGGTTAGCTCTCTTGTCGTGTGGTCTGTCTTGCTCGTATTGTGCTCTCGTGCCCCACCTTTTATCCTGGAAAGGGCCGTCAGGTGTGCTTGATTCTGGTCAATTGGCTGACCCTTGTGTTGGGACATATCAGGTAAACGGCTCTGGTGTTTGTCCGTCGTGTTTTGTGGTGTGCAAAAGTGTTCTTGTCGGAAAGGGGGATATAGAGTGTTTGAGTATCCTATCTGCTCTAAGAAGGGGGATACTGTGTCTCACCCCGGTGTCCCACCTCCACTTCCCGAGGATTCCCCATCCAGGTGATCCTCCTGCACTGGCCCACCCCCAGGAACTGGATCCAATAGCGATTGCCGTGTCCTGGCCACCTGGATGACAGTTTCATGGGGACTAGTCGGGGAGACACCTTTAGGTTTCTCACATACCCTTCCTCCATGCGATGTAGCCACATTTGTTTCATAGGGGAACTGGGAAAGAAAATCTACATTTCCCTGGTCTTTTCCTTTTCGGTGTTGCACTGTGAAACAATAGGGTTGTAGGTCTAGCAACCATTGCATGACCTGAGAGTTGGAGTCTTTGCGTTGGCTTATCAAACTAGTGATGAGTGATCTGTAACAAGTGTGAACTGTCATCCCAATAAGTAGTATGTAAGACGGATTATGGCCCACTTGATGGCCAGTGCCTCTAGTTCCAACATGGAGTAATTTTGTTCACTTTGGAACAGTTTGCGGCTGGTGAATAATATGGGTGTTCGAATCCATCGCAAACCTGGGGCAGGACTGCTCCTAACCCTGTAACTGTAACATCTATTTGTAAGACAAATTCTTTAGAAAAGTCGACTATCTTTAGGATCAGGTTTTGGCACAGAGTCTGTTTCAATGTGTTGTAGCGTATCTCATCCTTGTCATTCCAATGAAGTTTCTGGGGTTCGACATTCTTAAGTTTATCTGTTAGTCGGGCTGCTTTATCTGAAAAGTTTTGGATAAACCTACAGTAATATCCTATTAATCAGAGAAAAGCTCTAAGATCTATTTTGGTCTTGGGTGTTGGTGTATCTAAGATAGCTTTTACCTCTCATGTTGGGTCGTACATTCCCTATGAAGAAGCCAAGGTATTTTACGGCTGACTGCCCCAATCTGCACTTAGCTGGATAAGCAGTTAGGCCAGCGTTTCTGAGGACTTTCATGATGGTATAAAGATGGAAGAGACGATCCTCCCTGGTCTGACTATAAATCACGATATCGTCAATATAGACTCCACAGAAATCCAAGTAAGGTTGTAGGATTTGATCCATGAGTCGTCAGAAAGTGGCTGGCGCACTGTGTAAACCAAAAGGAAGGACTTTGAATTGAAACAGTCCCAGAGGCATTGAAATGCTGTCTTTTCCTTATAGGCCCCACATACAGGAACTTGGTGGTACCCTTTGGTTAGATATAGGGTAAATAGAAATGTGGCTGCTCCGAGTTTATCAATTAGGGCATCGATACATGGCATAGGATAGGTATCAAAGTCTGAAATAGCATTAACCTGACGGAAGTCTACACAGAATCTCCAGGAGCTGTCAGGTTTAGTGACCAACACGATAGGAGAGGGCCATGGGCTTGAAGAAGGCTCGATAATATTGGCTTTCAACATTAAGTTGACTTCCTCAATCACTATCTCTTTACAGGCTTCTGGTAATCTATAAGGTTTTAAATGAACCACTTTACCTTTGGGTGTTCTAATATAATGGTATATGCCTTTTACTCTTCCTGGCTTTTCTGAGAATACATCGGGAAATGAGTCCACTGCATCTTTTAGATCTTCTTTTTGTTGGATAGACAACTCGGGAGGAAGTAAGTCAACGTCATTTATCTCTTCAGGAACCAGACAGGCTAGTATTTTGGCATGGGTGGCTGACGGGTTCTCCTTCCACTCTGTCAAGAGATTTACGTGATATGAATGGACCTTCTGTTTTCTGTCTGGTTGGGCTACTTAATAAGTACAGGTTCCCATTCGCTCTATTATCTCATATGGTCCATGCCACTTGGAGACAAGTTTGTTTTCTGAGGAGGGTAAGAGGACCAGTACTTTTTGTCTTATGGAGAATGATCTTAAATTCACTTTTTTGTCATAAGCAGATTTTTGTTGGCTCTGGGCCTTTTCCATATAAGTACACACTAAGTCTCGAACCAATTTCATGTGTTCTCGCATTCGGTGGAAGTCTGTGAGATGGGAATGGGGGCCTTCTCTCATTCTTCCCAGGTCTACCAGAGCATGTCCAGGACATCTCTGGGCTCTCTCCCATAGAGTAGTTCAAAAGGAGAGAAACCTGTGCAAGATTGAGGGGTTTTCCTTACGGCAAATAGGGCCCATGGGATCATTTGGTCCCATTCTTTCCTGTCCTTATCTACCAATTTACGTAAAATGAGCTTCAGGGTTTTATTGAACCTTTCTTCCAAACCAGCGGTTTGGGGGGTCGTACACAGAAGTTCGCAAGGTGGTAATGTGGAGTAGCTCTTTGACTTCGGCCATGAGCTTACTCATAAAGTTCGACCCCTGGTCTGTTAGTATTTCCTTTGGTTGTCAGCCCTGTGTACCGTTGACATCTGCTGCAACACATGTCAGCTATTGTTTGCAGTCTTACGATCCCTCCCACGGAAGTTGCGTGGGCTTGTGTTCGAAAGGGCAAGGTCGTGTCTCTCCTTGTCACCCTTTTGGTTGTGGCTGCCTTTCTCCTTCTCTTGAACTGCCAGGCTGGGTTAGCTCTCTCGTGGTGCGGTCTGTCTTGCTTGTATTGTGCTATAGTGCTCCACCTCTTATCCCTGTGGGGTATGGAAAGGGCCGTCAGGTGTGCTTCATTCTGGTCAATTGCCTGACTTTGCCTGACCCCTGTGTTGGGACATGTCAGGTATACTGCTCTGGTGTTTGTCCGTTGTCTTTCGTGGTGTGCGAAAGTGATGGTGTTGGAAAGGGGGAGGAGGAATACAATGTTTTGAGTATCCTATGTGGTAAGATGTTGTAAGAAGGCGGATACCGCGTCTCACCCGTCGACTTCCCACTTCTACTCCCCACGGACCCCCAATCCAGGTGATCCTCCCGCACTGCTCCATCCCCAGGAACTGGATCCAATAGCGATAGCCCTGTCAAGGCCACCTGGATGATTGATCCCCCGTGGACTAGTCAGGGAGACACCTTCAGGTTTCTCACGGTACCGTACACTCATTTTGTTATTTTGTTGTTAAAACACGGACCTAGCTGGAGAACTACAGAGCACTATACAAGTTTTGAGTAACCAGCATTTGGGCTGGCATCTTTTAACATTACTGCAGTACTGTGAATTGCGTTCTGTGCATTGTGATAAGGACTGCTTACAGGCCGTGACAGGGAGGGAGGGAGCCCACCACAAACATTCTCTGGTGTTCGCACAAGTGTGTACAGACCTCCTCCCCTCCCCGCCTTACATGTGATAATGGTCATGGCGAACACTGACGGGGGAAAGCCCCAGTGGGAAGCAGCAGAGGGAAGCCACCACGCAGCAGCAGTAAGCACTTTGTTGCAGCCGACAGCCAGCAGCTTAACACCGACCACATGAGAAATTGGTGCAGCAAAGTCTCCAGGGATCTATACACCATTCAGAAAAGGAGGCCTTATTAATTAGGCTCCAACCAGCTTACCACAGACATTAAGATTGAAAGGCCCATCAGAAGGCCTTATAAAACAGGGACTCCAGTTCCTGAAACTCTTTCACTTTCCTTGCCAGAGATGCTTCCAGAAAAAGGGGTGAGGGATGGCTTACAAGCCCTTTTTGAAGTGTCCCTAAACTCTCCCCTTGCCACACACCATTGAGCCAGGTAAGTGATTGGACAGGGTAAGTAGCCAATCCTGGGAAGGTGTTGTTAGGCTGAAACTTGTGCAGTTCCCTTAGGGACCACTGCAAAAGGCTTAGGACTACAGATGTTGGCAGTAAACCCAATTGGTAGCAGTCTGTACCACCCAGATTTACCTGGTAGCTGTGGCTGAGGAGCCAGACTTCTCTCAAGAAGAGTTAGACAGTATGTAGAGTATACAGAATAGGTACAAAGATACAGTAGCACAAGCAAACACTGACCAGAGCTTTGGTATCAAAGTATATAATTATTTATTTAAAACACACTTGTGAAGATACACTATCTTCCCTACCGCCGAACTCCCCGGCGCTAATAGCGCCGGATCACGAGTTCGGCGGTAATGTTAATCCCCATTCCCCATTGAGCCCATTCGGGAATGCCCCATTCCCCATTGGGCTCAATGGGGAAATTTCGCGCTAATACCGCCGGCGGATTTCCTGCCGGCGGTATGAGCGCACATTTTCAGTGGATTTCCCCCAGCTCAGAGCTGGGGCGAAATCCACCGAAGTCCTGATTCAGCGGACCCTTAAATCCGTCAGTAATAGCGCTACCGCCGGATTTAAGGGTTACCACCAAAGTCGTGATGAGGCCCACTAACACTAATATGGCAAGCAAGTTCAAACACAGTCACTATCAATATATATACATCCCTGATTACTTATTGAACAAGTCTTAGTTAAAACACCACTTATTTTCAGACAGAGGTGAGCGCTTAACCTAAGATGGCACTCCAATAAATTAGTTAAAAAGGGAGGGAAAAAGACAGAATTAGGAAAATACACAATACCAACACTTTAAGAGAACCAGAGCAAGTCAGAAAAGGCAGAGTCTACTGAGGAGCAAGAAAGTCATAGGCCAGGCCCACTCTTGGAGAGAGCAAGGCGGAATGTGTCCAAGATCACACAGTTGAATAGTACTTAAAAGAGTCGTTGCAGATAGTTCGAAAAGGGTTGGATCAGTTCAGGAAAAGTTAGTTAGCAGGTCCCAAGTCACCCCGGGATAGAGAGTCAAGGATTTACGGGACACCTTGATCAGTCTGTTGCAAGGGAGACCAGGCGGGACATAGTACCTGAAATGGTGAGAAAGCTCCAGCGGGGGCAGTTGTTCCTGGCAGCGGATGCAAGTCGGTGCTTCGTCCAGGGGAAGAGAAGATCTCGACGTGGAGGAAAGCTGGAGGTCGTTGCACTTCCAGGGAAGAAACCAGCAGCGGAGTTGACCGGTTAAAAGGTACTACCCTTTTATTCGCGGTAGTAGTGAAGCGTGGCTATCCGGCCGCCGGGGCGCTTGGCACGGGCGATTCGACCACGAGACGATCCAGGAAGGCGAAAAGAGGGTGAACTGGTTATCCCCACCAGTTCAGAGGAAGAAGACTCTCCGGGATGAAGATCTTCTCTGTCGTTGGGAAGTGGTGAGACGGTTTAGCAGGGCTCACCGGTGGTGTCATCGTTGCAGGTCAGCTCAGCTTCTCCCTCTTCGGATTCTTTGGTCCTGTTGTGACTTCTGAAGTTCCAGTCCCCAAAGCCCTGCTTTTATGCAGAAAACCCCCATTCATCAGTCCTAGCTGTCACTCAAACATGCTTAGTGGTGAGCCGGGCGGCTCACCACTGGGGGCCAATCACACAAGAGTGCGACTTGAGTTGCCGAGGCAACTCAGTCCAGGGTGCCTAAACCCCCTTCCCACACATCCTGTAGACCCAGACAGAGTGGCACCACTTTTGGGGGCTTCTGTGCAGAAGCCCTCCAAAAAGTGGAACAAAGGGCTCGACTTGGGTTTGAGTTACAGAGGCGAACACAAACGCCATTTTAAAACCCAGTCCTGACAAAAAGACCCAACCGGGGAAAGAATATTAAATAAATAACCCAACCGTATCTTTAACATTGCACCAAAAAAGTGGTGCGTTTAAAATGAATGGAAAAATCCCATAGGAAATATTCCGGTGGAATATTTCGCGTGGTAACCGCTGCCACCAGCCAGAAACTCGACGAGGGGGGACTGCACAGTGCCCCCTCAAAAAACATATCCAGGGGCAATCTAATTACCCCTACCAGTACTTCCACAATATGATGGTTTGTAATTGTTCTGTTCACAATTTAAGAATAGTAAAGTCAATGGTGACTTTACATAACCTGGGAGACAGTAGTCAGTCCCAGGGTATGGAGTTTATGTTTGGGGGTCACTATGACACCCTTGTGTTACTGCACGGAGGGTGCTGTGTAACACACATACCAAAAACACATGAAGCCCTATGGAGTAAAAGACCCCATAGCCCATAAAACACATTCAAAGTCAAAGGAACACCTCAAATCATGTCTAAGAGTGGGAGTAAAAGAGTCTCACTCTTAGCAGGAGAACAAAATAAACCCCAAAAATCCAGCAAAGCTGCTGGGGGACTCACTAGGTTTGGGAAATTAGCCTTAACAGAAAATTCTCCCTAACAGGGGTGGGATATTTAAGAAGGTGCATGTGACTTGTGTGGTGTGGGTTACTTGGGTGAGGACAGGCGGTGGAGAAGAACGCCCGAGAGACCAGAGGCGGTAAAAGCACAAAGCAGTGCAGAAACTATTGGTGAGAGGGGGTCTGTGGAGTGTTTGTGTGAGAGAGAGAAGAGTGGGAGTAGGAGTAGTGGAGTGCTGTAGAGGTAGTGGCAAAGTTAGTAGTAGTAGTTGGAAGTAAAGATAAAAGGTGGCGGGAGTAGTAAGAGAAGGACAGAACTGGTAGAGTGGTAGTTGTGAATAGAGGGGTGAGCAGGGCACCATATCCCTTGAGGAGGACAGTGGTAGTAGAGAGGTGGTGAAGTAGAGTGAAAGGGAGGAGGGACGGAGGTATAGAACAGTTGTGGATACAAGTGGTTATAGGAATAGGAGTGTTAAAGGAAGTAAGATTGATGGATGGAGGTAGAAAGGCGGAGTGAGAGTTTGGAGGACAGTGACATGGTTGGAGGAGAACAGCATAAGGGACCAATCCAGCAAAGGGTCAAGAGTGAGAGGCTTTGAAAGAAGTGAGAGTTGTGCTAAGCAAAAAAAGGCACCATTCCCTGTTTCCTGAGTTTACTAAGCGCGATAGGAGAGGGAAAACAAGTTCCCTAGGAAGTCAGGTAGCCAACGTTTTAGGGTAAACACCTGATGTGTAAAGAAGTGAAAGACAGACAGGGGTTACTGATCGTTGAGCTAGTAACAGCCCAGTAGCGATGTCTTGGGTTGCGAGGCGGGACCCAGGGAAGACAAGAGAGGAAAGGGCCTGCCCTAGAACCAACCCCAAACGACACAGAAAGTCCAATGAACTTGAGATCACAAGTCATGCTGCCAATTTCGTTTGTATATGCACATTCTGAATGCTCACAAGGCCTAGTAGGACCGCCTCTGTCTTTTATTTATTTATTGTTTGCTGGTTAGCTGCTAATACAGGAAGTAAAATAATATTTCAAAGCACCCACAGAGCAAAGGGAGGGAACAAGGGACTGCAACACATTAGAAAACACAATATTTAAAAGTAGTGGAGGAAAAAAGGAAATAAAGAATGAACCTACTATGCCTTGTGTTAGGCAGAAACCTGTGCAGTTCCCTCTGGGACCACTGCAAAAGATTTAAGACTACAGGTGTTTGGCAGTAAACCCACTTGGTAGCAGTCTGTACCACCCAGATTTACCTGGTAGCTGTGGCTGAGCAGTCAGACTTCCCTCAAGAAGAGTTGGGCAGTATATAGAGCATACATAATAGGTACAGAGGCACAGTAGTACAAGCAAACACTGACCAGAGCTAGGTGTAAAAGTATATAATTATTTATTTAAAAGACACACTCATAAATTACACTAGCACAGGAAAGGTAAGTAAGTCAAAACACAGTCACTATTACTTATATGTACATCCCTAGTTATTTGTTGGACAAGTCTAAGTTAACACCACTTATTTCCAAACAGGTGAGCGCTTAACGTTAGATGGCACTACAACAAGTTAGTTAAAAAGGGAGCGAAAAGGCAGAAGTAATGAAAACAGCAAGGTAAAACACTTTTCAGAGATTCACAGTAAGTTTAGAAAGGCAGTCTATTGAGGAGCCAGGAAGTTCGGTTGCCAGGCCCACTCTAGGGAGAGCCAGGCGAAAATATGTCCAAGATCACACAATGTCACAAGTCTTTACAGGTGAGTAGAAAAGGTTTTACTAAGTTTAGAAAAGTTTAGTTAGGGTGCCCCAGGCTTACCCAGGTTCGAGAGCCGAGGGCTAAATCTACCCCGTACAATTGGTGGCAAGGGAAGCCGGGCGGGACACGGTACCTTTAAAATGGAAAGGATCCTCCAGCGGTGGCAGTTGTTCCTGGTAGTGGGTGCAAGTCGCGGCGTCGTCCAGAGGAAGAGAAGATCTCGACGTGGAGGAAAGCTGAAGATCATTGCACTACCAGGGAAGAAACCAGCCGTGGAGTTTTCCGGTTAAAAGGATGTTACCCCTCTTTCGCGGTTGAGGTAAAAAGTGGTATCCCGGTTGCCGGGGTGCTTGGCACAGGCAAGGCGGCCACGAGATGCTTCAGGGCGGCGAAAAGAAGGCAGAAACTGGTTGTCCCCACCAGTCAAGGGAAGAAGACTCTCCCGGCTGGAGATCTCCTCTGTCGTTGGGAAAAGTGGTGAGACGATTCCGCAGGGCTCCACCGGTGGTGTCGTCTTGGCAGGTCGGCTCGGCTTCTCCCTCTTCGGCTTCTTAGGTCCTGTGGCGACTTCTGAAGAACCAGTCCCAAAAACCCTGCTTTTATGCAGCAAACCCCCATTCATACAGCCTAGCTGTCACTCAAACATGCTAAGTGGTGAGCGGGGCAGCTCACCACTTGGGCCGATCACACCAGAGTGGACATGAGTTGGCAAGGCAACTCAGTCCAGGGTGCCTAAACCCCCTCCCACACCCCCTGTGGTACCCAGACAGAATGGCACCACTTTGGAGGGCTTCTGTGCAGAAGCCCGCCAAAAGTGGAACAAAGGCTCGACTCGGGTTCAGGGTTACTGAAGTGAACCTAGACGCCATTTTGGCGGCGAGTTCTGGCAAAAAATCCCAACCGGTGAATTTATATTAAATAAATAAACCAGCGGTATCTTTAACATTGCACCAAAAAGTGGTGCATTAAAATCAATGGGAAATCCCATTGGGAAATATTCCGGTGGAATATTTCCGTGGTATCCACTGCCACCAGCCAGAAACTCGGCGAGGGGGGACGGGACAGTACCCCCTCGACAACAGACCCAGGGGCAATCTAATTGCCCTTACCAGTACTTCCACAGTATGATGGTTTGTACTGGTTAAGTTCCTAAGTTAAGACTAGTAAAGTCAATGGTGACTTTACAGACCCAGGGAGACAGTAGTCAGTCCCAGGGTGTGGAGTCTATGTTTGGGGGTCTCTATGACACCCCTGTGTTACTGCACTGAGGGTGCTGTGTAACACACATTCAAAAACCAATGATAGCCTATGGGGACAAAATACCCCATAGCCCATAAGCACATAGCAAGTCACAGAAACACTCTCAAGTCATGTCCAAGAGTGAGGGTAAAAGAGTCTCACTCTTGGCAGGAGAAAAAAATAAACCCAAAAAATCCAGCAAAGCTGCTGGGGGACTCACTAGGTTAGGAAATTCAGCCTAAACAGAGAATTCTCCCTAACACTCGCCCCGCCCAAACTAAGGGACAGGAGGATTTAATCCACTCCTGGATGAACCTCATACCTCTAGTCGATGACATACATCCTAGAGAGTCCATCAGCATTTTGATGGTGACACCCTGACCTGTGCTCAATGGTGAAATCAAACCCTTTGAGGCAGATTGACCATCTCAATAGTTTTGGATTTTCCCCTTTAATTTGCATTAACCATCTCAAGGGTTGGTGGTCAGTCTGAATGACAAAAGTAGAACCATACAAGTATGGCCTAAACTTCTTCAGTGCCCACACAATAACAAAGCATTCTCTTTCTATTGTTGCCCACCTTGTTTCAGGATCCTTCAGTTTTCTACTGATGAAGCAAATGGGGTTTTCCATACCCGTCTTATCCAGTTGGCTAAGAACTGCACCTATACCTACATTGGAAGCATCAGTTTGTACAATGAAAGTTTGGTGGTAGTCAGGAGCTTGGAGTACTGGAGATTGGCACAGAGCTTTCTTCAGGTTTTCAAAGGCCTGATTGCATTCCTCATTCCATTTGACCTTCTTAGGGAATTTTGGAGAGGAGATCACATTCAGAGGAGAAGCTATGGTCCCATAGTTCTCAATGAAATTCCTGTAATACCCAGTGAGGCCTACGAAGGCTCTCACCTGGGTCTGAGTAGTAGGTGTTGTCCAATTTTGCACAGCTTCAATCTTGCTGAGCAAAGGCCTTATCTCTCCACCTCCTACCTCATGTCCAAGGTAGACCACTTTACTCTGTCCAATTTGGCATTTGCTTGCCTTTATGGTCAGATTGGCCTGCTCAAGAGCCTGCAAAATATGTCCTAAGTGGTTCACATGTTCCTCCCAGGAGTGGCTGAAGACTGCATCCAAGTATGCCATGCAGAAGTCCTCCATCCCAGCTAGAACTTGGTCACCATCCTTTGGAATGTTGCAGGTGCATTTTTTAGTCCAAAAGGCATAACCTTGAATTGGTATAGGCCAACTGGGGTAGAAAATGCAGTTTTCTCCTTGGCATGGTCTGTCAGGGCTATTTGCCAATAGCCTGACGTAAGGTCCAGTGTGCTGAGGTACTTGGCTGCACCAAGTTTATCCACCAACTCATCTGTCCTTGGCAAAGGGTGGGCATCAGTCTTGGTGACTGCATTCAGAGCTCTATAGTCCACACAGAATCTCAACTCTTTGGATCCTGCCTTTGGTACTAACACCACTGGGCTAGACAATGGACTATTAGAGGGCTCTATTACCCCGAGATCAAGCATCTTCTTGACCTCACCTTTGATGTGGGTTCTGACATGTTCTGACATTCTGTATCCTCTGCTTTTGACTGGAAGACAGTCACCAGTGAGTATATCATGCTGTCCCCAAGGTGTCAAGCCTGGTGAAAGTGAGAACAGAGGGGCAAACTGATTTAACATAGCTTTGCACTCCTCCTGTTGCTCAGGGGTCAGATCTGAAGAGAGATTAACTCCTTCAACCTTTTCGTCCAAAGGTAAGCCTCTCAGGAGGTCAGGTAGAGCTTCACTCTCCTCCTCCTCTTCTGATGAAGCTAGAAGCAATGCTCCTACTTCTGGTCTAGAGACATAGGCTTTGAGGCGGTTGGTGTGGAAGACTCTGGGAGCTTCCCTGGGTTTGCCCAGATCCACCAGATAGTTGACCTCTCCAGGTTTTCCCACAACCTTGAAGGGTCCCATCCATTTGTCTTGCAAGGCCCTCTGCCTTGTTGGAAGCATAACTAGAACTAGCTGGTCTTGAGTAAACTCAACCATGTTAGCCTTCTGATCTTGCCAATGTTTGATCAGAGCTTGTCCAGCTTTCAAGTTGTCACTTGCTCCTGCCATCATGTGTGACATTCTCCTTTGGAGACCTATCACATAGTCAGTCACTCTGGCTGGCTTGGGGGAAGAGCACTCTCCAACCCCTCCTTAATCTGGGCCAAGGGGCCTCTGACTGGATGGCCATAGAGAAGTTCAAAGGGAGAATAACCTACTCCCTCCTGAGGGACTTCTCTATAAGCAAAGAGAAGGCATGGCAGTAGAAGGTCCCACTTCTTTTTAAGGGGTTCTTCTAAAGCACCTATCATGCTCTTCATGGTTCTGTTAAACCTTTCTACTAACCCGTTTGTCTGAGGGTGGTATGCGGTTGAGAACTTGTAGGTAACTCCGCAGGTTTTCCACATGGCTTTCATGTAGTGGGACATAAAATGTGACCCCCTGTCAGAGATCACCTCCTTAGGAAACCCAACCCTGGTAAAAATACCAAGGAGGGCCTTCGCTACAGCCGGAGCTGTAACAGTCCTCATAGGAATTGCCTCAGGGTACCTAGTAGCATGGTCTACTACAACAAGGATAAACCTGTTGCCTGAGGAGGTTGGAGGATCAAGGGGACCAACAATGTCAATCCCTACCCTCTCAAATGGGACTCCCACAACGGGGAGAGGCACTAAAGGTGCCACATTCTTGGAACCCACCTTACCAGAAGTCTGGCAGGTATGGCAGCTCCTGCAATATCTATCTACTTCAGCCCCCATCTTTGGCCAATAAAAGTAGAGAGAGAGCCTTTCCTTGGTCTTCTTGAAACTCAAGTGACCAGCCAAAGGAATCTCGTGGGCTAGTTGCAAGAACTGTTGCCTGTTCTCTTGGGGCACTACCAGGCGTTGGTAGGCTCCAGGTTCAGATCCAGTTGGTTCACTGTAGAAGAGGCCATCTTCCCAGTGTAACCTATACTTCCCAGGCTCTTGCCCATCAGCCTGAGAAGCTGCCTGTTGGCGAAGGCCCTCCAGAGTTGGACATTCTCTTTGTCCCTTACGAAAAGCTGACCTGCTGGGTCCACCTTCTGCCAGTAAAGACTGCAGCTCAGGATGGTCAGCCGGGTCCAGGTCTCCAATAAGTTCTGGGCCTCCTACTAGCTCTTCTTCAGAGTCTAGTTCAACCAGACAGGGTTGTACCTCCCTCTCAGCCTCAGCTGGAGGTGGAGTTACAGGTGTAACTTTGGACAACCTCGGGGAAGTCCTTGTTGGATTACTGGAGTGCTTGCTGTAGGCTTTTTCCTAGGAGTCTTGGGTTGCCCCTTTGCTCCTGATCTGGTAGTCACTGCAGTAAGTTGCTCCAGTGGGAGAGGAGTGATTTCTGTCATCATCTCCTCAGATAAACCTCGCAGGGTTTTCTCTCTTGCAGGTTTTGTGAGCTCCTGTAACCTTTTACTAGGAGGTCTGGGGGTATGCGACACAACTCCAAGAGCTTTCAGGTCATTACCCAACAGAACCCTTCCTGGTACTTCACATTGTATACTGACAGGTATCTTCACAGCCATATCATTACACTGGATGAGAACTGGTAACTGGGGACACATCTGCACAGGCCCTCCAGCTAACTTGGTGAGGCATTTGGGTGCCTTAGCAACATCCTCTGCCTTGAAAAATGATTCATCCACCACAGTTATGCTGGCCCCAGTGTCCCTGATGGCAGGAGTCTCCTGACCATTCACGTGGACACCGTCCTTATAATACTCTTTAGTATTATCTGGGATAGAATTATAGACATCTAAATTCTGTTGTTCCCACAACCCCAGAGAGACTAAAGAAACACTGGCTGAGACTCCAGTGGGTTCATCAGCCAGTAGTAGAAAGTTTCCACTTGCCATAGGGACTTCCTCCTCTGGAGCGAAGGCTAAGGAGACAAGCTGGATCCCTGAAGGTTTACCCTTACATCTGGGATCTCCTTTCACATGGTCAGTAGCCTTACAAACATAACAGGATCCAAAGGTCCTTTGGAATGGAGGCTTGTTCTGACCTCCTTCTGGTTTGGCACCAGAAGGTATACTACTCTGCTGTGGTTTCCCAGGTGGCTTACCCTTATGGTGTGGTTTGGGGCCCTCTTTGGAATTGGAATTATTAGAATTCTCTTTGGAGTCTTTCTTAGGCTGTCTCCCCTCATCCTTCTTCTGAGTTACCCCAGAATCCTTGTGAGTAGCCCTGTTGGCAACCCACAAGTCAGCAGCCTTAGCTACCTTTCTAGGATCTCATTCCTGTGAATCAGCCAAGTGCTGTCTGAGCTCAGGAGAGCAGGCATCATAAATTGACTCCATCATTACAAGATTTCTCATTCCTTCATAAGTGTTCACTTTGTAACCCTTAATCCATCCCTCTAAGTTTTTCAACCCTTCACACACCCAGGTAGCCCAAGGGGTACCATCATGCTTTTTGAGGCTTCTAAACCTCCTAAGATACTGGGAAGGGGTCTTCCCAAACCTAGCTATCAAAGCTAGTTTCACACATTCATACTCTTTCCTATCCTCCTCCCCCAACTCCATTACTGCATCAGTCGCAACAGGGGGGAGCCTAGAGAACAACCAGGTGAGTAACTCATTACCTGTGATGTTCTGGAGCCCATGATTATACTCAAACATAGACAACCAATCCAACACATCCAACCTAGGCTCATACATACCAATCAATTCTTTAGGCATCCGGGGTCTTTTAGGACTGGAACTTCTAGAGGAGCCAGAGAGAGAAGCATTCTCAACAGACAATTTCTTCAATTCTAGCTCATACTTGAGCTCCATTTCTCTTAGCCTTAGTTCTTTGTCAGTTTGAGCATTAAGTTTCTTGTACTCTAATTCAAGTTTCATTTTCTCCAGTTCATAGTACTGAGGACTACATGTGGGACCTGGCAAAGGCCCAGTAGGTACAGCTGGTAGAGCAGACAGAGGTCTAGAGGGAACATCTGCAACAGTTTCATCTTCCTCTTCTGGTTCTGACCCAAGATCCTCAATACTTTGTTCAATATCAATATCATTGCTGTTCTCTACATTTGCTGGAGTGGTAGGTTCCTCTGAACCATCATCCAGACTTTGGTTTTCTAACAACCTTTCTATTAGCTCCATTTTCTTGCCTTTAGTCATGAGGTTCTTATGCTTACAGAGAACTCTTAAACAATCAGCAGTTTTTGTAGCAAGGGACTCTTGACTATAACTTTCCATAGCAGACATGTTAGAAAATGACTTTTTCTTTTTGTGCTTAAGCTTTGTGGTTAGTTGCACTAAGGTATCTCAAAAGTACACTAAAGTGTATGCTCAATACAAATCCCACCGCTGTACACCAGTGTTAGGTAGAAACCTGTGCAGTTCCCTCTGGGACCACTGCAAAAGATTTAAGACTACAGGTGTTTGGCAGTAAACCCACTTGGTAGCAGTCTGTACCACCCAGATTTACCTGGTAGCTGCGGCTGAGCAGTCAGACTTCCCTCAAGAAGAATTAGGCAGTATATAGAGCATACATAATAGCTACAGAGGCACAGTAGTACAAGCAAACACTGACCAGAGCTAGGTGTAAAAGTATATAATTATTTATTTAAAAGACACACTCATAAATTACACTAGCACAGGAAAGGTAAGTAAGTCAAAACACAGTCACTATTACTTATATGTACATCCCTAGTTATTTGTTGGACAAGTCTAAGTTAACACCACTTATTTCCAAACAGAGGTGAGCGCTTAACGTTAGATGGCACTCCAACAAGTTAGTTAAAAAGGGAGGGAAAAGGCAGAAGTAATGAAAACAGCAAGGTAAAACACTTTTCAGAGATTCACAGTAAGTTTAGAAAGGCAGTCTATTGAGGAGCAAGGAAGTTCGGTTGCCAGGCCCACTCTAGGGAGAGCCAGGCGAAAATATGTCCAAGATCACACAATGGCCCTCATTACGACCCTGGCGGAATTCGGAAAACGATGGCGGAAATGCAATACCGCCATCGAATAGCTCTCGGTGCGACTATGACCCGTCACCGCAAAGTACGAAGCCATTAGCGACACCGTAGTGAACGCCAACGCTAACTGCACCAAGCACGCGCGCGCCATGCCAAACCGTAAACACCACCATGGCGCAAGGGTACGCCAATTCCGACCCTAGCGGACATGTACCTAACGCCATCAAGCATGGCGGAATGTACCATTCCGCCATGGTGAGAAGTACGGCATCGCGAATCAACCGTAAACGGCCCCACTGAGTGCCTGTACACCGCTCCCTGCCCACAAAGTACAACTCCCCGTAGGTGCAATGAAGTCACAATGCAACCATTGAAATGTACAAGTCACCCATGCATGCCAACGAACAAATGAAACACAAGAGGGGCCAATGGGAGCTGCAGGGCACAGATGGCACGAATACAGAAGCCATCCCAATGGACATGACCACAGTCCCCCACCAAGAAACGCACGCAAACACAGGCACCTGTGACCAGCAATATTCCGAAAATCACATCATTCCACCAGTCCACCTGGCTGACCGGCATCTGTTACACAAAACCCAATCCCCCGCCCCTGAGCATGACAACATTCAAACAGTCATATTGGCAGCCCCCATCCCTGACCTCACGGGCTTCGTAGGCAAACGCGCCCAGTACAGTACCACGCAACTAAACTCCGAAGCTGGAACCCAATGCAGATCTCCTCACAATACATCGCTCCCCAAATAGGAATATGCCACATCACTTGCAAAGAAGAACGCTACACGGGCCAAATCAGAATAGAAATTTAATGCACAACAAAATCACCAAGCCCATACAGCCATCAGGCCATGAACTCCAAAACACATTTCACCATTGTGGGCTGCATCCGCAAGAAATGACCAGCCACTACTTGTGTGACGCCCTGTTCCATCATGGTACACAGAGCCACATTCACGTACGAAAAGGCAACATGGAAGCGCACAGAACCGCAGGGCCGTCCCAATGGGGAGGCACTAGTCCAGCTGAAAGGCCGAAATGTTGCTTCGAGCCACCAGTACTGCGTAAGGGCATGTGGCCCATTGGCGATCGTCCCATAAGATCGTAATGCTGCTCCACTGATCAACACGAAGCAGCAGGTGTCGGGAGTAAAAGCCATCTGCAGGAGTGGCATACAGATGGCAGTGGCAAAAGGGGAGGAGATACCTGTCAACCAAAAGAAAAGAAAAAGAACAGAATGGCCATCAGAACTACATTCGAACAACTCACTTCAATGATCACACTAAATCCACAGCCATATGCATGCTAGCCCACTCCAAAGGTTCATCACCACCCAAAAACCACTTGCGACTCATAACTATCTATATCGAGGTGTAAAAACCATCACAAACGAGTGTACCTGTGCATGCGTCTGTCAAAACAGAATCCATCAGATGGGATTGGTAACGTGCATGGACACAAGTGTCTGAGGGCGCGTCGAGACAGGGAGGGCTCAACAAGGCCAGATAGACGATGGTCCCACTATGGCAGCCCTGCATCACATAGCATAGGGGAGGCGGATAGATTCCAATAAGCCCTGTACATGGCAAACTCTGTATCAAATCACCTGCCCATGCATCCATTCATCATTCCCTCATCCCGGGATTAAAACGCCTGAATATTTACTCACATAACATTAGAAATATCCATTGAGTCTGTGCGTTATGCAGCCTGCAAAATCCACAGTGCCCCAGCCCGTAATTCCAGTGTAGTGAAGTAACATGTATTTGGGAACGTCCGGCCTCATCGCCCACGTCGCCATTGCGCATCCCAAACCATTCATATCAATCATTGCATCCTCGCCATGGCCCCTGTCCCAAGGACATTGAACAATAGTACGTTATATTTGCAGTCAGACCTGTGGGCATTTCCTCGCCGCTAGCTGAAAACCGAAAGCGCCGCCCTTCGAATTCCTCATTTGCAACATCACGTCGAAGAGGCATCTGTGGCCGTTTGAAATCACTAATTAATCCATCGAGTGCGGCTGTGTGTGAAAATGGCAACTGCCTTCACCCACAAATGGGACGCCCCGCCCGTCGTTGCAACTCGGTACAGTGATGCATGAGGGTCCACCGTTACTCGAGTACTACGTTCCACTGACCCTTCACAAGTCTGTTCGCGACTGCACAGATAGAATGTGAAACAATGGGACCACAGCAGAATGAACATATCAACCAATGTTACACGGCCATCGGGTACAAATACATGATTGCAATGGCAAGATGCCATTCCCCGAATTGCAGCGTTGTGTGCGGGACGTGCTCGGCCAAAGGGGAGAGCAGTTTGCACAGGTGGAATGAATCACCACAGGTGGAGGCCATACAGCCTGAAAACACATAAATTGCACACCCAGTCTCCTCCCACAACCACACCGAAATGCTACCGGCAGGACTCGCGATGTTGGCCCTGGGGGACATGATAGCACTGCAAGTACTCCAACTCCAAGAAGAAGACGAACACCAACTACAACCGGCCGCACGGAGGAGACGCAGGAGGAGGAGGAGGGCAAGGCAGGGCCAGCAAGGGCCGCCAGCACAGCCACTACCACCACGCAGGCAGCCCGCAATCCCACGCCTCCGAGCACATCCGTTCAACCTCACTGATGAGCAGATCCACACCCTCTACCGTCTGGACCGGGACACCATAGCCGCCATTGTGGACATGACACAGGCTGACCTTGTCAGCATGATAGATAGCCCAACCGCCATCCCACCCCTACTGAAGGTGGTGTCTGTACTACACTTCCTGGCCACAGGCACCTACCAGCACACAGTCGGACAGTTGCATGGCATTTCTCAGCCACTGTTCTCACGGACACTATTGCAAGTGCTCGATGCCCTCCTGCAGCACGCAGACGACTACATCTCCCTACCACGCTTGGAGCAGGAAATTACCAACACAAAAGTGGGATTCCATGCACTTGCCGGCATACCGGGTTGCATTGGTGCCATCGACTGCACCCATGTGGAATTGGTCGTCCCACATGCCATGGAGGCCCAGTACCGCAACCGAAAACAATTTCATTCTCTGAATGTACAAATGGTGTGTGACTCCAACAGGATCATTACACATTGTTGTGCCAGATTCCCTGGATCAACCCATGATTCTATGGTCTTGAGGAACTCTACAATACCACGCTACATGGAGCGACATGCAGGGAACAGATCCTGGCTACTCGGTGAGTCTCATTACATGCATGATAATGTGGGGTATGTGATTCGGCAATGACCTGGCAGGAAGGGGGGGGGGTGTGCGTACGTAGCAATGGCATTCCACATCATACGTTTATCGTCCACATACAGGTGATGCTGGATATCCACTGAAGAGATGGCTCCTCACACCAGTCCGGAACCCACGGGACCAGCATGAGGAGGACTACAACCATGCCCACTCACGTACCCGTGTAGTCATTGAACAGGCATTCGGCCTACTGAAGGGTCGTTTCCGCTGCCTCAGCAGGTCTGGCGGGGCACTCCTGTACCGCCATGAGAAGGTTGCAAAGATGGTGATGGCATGTGTCATGCTCCACAACATGTGCGTACGTAGAAATGTGCCCATGCCCCCTGACGCAGAACTGCAAGCACCTGATGATGGTCATGATGAGGGTGGGGATGTGGCAGCACCTCAAGGAGTCTGCGAGGCACCGGAGGGCCGTGACATTCGTCAGCATCTCATTGATGTATGCTTCTAGCACTCACGCCTGGTGGCTGATACATGGACACGGGACTCGTGGCACTGTGTGTGTCTGGGACATGCACAATATGGACTGTACGCCTATGATGGCCTAGTACACAAAGATCAATGTCCACACATCTCATTGGTTGATCGTGCACTGTTTATGGCATATGTGATATCATGTTGTACACCCTATCGACCCGCCACCCAAGTGAGCCCAACACACCCCCTCCACCCTCCTACCTCCCCCCCGAACACCAGTGTCCAAAGATGCTCATTGTCAGTGGGCAGTCGCTATTGCAAGCCCCCTCTGCGGGTATCAGGGGCACCCCTGCCTGTGGAGCGCAGGTTCCTCCCAGATCTACGTTGGGGGCTGCCCTGGACGGAACTTGCAACGGATGATGTCTCTGCCTGCTCACGTCCATGCATGTCCCTAAGGGTTTGCGAGAGCTCAGTGAGCACACGGTGCACTGCGGCAAGTTCGGCACATACGTCCTTGGACGTCGCATGCAGTTCCCCCCTCAGGCTCTCGGTGCTTCTCTCCATTTGGACTCCCAGGCTCTCGGTGCTACTCTCCATTTGTGCCCTTAGTGTCTCTGTACCTCTCTCCATTTCTGCCCTAAGTGTCTCAGTTGATGTTTCTATGTCTGCCTTAGTGCCCCCACATTCATCGGCATGGTCCTTGAGGAGCGTGGCCAGTTGCTGCTGTTGCACGATTAACTGGTCGAGGGACTGTTGCCTCTGCTGGGCCATGGCCATTTGCGGGGGTGTCACAGAGGGGCTGGTGACCTCATGTTGCCTTGCCACAGGGCTTGTGGGGGATGGCCAGTCGTCGTCTTGTGGGTGCCCCTGCGTGGTATCCTCATGGTGTACGGGATGGAACAGACAGGGGGATTGAGACAGGTCATGGATGGATCTGACTTCGACATCCCCGTCTTCTGTGTCGGAGCATGCTGCCATCAATGGGGTGTCACCTATGGTGCTGCTGCCACCAGAGGCAGTGCCTTCTGTGGCATCTGTTGGGGGGACCTGTGGTGGTGGTGGTGTGGGCATGCTGGCTGCTGGGGTGCCTGTTGATGTTCCCTCCTCTGTGCTGCCACCTGATTTGTGCTGCTGCCGTGTCTTGATGCGTGCAGCTGAGGTGGAGGGTCTTTGGCCGTTGGTCTTGGCCCTCTTTGCAGGTGTGCTGGTAGGGGTGTCCTGATGCTCGTCGTTTGGATCGGACCCTGTGGTGGAGTAAAGGAGGGCGAGGGTTATTGATGGGTCTGTGGGAATTGGAATGGCATTGTATCACATGCATTGGGGTGGTACCTGAGGGTGATTTGGGTCGGGGCCTTGGAGGTGCTTTCATTTGTGTGTGGAGTGAGGGTGCAGTTGTTTGGCAGCCTGCAGTTAGGGTGTGCCTGCTGCACGTGTAGTGCGTGTTTTAGGGGTTTTTAATTATTTATGTATTTATTGTGGGTTTTAACGTGCGCTATCAGGCCGATGTGTGTGGACGTTCTCCTGGACATGTGTTTCTGTTGCACTATGTGGACACATGGTACTTCACATGGATGGACTTTGTGGATTTGGCATTGTTTTATCTGGCCCACCTACCTGAATCTTCGGATGTCTGCACTCCTTTCTCCATCCCTCCGACTCCCTCTATGCTCTCCATTCCGATGGTGGAGGCACAGATTTCTTCCCAGGGGGTCAACTTGATGGGTGATTCAGGACCTCCCCCGGTGGCTGTGGCAATGTTGCGGTTGGCAGAGAGTATGCTGCGGACGCGTATCTGCAGGTCGTCCCATCGCTTTCGGCATTGCTGTGGGGTGCGGGGTGCGGTCCCCACCGCACTTACCCGCTGTGCCACCAGAGCCCATATGGCCTTCTTGTTTGCAAGTGCCGTCCTGGTCATTTGCGTGCAGAAGACGACGGCAGCATTCTCCTGGAGGGTCTCTGTTAGCACGGTGAGTTCCTCACGGGAGAAGTGGACCTGCCGCTTGCGGTCGCACGCTTTCTTCGCTACTTTTCCCATTTTTCTTGGTTTCGCTAGGGTGGATGACGGGTTGGGGTGTGTCTCAGGGTAGTGTTTTTAGTGGTTGTGTGGTTTTAGTGGTTTTATAGGTGTACGGCAGGATGTTTCCCGTTCCGGGCCCATGTTTTTACTTCCGTTTCCGTATATTTCCGGTCACCGTACTTTCCGGTAGGCGCACACTGCGGTGTCCGCTGTGATGGGTGGCAGTATTGCACCTAGGGCGTCGTACGGCGGCGGTGTGGGCCGTTTTGGGGTCATTTCCGCCATCGCGGACTTTGCACTTCCGCCATGCCGTGGTGCTCGTGCCCGATGGGTCGGAATGGGCCGCACTTTGCTCCTTCGTGCAATGGCGGAAACGCTATTTACGCTGTGGCGGTCCGGTCAGTCACTTTCCGCCAGGGTCGTAATGAGGGCCAATGTCACAAGTCTTTACAGGTGAGTAGAAAAGGTTTTACTAAGTTTAGAAAAGTTTAGTTAGGGTGTCCCAGGCTTACCCAGGTTTGAGAGCCGAGGGCTAAATCTACCCCGTACAATCGGTGGCAAGGGAAGCCGGGCGGGACACGGTACCTTTAAAATGGAAAGGATCCTCCAGCGGTGGCAGTTGTTCCCGGTAGTGGGTGCAAGTCGCGGCGTCGTCCAGAGGAAGAGAAGATCTCGACGTGGAGGAAAGCTGAAGGTCGTTGCACTACCAGGGAAGAAACCAGCCGTGGAGTTTTCCGGTTAAAAGGATGTTACCCCTCTTTCGTGGTTGAGGTAAAAAGTGGTATCCCGGTTGCCGGGGTGCTTGGCACAGGCAAGGCGGCCACGAGATGCTTCAGGGCGGCGAAAAGAAGGCAGAAACTGGTTGTCCCCACCAGTCAAGGGAAGAAGACTCTCCCGGCTGGAGATCTCCTCTGTCGTTGGGAAAAGTGGTGGTGTCGTCTTGGCAGGTCGGCTCGGCTTCTCCCTCTTCGGCTTCTTAGGTCCTGTGGCGACTTCTGAAGAACCAGTCCCAAAAACCCTGCTTTTATGCAGCAAACCCCCCATTCATACAGCCTAGCTGTCACTCAAACATGCTAAGTGGTGAGCGGGGCGGCTCACCACTTGGGCCAATCACACCAGAGTGCGACATAAGTTGGCAAGGCAACTCAGTCCAGGGTGCCTAAACCCCCTCCCATACCCCCTGTGGTACCCAGACAGAATGGCACCACTTTGGAGGCTTCTGTGCAGAAGCCCGCCAAAAGTGGAACAAAGGCTCGGCTCGGGTTCAGGGTTACTGAAGTGAACCTAGACGCCATTTTGGCGGCGAGTTCTGGCAAAAAATCCCAACCGGTGAATTTATATTAAATAAATAAACCGGCGGTATCTTTAACATTGCACCAAAAAGTGGTGCATTAAAATCAATGGGAAATCCCATTGGGAAATATTCCGGTGGAATATTTCCGTGGTATCCACTGCCACCAGCCAGAAACTCGGCGAGGGGGGACGGGACAGTACCTCCTCGACAACAGACCCAGGGGCAATCTAACTGCCCCTACCAGTACTTCCACAGTATGATGGTTTGTACTGGTTAAGTTCCTAAGTTAAGACTAGTAAAGTCAATGGTGACTTTACAGACCCAGGGAGACAGTAGTCAGTCCCAGGGTGTGGAGTCTATGTTTGGGGGTCTCTATGACACCCCTGTGTTACTGCACTGAGGGTGCTGTGTAACACACATTCAAAAACCAATGATAGCCTATGGGGAAAAAATACCCCATAGCCCATAAGCACATACCAAGTCACAGAAACACTCTTGGCAGGAGAAAAAAATAAACCCAAAAAATCCAGCAAAGCTGCTGGGGGACTCACTAGGTTAGGAAATTCATCCTAAACAGAGAATTCTCCCTAACACCTTGTGAGTATTCAGAACATGCCAGTGCAATAAGGAAGAGGGTAGAGGGGGTAAGTGCTGGGATGTCTGGGCTCATGAGTGAGTCACAGATGAAGTGCGTGGTATGGTGAGTGCTACACGGCCAAATCCGCGTTAGGTGTAAGTGCGAACCTCCAGTGCATAGGGTGTGCCAAGTCAAGTGCTGAGGGTAGACAGGAGCTTGGGCGCTTGGTTGTGGGAGGTCAGAGACCCTGAGGTTGCGTAAGGGCCCAGTACATCAATCAGAGCAACTGTGAGATTAGCAGAGGAGAGAAGAAGGGAAGGAGTATGTAAAGAGGAAGATCTTGAGGAGCTTCCAATATTTCACAAAGTCCTGCTCAAGGGGTAGAGGGAGCGGGAGGCAGTTCCATAGGAGGGAGCCAGCTAAGGAAAGCGATTGAGAGTATTTATTAAGAAAAAGTCTGCTCATTGTTATTATATCTGTCTTTCGCTCCCATGCTCTCTCCCCCTTGCCCTGTGGGTGCTTTGAAACACAATTCCTTGAAGTATAAATCCCTTACAAATGCACAATAAATAAATAATAAACACCCTGGGACTTTTCTTTAAGAGTCAGCGTGATTCTTTGGGAGGGGATCCTTCTATCACAGTATTAATTGGAATTAGTCCTTAGTCAGTTGTTATTGAAAAAGCCATGTTTTGCAAGAGTTGCGAAATTAGAGAATTGTGAGGGCATTGATAACTGAGTTGATAACTGGGATCAAATTCCAGAGGGTCGGTGCTTGATAAGAGAAGGATTATTTGCGGGTCCTCTCTTTGTGCATTAATTGTGATTCAAGTTGGTTGGTCGATTTGCTGCACAAAGAGCGTGTGCCACCAGATATGTGGAGCTTAGCTGAAGGGTACGTTGGTGTGCTACTCGTGACTGCTTTGTTGATGATACATGAAGTCTTGAACAGTAGGCTGGCCTGGAGAGGAAGCCAATGTAGTTTGAATATGATGGGGGTGATTCATTCAAATTTCTGTGCAACCATAATAAGACATGCTGCAGCGTGGTGTGCTACATTTAGGGTAGCCAAGTGGGTGGCTGGGAGTCCGGCATTTCCCTCCTATCGATGTGCGAGACCATAAGGGCCTGCACTGTGTTACGGAAGTGCTGCTGCGGGGTGCAGGGTTTGATTTTGTAATCGGTGGAGATTTGGTTCCAGGTTGTTTGGGCCTTCATGTCTATGTGTTTCTGTAAAGACAGGCTGCTGTCAATGGTGAAGCCTAAGGATTTTGCTGAATCCGAGAGTTGCGGATTAAATCCTTCTAGGAGCATTTAATTGAGCCATTGGTGGACAATTTGTTGTTTATCAGGAAGACTGATGTTGATGAATTATCTTTGCTGGGTTAAGTTTGAGGTAGACAACCGACATTCAGGACTGGATGATGGCTGCAAAATCGCGGTAACGATGTCCTTTGTGCTTTTTATTCCCATGTTGAAATGCACCTAGTCAGCTTTGGCACCTGCCCCGTACCACACAAGTTTGTAGATTATATCACCACTGGCACTGGCTCTCTCACGGTCCACGAGGTTTCGGTTATGGTGCTCACCTGCAGGGATTGAACTGCTCCTCCTCCTCTGGCCCATGGGTCATTGCAGCCAGAGTCGTGATTGCGGGTCACAAACCCTGTTCTTCTCGTTCCTGGTGCGGCTCAGCACCGCCATGTTCATCATCCTTCTTCTCTGACGACATCACATTACGCCGTTGTCCGAGCAAACAAATTGGTGCCTTGGAACGCTGTTGCTTGGCAACAGCTACAGCGCTGCCTCGTTACTGTTCCCAAATATAAAACGCCAGAAAACACAGCATTCTGCGTGTCTCAACAACTTTGTTGCCACGCGTTACTTTCTGCCTTCCCTTTTCTCTGTGCATCTTTCCTAGATGTTTATTGCCTTGACATTCTTCACTGATATCTTGTTTTTCTGTGTCTCATATTAATCCATTTCTCTGTTCCTTTTGACCTTGCCTTCTCCTGAATTATATCTTACCTGGATATTGAACTAGTTGTGCCCCAGTCCGGTGGTTTCCACTGTCCTTGTACCACGTTAATCTGGGGTACGCCACATGGTACAGGGAGAACTGCGCTATTCTCTTTCCCTGAAGGAAAACGTGTTTAGTGAATAGTGGTAGGGTGGTTCTTCTGGCCCATTCTTGCATCTTATACGTCGTTGGAAGAGTACTTCAAGACTACACCCTGGCGTTCCCCACCAAGTGGCCTCCTACATCAGGTACGCGGCAATTACGTTCCACCCTCCTTGACACATGTACAACTGAGTATTGTCTCTGGGTATTGGTGGATGGTTAAAATGGGATATTTGAGGAGTGTACCCAGAGGCTGTAAAGGTTACAGGATGGATCCTTGTAGGAAGTGTTCATCTGGACGGCCTAGTGCCTGTCGGAGAGGTAGAAGGTCAACCAAATCAGGACAATGCCAGAAAATCCCATCCTGTCAGCATGGAGGGAGATGAGGATACAGGGATCGACTGTATCAAATGCAGCAGAGACGTCAGGAGGCATGAATCCTTTTATTCATGATTTGGAGGGCATCATCCACCATCTGAATTGTGGCTGTCTCGATGCTACACTTGGTACTCCGACTGGTAGCCATTTAAGTGTAGTTGAATGGTTCTGGCAAGTTGTTGTATAGCGACTACTTTTCCCAAGATTTTGCCAATAAACAGGTGGTTTGTAATGGTCCATTAGTTGGCCAGTTCGTCTGGGCCCAGGTTTTTTTTCCCCAAAGAGGTTGTATGAGACCAGTCTTGAGGTTGTCTTGGAATGACCCTTCTATGAGGGAGGCATTAGTGATGCTGAGTATTGCATTAAGCACCGGGCCCATTCATTGTTTAATGATGGAGGCCGGGATGATATTATCAGAATAGGAAGTAGGCTAGGAGGTCTTGCGGAGAAAGAGAGGATAATTCAGTTAATTTCAGCCCAAAGGGGCTGTGTGCATGCTGGAATGCAGGGGGGCTAATGCTGTGGGAGGTGGATCAATGATCTGTCGAATTTTGTCTATTTCAATAAAATAGTGGTTGATTTCATTTCATTTTTCCTGATTTGCTTGCACCTCGGGTTGGGTGAGGGCTTGTATAGTAAAGTGACTTCCAGGCTTCTAGAGGTTTCTTCAGTACTCTATTACAAGTTCTAGCTTACAGTTACATAAGAGATAAGGACAGTAAACACTGGAAACCTATCACCCAGGCAGGGGAGGACTAACTGCCTGAATGTGGAACCTTCAGGTAAACTTTCTCATACTCACACATCAACATTCCACATGAAATCACCAGCAAACACAGACAGGCACTATATAACACATCTCCTTCCTTTCCAACAACATCACAAGCAACACTATGAGCACATCATAACAGATCTCCTTCCCTTACAGCGTACAACATACACACACCAATCCAACTGGGAACATCACACCACACCTCCCATCCTACACACAAGGGCAACAAGAAAACATAAAGCGCATATTTTTATGGAGATATGCAACTCATGAAATGCTATCCCTATTCTTCACCTGACTTCACATGGTATAGGACGCTATCCCTACACTAACTTCACATTGAAGGCCCTACCTTCCTTCTTTTGGGACGAAATCCCTACATCTATAGGACGCTATCCCTACACTTTCTTCACACTTAGCATCACTTTGAAGGCGCTACCTTCCTATATTGAAGGCCCTACCTTCCTTTATCGGGACGCTATCCCTGCATCTATTGGGACACTATCCCTACACTTACTTCATACTTAACATCACTTTGAAGGTGCTACCTTCCTATATTGAAGGCACTACCTTCCTCTATTTGGACACTATCCCTAGACAGTTGGGATGCTATCCCTACACAAAACTTCAATAACTCCTCAAAACTTTTAAAACTCTATTAACTCTATGCACCATTCATTCCCATGACATTCTCCATTCACTGCTCGCACCTTGACATCATTAACATTGCTGCTAAAAGTCTACGGTTGTCATGCACCCCTAACCTATAATTCCTCAAAGAGTTAAATCTAACTTCAAGCACCATTTGTCTCCTGTACATACCCTCGATCAGACTATAAGTGTCGCTACACTTTAAGACATTGGCCCTCATTACGACCCTGGCGGAGAACCATGGTGCAATTTGCACCATGGTCCATGGCGCTAAGCTGCCAACTCCGCCATGGGGGTTGGCGGACTTACCGCCCCATTCCGACCTTGGCGGGGCGGTAAGTCCCCAATCCCCATTTACCCTTCCCCATTCCCATTTTTGCCCCATAGGGTATAATGGGAGTGGGGAAGGCGTTAATTACGCCACCGTAAATTACGGTGGCGTAATTAACAACAAGTCCCGTAGCGCCATGGATTTTTCCGCCTGCAAAAAGCAGGCGTAAAAATCACCATGGCGCTACGGGAACTCGTACTCTGGCGGAAAGGGGCGCCATGGTTTACGCCGGCGTAAACCCCTTTCCGCCAGGGTCGTAATGAGGGCCATTATCTGCATCACGGCAGCACTTTACAAACAACCTGTCATTACCATGTTTCTAAAACATCTACTATAAAGCTTCTTCCGACAACATGGCAAAGAAGACAAACAAAAAGGATACACATGGCATCATCTTCTTTACTTGTTCTATGCAGACACATAGAATCTCTGCTTCACACCATTTCATTAGAAAGGTCCTAAACATCCTTGTCTGCGCCATGATCCATTGACACTACTTTGCTGCTCATGCTTCTGCTCCAGCCTCACCACGCGATCTGTGGTTTCCCAAGAATTGTCTCTCCGGTGCCTCTCGGGCACACTGACAGCGCCGTCATCATCACTATAATTGGACTATTGATGCATTCAAATGCCGGCGGATCACTTTCATGCAGCACTTTTTCCCAACGGACCGCACGGCGCATAACATTGCTCCGACACAAACCCCTCTGCAGCTCTGCAGCGTTGTCACCAAATCGTTTCTCCGACATTGGCGCAGATCGAACTCACTGCTTCCTAATCACGTCGAGGGACGTCTTTGGGTCCTTTACTTTGCTGGCTCCGTGGCTATCATATCTTACTGCTCCATTCAGCAAGAAATTACGCTTCTGCTACGTCTCTAACTGTGGTGCTTAAATTCTTTTTTTACGAACACAATCCCAGTGCTCTATGGGATCGCCAACTCGCCAGGACCTCCCGTTACTCCAGCATTACTAAGGCCGCAGACGAGCGCTCTTAATGCCAGTTGACCAACCATCAACGCACTCACAACGGAGCCCTCGTCAAGCTCACAGTTTACAGTTTGGGCGGTGCCGACAAATTAAAAGCCACCGTCAGCGCTGCAATATAATCCAATCACAGTAATTTCTGTGCACACTGAGCGCACACCAACATTTCATATTAAACATCATACTCGTTTCTCTAGTGTGCAACTTCCCTCTTCTTATGGAAACAGCTTCCCATTTGAACTTATGGGACACACATTCTGCTTTCTTCTTATGGGCCAACTTCCCTTTTTCACCTTAAGCGCCAAGCTCTCTTCTTGAGCTTCCTTTCATCTTATGGCCCATCTTAACTCTTCAACCCCCACCCCCCCGCCCCAGATCCAGCTCTCGCTCCACCGTAAGAGAAGCTGATCCCTCCTGGGGCTCTCCCCTTTCCTCCCTTTAGGCGCCCTGGGTGATGGGTTTTACTTGTCTGGGGGCAGTGTTGTCCTTCTTCTTGTCTTTTTTTTTCCTGCAACCCCCGGCAGCAGGTTTCTTCAGCTTACTTCCATTACTTGTACTTGGGTTCTTCTTCTTTAGGACCAGCTCGTCGCCATTGTAGTAAAGTGACTTCCAGGCTTCTAGAGGTTACTTAAGTACTCTATCACAAGTTCTAGGTTACAGTTAAATAAGACATAAGGACAGTAAACGCTGGCAGCCCATCACCCAGGCAGGGGAGGACTAACTGCCTGAATACGGAACCTTCAGATAAATGTTCTCACACTCAAACATCAACATGAAATCACCAGAAAACACAGACAGGCACTGTATAACAGTTTGGTATAATGCTTTACTACTTCTAAGAGGGCTTTGCTCCTGTTAGGGGCTGCCGCAATGGTGGTGGAGTATTAAGCAGCTTTGGCCTCAGTTATCAGAATCGTACGGTTAGCTCAGAGAGATTTGAGGTTGGTGAGATCTCGAGAGGTTACGGTTTTTGCACCTCCATTTCTCTAGGGTTTTGATTGATCGTTTGTTTGATGCGAGCTCGGGGGTGTACCAAGAGGCAGATTGTTTGGTTTTAGCCAAGGTGTTTTTTCTTTGTTTTTTTAGAAGGGCAAGAGTGCCCACCGGATTCATAGCTGAGTTGTTGAATAATTCTAGGAGAACCAAGTAATTCCCTGTGGTGGGGGAAGTCTGTGAAGTTTGCTTCTATCCCATTGACCGGAAAGGTTTTGAATGTGCGGTGCTAAGTGAGGGGCATTTAGCCTGACCTTTGTGGACCGTGGTTGAGTGGGTTGTCAGACCAGTCGCGTGAGATAGGGTCTGCGCAGGTGATGATCAGGAAAATGTAAAGACTAATGGGCTCATTACGAGTTTGGGCGTAAAAGGGTGGTAATTATACCACCAGGGAATTACCATTACTGCTGTGGTGTCTGGCAGAATCACCGCCATATTACAATTTGGCAGGAGCACGCACCTACCATTGGTGGTGACGGTAATTCTGTCTGGCAGAATTACAGCCGAAAACCAAGTACACTGCAGTAAATCTGCCCCATATTCGGCAGAATTATCGTTACTGTCGGGTCAATCTGTGATAAATCCGCTGGTGGAATTACCGCCAGCGGAAATAACATCATCGCAGGAAAAGGAGGTACTTCACTGGCCATCTTTAAAAACACAATACATTGAAAATCAACCTGTAGGATTGCCATGATATGATATATTACATTTATAACACGCCTGTACACAAGTGTTTCTAGGCACGACAAGACAAGGAGGGGGAAACAAGGGAGGACAAAATAACAATCTTGCTAGGCCTTGTGTCATACAGATCGCACAAGAAGAGGGAAGGAGAGAAGTGCCTGGGAAGGGGAACATGCAGTTAACTCACAAGTGCAACCAGCGGGTGGCTTATAAGTGCAAAGAGAAGGGACTGTAGGGTTTCAGATACAAACCCTTAGGTGCTGGTGAGTCAATCCCCAGAGGCAGCCCAATGAAGTCTGGAGGGAAAGGCAAGTCAAAGGTACCTGATATGCAGGCGCGGAAACCCAAATTCAATGATCAGGAGCTAACAGTCATGGTGGAGCTGGTGGTGGCAAATTCAGAGGAGCTCTATGGGTCACAGCAGCATACGACTACCCAGCTTCAGAAGAATGCCATCTGTGTAGACATAAGAGCCAAGGTGGTTGCTGTAGGGCATATCCCATGGGAGATTGATGACATGCAAATAGGTGGAAGTATCTCAGAGCACGAGTCCACACCCTAATTGCCAACCACTCCAGGGAGATGGCTTCCATAGATGTAGATAGAGTAGACCCTCTACAGCTGCCCCATGAGAGGAGATGGTCAGCAGCATCCTCCACATGGTGGGCCTGGAGGGTGTGGGCTCGACATTAGGTGGAGCTAGCAGCCAGGGAGAACGTGGTGAGTACATGAGTGAATGAGCCCATTGCAGAAAAACCCTAATAGCATGTAGACATACACAAACTGCCATGCATCCAAGCAACAGTACCCCTGACAATACATGACCTATCCATGTGACACTGCAGGCTATTACATCATGAGTCATGGAAGCTGTAATTCCCCTTAAATTCCAACCAAGTAGAATGATGAGGGCATGACGTACCAACATTGAAATGCAAGTAACAAGGACTATCACATCTGCATTACAAATCACAACCACCCCTTGCCCACATACCAGTCACTCATGCATAGACACCACGGCAAGCAAGGTACCAAACATGTACCGCATGTCAAGCAAAGAACACCTTTGGACGGGTGTCTCAAACTAACAACCACTGTAACTGACCAGTAGTTGCAAGGCCCCCATAGAGACAATGTCCAATCTTATGTCGATATGACTCCACCACAACTAGCAGGCACCCCTCACCCCACTGTACTGCCCTACATGCGCACACGTGAACCTGTATGTCAGTGATGCACACAGCAGCATTGTCCAAGCAAGGCATGGCCCCCACATTAACCATATGCATGCTGTGAGAAACCTGAAGGTGTCTCACTCGCTAGTCCCCGGAGATCAGTCATCCAGGTGGCCAGGACATGGCCATTGCTATTGGATCGAGTTCCTGGGGGTGGATCAGTGTGGGAGGATCACCTGGGTGAGGGGTCTTCGGGGAGTGGAAGTGGGACACCCCGAAGAGTGAGACGGGGTACCACCTTCCTTATGACACATTTTCCCCATCCTACCCAGTAGGATATCTTGAAACTCAACCCCCCCTTTCTTGACACAAATGCTTTCTCACAGACCGATTACCATGAAAGACACCAGACTAACACCAGAGTTGTATACCTAACATGTCCCAACCCAAGGGTCAGGCAGAGTCAGGCAACTGGCAATAATTACACACACCTGACTTCCCTTCCCTTTCCCCATAGGGATAAAAGGCAGAGCAGGAAAGCACACTCTGAGCAAGGCCAGACGCATGAACAAGCAGCTATTCCAGGACGGCAGTTGAAATGGAGGAGAGAGGCAGCGAGACCCGAAAGGACGAAGAGGAGGGAATTGCTCTTGCAATTTTCAACCCAGTCCCGCAGAGCCTCCGAGAAGGGAAACGTAAGACCGGGGATTGCAACTGGCGAATAGTGCGAAGGATGTCAGCGGTACATGGGACCCTCCCGCACTGATAGTCAGGGCGGGGAGAAGTGGTTGCCATGGTGGTACCGTCCATGACTCCAGAGGCAAGAGATGCCAACAGAGTTCGGCACAGCCGGTAAATCGGAAAGAGTTGATAATAGACCGGACTGTGTTGGGCTCAAGGTTGTGAAGAGCAACATTGTATGAAGAAAGAAAACTAAAGTACAAAGGTCTTTTGTGAGTAAAATTGGCATCAGAGTTAGAATGGTCCGGTGTCACGTGGGCGCTCATTTGAAGGACTCTTAACTGCTGGCCCACTCCTGAACAAGGAGAATGTATTGAATAAGGGGATCGAAGAAGTGCTGCAGCAGGTTATGTTAAATCCTGTGCATAGTCGAAAGTCTTCAGTTGTTGTAGAAACTACACGTACCAAGAGGATTTAGGGAAGGCCGGCGTAAGCTGTCAAAGTGATCATACGAGGGTCAAGTCAACCCCTTGTACAGTTGAAGGTCAATGGCACGTAGTGGAGGCAAACGTGAACCCTACTGTGGGATACCAAGAGTAAGCTAAGCAAAGTGAACTGAGTTACTGGGACACATGTGAACCCGACTGAGGGATGCCTGCAAATTCATTGTGATGATAGTAATGTGTGAAGCCTGACTGGGAGCTTAAGGGAAAGCCTGACTGGGGGCTTAAGAGAAAGCCTGACTGGGGTTTTAGACCCAGACTTGGGTAAAGGAAGAACCTAAGGGGCCTAGAATGACTTTCTTTTGAACTCTGATAATTGGCAAATGTGAACCTGGCTGAGGGATGCCTGCGAACTAGGGTGAGCAGTAATACAACCATGAACATTGTGATGACAAGTATGAACCCCACTGAGGGATGTCCACAGTGAGTGGTTGGTCTGAACCTGAATGTGGGAGGCTAACATTGAGAGTGGTTGGTCTGAGCCCGACTGCTGAAAGAAGGATCAAAGCCCAGCTCAGGGGAATCCTAGGGTGATGAGTAATCACCCGACGTGAAGGTTACCAGAAGGATCTGTTTGTTTTGTTGTTGATGGCAAATCAGGCCTTCTAACACAAGAGACTTTGCCTGAAAGAGACTTGGACACAGAAGGTCCTGACATTTGGAAAAGGAACTGTAACCTTGTGCCAGAGAAGCCCAGGATTATGCTGTGCTCGAGAGACCGACTTTGTCCCGTGCTGAAAATGTGGGAAAGGGAAACGTGGGAAAGGGAGTCATAACATCCTGACTTATCATTTTGTGAACACTTCTTTCTTTTCTTGTAAACATTATCCCACAATATTTTTGTAGCATAGCATTTAGGATTGGCAATAGTTATTTGACCAGACTCCACTTGGACTGTATTATTATTATGTGATGGTCGTAGCTTGCTCCCATCTCAGATTTAGGTTTAGATTAGGTGTTTATCTCACACATTTTCTTTTCAACTTGGTTTTTTATTAGCATTTCTTTAAGCCAACATTCAACTGATGAAACCCCCCCCCCCCTACCTCCACCACCCCCTCTCTGTCTCGCCCCCCCTCTTGATCCAGGAGAAACGGTATAGTCTGCCCCCCTCTCGGAGGTGAACGGCACAGTTTATGTTAGTCCCGTGCCCTCGGCCACTTAGTCGAGGGCCACATCAGACGGTCCAGCTTTCCCCCCGCCTCATGGGTCTGATTCTTCCTGTGGATTTATATTCCCAGCAGCGTCATGGACTTTGGGCACCATGCTCTGCGCGCACCCTCCTTTAAATATGTTATTAAATCGGACCAGTCCGTCCTGAACTTCATGTGCTCTCCTTGTATTGAGTAAGTGAGCCACTCCATAGCTAGCACCAACCATATTTTGGCGACCCACTCATGCTCTTGTGGAGGTTCTTTGGACTTCCATCTGCGCACCAGCGCTGCCGACATCATCATAATGACGTATACTTTCTAGCGGGATTTTGTGGGAATATCTCCCAGTTCTCCACCCAAGCATATCATATCCAGATCCCTGTTTTTGCCCCCTACATTCCCCAGGGTTTGTACCACTGCCTGATGTATTCGCCCCCAGAAAGTGTCCAATTTTGGACATTTCCACCATATGTGGGCCCATATGCCAAGTCCCCCACAGCCACTCCAGCATCCCTGGGATGAGTGCGGATAGATCTTGTTCAGTTTCACCGGTGTTAGATGCCATTGGACCAACAGCTTTAGCCAGATCTCGCGGATCTGGTGGGACCTAGTCAATTTCGGTATTTGTGCCCACAGTAGTTGCCAGTCCCGGTCTTCTATCTCAGTACCCGTGTCCACCTCCCATTTCCTCATGTACTTCCTGCATGGTGATTTTTCCCCCTCCTTTATGTGTTTGTATATTGACGCTGTTAAACCCCTGTCCCCTGAATGCGTGTCCAGATATTTCTCAAAGGGTGTTAACAGTCGTGTGCCTGCCTGTCTGCAGTTCAGGATGGGACAGCCAATGTCTCAATTGTATGTACCCATATCTGTGCCTCTCGTCTAGATTAAAGTCTGACTTGCACTTCTCAAAGTCCTTCACTGTGCCATCTTGATACATATCATGTATCATCCGACAGCCTCCCCGATACCATGCATCAAATCCCATGTTTTTGCAGCCCGGAGTGAATTGTGGGTTCTCGAATATAGGAGTGTATGGGGAGGGGAATGTAGTGATGTGGGCCCATTTCACTGCAGTGTCCCATGCTTCTCCTATAGTCAATGTGATTTCGCTTGCATATATTTGAGGGTTGTGTCTGCCCTTGGCTTCCATAACATTCCCTCTAGATGCCCTGCTACCACTGCTCTGTCCATTGGCCTCCATGATTTGTTACGATCGTCGTTCTGCCAGTCCCTAAGGATTCGAATTTGGGCTGCGAGATAGTATGCCCTAAAGTCAGGCTCCCCCATTCCTCCCTCGGAGGTTGGGGTTCTCATAAGAGATTCTGCCAACCTCAGGTTTCTTCCGATTCCATATGAACCGACTTGTGACCCTTTGAAGGGCTCTGAAGAAGCTACGTGGAACTACGATTGGGAGGGCAGCAAAGTGGTATAAGAGCTGCGACAAAACCACAATTTTTAGGACATTGATGCGTCCCAGCCAGGAAATGGTTAGAGGCCCCCAGTCAACCAATTTTGATTTAATTTTCTCTATCAGGGGCAGGTAGTTTGCCCGAAAGAGTTCTCCTATGGTCCTAATAAGGTGCACCACTAGACATTTAATATGCTTAGCTGCCCATCTGAAGGCATAGGCGTTTTTGATATGTCGCTCAGTGGAGGGCGACAGTCCAAGGCTGAGTATTTCCAACTTGTTTGGGTTCATTTTCAGTCCGGCCACTAGTCCAAAGCGTCCAAAGCGGTCGAGTTCCTCACAAAGCGCCGGAAGAGATGACTTTGGTTCTATCAGCGTGAGAAGTAAGTCATCCTGATAGGCGGCCACTTTATGCCCCTGCCCCCGAACAGTATGCCTTTTATGGTTTCTGCCACCCTAATTGCTGCCAGGAAAGGTTCCAAGATGGGGAATAAGGAATTCCTAATGCAGCTTGTAGAACTCAGCTACACACCCATCTGGGCCTGGGGATTTATTAGTTGCCGGGGTAGAGACCGCCTTTCTGACCTCGTCTATAGTTATTTCCTCTTCCGGTGGGGCGTGACTTGGCAGCCATGGAATAGGCAGCTCTTTTGGGAGCTCCTGCGGATCTGTGCATAATCCTGACACTAAAGTACAACAAAAGGCCTCAAAACATCAGAAAACGGACAGGCGGCTATCAGAAGGCGTGGGGCTCAAGGTGCGCATAACCAGCAGCTGATCGATCGTGTAAGGCAGCAACGGCAGGGACCGAATTGGAGGACCCGGCCCGCGGACCTACGGACAAGATGGAGGACGCTGCCAAACAAAGGGCCATGCCAAGATGCGGCTGACGCTTCGGCACCCACTGAAACTTGGGCGGCGGCCGCTCTGAGAAGAGGAGCGCGGTGCTTCCTCACAGTAAGCACCTCTGCGCTGCCTGTTTCAGCAAGACACTCTGTTGCACCGCGCAGCGGTGGGGGTGGACTCGGGGAGAGCTGTAGGCCCTCGGGTGCCAGCGTGAGACCTGGATACACTGTGGCACTGGCCGAACGGAGCGCGGATGGTGCGCAACAAAGTTGCAAGGGCCCATTGCCAACGGAATGGAACGTAGAGGGCTGCAGCAAAGCCACCCAAGGGCCAAGGTGCTGCGCGAATCGCACGGACCGGGGGTCGTGGGCCCCCCCAACCAACGTGACGGGGCCAGCAAGGCACACTGCCTGCGGCACCCAGAACACAGAGGTGCCACAAGGCAGGATCAGAGGCTGCGCACACCCCCACCAACACAATCCGCACTGAGGAGCGAGTGGACATCGTGAGCCCATACGAGGAGATAGCGCCGAGGTGCACTAACAAGGGCCATTCAGACAGCACAAGTGGGACTAACAACCCACAACCTAGCCTGCGGCGAGCCCCGGAGGTTCATCCAGCATGGCCGGCCAGCACAATGGTACGGGGGAATACAATACGCGGCTGCATCCACCTCCTAAATGCTGCCCCAGCAACTCTAGACACACAGTTAATTACAGGCAGAGGCACAGGAACTCGGGGAGGCCAGTAACAAGTACAGCGAAATGCACTGGATGTGCCTGAGCGGGCTGTAACTCGCACATGGGGAACAGCCTTTCCAGCTTGCATGTGGAGACTAGACAAGGGAATCACCAGATAATGCTGTGAGCCAGTGCGGCAGGGGGACTGGACCGGGCTGCAGGCGACCCCATAAAAGTGGACTGCTAGGAATCTTGGCGGCTGACGCCCGCCACCACTCTCAGATGAGGTAGGGGAGGCACACTCCGGCTTGCCCACAACAAAGAACTAGCCTAGACCGGCGGCAACTTCTCTTCCCAAAATAAACCAGCTGAAGCACACTAATCCCTACAGACCCGCGGCCCAGAAGCGCGGAAGGCACCTGCTAATCCAGGAAGTGACAGAAGGAGGGGGCACGCAGCGCGTCCTACGTTCAGGGCCACTGAGGACCCCATAAACAGACGACTCTGGTGACCAGACGACACCATGCGGGCAGGATTTGCCAGGAGGAGAGACAGGCCCAAAAGCAGACTGGCCCAAGCTACAAGCTAGTACCGGGCAGCAGGCTCACACCAACGTGGTCTCACTGCACCAAGCATCATATGAGCCTGAGACTCAGCAGCAGAAGAGCAGGACGGGCATCTAAAAGCTCTAAGGGACACGTGAGGAGGCCACCGGAAATCATGACAGCAGAGATACCTCGTGAAGTGGCAAACCAGACCACGGTTGGTGTCTATAAGGCCTATAGTAACATCAACACAGGCCCCAGAGAGAGGCCCCACTAAGAGTCAGAGTGCATAAATAGAAAGAAATAGCAGCGGCCGAGGATGTGGGAGAACATAATCCATTTGCGTCACGAAGCAGACAGCGCATGAGAACTCTCACTACAGCCACCTGAGGTCAACACACCCAAGTACGGACTATCCCTGAGGCGCCAAAAACCATATTCCTGAGCACCTGACGATAAACACACGGCGATGTCTGCATAAGCAGACCAAGGGAAAGGGCAAACAACCCACGATGGAGGAATTCGCGAGACCGCCGAAAATGTCAGAAGGGGCCAGAAGTAAGGAAAAGACCCTAGCCATAGAAACTGCCTTGGGGAACAAAGACCAGCAGATCCTGGAAGCAATTGCAGACCTGAAACTAGCGTGGGAAACTACCTGGAATTGGTCATGGTCAAACTGAAGGCCGCACTGGAACTTAAAGTGGGCGCAGTACAGGAAGAGGTGAATCTCCTCAGGCAAGACGTCAGAACACTGGCAGAACGCACAGGCAAATTGGAAAAAGAGATGGCCCCGAACACAGCTGCATGCGCGTCTCACAAATCAGAGATTCACATATTAGAACAACGCGTGAGTAATCTGGAGAATAGGGCAGAAGAAGCGGAGGGATGTGCCCGGAGAAACAACGTACGTATTGTGGGACTACCGGAAGGAGCAGAGGGATCAAACCCCACGGACGTCATTGAAACAATGCTGCTGCAGGAAATAACGGGAGGGGTGTTGACCCAAGGATTTGCAGTGAGGCCAATTATCGCCAAAATCCTGAACTATCGAGACAGGGAAAGAATCTTAGAATTTTTTCAGAAAGGAGGAACGATACAAAGGGCATCGGCGAACATCACGGCAGACCCAGATTATACACTGATGGTACAAAGACGGCGCATGAACTATGGTGCAGTGAACCACAGTGAAAAGACAGCTGGGTGAAGCAGGTTATAAGTACATGTTGATATACCCGGCGAAATTGAAGGTGTACCATCAAAACAGAGCATTGTTCTTCGACACCCCAGAAGAGGCGTCAGATTGGCTTGACACACAGAACTGCCCATCGGAGACTGGCACCCAGAAGGAAGCCGGCGCAGATAAGTAACATAGAAGCTGCAGTACCTAAAGTACTGCAGACTCAGACATTGGCACTTGAATATTAGATAGGGTGTGGGCAGTTGTGACTTTTGCTACACAGGCCGCATTGATAAGGATACTTAGGTACGGAGATATAGAGTAAATTGCAGGAGCCCCATGGAACCCACTATTATACCCCTGTGAATAGATTAGTTAGGATACTGATAGATCAGTAGAACCCTGCTGGGTTCCTGATCTCAGCAACCCGAGATAGGACAAAATGCGGAAGAGCCTGAGATACAGGGATGGAGCTGGGCACCAGTTGGGAATGGGTAGGGTGAGGGAGGGAAGGGAATGTGTGCAGTGAACAAAGTTGGGGGAAAAGGGAGGGGTGTTAGTTGGAGACTTAAAGTTGAATTTAGACCACTCCCCCTTGGTGGTGGAGTGGAGACACGAGCCCCCCAGAGCAAGAATCCCAACATGGAGGCTCGGCATTCCCAGAGGATTTAAGGGAGGAAATTATCGGGTACTTTGACACTAACACAGGGAGTGTGAAGTCAGAAGAAACTCTATGGGAAGCGTTTAAAGTGGTAGTAAGAGGTGCGGCCACATCCAAATCTAGAGGGCTCCAAGTGGGTATAGAGCGAGAGCTACAAGAGACAGAGAAGAAATTAGAAGCAATGATGCGTAAAGGGGCACCTCACAGGGGGATGCCGAACGAGTGAGCCAATTACAGCAAGCCAACATGGAGCTCTGGGAACGACTATGCAAATTGAATTAATAAGAAATAGTTTGAAAGGCAACACGCAGGGGGGGGACAAAACAGGGAGGCTATTGGCATGGCTATATAAAAATGAGACACCAAGAACGGTAATCAGAGAGCTAACGGGAGAAGAAGGGCAGATCTGGAACACCCAGGAGGGAGTAAATGAGGGGTTCCTTAGATTTTACAAACGCCTCTATGAAGATACAGGGGAGGAAGCAGGGCGGGAGACGCTGGAAACATTGGAAGACATAGGATTGCCTAAATTAAATGAGGAGGAAAGGGAGAACCTGGAGGCCCCAATTACATTAGAGGAACTTGAGACAGTGGTCCTGCACTTGCCCACCTGTAAGGACCCAGGGCCAGATGGGCTCCCCAGCAAATTTTATAAAACTTATAGGCAGGAAGTACTCCCCCCCTGCTGACCATGCTAAATGAGGCATTTGAAAGGGGAAGGCTGCCGGAATCCCTGAGGGAAGGGGGGATTGTTCCGCTTCTGAAACCCGGTAAGCCAAGCACAGACTGCGGGTCATACAGACCCCTATCCATGTTAAACCAGGATAGCAAAATCCTTACGGCAGTGCTGGCAAATAGGCTAAAAGGGTAATAAATAAACTCATACACCCTGATCAAATGGGATATGTCTCCGGAAGGAACATAACCAACAACCATAGGAGACTCCACCATATAATAGAACAGACAGAGAGCGAGCTTGGTGAAATGGTAATAGTCTTGCTGGATGCAATAAAAGCCCTCGACTCCGTGAGGTAGCCGTGGATGATGACGGCCCTAAAAGAATATGGGATAGGTCCTGGGTACCTGAGGTGGGTGAAGATGGTCTACAGCTCCCTAGTAGCTAGGGTCAAAACGGGCGCGATAATCTCGGACAAATGGCAATTTAGCAAAGGCACAAGGCAGGGCTGCCCCTGGTCCCCCATGCTATACATGCTGGCATTAGAACCATTAGCAATCTGCCTCAGACAACAATACGGGGAGATAGGCATCCACACGAAGGGGGACCGCACCTGATATCTCTGTACGCTGACAATATGTTGCTATACCTGTGCTTCCCAGAGGAAAACTTGCAGTATGTCCTGGAAGTGATGAAACACTACGCGACCCTTTCGGGCATAGCAGTAAACTCCCCCCCCCCCCCCGTCTTGCAAATACCCTGGCAGACTAGAACATTTAGATACTTGGGGATCGATAAATTTCATAAGGCCACAGATGAATATAAATATAATACAAAGCAGGGCGTGGAGGGCATCAAGAATAGCATGGGGTTCTGGGCGAAACTCCCCCTGGCCATGGTGGGTAGAGCGGCCTTGCTTAAGATGGTGGTTCTTCCCAGGCTGTTACACTTTTTTACAAACATTCCATACATGCTCCCCAAACGCTTTTACACGAAACTCCAGAGCCTATGCAGGAGCTTCATATGGCATAATTCCAGAAACAGGGTAGCCCTATGGAAGCTGCAGAACCCGTATGATAGAGGGGGCATAAACCTGCATAAACCTGCCAAATTTCGAGATATATCACCTGGCAGGGCAGCTTCAGTACGTGGCCAGATGGCTATCGGACGAAGAGACAGCAGAAGCAAGATTCCTAACTGCACTCCATTCTTTCTAAGGGAACTAATATGGCTGCCTAAATCAGAGCTGCAGGGACGTGCGAGATTGCTGGAACTAGGCTGGAAAACATGGCACAAAGCGTGCCAAGTGTTGGGAAACCCAACTCTGTGCTCTCCGGAGGTACCCTTGGTAGCGTTATGCAGCAAGGACACGCAAATGATAAGAGGGATCCGTAAATTCTGGGAACCGATGGGCCTGGTGACCCTCGGAGACATATGGCTAAAAGAGGAGGTACTAGATTTTCAAAGGATAATGGAAGACACTGGGGTACACACAGGACAATACATTACATACACCAGAATCATCAAACGAGTGGAAGAAAAGTGGCCCGAGGCAGTATTAGCAGAACAACCCACGCAGTCATTGAAACGATGTATGATATCTCGGAGGGCGGGCACGAAATATCCAGAATTTACGAATTATTGATGTCCAGAGTAGGCAAGGAGCTGCTCGAGTTGAGGCAGAAGTGGGAGGAGGAGGTGGGAGAACCTATGCAGGATGGGCAATGGGAAAGAGCCCAGAGGTACCACAAGAAGGTGTGCCGGAATGCGCGGCTGCAGCAGATCCAGCTATATATCACCCACAGGGCATACATGACCCCTAGTAAAATCACCAGGTTTGGAAATACAGGGATACATAAATGCCGTAAGTGCAGGGAGGTGGATGCCAGGATGAATCACATCGGGTGGGTAGGTTCTGGGAGGAGGTTAAACAACGCCTGGCCCAAAAGGGGATCAAGCTGGAGGTGGGGTCAGTATGGGCATGCATGTTGGGGGGATTTGCTAGACCACGTAATTTAAAACATTAGCAAACAGAAAGACCTGGTTTACATCCTGGCCAAACAGAGAATAGCTATGGGCTGGAAAGCAGCCCACAGACCCAGACTAGAGGTGTGGTGGAATTACCTCCTGAAGTGGGCAGAGGCTGAGACAATGGCATGGTACGAAGCAGTCAGTAGGGGGGGGAAGGAGGAAACAGCAGGACTCCTGGTAGCTTGGTGGCAAATGGTAACCGTGATGTCGGGACTTCCTGAGGTCGAATCCAGTGAAGACGATACGCCTGAAAACAATAAAGGAGATAAACCCTAAGTAACGAACCTTGAGGCATTGAAGTAGGAGCTCGAGTTAAGGGGGCGGGAGGGGGGAGGACTGTAAAGCGTAACATGTGAATGTAAGACAAGATGTGCATTTATGGAAATGTCCTATATGTTGGTTAAGTTTGATGTGTTGTTTAAAATAATAATGTATGGAGGGAGAGGAGGGCACCACTTTTATTCAATCTTTTAGTAGTAGGATTTTTTGAAATGAGTCAAATTCAATACTCAAAATGTTTTTGCCTGGAGCTGCCAGTCCGTAATGGTCCCATACCACAAGGACCAGTCAAAACTTGAAATATCCAAAAACAAAGTAAAACTACTTTGTTAGGAATGGCGCTTCTCAGTTAGCCCCATGTGGTTGCTGTTGGATTTCTAAAATATTAAGTACACCTAACAGTATTCATCAAAATTAAGTAATTGATTCAAAAAGTGTATCTCTTAAAGCAGGATATGTTTTATTCACATTCCTGAAGTTTTCCTTAAAATGACGTAATTGTGCACATCGACAAATGGGTTTCCATCTAGTATTGCCTATAATACACTAGTGCCAATGCATTTCGGATTGAACCTTCTTCAGGGCGGTATTAAGGCAAAATCAGTATTACATAACTCATATTACATTCATATCTTGTAAATCTTCAGACAACAAACCATAACATTTCAATTGAATCAAAACAGAAACACATACCATATCATGTGTAGAAAACATCCATGCGCATAGGAAAAGAAAAAGAAAAACAAAATGGAAGCACTGATTAGTTAGCTTGTGGTATGATGTATTCTGTCCGGAGATTTCAATTAATAAACTTGTCCTACCTGAGTCATGTTAAATTCTTCTCTATGTGCGTGCCTGTACAAAGATGTATCTGCAAGTTAGAAAAGTAAGGTGTCATCCTACTTCTAGTGTAAAAGAAGACAGCGCAATGGGTCTATTGTGCGAGCCATTATACCGATCAGCTTCTGCTCGCGAGTCTTGTGAACCGAGAGAGCCGCTGGAAAGCGCCCTCGCGGCGGGTTCACTTTCCTTTTGTATGTAACCATGGAGACGGTACGAGGCGTCGTAGTCCAGCTGGAGTACGTACGCCTCGCGCCCCACCCCCTGGCGCAAGCCCTGGGGCGGGGATGTCACCATGGAAATGAACGCCTTTAGCAGGAATAAATGTATTCGTATTCTAAATAAGTTAAAGAGCGTGCATGTGATGTAACATGTATAAATGCGTGTATCAAAAAAATGTGGTATCAGGGGAGGATGATAGTCAGATTGTATTGTGCTCGGGAAACTAGGCAGGTTTCACCGCGTGAGTATCCGTGGGTGTAGTTAGTTGTGCATGGTATGTACAAAAGCTATGCGTTGGTCACAATTTCAAGTCAAGCCAAAACAGGCCACCGGGTGGAGCACCTTTGGGTCCTAGTTGTGTAGTTAGAATATCACAAGTAACAAATATCAAAACCTTATGTTGTGCGACTTACACCCATATAACATTACAATGTAACAAGCATTACAAAAAGCACATGAAATTAATTTCTTCGTTGAGCCCCCTTGGAGTCAAGGAGCTCAAGCGGTCAATCCAAAAGTATTCTCTTTGGTCCATCCTTTTCTGAAAGTTCTCGTGGATATCTCTTTTGGTTACCACTTCCAAAATCACAAATCAAATCTGAGCCAGGTTGTGTTTTCTGTCATCCCAATGTCTCGCCACAGCTGAATTGGGGTTATTGTTCCTTATGCAGGACCTGTGCTCGTTCCATCTTGTTTTAGCTACCCTTAAGGTCTGGCCCACATAGTACAACCCACACGGGCACTTTATAGTATAAATCACGTTGTAGGAGTCACATGTTGCAAAACTCTTAAGTAGGATTGTCTCCCCCGTATGCCGGTGCTTCACTGATTCGCCTTTCATGACATATTCACAGTTGCTACAGTTCAAACAAGGGAAAGTCCCAATCCTTTCTGTGATTTTCTCCTTGAGAGCTGGTCTAGTTTGGACCAGCCTGTCTTTTAGATTCTGGCTCCGCTGATATGCGAATGTGGGAACTTCTTTAAACAAATGTCCTACTCGTTGATCACATAGTAGTGTGTTCCAATGCTTTTTGATGATACACTTAATGCGATTGCTCTGTCGCGAGTATTTAGACACAAAGATCAGTGGTGGAACCTCATCTTGTTTAGTCTTCCCTCTCAATAGGTCTTCTCTGTTCTGAGTAGCTACACGTTATTGTGCTGCATTTATTTCTTCCTCTGAGTATCCTCTATCCAGAAATGTCTTGCCCATTTCTCTGATAGCAATGTTGTAGTGCTCTGGATCGCTTACCAATTTCTTTACTCTAAACATTTGGCTATACGGATGGTTTTTAATAAGACTCGGTTGGTGGAAGCTGAGTCGTTGTAGCAAGTTATTTCGGTCTGTTGGTTTGCGAAAGATGGTAGTCTGATATCCCATATTGGTAATCTTAATATCTACATCCAAAAAATGAATATTTACTTGTGAGTATTCATACGTAAATTGAATTCTTGCATCTATACTGTTCAGATATTCCAAAAAGTTGAGTAATTCTCCCTCTGTGTCTTTCCATACTCCAAAAATATCGTCGATGTACCTGATCCATAGGCACAGCTTGGGGTGCCATTGTGCGTTCTGTAATATGTGTTCTGACTCAAATTTGTGCATAAATGAGTTTGCATAAGAAGGAGCCATAGTGGCCCCCATGGCTGTACCAGCTACTTGAAGATAGTATCGGTCTTTGTATCGAAAGTATGAGTTATTGCTTATGAATTCCAGAAGGGCCATTATGAACTCCTTCTGTGCTGGTATCTCTTCGGCTTTGAGAAGCATTCATTCTACGGCCTCACTGCCTTGATCGTGGGGGATCGAGGTGTAAAGACTCTTGACATCTATGGTGAAACAAATGTTGTTAGAATCAAATGGTGTCGAATTCAACAGTTGTAAGAAATGTGTTGAGTCCTTAATGTATGTGTTGGTATTTTGGATGAGTGGTTGTAGAAAATAATCCACATATTTGCCAAGGGGTTCTAATATGCTGTTCATCCCTGCTACAATGGGTCTCCCAGGGGGTTTAATTGGATCTTTATGCACCTTTGGTAGGGTATAGACGTGTGGTATTCGGGGATGTTGAGCCATGTTAAATTCTTGTCTATGTGCGTGCCTGTACAAAGATGTATCTGCAAGATAGAAAAGTAAGGTGTCACCCTACTTCTAGTGTAAAAGAAGACAGCGCAATGGGTCTATTGTGCGAGCCATTCTTACTGATCAGCTTCTGCTCGCGAGTCTTGTGAACCGAGAGAGCCGCTGGAAAGCGCCCTCGCGGCGGGTTTACTTTCCTTTTGTATGTAACCATGGAGATGGTACGAGGCGTCATAGTCCAGCTGGAGTATGTACGCCTCGCGCCCCACCCCCTGGCGCAAGCCCTGGGGCGGGGATGTCACCATGGAAACAAACGCCTTTAGCAGGAATAAATGTATTCGTATTCTAAATAAGTTAAAGAGCGTGCGTGTGATGTAACATGTATAAATGCATGTATCAAAAAAATGCGGTATCATGGGAGGATGATAGTCAGATTGTATTGTGCTCGGGAAACTAGGCAGGTTTCACCGCGTGAGTATCCGTGGGTGTAGTTAGTTGTGCATGGTATGTACAAAAGCTATGCGTTGGTCACGATTTCAAGTCAAGCCAAAACAGGCCACCGGGTGGAGCACCCTTGGGTCCTAGTTGTGTAGCTAGAATATCACAAGTAACAAATATCAAAACCTTATGTTGTGCGACTTACACCCATATAACATTACAATGTAACAAGCATTACAAAAAGCACATGAAATTAATTTCTTCGTTGAGCCCCCTTGGAGTCAAGGAGCTCAAGCGGTCAATCCAAAAGTATTCTCTTTGGTCCATCCTTTTCTGAAAGTTCTCGTGGATATCTCTTTTGGTTACCACTTCCAAAATCACAAATCGGATCTGAGCCAGGTTGTGTTTTCCGTCATCCCAATGTCTCGCCACAGCTGAATTGGGGTTACTGTTCCTTATGCAGGACCTGTGCTTGTTCCATCTTGTTTTAGCTACCCTTAAGGTCTGGCCCACATAGTACAACCCACACGGGCACTTTATAGCATAAATCACGTTGTAGGAGTCACATGTTGCAAAACTCTTAAGTCGGATTGCCTCCCCCGTATGCGGGTGCTTCACTGATTCGCCTTTCATGACATATCGACAGTTGCTACAGTTCAAACAAGGGAAAGTCCCAATCCTTTCTGTGATTTTCTCCTTGAGAGCTGGTCTAGTTTGGACCAGCCTGTCTTTTAGATTCTGGCTCCGCTGATATGCGAATGTGGGAACTTCTTTAAACAAATGTTCTACTCGTTGATCACATAGTAGTGTGTTCCAATGCTTTTTGATGATACACTCAGTGCGATTGCTCTGTCGCGAGTATTTAGACACAAAGACCAGTGGTGTAACCTCATCTTGTTTAGTCTTCACTCTCAATAGGTCTTCTCTGTTCTGAGTAGCTACACGTGGTTGTGCTGCATTTATTTCTTCCTCTGAGTATCCTCTATCCAGAAATTTCTTGCCCATTTCTCTGATAGCAATGTTGTAGTCCTCTGGATCGCTTACCAATTTCTTTACTCTAAGCATTTGGCTATACGGAAGGTTTTTAATAAGACTCTGTTGGTGGAAGCTGAGTCGTTGTAGCAAGTTATTTCGGTCTGTTGGTTTGCGAAAGATGGTAGTCTGATATCCCATATTGGTAATCTTAATATCTACATCCAAAAAATGAATATTTACTTGTGAGTATTCATACGTAAATTGAATTCTTGCATCTATACTGTTCAGATATTCCAAAAAGTTGAGTAATTCTCCCTCTGTGTCTTTCCATACTCCAAAAATATCGTCGATGTACCTGATCCATAGGCACAGCTAGGGGTGCCATTGTGCGTTCTGTAATATGTGTTCTGACTCAAATTTGTGCATAAATGAGTTTGCATAAGAAGGAGCCATAGTGTCCCCCATGGCTGTACCAGCTACTTGAAGATAGTATCGGTCTTTGTATCGAAAGTATGAGTTATTGCTTATGAATTCCAGAAGGGCCATTATGAACTCCTTCTGTGCTGGTATCTCTTCGGCTTTGAGAAGCATCCATTCTACGGCCTCACTGCCTTGATCGTGGGGGCTCGAGGTGTAAAGACTCTTGACATCTATGGTGAAACAAATGTTGTTCGAATCAAATGGTGTCGAATTCAACAGTTGTAAGAAATGTGTTGGGTCCTTAATGTATGTGCTGGTATTTTGGATGAGTGGTTGTAGAAAATAATCCACATATTTGCCAAGAGGTTCTAATATGCTGTTCATCCCTGCTGCAATGGGTCTCCCAGGGGGTTTAATTGAATCTTTATGCACCTTTGGTAGGGTATAAAAGTGTGGTATTCGGGGATGTTGATTGGCCAAGAACTTCTTCGGGTGGTGATTAATCCACTCTAACTCTTCCGCCTTATCGAGCAGTATTTTTAAATTCTCTTGTATCTCTGGTGTAGGATCCTTTGTTAGTCTTACATAGGTGTTTACGTCACTCAATTGTCTCTCACAATCTACTTCATAGTCTGTAGTATTGAGCAATACCAAACCTCCTCCTTTGTCTGCAGACCTTATTGTGATGGATGTATCTCCATAGAGATCCCGTATCAACTTTAATTCATGGGGTTTCATATTACGTGTTGAATGGCCTCTAAATCAAATCTTTTCAAAGTCCCTTGTCAACTGTTTTTGGAAAATCTCAATTGAAGGTAGGCTAATCGGTGGAACAAAGGTGCTTTTACCTCTAAACTCTTTAAGTTCTTCTTCTTCAATAATTTGTTCATGATCAGTTCACTGAAAAATACTTTTAATTTCATCTTTCTGATTAGTTTGTAAAGTTATATTTTGGATTCAAACAGTGTACTGTCATATGTCGGTACAAAGCTGAGGCCTTTTTGCAATGTTTCTGTTTCTTTGGTAGTCAATGTTCTAGCAGATAAATTCATCACTATGTTTTCTTTTGTTGGAGTCTCATGTTGGGTATCCCTTTTTGTCTTTCTCCTCCCCCGTCTCGTTCTTTTCTTCCTTGGTCTAAAAAAGATACCAGTCTGCCTCTTGGTGGAGTCTCTGATGATCTCGGTGATCCTGAAATGCTTGCCGTGTTATCTTCTTCTCTATTGGGAGGTTCACTTTCCGTGTCTGTCCCTGAACTTGATGTGTCACTTGAGTTTGCAGGTTTGGTTTCCTTAGTGGGCGACCATATTTATCCATCCAATTGTAGACTTCATCTTTGAGATAGTCGTATGTATCTCTTTTGAATTTACAGATTTTTTTGGTTTCTAATTCTGTTTTGTATTCTGCCAGTTTGTCATTAATTTCTTGGAGAATAACATCGACTTCTTCCCTGTTTAATAAAGTTACCAAAGCTTTTTCAATCTCTTGAATTTCTTTATTAAGATCAGATAAGTATTTTGCCAATTCCTGTATGGTAAGCAGTATGAGGTCTAAAGAGCATTTGTTAAGTATAGCTTCCCATTTCTTCACAAAAGATTTACTTTCTTTACACAATGTTGGACGCAATTGGATGCGTAACCCTCTTGGGATGCGTTGGCTTTTGTGATATCTCCCTAATGTTATTGCACGTAGCTTCCGGTTGATTTCTTTATGAATTAGATACTCCAGTTGTTTAATCTGCTGTTTAGGGTCTCGTTGTCTGACTATCATCCTCCCATGATACCGCATTTTTTTGATACACGCATTTATACATGTTACATCACATGCACGCTCTTTAACTTATTTAGAATACGAATACATTTATTCCTGCTAAAGGCGTTTGTTTCCATGGTGACATCCCCGCCCCAGGGCTTGCGCCAGAGGGTGGGGCGCGAGGCGTACGTACTCCAGCTGGACTACAACGCCTCGTACCGTCTCCATGGTTACATACAAAAGGAAAGTGAACCCGCTGTGAGGGCGCTTTCCAGTGGCTCTCTCGGTTCACAAGACTCGCGAGCAGAAGCTGATCAGTAAGAATGGCTCGCACAATAGACTCATTGCGCTGTCTTCTTTTACACTCGAAGTAGGGTGACACCTTACTTTTCTATCTTGTAGATACATCTTTGTACAGGCACGCACATAGACAAGAATTTAACATGACTCAGGTAGGACAAGTTTATTAATTGAAATCTCCGGACAGAATACATCATACCGTAAGCTAACTAATCAGTGCTTCCATTTTGTTTTTCTTTTTCTTTTCCTATGCGCATGGATGTTTTCTACACATGATATGGTATGTGTTTCCGTATTGATTCAATTGAAATGTTATGGTTTGTTGTCTGAAGATTTACAAGATATGAATGTAATATGAGTTATGTAATACTGATTTTGCCTTAATACCACCTTGAAGAAGGTTCAATCCGAAATGCATTGGCACTAGTGTATTATAGGCAATACTAGATGGAAACCCATTTGTCGATGTGCACAATTACGTCATTTTAAGGAAAACTTCAGGAATGTGAATAAAACATATCCTGCTTTAAGAGATACACTTTTTGAATCAATTTCTTAGTTTTGATGAATACTGTTAGGTGTACTTAATATTTTAGAAATCCAACAGCAACCACATGGGGCTAACTGAGAAGCGCCATTCCTAACAAAGTAGTGTTACTTTGTTTTTGGATATTTCTTGTTTAAAATAATAAAAAATGTTTTAAAAAAATGTTATTTCCTCTTCCAGCCGTGCCCTTTCTCCTTTCGATATAGACCTGAGATTCACTCTCTCCAGATACCTCTCGTGCGCTCTATGGTTTGGATTACTTGAGGAATATAGGTTTGTGTAGAAGTTACGGAACTCCCTTTCATTCTCGCTATTGGATGTGTATGTCTGGGCCTCCTCTCCCCTGATTTTCAAAATCGTTTTGTCCCTCTCCTCCTTTCGGAGCATTCTGGCTAGTAAGCGATCTGATCTGTTTGCCTTAACTTAATATTTTTGGCATAGACGTAGCAAGTTCCTTTCCGCTTCCCTAGTGTGGATGAGATTCAGCTGGGCTCTAACTGTGCCAACCTCTCTTTCAATGGCCCTCAATTGCTTCTCAGCCATTTGTGCCATTGCGTCCTTAAGTCTATTGCCCAGCCGTTCCTCCTCCAGTCTCAGCTCCCTCTCCCTTCTCGCTTTGATCGCTATAATCTTACCCCTTATCATGGCTTTGAAGGCATCCCACCCTGTCTGTGGTGAAGTGTCCTCCTAGCTATTATGTGAAACAAAATCTTCTAGTTCCTGCTCAATTTCCTTAACCAGGATAGTGTCCTTAAAAAGTGACGTAGGATACCTCAATTTCCACAGACCCGGTGCCCCTCACAGCCTGGTGATCTCCAAGAGGATGGGAGCGTGGTCAGAGACCGCAATGGTCCCTAGTGTAATGTCTACTACATTTCCTAAGAGAGAGTTAGATACCCAGATATGGACGATACATGAGTGGGTTTTGTGTGCATGTGAGTAGAATGTATATCCGGGAGAGTTCCCCTGGGTTTCCCTCCATGCATCTACCAACACCAGGTCTCTCATTTTCGCCTTTAGGTCCCCCGAGGGCCCGCCCTGTGAGCCCCATAACATCTTGCTCCTATCCCTGTGGGGTTCCCAGGCCATATTAAAATCCCCGGTTAACATGATGCCGTCTGCGGCGAAATTGCTCAGTCTGGTGAGGGCCTTTATCATGAATGGATCTTGACCGGTGTTGGGCGCATAAATTGTTGCGATTGTGTAGACCTCCCCTCTGCCCTTCAACAGCACTGCCAGATATCTACCCTGGGAATCCTTCTGCGTAGCCTTAACTGTCAGCTCTACTCCATCTCACATAGCAATGACCACCCCCCCCTCTTTTTTAGTAGGCTGAGTGGCCTGAAACAACCTACTGTATCCCCACAATCTAATTCTATGTAAGTCCTGAGTTCGGATATGGGTTTCCTGTAGTGTGACCACGTGGGGCTTTTCCTTACGTCTAAACCTCTCCACTTTCTGTCTTTTGAGTGGCGAGTTTAACCCATTTACGTCTAGGGACAGTACTGTCAATTGCCCCATTCCAGAAGGTAGTGAGGTATTGGAAGTGAGCCTTCTATGTCCCGTAGCCTGGGTCTCGGGTAATTCCTGTACCTCCCCTCCCCCCCTCAGTTTCCCCCCTGGGTGAGCTCAGCTGGCTGAATGCTCCGCTCGTGTCATATCGACGAGAGCTGAGCTCTAACACTTTCCCTGTCCTGAACAACGCAGGATCTCCCCATCCCATTCCAAGATTATCTCCCCCCCCTTCCTCGCCAAAGCCTTCCTGTATATAGCGAGTGCCCTCCCCGGACTCACTGCGTTACACACTGTTCTCTTTCGAGAGGGTGGACCCGATGGGACTCTCCGGTGGACGGTTTTGACCACCAGGGATAGATTTTTTGGGCATGTTGTGTTGCACTGGAGGGTGATCATATTTTGTTGGGTGTTTGGAGCTTACTGTGGTCCATTACCATGATTTGGGTGATTTGCGACGGGGTGCTGCCCCTGCGGCGCTTGGTGATTGCTGCTCCGCAATTCCTAGCAGATCCATGCCTTGCTCAGATGTCGTAATCTTGTGTTGCCTGCCCTGCCAGGTGAAGGTCAGACCAAATGGATGAGACCATCTGTACCTTACTTGTTGTGCTCTCAGGTGCGTCGGAACCGGACCCATTTGTCTCCTTTTAGCCAATGTCACCTGTGCTAGGTCCTGATACAGGAAGATCTCAGATCCATTATAAGTGATGTGACCCGCCTTTCTGGCCTTTTCCAGTATCTTCTCCTTTGTGACGGAGCTATGAAATGCCACTAGGATGTCTCTTGGCCTAGCGACGGGCTCCGCCTGGGGAGACCCCACTCTTTCGATTCTGTCAATTTGGAGATCCAAGCCCGACTCCTCATCTAGGAGATCTATGAATATGGTTGTTAGTTTGCGTGAGGTCTTGGGTCTGAATGGCCTCTGGCAGGGCTTTAACCCGAATATTGATCCGTCTGGAGAGGTTCTGCAACTCCTCAGCCTGCAGCTCCAGATTCTGAGTGGCCACTGCTAAGGTCTCCAGCAGATTTTCCGTCTTCCCTGCATCTTCTGTCATGTCTGTTAGGGCCGTTCATTGATGTCAACCCTCTCCTCCACTTTATTAATGTCTTGTTTAATTTCCCTGAGTCCTTCCACAAGATCCTCTCTCAGGTTGTCCATCTGTCTTTGGTCTGCTGACATGATCTTATCCACCATCTCTCCTAGGAATTGTTAAGCATCCCGTGTGTGACCAGCTCATCCTGAGTAGCTTGGTTGGAGTCCTGGGTTGTGTCCCCCACTCCTTCTTCCCTCTGCGAACCCCCTTCCGCTTCGGGCTCCCTGGACCAGAGTCTGGGGAGTGTCCCATTCTGGGTCTTTTTCATGCTCTTCGTAGCTGAGGAAGGATCTTTGGTTTTATTCCTGGACATTGTAAAAGGAGTTAAATTCTGGTCTGGGCCCCCACAGCTGGGCCAGAGTTAGTATGTTGCTCGGGTACTGCCGGTGGCCTTCCTGCTGCCCTCCGTTGGTGGACCCCAACCCTGGATTTTAGCACTGGCCCTCGTACCCCTCAGTGAGCCCGCTGACATTGGTGGAGTAGAGTGCCTTTTGGCCAGAGCCAGTAGATGACCCTGTATGTCTGGTGTGTACTTACTGCGGCTTAGGGAGATTCCAGTGCGGGACCCTCTAGCTAGAGCCCTCTTCTGCAGTCATTGGTAAGGCCCCAGGGGGCCCGGGAGTATCAATGGTTTCAGCCTGGTCCGAACCCCGGAGCTGGGCGATTTGGGCGAGATTGTGTGCCTCTCCAGATGCGGCTAGGTGCGGCGAGTCTTCCCCTCGCCTCTGGGGTTTAAGCACCTTCAATGCAGGGCAGGACCCGCCTGGTCATGGTGGGCCCAACCGGGCGAAACGCCTGCCGGCTTGGATAGCTGGTAAATGACCTGGGGGCTCTGATTGAGGCTTGTCCCCCCGCGGATATGACCAGGCAAAGCCCGCATCCAAGGGCAGCTTTCCGGAGGCCCCCCTTCCCTCTCTCCTTACTTGATTCTGAGGCTGGTTAGTGGTGAGGGTTCATGCGGGGCTGGGGCGGTCCCCTCCGTCTGGGCGCCTCGTGTCCCAGCCCCCGCCCGGGTCTCCCCTCCCCCCAGGGCAGCCTGCTGCTGCCACCTCCAGCCACCGACCTCCGTGAAGGACCGCCCCCAGGCAATGCTCCGTCCAGGCGTGACAGGGTTGCTGTTCCTCGGCGGCCCGCGGTGCTTCCGTCTCCTCCTCTCCCGAGTCCTCTGCGCGCACACCACAGTCTGCCGGCAGGGTCCCCTGCAGGGCCGATCCTCTCAATGCTTGTGGCGTTCCAATTGGGGGCGGCCCACCGCATCCAATGCTCTACGTCACCAGGGTCCCCCACTGTCGTTGGAGGGCAGTAAGGTCCCACGGTGGACCGCCAAGCCGCCGCCTATGGTGTGTTTAGTGCCTGCACTCTTCCGTAGCTGCTCCGGAGTGCCCTCTGCCCCCGTTGCTCTCGGCCGCTTCCCAGTCCCCCCGACACTCCGCTCAGCAGGAGGATGAAGGAGGGAGCCAAAATCAGCCGGGGAGGGCTGTTTGCTGCTACTATGCCTCTGTTAGCACCGTCGGGCCCAGAGCGGATCAGGGAGCTCGGGCGTCGCAGTGTTCACCAGTCGGTGGCCATCTTGGAATCCTATCTCACACATTTTTCAAGTTTAATAAACACCCTTGAACTGTGATCACTTGTCTTTCTTATTTTGATACCATGCCTTCCTTACAACGCCCATCAGTCAATGCTGTAAACTGCCATACTGTCAGTCACATATAGTATACCCCCATTTAGGCCTAGAACCCTGTGACTCCATGGTTCCCACAACACTACATGACAATACACCTATTTCCATCAAGGTATTGACTCACACTTTAATTTCTCCCAACAGGCACACAAGACACCCAGGAACCCTCGGAAGGTGCCAGTACCTTGGCACACTGGCACAAGAAAACGCTACAAAGGCCACGGGCCATGCCTGCGGCAACAAGGGAAATGTGACAAAAACAATCAAATCCAAGGGGACAGTACCATCCACCTCCATGGCCACTGGCACACCAGTCACAATGCAACCACCTACTCAGGCTGCTTCTCCACCTGTAACAGGGGCACCGTCCACCACTGCTGGGAACTCAAGAGTACCACACACCTGACCAAATGCTGACAACATCCAGGCATGTGCCCAGCCCACTGCAACCGCTGCCATCGTGCAATCTGAGTCAGCCTCCTCCAACTGCAGTCCTGCATGGTCACCTTTGAGACACTTTTCACCAGAATCCTCCCCCCTGCACAACCTCTCACCCACGCACCTCTCGTGCTCCCCTGCCCACGCAAAAAGGGGACAAGAGGAGGCGCTAGTGGTTAAGTGCATGGGACAGACTTAAGGTGTGGGCTGAGTGAAGGAGTTAGGAATCAGGGTGTGTGGTGGGTGATGGAGTTGGGCCTCAGGGTGTGGGGTGGGTGATGGAGTTGGGGATCAGGGTTTGTTGATGGGATGATAAATCACTGTGGAGTCTAGGCAATTTGTACAGTGTTTTTTCTATGGTCTATGGTGGTGATACGTGTACATGCAGTGAATCATCAGTGATGTCAGGGGTGCATATTTGCCAAGTCAAAAAAAGATGTCCATGAGGTCCTGACGGACCAGTCGTCCTTCCCTCATGTATGTCCTGAGGTACCCTATAGTCACCTGTTATGTCTTCCTCATCAGAGCTGGGTGGGAATGGTCCTTGTTAGGACTGATTTTCTATACTCTGGCCTGGTGGACAGATGTATAGAAGGCCAACCTATATTGTGACAGGAACAACTCTGGGAAGCTGTAGCCAAACCAGTTTAGGAAGCAGTGACAGGCGGTCTAGGCTAAATTCTTCAGAGGGGGTGAGCTTGTAAAGGGTCCACAATGAGGTCACACAATGAGAATCACAGATTACAATTAGACAGGATGTATAAAAATATAGTTATATAATTATGGCCAAAACACACTATAGAATAATGACTACAAGCAGGTAGACATAGCACACAGCACTATCAAACTAAATACATATATACATTCACTTGGTTATTAGCCATAATACCAATCAGAAACTTAGTCAAGTATTATGCACAAAAAGGTCCCCAGATGATCCCTATCTAAAATTATGCAGCCCTCAGTTGCCTGGGGCCTTGTGCCCAATAGGCCAGGTTACTGTTCCACATAATTTAGGATGCAGGAAAAAATGCAGGTAGGGTCTCTGGGTTCCAGTGAAGGGTTATTAGGGTTTGGGTTCAAGTTAGACTAATACCCAAAAGTAACCCCAACAGTCAGATGTCTTGCACAAGCAAGCTATGGCAAAGCCAAAAGTGTTAGAAATGAGCTTTATTATAAGCACATTGACTTATAATGCGAGTTTAGGGGTAGGTTAAAAACTCTGCAACTTACCCCCCGTGCTCCTATTCTTCCCCAAACTTGGCAGAACAAATGAAGAGTGTCCGTTGTTGCTTTCCCCGCCGAAAGCCGCATTCCTCGAGTCCTGGGAGTTTCGAGCTGATCTCCGGTTGGTGTCTTTTACTGTTGCAAGGACTCTCAGTCAAAGAATGCAGAAAAACTCGATGCAGCACCCCTCTGAGGACTGGACTCGGGTCAGATGAGCAATTTTCAGACGGTGGACAGATCAGGAGCAAGACAGGGCTCCTCCAGGACAGCAGCAGAAGTTGGTTACCAGGCCTCCTTCAGTCGGGTCTCAGGTCTCTTCGCGGGTCTCACAGCTGGATAGGATACTTGGCTCCTTCAGGTTTCTCCAAGATCTCTGAAGAATGGGTGCAGTGGTACTCTTCTTATCCTAAAAGCCAGGTAAGAGCTGAAACTCCAACTAGCAAATGGCAGGACTAGCCAACACACATCCCAGCAGTGGTCCAATCAGGACCACTGGTGGGAACATTCATGCATACCACTCAGACACGCTGAAACCAGTTTGTGGATTGGAGTCTGACTGACCCAACACACACAGCCCTCCAAAAGCCTGCCAAAAGCTTCTGCTTCCCCGGGCACTTGAAGTCCTTATAAGGATTTTCCTGGCCTCTAAGGCCAGTAAGAAGGCTAAAGCACAAAATGGCAAAAGCACAGGTGAAAAATCTCGTGGCACGGCCATTTTTGACCAGTAGCCACAGTAATAGCCAAACGCGGTGAACACATTAAAGCTAAATCGAAAATCCCCAAAAAGTGGGGAAAAGTCACTGCGGCCACCAGCCTATCCTTTTAGCACACCTAGCGCAACCATAAATCCTGTTAGACTAGGGCAAAACAAAAATGCACCCCTTTGTACTGCAGTGTAAGCTGCATTGTACAATGATAAAAAGTGACCACAAGTGATACAAAAGTAACTAAAAATAGTAACATAGTAACTCAACTAAGGGAAACAGTGTTTCCCGGTACTGACAGCCTGAAGGACATATCAGTTTCCCCATAACATATGAGCAAAGGCCAGTTCAGTGAAGCTTAAGGCTTCACTGTACTGCAAAAAGTACAGGTCAGATTCAAAAATTAAACCAAAAGGTTTGGGGATTCCATAAAGATGGAAGGAAAGGTGCAGGAAAGAGAAATCGTGCCTAACAGTCCTCATATGGAGGCATCTGTATGTTCCTTCATATGCACATGTTGTGCAGCATTGCGCACATGGCTATGATTTTACCCACTTTCCCAGGGCTGTTCATGAGTGCACCACCTGTTTGGTGGATACACCTGAATCTACCCTTCAGCAATCCGGAGGTGTGCTCAATGCATGTCCTAGTCCTACCGTGGGCCTCATTATAGGCAGCATCCTGTGGTGTACCCGGATTCCACACAGGTATCATCAGCCAGGGTTCTGCGGATAGCCTGAGTCACCTACAAGAAATGTAATGTACAGTGTTAGTTATAGTCGTTTGTCTGTCAGGGTACATGTAAATGGACCTATTGTGCCGTTGGCCTATGTACGCTTATCTTTGCCTGTGGATGACGCACCTTGAATCAATTGTGGTGAAGGAGCATTGGCCTACAGAGTGCACTTTTTGTCATTCACAGTGTATGCAACATCATTTATCATGTTTATGTCTAAGCACTGATATCACCCCATGCAATTGACACTATGGAGATGGCAGTAGGCCATGTACCGCCATATGACCATGCATTGGCAGGGAATCCTTTGACATGTACCTTGCTTGGTGTCACTGATTGTGTTCTGCTACCTTTCATGCCAGGATTATCCTGTGGTCAATATGTGAACTGGGGTAAGTCAGTCATGGCTCATCACCTATTCATTGCTTTCTTGGTGATGCATTATGGGACTTGTAGTTTGCTCACATTACTTCTTATTCCATTCTCCATGTGTGTCACTGTGCTATGTCTTTGTCAGATTGACTGCTACTACTTACCCACACGCCTTCTGTCCTCTGTGTGTGTCCATGTATGCTGGTAGGGTGCTGTTCCTTAGTATCACGGATCACATCACATGTCATTTGTGCATTCATGGAGAGGAACTGTTTCCTGTTACCGTATGCCTGCTCTATTGCCTGGGGGGCACTAATGCCACATGTGTGCAATCCACTGACGCTGTGGTGTTGGGGAACTGGTAAATGGCGTAGGAATGTGCTTTTTCTGCATGCACCTGTGCCTGGGTGGTGGACATGGAGTTTTGCTGATGGGCATGCCTCATGAGCACATCCAGGACTTGTTCCAGCCCCTTTGAGAAAGTTGGCTGGGACATCCCATGCAGCGTCCCAACAGTGGGCTGGAATCCGCCCGTGGCACAGAAGCGTAGGACGAACATCAGCTTTACCGGGGGATATTGCAGGTCTGACTGCGATGGCGCTCTGGAGATCAGCCTCAATGAGGGTGAGCAGGTCTGTGGTGTGACAGTCCAAGCGATGGGGTGGCACTAATTGGTTGTCGTCAGTGTCCAAGGGAATAGGCGGGTGCCCTCCGCAGCGCACGTCACCTGCGCCTTTGTGGTGCCTGTCTCCTTCCCTGCTGGGTTCTTGTATGTTGCTAAAGCTGAATGAATAGTAGCAGGTTGTGGATCCCATAATTGATGTCTGCTTGTGGCTACATGTTACTTGAATGTGTGTTTGGGTAAGGTGTGGGCCTTATATACTCCTCCTGAGTGGATTGGGTGCACCTGTGACTTGATTACCATCACCTGTGTGCATTTACTTCCACCTTTTCGGTGGAGGTAACTGCACTGTGTTTTTTCTAAATTATAGCCTATTTTCAGTAGTAATTTAGCTGTTTTTAAACTTCAAGTTTTTCAACAATACGGTGAAAATTCAATTCCTGGTTATGGCAGTAATTCCACCAGTGGAATTAGCCCCAGCGCTAATTCTGCCGATTCTCTGTGGTATATCTGCCGGCGGTGATTCTTAAGTTCATAATACAGTGTTGTAGTAAAATTGGTGGTAATTCCGTTACCGCCACTTTAACTTGTAATGAGCCCCTAACTCTAGGTTGTTGCCTTTGTTATGCGTGAGGGAGAGCAAAATTTGCTTAAGGTTAATGGATCCAGTAAGTGCAAAAAGCATGCTTTGAGTGTGGTTGTTGCTGTGAGAATTGGGGTGTTAAATGTCCGGGCAAGACTGTGGCTTTTGTCAACTTTTGAGTCCAAAGGTGACACATTTTTTTTTTTTCATTAAAATGCATATGGTTTATAACTTTAAACCTTACATTTGTCAAAATACTCATTGCATCAGTTCATACAAAAGGATTTAACAAATTAATATAATTTATCTAAGGCCAGGCTACACATTAAGGCCCTCAAACCCTGTCTGCCTAGAACCCTGCAAGATCGACATCCACAGAAATGAATGCCTCCAGTGCCCGCCTGCATCCCCTAAGCCTGGATCAGCTGCTGCTGCGCAGGTAAGCCCTGTTGGGCTGCAAATTCCAACCTTCAAAACTTCTCCCAAAAAAAACATAATGCTGCCGCTTTAATGGTAAGCCCTCCAGAGCGACAAACTTGGAATTTGTATTGCCATTGCTTCCAGTAGCCCCGTTGGGGTAAGGGATCCGAAATCCACTACCGATTTGTAATACAACATGGCTGCCACCTCGATGGAGCCAGCACCATGTTGTGGAGGCCTGCCCAATAGCCCTCTAACTCCTCTCTCTTATTGGCCAACTGCCCTCCATATGGTCACCAACCTGATCAGCCGGCAGGCAAAGCCAGCTCCACTCGAAGGCCACACATTAAGGACTGCAAACCCTGTCTGCCCCTGTCCATGCCGGACCACCCACTACACCGGCCTCGCCTTTCGTGCCTTCCGCACTAACAGCATTGGCTAAGACACCTTGATGCAAGGTAAAGAGGCTCACGCTTGCATGCTCCATACGCTCTGTAACTGCGTTCCTCACGCTCGTTGGAGTAACCTTCTGCAGCCTATCACCTTCCTAGCTCCTCTAGATCACTCTCCCAATACCTGTCCTGATCCCACAGAGACTCTGCCCACTACCATCACTCTGCTGACCACGCCCGTCACCACGGCCCCGCTAGCTTTGTCTCGCAACCACCGACCTTCCCACACCCCAACATCGATCTCTCCCTCAGTGCCTTACCTCTGTCACCCCCCATTCGCTTCACCTTAGACGCTTCCTAATGCTCAAATACACAGATATCCCACACTGCATCTGAGGTTATAATCACATGCCTCTGGAAACTGCCACATAGGCTACCCGCATCTTTTGGGAATTCCAGTAACCACCATCACCTCAGCGGGCCACCACCCTGCCTCCAGTCTCTCTACTGAGACTACTACCCACACCCACAGCAATACCCACCATCTTTTTCCACTTACCAGCCCCCATCCTCACTCCCCTCTCACACCTCACCCACTGCACTACCTATTCCCACCCCCTTACTCCCACCCCTATTCCCATGGTCCTCATATCCCACATTCCCCGCAGCTGGCATTAATCACCCGAGTAACGCTCTGCCATCTACCTATCACAAGACACCCCCTGGACCAACCCTCAAAGCTCGGCCGATCCCACCCTCTACTACCACCACAGCCGTGCACAAAGTGACTAACCAGCCTGCCACTCTCAACATTGCGCCCTGCCTAGGCCACCTTAGATGCACTCGTCTATGTACATGTATACCCCCCCACTCACTTACTGTGCAATGGCCCACTAATAAACCTATCCCTATGGTCCTGCATAGACCCGCCCCTGCAACGCAGCGCCCAGAACAGTCCAGCACAGACTCTACCCCTCCCACTTGAGTCATCACCAGCCGACACTACCCCTCCCACGCCACCCTCCCTCATATTCTCCTGCGCACTCATAAATGCGCACTCCCTCTGCACCTACGCACAAGATGTCCATGACCTGTTACTGGAAAAAGACCTTGACATGCTCGCCATCACCGAAACCTGGCTACACGATGCTGCCGGACCCACGCTTTCACTTGCCATCCTTCCAGGTACACCATTCTTAAATCTGATAGATTGGCCCAAGCTGGCGGAGGAGTCGCCAACCTCTTTAAAGCAGCCACCCCTATTTGAGCCTCCTCATTACAGACCCTGCGAGGCTACGAGCTACTGTTTGCGAAAGTAGAACCCAGACCACAAACTAATGTCGACGCCCCATCACTGCAGTTCCCTACCTCCTCAAAATTCTAGATCGCACGGCATACATTCAACTTCAAGCCTACCTGGAAAACCACAACCTCCTTGGCTCCCGCCAGTCAGGCTTTAGACCCAGACACAGCACAGAGATCGCCCTCTTGGACCTTAAGATCCAGCTTGATGGCATTCGTGATGCCGGAGAACTCGCCATCCTCCTCCTACTTCACCTCTCTGCTGTCTTCGACCTGGTCGACCATGACATTCTGTGCCAGCACTTCCCCACTGAAGTCAACTTATCGTCAGAAGCTGCCAACTGGATCAAATACTTTCTCTTATTTATTTATTTGTTTATTTATTGCATTAGGTTACACGCCCAAACCCTTGGGTATCACGGCGTACATACATTTTATACATACATCTTTGGTTGCTTAGTCATAAGATCTTTGGTTACAAACAGCATGGTTACATTGCATCTTATTCATACATCTTAAATTACATAGTCATAACATCTTTGGTTACAGACAACGTGGTTATATTACATAGTATAGTCAAGCAGTTAGCATTGGCTTAGGTGGCTAGTATTTGTTAAATAGCCAGGTTTTTAGCTGTTTCTTTAACTTCTGGAAGGAGGTCTCGTTGGTGAGGTGGGTGGGGAGCGAGTTCCAGATGGGCGGAGCTGCTGTGGGGAAGCTGGTATTGCCTGATCTGGAGGTGGTGAACTGTGGTATGTGGAGGTGTGTATTGTTTCTGGAACTGAGGGTTCTAGTTGTGTTTTTGCAGTAAATGCTATGACTGAGGTCGATAGGGGCTGTGTTGGAGATGTATTTATGGGTGATGGTGATTGTTTTGTGGAGGATTCTTGCTTGTACTGGTAGCCAATGAGCATCTCTTCTATGTTGGGGGACGTGTTCTCTTCTGTTAATACCTAAGGCTGCTCTAAGGGCTTTATTTTGCAGAAGTTGTAGTTTGGTTAGGTTTTTTCTTTGAAGTCCCTAGCAGTAGAACATTGCAATAGTCTAATTTTGTGAGGATTAGGGCTCTGGCGAGTCTCTGGCAGTATTCGGTGGAGAGGAGGGGTCTGCTTGTGGGGATTAGTTTGGCTGTGTATGCCGTGGAGGAGGCAAGAGTGCTAATATGGTTTTTCATAGTGAGATTGGAGTTGAGGTGAACTCCTAAGGTTTTGACTTTATGTGATATAGTGATTGGGGTGCCATCTATCAGGATGGAGGTGTAGTCAGGAGGGAGTAGTGGCTGGGGAGCCGACTATGAGGATCTCAGTTTTTTCTTTGTTAAGGCAGAGACTATTATTCACCATCCAATTCTGGATAAGGGAATACATTTTGTTGATACATGCTGTATCCTGTTCAAGGTTGCCTGAGATGAGGATAAGCAAGCAGTTTCCAGGGTCTTTGCTGGCTCAGATGCTGCCGACCCCCTTACTGTCCCCTACAGAGTCCCTCAGGGTCCTGCATCTCGCCCACTTTGTACAATATGTATACTAAACCGCTGTTCGACCAACTCGACCACCTTGGAATCCCCTACACAAACTTCGCTGATGACACTCAAATCATGCGAAAACTCACTGGGAACCACGTCACTGACTCCACAAACATTAACCATGTCTACAGCCTCATTTAGGCCTGGATGGCAGACCACCATTTGTGCTTAAATGATGACAAAACAGAGCCCCTCATTGTAGGATCCCCTCACAGGATGAAACTCCTAGACCAAGCATTTGCCTAATTTCTCATCGATAGTAATCCCACAGTTGTTTCTAGCCATGTGAAAACTATGGGCATCTAACTAGACGCCGATCTAACTATGCACAAACATGTAAAGGCCCTTGCCTTCTCCGCAGCATATATCACTAAGCTCATCAACCTCAGCAGAACATTTCTTTCTACTGACAACTGTCTCACCCTTGCCAGGGCTATCATTGGTAGCAAATTGGGCTACTGCAATGTCTTATTCACAGGCTTCTCAAAAAATCTCACCAAACTTCAACTGATTCATAACAATGCCCTCTGCGCTGTTTGGGGTCTAAAAAGTTTGGATCACGTATCCCATGCCAGAAAGCCCTCATTGAGTATACGATCCTCTCCATAACACACAGACACATCCACAACGTTGCCCTGACTTTCCTCAGTCAATGGATCACCAAAATACACCATGCCAGATGTCTCCGCTCCTCTACTACCAAGCCAATAGCCGTTCCGAGATTCTCCAGGAAAAAAGCAGGGGGAGCCAGCTTCACCGTCATTGCCCCTTCCCTATGGAATGCCCTCCCCCTCCACATACATGAACAACCCTCCTACCATATCTTCAGAAAAAGACTCAAGACTGCTTTTCGACAAATATGAATAACTGAACATGAATAACTGTGCCTTGAAATGATTAACTGAACTTGCCTTTACACTGACACTGTACCCCTTTCTTCCCACTAAGTTGTACCAGCGCTGTGATACTTACGGGTTTGGGTGCTGTCAATAAATGAAATAAAGGAAGGCATTGAAAGGGAGACTGTCCAAATTGGCTCTTGGGCATTCGACGTCCAAATCGCCCTGCGCTACCCCTTTGAAGGAGTAGCTCTGAGTCGAATGAAAAATCCCCAGTAAGACACAAGAAGAGGGCTAAAAAACACAGAAAAAGATCAAACTCAAGAGGCAACTACCACTCTCAAAAACTTCCCCTTCGTCTTCATCGAAAAAGAAAAAGAGAAGACATAGACACTCATCCCCCACACACTCCTTGCCTGACAGACAGGTATGTTTCCAGCAAAATCTGCAGCAGAAAAATGCAAAGAATTATGTCTGAAAATGATGGAAGTGTTTTATAAAGCAGCACCTCAGTTCCCACTTTGGATCCAAAAAAAGGATTGACCCAACCGTGTCCAAAAAAAGCCATCAAGGACTCCAACAAGCACTCATATGGCACTCCTAAGAGCACAGCATGAAGTGTACTTCTAAGGGTCTCAAGCGGTCAACATCGTGGACTGCTGTGACTCTTTCTGCATACACCACAAGGGACCCTTCCGCGAAGAGCACATATCCTCGACGTGTAGGTATGTCGCACAGTTGAAGACTGATTTAATCTTCTTATTTCAAACTATATTCAATGACGACAGAGAGCAAACACCCTCTGGGTTTGAACACTTTGGAACCTTGAACAGTCCAGAGGAGTTTATTTTGGAGGAAACAAGGATGGTGGAGCGGGTCTCTGACCTAATAGATGCCAGTGGACTCGGCACCTCCCTAGAGGTGGACTTCGCTCATCCTGACAGTTACACCTTGGCCAAGGTGTCCGAAGCCTTGGGCAGGGGTCCTCCGGTAAGATATGTAACTGAATATGATTTAACAGACATTTTGGGTGTGTGCCTTCCAAAGGAACCAGTCCTTTCTTTTCATGCAGTCCTCAGGGATACACTTTTAGAGCTGTGGAAGAAAGCCTGCTCTGAACCAGCAGTGCATAAAACTTGGTCAAAAAGTTTAGCCCTGCCTCCATAGATCGTGATTTCTTATCAAAGCACCCCTAGTCCTGAGAGCCTGGTGAGTTAAGCTGCCACTTCGGGTGCAAAGGCAATAACCTACCCATCTATTCCCCAGACAGGGATGGCAAAAGATACAATTCTCTGTCCAAGAAGGTTGTCGCCTGAATTGTGTGCCTTAGCCAAATAAACCCACACAGTGTGGGCCATAATTTCAGAGGCAGCAGAACTTATCTCTAGGGGGGAAAGAAGAGATGGTTTTAAAGATATAAGGCCCTCATTACAGCTTTGCGTGTATCCTGTTGGTAATTCCAGTCGGATACCGGCAAAACTGCCTTACCGTTTCCACCGCCCAATATCTTGGTATTACTGGGATAGTACAGGCAGTGGAGATGCCAGTAAGTTCCCATTCCATGGAGTCCCATAGGACTGCATGGATGGGATTGCCAGAATTACTGGCACCAGTAGTACCAGTGATTCCGGCATATATTTGCTGCTAGGGGCCTGAACTCCTGCCAGGTGGTCCCTGAAAATATGACCGATATTGAAGCAGTCGTAGCCCAACTGGCCACCCATCCGATTCAGGCCGAGGCTCGACTTCAAGAAAATAAAATGTTATGAGGTTAGTCGAATTATAAGCAAGACCCCTGTTACCTCAAGGGATATTACAATCATACCTGGAAGGAGAAGACCTAGGGTATTTTATTTTGAATTTCGAATGATTAGCTGAACAACAGGGATGGGGAGAAAACGTAAAGAAATGCTACTTGGACCTCTACTAAAAGGCAAGCTACAAACTGCTTATCAGTTGCATAATCTAGCCTTAGGAGCTACCTTCACATCCATTAAGGAAGGACTCCTTAAAGAGTAGGCCAGACCAGTAATTTCTATTGACAAAAACTAAGGTCCATCAGATTAAATCCAGGTGAGACCCCTCTGAAGTAGGAAAACTAATTAAAAACACTGCCTTCCTGTGGGTTGGCAATAGAACTCTGGAGGGGTTAGTAGAAATTATCATTTTGGAACAGTTTATCAACTCGTTCGTTACCTCCTTTTCTACGGTAAGCCGTATTGCAATTAAATCAGCCCACCCTTAGCATGGCTATTGAGACTGCCCAAAATCATTCAGACGCAATAAAACATTTCCATTCCTTACATAAAAATGAAGATAGAAAAGATCAAAAACCAATCTACCACTCTCAAATCCTGACATTAGAATGAGGAGGACTCTCTAAAACCCGAGAGTGGACCCCGAGAGAGAAGGTAGAAAAAAAAAGACATTAGGATTAAGGAAGAACTAAGGAGAGAAGAACCCAGAGGGATTAAACCATCACCGCCCATCTGCTTCTCATGTAGGGAGACAGGTCATTTAGCCAAGCATTGTCCCAAAAATCAAAAGGAGGAGCCCATCGAAATAGGATGCCTAAGAGCAGAGGAATGGGAAGAACAAGAGGAAAACCTAGAAACCTTAAGCATATGCTTATGCCGATCCTCAGTTAATTTTACATATGAGAGAGCGCTGGTAAATGGAAGAGTAGTGAAAGCATTAGTTGATTCTGGCAGTAAACAGACAGCCATAAGAGCAGACTTGGTCACTCCGGCAGATCTAGAACATGCAACCATGGTTAGTCACCTTTGAACACAGAGATAACAAGATCTATCCCTGAGTACCGGTGTACATTAATATCAGAGGGGAATCCCAGCTAGTGTCATCGACCATTATCAGAGGTTATTATAGGGAGAGCCTTTCCCGAATTTTCCACCCTTCTTCAAATACCTCCTTTTCCACCTAGAGAATTTACACCACAAGCTCAGTGACAATCTGATTTCTATTCCCAAACCTCCCAGGTATGGGAATGGACGGAAACAGACCCTCAAAGAGACAATTATTTGTATCAAATCTCCTTGATCCCAGTTCATGGGCTATTCACTGGGAAATAAGGTTAACATCCAGCCCCTATCAGTACAGCCAAAGAAAAACTTTGTGGATATGCGAGAGTCGCTGGATAAAGTTTCTGCTTGTCCTCTCCAGAGTCCTCAGACTAGAGGACTTTGGAGAAGTACAAACTTATCCACCTTGCATATGGGCAGGGTATGTGAGAAACCAAAGGGTGTCTCACCTGCTAGTCCCCAGGGACTTGTCATCCAGGTGGTCAGGACATGGCCATCGCTTTTGAATCCAGTTCCTGGGGTGGACTAGTGCAGGAGGATCACCTGGGTGGGGGATCTTTTGGGAGTGGGAGTGAGGCAGCCAATGGTGAGACGCGGTATCCCCCCCCTTTTTTGTTCACCTAACCCGTCCTATTTTTTAGGATTCTCCAAGATCCCAAATGCTCCCTCCTCCCTTTTACACAAACATTGGGCCGAGGAAGAGGTTGACTTAGAGTAACAAGACTAACTCTCATACATCTTACTGGACATGTCCCCTTAATCGGGTCAGGCAAAGTCAGGCGATACCAATTAGCTCTCCTAACATGGACAAAACCCAAAGACATACTCTGAGCAAGGCGAAACACGAGTACGAGCAGAACTTCCGGGGCGAAGGCAAAACTACTGGAGCAGAGCAATGGATCAAGGGATGAGAGTAGCGGTTTGAAAACCCCAAGAGTTCCCTACTGGAGGTTGTTGCCTGTGACAGGCCGCAAAAGACAAGTGGAGAAGGTTAGATACCACAAGTGAAGGCTGCATTGTGTTTCATGGTAGCCAGCGACCCTCCTGATGAACGGCAGAGTTGGGGAGGCGAGGCCAAGCCTGTGGTACTAACCTTGGCTCTCGAATTGGAAATCGTAAAACCAAGAAAGAAACGCACACAGCCAGTGAGTTGGCAAGTCACCTGAGAGACCAGTGTGTGTTAAAGAAAGTTTAAAGTGGCAACATTATATCGCAAGTGAAGGCTGCATGCATGTGGATGAGATGCGAAGAAAGGCAGACCTGTGAATGAACTTTGATTTAAAGACAGCTAGGGAATCAGCAATACTGAGCAATGGAATGGTCCAGTGAAAGGAAGTAGCCTATTCAAAAATCTCAGTGAAAGGTGCATTGTTTGTAACGATAAAGTGAATGAATTGCAAAAGCAAAGTAAGCAAAATGAACTCCTAGAGAAGGAGAGAGTGGAAGTTGAACCTTGAACTTTTAGTCGAAGTGGTCCTGCGTGGGTCTGTAAAGAAAGCCACACACATTCGAAAGACTTGGACATTCAAAAGCAGTCTGAGCCAGGCTGAGGGAGACCCGAAGTGTAATAAGCTTTGGGAAGGGAGCCCCCATGCAAGTTTTGTTGAACTTTGTGTTTGTAAAGGTCTAAGCCTAACAGAGGGGGACCTACGTGAACTTTGTGTTTAAATATTATTTGGAGGTCTGAAAGAGAGACTTTAACATGGAAGGCAAGGCAGGCCTCGATCCATGTTTTGAAACTATTCATTGTACTGAAAACCGGAGCCAGAGTGTGTCGTCCTGCCTACAAGGACCGCCTTACTCCGTGTGATCGAACATGGGGAGGAAAGCTGATTCAGCTATATTTATTCTTTTCAACACTGATTTTTCCTTTACCTACATTTCTCCTTTATACACTTTTTGTACAAGAGATAAGCCAGGCATTAGGTTTTGTTACCATAGGCCATTTTGGTTTGATCGACTCTACTAGGACTGTTTTGACTACTCCCATCTTAGTTATAGGGCAAAGTAGAAGTTTTTCCAACCCCAGAAACTTCAATAAAGGTTTTACAAATTGTTCCTATTGTGTCAGTGTCATACTTGGGATACCATACCTCCCCTACACCACCAAAACCTTAAATTAGTAAAAGTGTGGATATTTGGTAGTAGCTAGTGTAAAGACTGGAGGGGGGCCTGTACTTCTGCTCTCTATATGGTAGAGAAGAGGCACAGAGGACCCCAGACAAGATTCTCTATTACGGTAGCAATGGACGAGCAAGCAAGGCCTAGCTTCTCAGGAGGTGATGCAGGCTGGTTCTTAAGTACAGTGTAGTCCCCAAGCCCCCACAAAGGAATGTCCACACACTGTATTCGTTAAAACACAGTCTTTATATAATTAAGTTGAAGGTTATATACAATCACAATAACTCACTTTGCACTTAGTTAATCTATAATGGCAAATATATACAGTTCTAAGTGCTACCACAATTATTATCAGATCTCATTAAAGTGCATCAATTATCCTCTGGTCAAATGTCACACAGATCAATGACTAAAGGTAACCAACAATAGAAATAGGAGGAAAGCAGTTGGTTAGAACAATTGGCAGAATACTGGCCCCTACCACCTAGGCACAATTCTGTGTGGAGATCCCTGTTAGGCAGAATCCTGTGCAGTGACCTTAGGGACCACTACACACAATTAAGACTACAGGTGGCATTACAAGTTTTACCTTTGGTACAAGCCTGTACTACTATGTCAGAGTGGTAGCAGTGGTGGAGCATCCAGGCTTATCTCAAGAGTATATGAGCAGTAGCAGAGATTACACAAAGGGACCACAATTACTGTGACTCAAGCAAACACTGACTCAAGGTTTCAGGTAGAAAAATATAAGTACATTTATTCCCAAACCATTTGTTATAAACACAGCACTTCTGTTAAACTTCATTAAAAACCACACGTTAAATATACTACAACTAACCAATTCACTTTGTACAGTATGTCTCAAGGTAAGTACCCTGTGTTTGAATGAACCGGTGTTAGGCACAAAACGCGTTACCGCGAACACAATTACGATCACTTTTTGACAGTTCGGTCTACTAAATAAACGCGTATCCGTGACATGAAATGTTACCGGGCAAAAACACACTTAGCACCTGAGATACCCAGAGGGAGTTGGAGGCAAAAATCACAGGCAAGATTTTGGTTAGGCAGACAGAATCGAGAAACACTCGGAGACAGGAGTTCAAAAGTCAAAGGGCCGGAGCCAGGTTCAAAAGATACCGGGGCCTGTTGCCGAAGATCACACAGTCAGACAGTTCACGATTCAACGTAGCCAAAAGTACTTCAATATTGTCAATGTTCGGAAGCAAAAGTTATAAGAAGGAGGGAAGACAAGGGCAAGCCTTGGAAATGAAGAAAAAGGGATTCACCCAGTTTCCTCGGCAGAACACAGTACCTTGTTCCAATGGTGCAGCTGGTGCCCTGGCAGTTGTTTCTGTTGGTTTCCCACAGACCCACGATTCCTGGAGCTTTGTTGTGAAGGAGGACGTCTGAAGGGGGTCTGCACCACACAGGGATGAAGCCGGCAGCAGCGACAAGGAATAAAAGGTGCGCCCCTTAAAAAAACAGGAGAGGCTCTTCAGGTGGCTATCCGGACCACTACAGCAGTGTGCAGCGATTTCGACCAAGGAAGAGGATCCTCTGGCTGTAGAAGATGAGCTGGTTATCCCCACCAAGCTCAAGGGAAGAAGACTTCGTACTGGATCGTCTCTAAGTCGTAGAAGGGCAGATGGCTCATGACTGCAGCAGGGCTTCACCGGGACGGGGTAGTTGCAGCAGCCGTCATTCTCTCTGCTTCCCTTTGGTTCCTTGTAGTTCCAGTGGCGACTCTCTGACGTCTAGCCCAAGAGACCTGCCTTTTAGGTGAAAAACCCCCATTCACACAGCCTGGCTGTCAATCACCCAGCAGGGGGGTTGTCCAGCCCGGACAACTACCCTGGCCAATCATGACAGAGTGCGACTTAGGTTTCCTAGGATACCTTGTGCAGGAGGTGACTACACCCCTCCCTCACATTCAGCCCACCTAGGCACCCAGGCACCTTGAGGAGGGCTTCTGAGCAGAAGCCCGCCAAAAGACAGTGAACAAAGAAGGCGAACCTAGTTTGCCGCGCAAAGTAAAACACAAGAAGGACTTTAACAAAAAGAAATGGCGAATAAACCCAACCGGAGCCAAAAGAAAGACGATTTGGTCAAGCGGATTTATGTTCGAGGCTAATATAATAGCCAAGAACAGTACCACGTTTATCTAATATAATCGCGGTAGAAAAGTTAGGGTAGATACCACTGGCACCAGCCCGGTCTAAATGTTAAAAGAGCGAAACAATGCTCTAGGAGGTACAGATAAAAAGGAATACGAATTAACCCTTTCCAGTACTCTATGGAAGATGGGGTGTACTGGATCTGTGGTAGATTGACTAAGTAAAGTCACTGCTAACTTTACCCTTTTCTGGGGGACGGTAGTCGCCTCAGAAATGGAGTCAAGGGAAGTCTCAAAGACAACCCTGTGCCACAGCACTGAAAGTGCTGTGTGACACACAAAAAGAAGGGGGCTACTGAAGTGGTGTACTTCAGAGTCCACCAGGGGCGTTGCTAGGGGGGGGCTAAGGGGGCTATAGCCCCTGATCTTTTGGCTGTAGCCCCGGATAGAATCTCAGGAGCTACAGCCAAAAGACTAGCTAGCCCCCAGTCCCAACAGTTCTGACATCAGCGTAGCCCCGGGTCTTTTCCAGACCTAGCAACTCCCCTGGAGTCCACAATCACGAAAACAGATAGAAACACATAGCAAAACACAGGTAAGAGTGGGGGAGAAAGCTCTCACTCTTATCAAGTGGAAAAAAATAAACTCCAGAAGTCCAGCAAAGCTGCAGGGGGACTCACTGGGTGAGGGAAATTAGCCATAGATGAGAATTCTCCCTAACACTCGCCCCCCCCCAGACTAAGGGACAGGAGGATTTAATCCACTCCTGGATGGACCTCATACCTCTAGTTGGTTACAAACATCCTAGAGAAACCATCAGCATTTTGGTGGTGACTTCCTGCTCTGTGCTCAATTGAAAAGTCAAATCCTTGTAGGCAGATTGATCATTTGAGTAATTTTGGGTTTTCCCCTTTCATTTGCATCAGCCATCTCAAGGGTTGGTGGTCAGTCTGAATGGTGAAGGTAGATCCATACAAGTATGGTCTAAACCTCTTCAGTGCCCACACAATAGCAACGCATTCTCTTTCTATTGTTGCCCACCTTGTCTCAGGATCATTTAACTTCCTGCTGATGAAACAAATGGGGTGTTCCCTACCTTTCTCATCCAGTTGACTAAGGACTGCACTTATACCTATATTAGAAGCATCAGTTTGTACAATGAAGGGTTGCTGATAGTCAGGAGCTCTTAGGACTGGAGCTTGACAAAGGGCTTTCTTTAGACCTTCAAAGGCTTGATTGCACTCCTCATTCCTCCTGACCTTTTTAGGAAATTTGGGAGAGGAGATGACATTCAAGGGAGAAGCTATGGTCCCTTAGTTCTCTATGAAGTGCCTATAATACCCAGTGAGACCTAGGAAGGCTCTAACTTGGGTTTGAGTAGTAGGGGTGGCCCAGTTTTGGACAGCTTGTAGTTTGCTAGGCAATGGCCTTATTTCACCTCCTCCTACCTCATGTCCAAGGTAGACCACTGAACTCTGTCCAATTTGACATTTGCTTGCCTTTATGGTCAGATGGGCCTGTTCAAGAGCCTGCAATACATAACCCAGGTGTTCAACATGTTCTTTCCATGTAGGGCTGAACACTGCAATGTCATCCAAGTATGCCATGCAGATGTCCTCCATCCCATTCAGAACTCGGTTGACCATCCGCTGAAATTTAGCAGGTGAATTCTTTAATCCAAAAGGCATTACCTTGAATTGGTAGAGGCCAGGTGGGGTGGAGAATGCAGTTTTCTCCTTGGCAAGGTCTGTCAGGGCTATTTGCCAATAGCCTGATGTTAGGTCAAATGTGCTGAGGTACTTGGTTGCACCAAGTTTGTCCACCAGTTCATCTGTCCTAGGCAAAGGAGGGGCATCAGTCGTAGTGACTGCATTTAGAGCTCTATAGTCCACGCAGAATCTCAACTCTTCGGATCCTGCCTTTGGTACAAGCACAACTGGGCTAGAACATGGGCTAGTAGAGGGTTCTATTACCCCGAGTTCTAGCATTTTGTTGACCTCATTCCTTATGTGGGATCTGACATTGTCTGACATTCTGTACCCCCTGCTTTTGACAGGCAAACAATCACCAGTGTGTATGTCATGCTGGCCCCAAGGGGTCAAGCCTGGTGAAAGTGAGAACAGGGAGACAAACTGATTTAACAGTAACCTGCACTCATCCTGCTGGTCAGATGTGAGACTGGAAGAGAGATTAACTCCTTCCACTTGCTCATCTAAACGTAAGCCTTTGAGGAGGTCAGGTAGAGGTTTACTCTCCTCCTCCTCCTGAGCTGAAGCTAGGAGTAAAGCTCCTATGTCAGGTCTAGAGACATACGCCTTTAAACGGTTGGTGTGAAAGACTCTGGGAGCCTCCTTAGGATTGCCTAAGTCCACCAGATAGTTCACCTCTCCAAGTTTACCCACAACCTTGAAGGGTCCTATCCATTTGTCCTGCAAGGCCCTCTGCCTTGTGGGGACCATAACAAGAACAAGCTGGTCTTGAGTTATCTCAACCATTTTAGCCTTCTGGTCATGCCAATGTTTGACCAGAGCTTGACCAGCCTTCAAGTTATCACTTGCCTCTGCCATCATGTGTGACATTCTCCTCCGGAGACCTATCACATAGTCAGTCACTCTGACTGGCTTGGGGGAAGGAGCACTCTCCAACCCCTCCTTAATCAGGGCCAATGGAACTCTGACTGGATGGCCATAGAGAAGTTCGAAGGGACTGAATCCTACTCCCTCCTGAGGGACTTCTCTATATGCAAAGAGAAGGCATGGCAGTAGAAGGTCCCACTTTCTCCTAAGGGGTTCTTCTAAAGCACCTATCATGCTCTTCATAGTTCTGTTAAACCTCTCTACCAGCCAATTGGTTTGAGGGTGGTAGGCAGTTGAGAACTTGTAGGTGACTCCACAGGTTTTCCACATGGTTTGCATGTAGTGGGACATCAAATGTGATACCCTGTCAGATATCACCTCCTTAGGAATACCTACTCTGGTAAAAATACCAAGTAGGGCCTTAGCCACATCCGGAGCCGTAACAGTCCTCATAGGTATGGCTTCAGGAAATCTAGTGGCATGGTCACTACAACCAGGATAAACCTGTTGCCTGAAGTCGTGGGACGGTCAAGAGGACCAACAATGTCAATCCCAACCCTCTCAAAAGGAATTCCCACCACTGGGAGAGGCACTAAGGGTGCCACATTCTTGGATCCACTCTTGCCAGAGGTTTGGCAAGTGTGGCCGCTTCTGCAGAATTTGTCTACTTCTGTACCCATCTTAGGCCAGTAGAAGTACAGAGATAGCCTCTCTTTGGTCTTCTCAAAACTTAAGTGACCAGCCAAAGGTTCCTCATGGGCTAACTGCAGAAACTGGAGTCGGTTCACTAGAGATACTACAAGTCTTTTGTAGTCTCCAGGGGTTGACTCAGTTGGTTCACTGTAGAAGAGGCCATCTTCCCAGTGCCACCTATATTTCCCAGGCTCAGTCCCATTGAGCTGAGAAGCTGCCTGTTGGCGAAGACCTTCCAAGGTAGGACACTCTCTTTGTCACTTACTGAAATCCTCCCAGTTGGGTCCTCCTTCTGCCAGTAAAGACTGCAGCTCAGGATGATCAACAGGGTCAAGATCTCCTACCAAGGTATGATCCTCTTCTAGATCTGATTACTCAGTATCTAGTTTGACCATACAGGGTTGAACCTCACACTCAGCCTCAGCTGGTGTGGGAGTCACAGGTGTGACTTTGGACAGTCTTGGAGATGTCCTTCTGGGCACAGGATGCTTGCTGGTTTCTTGCTGGCAGACTTAGGTTTCCCCTTTGTCTTTTCTTGTCCTGCAATGGCAGTAAGTACGTACTGTGGACTTGGGGTGATATAATCCTCTATTATGTCCCCAGGAGAGCCTCTCAAGGTTCTCTCCCTTGCAGACCTTGTGAGCTCCTGCTTCCTTCTGCTGGGGGGACTGGGGGTGCTAGACACAACTCCAAGAGTTTTAAGGTCATTACCCAACAGGACCCTCCCAGGTACGTTATTTAGCACACTTACAGGTATTCTGACAGTCATGTCATTACACTGGATGAGAGCTGGTAACTGGGGAACCATTTGCACAGGGCCTCCAGCTAACTTGGTTAAGTGTTTGGGTGCCTTAGCAACATCCTCCACTTTGAAAAAACATTTATCAACCACAGTTATGCTGGCTCCAGTGTCTCTGATGGCAGGGGTCTCCTGACCATTCACAAGAACACTATCTTTATAATACTCTTTAGTATTATCTGGGATTGAGTTATAGACATCTAAGTTCTGTTGTTCCCAAAGACCCAAGAACACTTAAGAAACACTAGCTGAGACTCTGATGCGCTCATCAGCTAGTAGCTGAAAGTTTCCACTGGTCATAGGTACTTCATCCACCTGGGAGAAGGACACATTGTTGATCCCTGAAGGTTTACTGTACACTTGGGATCTCCTTTCACATGACCAGGCAGCCCACAAACAAAGCATTTTCCAAATGCTCTCTGGAATGTGGGTTTGCCCTGGCTTCCATCTGATGTGGGACCAGGTGGTACACTAGCCTAATTCGGTTTACCTTGTGGCTTACCCTGGTTATGTTTGGGGCCCTCTTTTGGATTGGAATTATTGGAATTCTCTTTGTTGTCTTTGTTTGTCTGCTTCCCCTCATCCTTCTTCTGAGTAGCCCCAGAATCCTTGTGAGTGGCCCTGTTGGCAACCCACAAGTCAGCAGCCTTAGCTAGCTTCTTAGGATCTATCTCCTTTGAATCAGCCAAGTGCTGTCTAAGCTCAGGAGAGCAGACATCAAAATTAGACTCCAACATTACAAGATTCCTCAAACCTTCATAAGTGTTCACTTTGTAACCCTTAACCCAACCATCTACGTTTTTCAAACATTCACACACCCAGGTAGCCCAAGGGGTACCATCATGCTTTTTGAGGGGGTTTGTAAACCTCTTAAGATACTGGGAAGGGGTCTTCCCAAACCTAGCTATTAATGCCAGCTTCACACACTCATAATCCTGTTTATCCTCCTCCCCCAACTCCATTACAGCATCACTTGCAACAGGGGGGAGCCCAGAGAAAAGCCAAGGAATCAACTGATTCCCTGACATACCTTGAATCCCATGATTGTACTCAAACATTGCTAACCAATCCAAAACATCAAGTTTAGTCTCATACATACCAATCATCTCCTTTGGCATACGGGGTCTCTTAGGGCTTGAAGACCTAGAGGACTCAGGGAGGGACGCATTTTCTAGAGACAATTTCTTCATTTCTAGTTCATGGTTCAGCTCCATTTCTCTGAGCCTTAACTCTTGATGTTTCATGGCAGTTTGTGCATCAAAACGTTTCACTTCCAATTCAAGTCTCATTTTCTCAAGTGCAAAAAACTCAGGAGTAAGTGTAGGGCCGGTGGGGGTCCCTTTGGACAGAGGTTGTGCATTCTGAGCAGGCAAGGGAGTTGCAGGGTTTCCTAGCAAGGACTCTTCTACTTCTTCACAATTAACACTCTCAGAATCAGAAACATCAAAATCCACATTTGCTGGAGTGGTAGGTCCTTCTGACCCACTCTCGAGGCTTTTTCCCATTAACTTTGCAACCAGTTCAGATTTCTTTCCTTTACCAGAGATATTCTTATCCCTACACATGGTTCTTAGAACCTCAGCAGTATAGAGTAAAAGGCTCTCTTCAGTGTAGCTTTCCATATTTGACATGATTTCTTAGTTAAATAGAATTAGTGGTGTTAGCCTTGTGGTTAGTTGAACCCAAGCAATAGCAGCACTCTAAGTGTAATCATTCTACTTCCAAATCCTCACCGCTCTACACCAGTGTTAGGCAGAATCCTGTGCAGTGCCCTTTGGGACCACTACACACAATTAAGACTACAGGTGGCAATACAAGTTTTACCTTTGTTACAAGCCTGTACTACTATGTCAGAGTGGTAGCAGTGGCGGAGCAGCCAGGCTTATCTCAAGAGTATATGAGCAGTAGCAGAGATTACACAAAGGGACCACAATTACTGTGACTCAAGCAAACACTGACTCAAGGTTTCAGGTAGAAAAATATAAGCACATTAATTCCCAAACCATTCGTTATAAACACAGCACTTCTATTTAACTTCAATAAAAACCACACGTTAAAAATACTACAACTAACCAATTCACTTTGTACAGTATGTCTCAAGGTAAGTACCCTGTGTTTGAATGAACCGGTGTTAGGCACAAAACAGGTTACCGCAAACACAATTGCGATCACTTTTTGACAGTTAAACGCGTATCCGTGACATGAAATGCTACCGGGGCAAAAACACACTTAGCTCCTGAGATACCCAGAGGGAGTTGGAGGCAAAAATCACAGGCAATATTTTGGTTAGGCAGACAGAATCGAGAAACACTCGGAGACAGGAGTTCAAAAGTCAAAGGGCCGGAGCCAGGATCGAAAGACACCGGGGCCTGTTGCCGAAGATCACACAGTCAGACAGTTCACGATTCAACGTAGCCAAAAGTACTTCGATATTGTCAATGTTCGGAAGCAAAAGTTATAAGAAGGAGGGAAGACAAGGGCAAGCCTTGGAAATGAAGAAAAAGGGATTCACCCAGTTTCCTCGGCAGAACACAGTACCTTGTTCCAATGGTGCAGCTGATACCCTTGCAGTTGTTCCTGTTGGTTTCCCGCAGACCCACGATTCCTGGAGCTTCGTTGTGAAGGAGGACGTCTGAAGAGGGTCTGCACCACACAGGGATGAAGCCGGCAGCAGCGACAAGGAATAAAAGGTGCGCTCCTTAAAAAAACAGGAGAGGCTCTTCAGGTGGCTTTCCGGACCACTACAGCAGTGTGCAGCGATTTCAACCAGGGAAGAGGATCCTCTGGCTGTAGAAGATGAGCTGGTTATCCCCACCAAGCTCAAGGGAAGAAGACCGCGCACTGGATCTTCTCTAAGTCGTTGAAGGGCAGATGGCTCATGACTGCACCAGGCCTTCACCTGGACAGGGTAGTTGCAGCAGCCGTCGTTCTCTCAGCTTCCCTTTGGTTCCTTGTAGTTCCAGTGGCAACTCTCTGACTTCTAGCCCAAGAGACCTGCCTTTTATGCGAAAAGCCCCCATTCACACAGCCTGGCTGTCAATCACCCAGCAGGGGGGTTGTCCAGCCCGGACAACTACCCTGGCCAATCATGACAAAGTGCGACTTGTGTTTCCAAGGATACCCTGTGCAGGGGGTGACTACACCCCTCCCTCACATTCAGCCCACCTAGACACCCAGGCGCCTTGAGGAAGGGTTTTGAGCAGAAGCCCACCAAAAGACAGTGAACAAAGAAGGCGAACCTAGTTTACCGCGCAAAGTAAAACACAAGACAGACTTTAACAAAAAGAAATGGCGAATAAACCCAACCGGACCCAAAAGAAAGACGATTTGGTCAAGCGGGTTTATGTTCGAGGCTAATATAATAGCCAAGAACAGTACCACGTTTATCTAATATAATCGCGGTAGAAAAGTTAGGGTAGATACTACTGCTACCAGCCAGGTCTAAATGTTAAAAGAGCGAAACAATGCTCTAGGAGGTACAGCTAAAAAGGGATACGAATTAACCCTTTCCAGCACTCCATGGAAGAAGGGGTGTACTGGATCTGTGGTAGATTGACTAAGTAAAGTCACTGCTAACTTTACCCTTTTCTGCGGGACGGTAGTCGCCTCAGAAATGGAGTCGAGGGAAGTCTCAAAGACAACCCTGTGCCACAGGACTGAAGGTGCTGTGTGACACACAAAAAGAAGGGGGCTACTGAAGTGGTGTACTTCAGAGTCCACAATCACAAAAACAGATAGAAACACATAGCAAAACACAGGTAAGAGTGGGGGAAAAAGCTCTCACTCTTATCAAGTGGAAAGAAATAAACTCCAGAAGTCCAGCAAAGCTGCTGGGGACTCACTAGGTGAGGGAAATTAGCAATAGACGAGAATTCTGCCTGGCATCCCCCACCTGGGCAACCTGTAAATAAAGATATATCGTAGAAGCCCAGTCCATATTTTGTTCACAAGAGTCTTATTTCCTTCTAAAATAGTTCTACAACCCCAATGTTCCTGGAATAGCAGCTAGACGTTGGGTCGTCGACGGATCCTTCTTGAGTGGCTCCCTTTAAGGCAGGAGCCACGGATCGTTGAGATCCCACGAGGAAAATGGTTGAATGATGATGGTGAGGTGGCAGCTTCGTTCCTAGCGGTGCTCGGTGATGACGGAGCATTGCCATCCTGCAGGGAAGATGCGTGCGGGGCACCTCGTTGACGATAGTTCAGGACCGCAAAGAGTTTGAAGAACTGTGGCCCAGCAAGGGCGTCGAGTCGTTGGCATCTCTGTTGGCTTTAGGTGGCGGGAAATGCACCGGCGGATGCTCCTCAGCGCGTCAGCGGCCTCGACTTTCTCCGGCGGGACAAAGCAGTCGATGGTGCAGGCGAGAGCATCCTTGGATCAAATGTTACTTAGTCAAAGGGAGCACAGCGGCTGTGGTCGGCGACGGCAGTCTTCAACGCTGATGGACAACAGTGTCCGGGTGCTTCATCTTGTGATTCCGCGGCGGTCCCCGTCTTCAACGGCAGCCTTTCATAGGTCTGTCTACCAGGGAGCGCTGGCAAAGATTAGCAGTGCACAATGGTCCCTTGTAGCTTGGGAAGGGGGCGTCTAACCAGGTCCTCTCTAGGTCAGTCCTTGGAGACACAGCAGCTTTCAGATCGACGAAGTAGAGCAGCAGCAAGACTTCTCTTCCAGCAGAGCTTCAAGGTTAAGCTCGCTTCTTTCTCCAGCTGAGCGTGGAGAGCGGTCGCCGGTGGCCTTAGGGGATTAGCAGGCCTTGAAAGCCCTGCCTGGGCCTCCGTGAGTTTGTGCATTTAATATTGTGTAAAGAAAAAGTAACGTTGTTTTATTTTTCTCGCGCTCCCAGCGCGTGTGTGGCCTGCTCCTGCTCCCCCCCTCCCACTTCCTGGTCTTTCCCCTCCCTCCCCGCCTCCCTGCCCGCCCACCCCCCCCTCTGATTGGCTGTGTCCTGCCTCCCCTCTGGCCTACTCGACGGCCGTTCCCCACGCTCGCTTCTTTCTCCAGCTGAGCGTGGAGAGCGGTCGCCGGTGGCCTTAGGGGATTAGCAGGCCTTGAAAGCCCTGCCTGGGCCTCCGTGAGTTTGTGCATTTAATATTGTGTAAAGAAAAAGTAACGTTGTTTTATTTTTCTCGCGCTCCCAGCGCGTGTGTGGCCTGCTCCTGCTCCCCCCCTCCCACTTCCTGGTCTTTCCCCTCCCTGCCCGCCCACCCCCCCCTCTGATTGGCTGTGTCCTGCCTCCCCTCTGGCCTACTCGACGGCCGTTCCCCACGCTCGCTTCTTTCTCCAGCTGAGCGTGGAGAGCGGTCGCCGGTGGCCTTAGGGGATTAGCAGGCCTTGAAAGCCCTGCCTGGGCCTCCGTGAGTTTGTGCATTTAATATTGTGTAAAGAAAAAGTAACGTTGTTTTATTTTTCTCGCGCTCCCAGCGCGTGTGTGGCCTGCTCCTGCTCCCCCCCTCCCACTTCCTGGTCTTTCCCCTCCCTCCCCGCCTCCCTGCCCGCCCACCCCCCCCTCTGATTGGCTGTGTCCTGCCTCCCCTCTGGCCTACTCGGCGGCCGTTCCCCACGCTCGCTTCTTTCTCCAGCTGAGCGTGGAGAGCGGTCGCCGGTGGCCTTAGGGGATTAGCAGGCCTTGAAAGCCCTGCCTGGGCCTCCGTGAGTTTGTGCATTTAATATTGTGTAAAGAAAAAGTAACGTTGTTTTATTTTTCTCGCGCTCCCAGCGCGTGTGTGGCCTGCTCCTGCTCCCCCCCTCCCACTTCCTGGTCTTTCCCCTCCCTCCCCGCCTCCCTGCCTGCCCACACCCCCTCCCCTCCTCTCCCTCTGCCTATAACCTCCCCCCCTTCCTGGGCAGCCCTCTGCCCGGCAGCCCCTGCAGCTAAGGGCCCCAGGCCAAGGGCGACTCCTACAGTGCGGCTCCCTGTGTGTCTGCAGGTGTCCGCAGGGGACGCCAGGCGCAAGTTCCACCTGTTCTCCAGCCCACCCCACCTCACCTCACCCGCACGATGCCTCGCCCCCCTATTCTAATTTTTCCGATAAACTAGAGTGTTTCTCTCCTCTCGCAGGAATCTCAAACTTAGGTGGCCCTGACCCCCTGCGGATTACTGTTTGCTCTTCACTGTGTTAAACTAGTGCCCTCCACTCACTTCCTGTCTGCATACTCGTGTCGTTCGCCTCCCCTCCTATTCCATGGTGCTCTCCATCTCGCCTATCTACTCTAACTGCTTCTCCATTGACTATCCTGCTCTCCTCACTAAATCCGGTAGGAAAAAGTTTAAAAAGGACATCCTGGTCTCCAACCCAGGCCTCCCTATCGCTGACACCTACACGAGCGCCTGCTCCAAGGAAACTCTCACTGACATTCTCTTCTTCGTGCCTTCACCTGACCTATGGACCCTTCACATGGTCGCTGTGCTCTCTCCTTTCTCCACCTCTCCCATTAATGGTGGCACCCGTTGGGATGTCCTCTTGGCCCCTTTCCACTCCTCTAAAGCCATCATTAATGTCTATGCTAACGGGACCGTCTTGGTCCAAGGCCCTCAGGCCAACCTTCACCTCTTTGATAGACGCTTCCCATGCCTCATCAACTTCCTCTCCGCTCCCGCTGTCCCCCCTCCTCTATCCTCAGCTACCTTGCCTCCCCCCTCCCTCCCTGCCCCCTCCCTTGCTCCCTCTTCAACTCCTTCTCTAACACCTCCGCAGGGTGTACCTCTGATCTGTACCCCTCCCCGGAAGTTTTTCAAGGGTGGCAACCTTCTCCACATTGCCACTCTAAACTCTCGCTCTGCCATCAAGCACTCCTCTGATATCTGTCGCCTTCTTGAGGAACTGGACCTCGACATCCTCGGTCTCACTGAGACTTGGTTCACTGCCAGCTCTGCCACCAGCTTCGACACACTCCTACCTGACGGCTACAAGATCCTCTCCGTGCCCAGGCCCAACCGTTCAGGGGGTGGTGTTGCCCTTATCTTCCCTGAGTGGATTCCTGCCACTGTCACTCCTACGCAGACCTACTCCTCTTTTGAATGTCTTGTCTGCCGACTTTCTCTCTCTCCTAGCCATTCCCTTACCGTGGCTACTATCTATCGGCCACCTGGTCAAATTTCCTCCTTCCTCTCTGAGTGGGCTGATCTCTCCTCATCACTCCTGTCCTCAACCACCCAACTCCTCTTTCTCGGCGACTTCAACATCCACCTTGATGCCTCCTGTCCCCCCACTGGTCTCTTTCGCGAACTCTGCAACTCTCTCTCACTCTCTATTCTCCCTTCTGGTCCTACTCACTCTGCAGGGCACACTCTTGATGCTCTGATCTCTTCTGACCTTCCCCTCTCCCTCCCTCTCTCCACTCCTCTCTCCTGGAGTGATCACTTTCTTCTATCCTCCCACCTCTCCCTCCCTACCCCACAGGCAAAGCCACCCTCTTCACTGCCACCCACCTTCTCGGTCATCCGACCCATGAAGCGCGTGTCAGCTGAGGCTTTCGCTGCCACCTTCTCGCCCCCTCCTCCCCCCTCGGCTGACTCCCACCCCGACACAGCCCTCTCCATGCTCTATTCCTCTATATCTGATACTCTCGACATCCTTGCCCCCGTCATGAGAATCCGCCTGAAGCCCAAAGCCAAATGTAATTCTTGGTACGACTCGGATCTCGTCACCCTAAAACGCAAGTGCAGGGTGGCAGAGAGGAAATGGCGTGCTTCATGTTCATCCTCTGACAAACTGGCCTGCCGCCTGCTCCAAAGGCAATACCGGCTCTCCGTTCTCACTAAGAAGAGAGCCCTTATCCAAGCCCGCATCTCTGAGGCATCAAACAACTCGGCCGAACTCTTTAAAATCTGCAAGGAGCTGGCCAACCCTGCTGCAGTCTCTACCTCTCCTGTCCCCTCACAGGCCCTCTGCACTGCACTGGCCTCGCACTTCATCTCAAAAACTCAGGACATCCTGTCCTCACTCTCCTCCCCTCTCCTCCCTCCCTCTCTTCCTGGCTCTTCCTCTTGCTCTCTTGCAGCCGCCCCTCCGCCCTCCTTCTCTTCATTTCCACCTTTTTCTGCTGACGAGGTTTCCAGACAAGTCCGATCTATGAAAGCCTCGTCTAAACAGGTTCACCCCTGTTCCTCCAAAACCATCAAGGACCACATCGTCTCCCTGGCTCCTGCCCTGGCTGACTTTTGCAACCACTCATTCGCCTCTGGAGTCTTCCCATCCCCCCTCAAGCACTCCCTTGTGCACCCCCTCCTCAAGAAACCCTCTTCCGACCCCTCCTGCCCGGCCAACTATCGCCCAATCTCCATTACTCCCTTCCTGGGCAAGCTCCTGGAGAAACTGGCCATCTCCCAGCTTAACCTCCATGCTGAATCTGTGGGTAATCTTCATGACCATCAATCCGGCTTCAGAGCGGCCAGAAGCACGGAAACTGCTCTCCTGAACATCTGTGAGGACCTGCTCCTGAACCTCGATTCCAACACTCCCTGTGTTCTCATTCTGCTCGATCTCTCCTCTGCCTTTGACACTGTCAACCATGCCATCCTGCTCAACCGTCTCCGTGATAACCTGGGTATCACTGGTCAGGCTCTGGCATGGCTGACCTCTTTCCTCTCTGGTCGACCCTCCCAGGTCCAAATGGGCTCCTTCCTCTCTGACATCTTTTTCTCCACCTGTGGTGTCCCCCAGGGATCCAACCTCTCTCCCTGGCTTTTCAACCAGTATCTGGCACTCCTTGCCCACCGCATCGCCGCCCTCTGCCCCCACTTCCAGTGCTATGCGGACGATACCCAGCTCATTTTCAGGCTACCCTCGGCCTCCTCCTCTCCTTCCCTCATCTCCGACTGTCTGTCTGCTATCCAGGAATGGTGTGCCGCCAATGACCTCTGCCTTAACGCCAGTAAGACTGAGATTCTACTCATCGGCGCACCCACTCCCTCCTTCCCTGCAGCTCTCTGGCCGGCCTCCCTTGGCCCCCTTCCTGCCCCTACATGCAAGGCTAAAAACCTCGGGGTCATCTTCGACTCCACACTCTCCTTCTCTCCTCATATATCTGATGTCTCTAAGAAATCACACTACCAGCTGCACCTCCTCAGAGGTATTCTTCCCTTCCTCTCCTTCCCCCAGAAGCTCACTGTCTCCCGAGCCCTGGTTCTCTCAAGGCTGGACTACTGTAACAGCCTCTATCTTAATCTCCCTGCCTCCACTCTCCGCCCTCTGCAACTTATCCAGAACAGAACTGCGAGACTTGTCCTTGGCCTCAAGCCCAGGGACCGTATCTCTCCAGGACTGAAATCTCTTCACTGGCTCCCAGTGGCTGCGAGGATTAAGTTCAAAACCCTCTGCATTGTCCACAAGGCCTTCTGGGGCTTGGGGCCTAAATACCTTCAACTCTCTCTTCCTAAATATCTTCCTTCACGAGCCCTTCGCTCATCCATCTCTAACTCCCTCATGGTCAGCCGCTTCTCGAAGCAACGCGCTGGGGGTAGATCTCTCTCCGCAGCAGGGGCCTCCCTCTGGAACAGCCTGCCTGCCTCCCTGAAACTTGAGGAGAACCATCTCCGGTTCCGGAAGCACCTCAAAACCTTCCTCTTCGCTTCTGCCTTCTCTCTCCCTCTCCCCTGCTAAACCTGCTTAACTCCCCACTGAATTCTGCACTTAACCTGCATCTGGGCCACTCTCAGCGACCTCGGTCCAGGGCCCAGCCACTCTCCACTTGCACTGCCCCCCTGGCTCCCCCTGCACTGTGGGACTGTCACTGTATCCCTACAGCCCCCTGCCCAGCACTTGCTCTGCACTTACCTCGCACTTGCCACCAGCTGGCCCTTTTTATTTATTATTTATCATTATTATTTCATTACGCCACTTACCTTGTACTGCACTTTTCCCCCCACCTCCTCCCCCTGCACTTTCTCCTTTTTCCCCTTACCTCTGCACTTGCGCGATCTGAATGACACCTGGCCTAGTAGGATCGCTTGTCCGTCTTCCCCTTGTTTCCCTCCCTCCCTGCCTCGTCGCGCCTTGAAACACTTGTGTATAGGCGCGTTACAAATACCTTATCATATCATATCATATCAGTTTCAACTCCAGTTTCTCTTCAGCTTCTGAACACGAATTCTAGCAGTGAGAGGCCCCCAGATATACTAGTTCATCTTCCATTCATTCTGCTGGGTCACACTCAGGCAACCAATCGGTCAGAAGGGCATTCATGCAGGCAGCCAAACAGGTCCATAATGCATTCAGGCCATTTACTTATCTCCAGACACTCACAACAAGTTATGTGTAGTGGAACAAGTACCCGGCCATTCAACACTCATACCAGTTTCGGGCAGGGCTGTCTCAGTCATTGTGTCAAACACCAGACAACCAGACATCCACAACAAGAAGTGCATATTGGTCACACACTCCATTCACCCAGGTACCACCCACAGGGTGTACCCACAACATACAGTCCCTGGGAAGGCTCCAGTCAGTCTGGCCTGGACTTCACAACAACACCATATATGGAACTTCCACCCAACAGCCAGTCAGGGAGAAGGGAAAGAGCCAGGACTTCCCAGGACTTTGGGAAAACAAGGTAACAGGCAATAGAAAGCAAGAGGCCAAAGGGGCCATCTTGTTTCCTATTAGGAATCAACTGATTCCAATGCCAGGGCCTGGGTATACTTGCCCAGGTGGGCTTGCCTTCGTAGGCTCTATCACAAGGATTTCCTGTCCAGAGTCCAAACCACTTGCGAGGCTTTAAGGTCATGCCAGTACTTGTTCAATTCCTGGCTGGCCTTGAGATTTACTGTTGCTTGACCCATCATCTGTGTCATCCTCCGTTTAAGGCCTAACACATAGTCCCCCACTTGCTTGGGGGGAGCTGGAGGGGTGACCTTCAAACCTTCACTGATCAAGGCAAGGGGCCTCCTCACGGGATGTCCAAAGAGTAACTCAAAGGGGCTGAAACCAACACCCTCTTGAGGTACCTCTCTGTAAGCAAACAGCAGGCATGGCAGGAGGAGATCCCATTTCCTCCTTAGGGGCTCTTCCAAAGCGCCTACCATGCCCTTGAGAGTTTGATTAAATGTCTCCACCAGACCATTGGTTTAGGGATGGTAAGAGGTGGAGAACTTGTAGGTTACCCCGCACTCTTTCCACATGGTTTTCATGTAGCTAGACATGAAGTTGGATCCTCTGTCTGAGACAACCTCCTAAGGGAATCCCACATGGGTGAAAATGCCCAGGAGAGCCCTGGCAACTACCTTGGCAGTAACAGTCCGAAGGGGTATAGCCTCAGGGTACATGGTGGCATGATCAACCAAGACCAGGATGAACCGATATCCACCTGAAGTGGGAGGGTCAAGGGGACCGACAATGTCGATGCCCACCCTCTCAAACGGTTTGCCAACCAGTGGCAATGGCTGCAGTGGGGCAATGACACTGCCTCCAGTCTTGCAGACAACTGACAAGTTGGGCAGGTCCTGCAGTGGGACTCCACTTCTACTCCCATCCGAGGCCAGTAGAAATGGGCAGAGAGCCTCTGCTTAGTCTTCTTGGTACCAAGATGACCAGCTAAGGGCACCTCATGCGCCAACTGCAGCAGGAAGGGCCTGTAAACCTGGGGTACCACCAACCTCTTGAGGGCACATGGTTCAGACTTAGTGGTCTCACTAACAAGGAGCTCACCCTCCCAATAGATCCGGAATGTCCTAGGCACTTCTCCTTGTGCCTGGGACAGGGCCTGTTTCCTCAGACCCTCGAGAGAGTGGCACTCTCTCTGCACCTTACAGAAGTCCGCCCGGAAGGGTCCTCTTTCAGCAAACAAGCATTGAAGGTCGGGGTGGTCCTCCAGGTTGAGTACCTCTGCCACAGGAAAATCTTCTGGCTCTTCTCCCACAGGAGTTGTGACAGGGTTCACCACTGGACCCAGCCCGTCCGGAGCCTGGATCCCAATGGGTGCTGTCGGAACAGCAGGAAGAGCAAGGGCTCCCTCCACAGAGGTGGCCTTCTTACTCTTCTGTTTCCTTCGTGCCCTGGGTTTCCCCGTCAGCGAGGGTACCGGGCTCGCAGCCGGACCCTGTGTGACCTGCGATCGGGGGACCGCCACAGCAGCCATCGGTAGACCATCCGTGATCATCCCCAACTCGACCAAATCGTTTCCTAATATAAGGTTCGCAGGCTTGCTGTCCTGAACCAGGATCGGAAGCTTCACTGTTTTGTCTCCAATCATAATGTTGACTAAGGCTACAGGTGATAATTTGAGAGGCCCACCAGCTAACCTGGTGCTTCTCAGAAGAGCACCTACATAGTCCTCTGGCTTGAGCAGGGTCCTGTCCACCACTGTAATGCTTGCCCCAGTGTCTCTCAAACCAGTAGAAGGCTGGCCATTCAAGAGGCCACTTCTCAAAAACCTACGAGTGTTCTGTGGGATAGTTGCCAGTACTTCTGCGTACTGGTCCCAGGCCCCAAGGAACACTAAGGAAATCTCTACGGGAGCACCGAAGGTCTTCCCAGTAGAGGAGGGGAGGACAGTGGCCTCCACCTCAGGTACGGAGTAGGGGTAGGTCAGACTGACAGCCTTATTCCAATTGCTTTACCCTTACACTTGGGTTCACCCCTTCGGTGATCCAGAGCACCGCAATCCCAACAAGTGCTGGGAGTGCAGGGTATGGTACTGGAATCACTGAGACCCTGCTTTGCAGCAGGCGGACCACTACTCTTACTCCCACCCACAACAGACTCATCCCCACTAGGTTTTTGGGTCTTAGGAGAGGAAGGTTTACCCGACTGTGATTGCTTCTGGGACTCCTCAGCCTTCTGACAGGTCCCCTTTTCTTTGTCCTTGTCCTTCCCACTGGAGTCTTTAGGGGACACCCGGTGGGACACCCACTTGTCAGCCAACCTAGCCAGCTTAAATGGGTCCAGAATGTTCTGGTCGGCAATATACTGACACAGCTCTGGTGAACAGGCTTCTGAAAAATGGTCAAAAAACAAAAGGTGGGACAATTCAACAGACGTTTTGACTTTGTAACCATGAATCCACCCCATCATGTTCATGTGTGCAGCACTCACCCAGTCAACCCAAGACACATTGTCTCGTTTCTTAAAATCCCTGAACCTCTTAAGGTACTGGGTAGGTGTCATGCCAAACTTGGCAATTAAAGCAGTCTTCATGCACCCATACTGACCCCTTTCTTCCACACTCCGTTTCAGAATACAGTCATATCCAGTTTGAGGCACTCTACTTAACAAACACTTAGCCCAATCTCTCTTATCAACATCATGAATTGCACAAGCCATTTCAAACGCTTCAATCCATTGGAGGATATCAGAACCATCCACAAACACACCAACCAAATCTTTCATAAACTTGGTGGCTGGGGACCTGCCACTCTCGACTGGTTTAGCTGAAGTCTCCACTCTAGCTTTCTCTAGCTGGACTTCTGGTGCTCAGTGTCCCTATCTTTGAGTATCACTTGCTGTACCAACGTCTCTTTCTTCAACTCAGCTTCTGTTGCCAACTTTTTGTATTGAAAGGCTAACTGTTCCAGTTGTAGCTCCAATTTTAAAAGTTCAATCTTCAGGGCTTTCCCCTGAAGAGCAGTGCTGGGGTTTGGAACAGAGGCAGTAGGAATGGTGGCATTCCCAGAATCAGATTCAGCAAAAAACCCAGGGGCAGAGTCCTCATTGGTTGCATCCCCCCTTCAAGAGTTTCACCATCAGTCTGGTAGTCCAACAGGGCAGCTATAAGCTCAGCCCTAGACTTATCTACAAAGTCTAACTCCCTGGCTTCACAAGCACTCTGGAGAGCCTCTAAGCTCATCCTAGTTCTATTTACCATTTGCAATAGACTCCATTGCAGTTATCTTGTACACAACTAAACCTCAATTTAACAAAGTGCAGATATTTTGTAAGTGGCACCGTTATACACTGATTCTTAAAACCATAAGCATCGCACCGCTGCCAGCAGTGTAAAGAGTGGAGGGGGGGTCTGTACTTCTGCTCTCTATATGGTAGAGAAGTGGCACATAGGACCCCAGCCAAGATTCTCTATTGTGGTAGCAATGGACGAGCAATCAAGGGCTAGCTCCTCAGGAGGTGATGCAGGCTGGTTCTTAAGTACAGTGTAGTCCCCGAACCCCCACAAAGGAATGTCCACACACTATATTAGTTAAAACACAGTCTTTATATAATTAATATTCAAGGTTATGTACAAAATAACGATAACTCACTTTGTACTCGGTTATCTATAATGGCAAATATACAGTTCTACGTGGAACCACAATTACTATTAGATCTCTTTAAAGTGCATCAACTGTACTGTTAAATGGCACACAAATCAGTTCGGAACAGAAACGAACAATAGATATACGAGGAAAGCAGTTGGTTAGAACAATTGGCAGAATACTGTCCCCGTTACCCAGACACAGTTCTTTGTGGAGATCCCCCCACCTGGGCAACCTGTAGAATAAAGATATATCACAAGCCCAGTCCATATATTGTTCACAAGAGACTTTCCAATAGTTCTGCAACCCTAAAGTACCTGGCGTTGTAGCATTCCTCGTCGGGGAATCAACGGCCCTTCTTGAGTGCCCTCCCTTTAAGGCAGGAGTCACGGGTCATCGAACGTCTGACAGAGAACAGGGTGAACTACGCCGGTGAAGTGGCAGCTTCTTTCCTAGCAGTGCTCGTCGACGGGGGAAGCGTAAAAGTCCTGCAAGGAAGAGGTGTGCAGGGCACCTCGATGTCGATAGTTCAGGACTGCAAAGAGTTTGAAGAACTGTGGCCCAGCAAGGGCTTTGAGTCGTCGGCGTCTCTGTGGTCTTTGTGTGGCGGGAAACCCACCGGCGGAAGCTCCTCGGCGCGTCGACGGCCTGGTCTTCTCTGGTGGGATAAGGCGGGTGGCGGTACAGACAAGCGCGTCTGTGAATCGAAAGATACTTAGGCAAAGGGAGCACGGCAGCTTCGGCCGGCGACGGCGGTCGTCGACAGTGGTGGACAACAGTCCAGGCGCTTCTCTTTGGGATTCCGCGGCAGTCCGCGTCTCTGGTCGGCAGCCTGTCATAGGTCTGTCTACCAGGGAGCTTTGGCAAAGATCAGCTGGTGCACGATCGTCCCTCGTAGCTCGGTAAGAGGGCGCCTTACCAGGTCCTCTCTGGGTCATTCCTTGGAGACACAGCAGCTTTCAGATTGATGAAGAGCAACGGCAATTCTTCTCTTCCAGCAGGGCTTCAAGGTTAAATTTCAGGTTTACTCCAGTTACTCATTTTAGTGGACTTCAGCTTCTGAACACAAATTCTAGCAGTGAGAAGCCCGCAGGTATACTAGTTGATTTCCCATTCATTCTGCTGGGTCACACTCAGGCAACCAATCGCACAGAAGGGCATTCATGCAGGCAGGCAGCCAATCACGAGCATAGTGCATTCAGGCCATTTACTTCTTTCCAGACACTCACAACAAGTTATGTGTATTGGGACAAGTACCCAGCCATTCAACACTCCACACTGCATTCATACCAGTTTCGGGCAGGGCTGTCTCAGTCATTGTGTCAAACACCAGAAACCAGATATCCACAACAAGAAGTGCATATTGGTCACACACTCCATTCACCCGGTTCCCACCCACAGGGTGTACCCACAACATACAGTCATTGTGAAGGCTCCAGCCAGTCTGGCCTGGACTTCACAACAACACCATATATGGAACTTCCACCCAACAGCCAGTCAGGGGGAAGGGACAGAGTCTGGACTTCACAGGACTTTGGGAAAACAAGGTAACAGGCAATAGAAAGCAAGAGTCCACAGGGGCCATCTTGTTTCCTATCAGGAATCAACTGATTCCAATGGCAGGGCCTGGGTATCCCAAAATGGAGGATACTCAGAGCACCTGTCAAATTCAGCATGGAGCTGCCACCAGCCCATACCCTGCTCTGTGGGCCACACACAGGTGCCCAAAAACATACACTAGGGGCACAGGGTTGCACTCCCACCCATGGGCCTGTACACCAAACCAAAAGAGAGCTGCACCGCCAGGAGTCCCACATGAACTCCTGCACGGAAAACAAGACGGCACACACAATAAAAAACAGTAAAGGACAAGGATACGGAGGCCCTGTCCCTCCGATGCATTTCCAGCATCACAGCTAGGTTACAAACGGAGTCTTAAAACCAGTGATCCCATCGCTGTACCACCAGTGTAAAGACTGGAGCAGGGTAGCTGTACTTCTGCCCTCTATATGGTTGAGATAGAGGCACAGAGCACCCCAGCCAAGGTTCTCTGTATGATAGCTTGGACGAGTAACCAAGGCTTATTTATTTATTTATTTGTAGGGCAGAAGCGCCCACAGGCATCGGGGCACCAAAACACAAACACAGAAGACGACAGAAGGACTGGACAGGGGCCTAAGGAATCCAGGGGATACTTTATGAGAATAACAGAGTTTTTAGTTGTTTACGAAATTAATGGCTGCCTTTTTGTTGTCTTAATCCGAGCAGTAGGGTGTTCCATATTTTGGCCAAGGCGACAGGGAATGATCTCCCCAGGCCATTGGACCATTTGAAGCTTTGAAGCTTTGTTGGCTGACTAATAGGGTTCGAGGAATGGAGTGTCATTGTGGGCTCATAGGAGCACATAATGATTTTAAGGTATGTAGGTGTGATACCCGACAAACATTTGTGCACTAGCATAGCTGACTTAATTGTACCTGTGCGGAGACTGGGGGCCAGTGCAAGGCTGACAGCAGTTGGTTATGTGTTCTTTTCTGGTTTTTCTTTTAATGATGCGCACCGCATCATTTTGGATCACTTGTAGTTGGATCACTTGTAGTTTCTGCAGATTCTTTTTATTTGCACCCATCAGTAGTGCATTGCAGTAATCAATCCTTGGAAATATTATTGCTTGTGCAATAGATGTGCAGTCTGGCTCTGAAAGGACTGGACGGTTGTTCTCCATCAGGCGAAGGTAGTACAAGCAGTTGGCAACGACCTGGTTGGTATGAGAATCCGAGTTGAGTGAAGCTTTAAGGTGGATACCTAATGTCTTAACATTAATAGAGACTGGGATACTGCAGTTGTGGATCTAAAAAGACTGGTATCTTGGATCAAGTTTAGCTTGTGCATGGGAAGAGCCACATATTGGTAGTTCTGTCTTATTACTATTCAGGAACATCCAGTTGTGGTTCATCCAGGTTTCTACTAGAGAATACAGGTGTTTAAGATTAGCCAAGTCCTTCTCGTAGACCCCAGGGAGTTCTAGGGAGAGCTGAGTATCATCAGCATAGTTTGTGAAAAAGGTTCTGGACTCTTCTAGCAGGTCACATAAAGATTTAATACAGAGATAAAAAAAGGAGTTGGGACATACAGGTCCCTTGTGGAACGCCATACGCGATGGGTGTTGAGGGGAAAGGGGCATTTTCTTCAACAGATTCTCGAAGTCCGATTTGACAGAAATAAGTGCACCCAGCTAGTGGTTTCTGTTCTGAGTTGTCCTGTATTACTCAGTGTACAGAAGAGGCGTTTATGATCTAAGAGATCGAACGCAGCCGAGAGATCTAAAAGTATGAGTAATCCTGTTTCAATGGATTACTTTTCTCCCGCAGATTCCTCATCATGATAGATAACCATCATACAGCTCTGCTGTTTGGAAACTTTTCTACAGGAGGCATAGTGGACCTCGTCTCAGCCATTGATCCGTCTTGTCCGGCTCTCGATCGGGTTCCCGAACTGATGTCAGGTGTCGTAAATATAGCATGTCACTAAGCCCCATGCTTCAGCTCCTTTTTTTCTGCGTGCTTGCACGCTGCATCGGGAACACAACTCGAGTTACTTAATGTTCTTTTTGTACTATTTGTACATTTTTCTTCTAAAACCTCAACCTGATGTGGTCTCACAGGGTTCGGCCTTCAAGCGATGCCGTGATTGCAAGGCCAAAATGTCTATGACCGACCCCCACGACGTCTGTCTATGGTGTCCGGGTGTTAGTCACGACACAGAGGCCTGTGCATTGTGTGCAAAGATTCAGCCAAAATCCCTACGTGAGAGGGCCAGGAAACTGGCTTTGTGCCGACTGTGCGCCAAGTCTCCGGTGGTGTCGCTCGTTCGGTCTTCAGAGGCCGAGACTGAGGAGCCCACTCCCGACTAGGGGAAGGAACTGCAACGCAAGAAAACCAAGAAACAGTCCCTTTCTAGAAGCCATTCCTCGTCATCTTCCTCGCGGAAGAAGAAGTGGCACCACCGCCATCGATGCAAGTCCAGTTCGTTGTCGGAAGGAGGTGAGCCCTCGGCGGGACCCACCACTCGGGAAGAGTGGGAAAGTTGTGAACCTTTAATGCTCGAAATGTCTAAGAGACAAGCTACTGTAGGTGCGGCTCTGGCCCCCGAACAACAAGCTCTGGTGGCAAAAGCGGCGCTCTCTGCTCCTGATCCCAAGCCAACCACTCCGTCGACACTGTCAGCGTCAAAAACGGCTTTGGGCGTCACACCTACCAGGCATAAGTCGCCAGACGGCCGTAAGGTCGAGACCCATGACGCACATCGTTTATCCAAGTATCCCTCAGAAGCAAAATAACTTTCGGCTTCGAAACCGATTCTCAAGCCCTCAGTGCCAACAGTTGGCAACGATTCATTTGTGCCGCTGTCGAGATTGTGTTTCTTCGATTCGATGCAATCCATATTTGGCATCGATGACCCTGTTTACACGGGAGCCGGTTTCTTCGATTTTTCGACGACCAGGCTTGTTTATTGGCCCTAGCTCAGGGTCTACAAGACGCCAGTGGTCTGCATACTTCCCCAGACCTTGAGTTACAGCAACACCAACTCTATACCCATGCTAATATTAAGTTGAGGGATATGCTGACACCCTTGGGTTGAAGGCGTCCAATACAGCTCTTCAGGGGTATGGGCTCACTGACATTTTGGGCGAGGGTCCTGCAGTGAAGCATAATATGCCATTCAACCCAGTCATTGCTGACCCTTTATCCTCCTTATGGCAGCTCCCTTGTACCGTTCCTCCTGTGAATGGCAATTTTAAAGGGAAGTATAGGCCGGCAAGAGGAGACCCTTCTTTCCTCGCCACATACCCTTCCCCGGAAGGGTTGGTTATACAGTCTGCCACTATTTCCACCAGACCTGCAGCCTCTACTTCTAATCTGCCTATGGACAGAGAGGGAAAGAAATCTGAGGCATTGGCCATGAAGGTGTTCACCTCTGGAAGAATTACGCTCAAAGCCACTAACATTGCATGTGGATTCGCCAAGTACTCCTTTGGTTTATGGAAGGCTGTGGAACATGCTGATGAATACGTCCATGAGGATGCCATGCGTGACAGATTTTTACAGCTGGTGGCTGATGGGAAGGAGGTAGTCAAACAGTCATTGCAAACGGGCCTGGACGTTGCAGACTGCATTGGCAGAGCAATGGGTTCAGCAGTTGTAATGAGACGCCAAGCCTATCTAAAAACTTCTGGCTTCTCTCCAAATGTTCAAAACAGGCTGCTGGACATGCCCTTTAAGGGTGACATGCTTTTCGGGCAGAAAGCAGACGATCCTTAGAGAAAATCAAGAAATCCGTGTTGGCTGATAAATCATTGGGCCTAGCCACGCAGCTGGCCAAACCTGCCTTCAGCTTTGCCTCCAGGGGCAGAGGCTATAGATGTTATATGCCCTATGGCAGGGAGGCGCAGCTCCCGCAAGCCAGGCAAGGGCAGAGGCGCTTCTCGCATCCTGGAAGAGGCAGAGGGTGCCTCTAGAGGCCAGCAAGCAGCAACAGCGGCAAGGTTACCCGCGCCCCCTAAGCCGCATTGATTTTCCCCTCCCACAATGCACCGGTTGGTGGACGGTTGGCAGGGCAGTGGCCCCAGTGGCAGGAAATAACTTCCGATGCCTGGGCCCTGCATTTATTTGGTGGGGTTATTGTCTGCCTTTTCTGAAGAGGCCACCTCCCCTAATCCAATCGGGAAAGGAGCTCCAGGAAGAACCGAGAGCCTTGTTGTCAAAGGGTGCCGTGGAAGAGGTACCTGCTGATCAGAGAGGGTCTGGTTGGTTTTCCTGGTATTTTCTGGTGCTCAAGAAGGGAGGAGGTCTCTCTTTCATCCTGGACCTCAGGGCCTTCAACAAGTTCCAAAGGAAAGACAAATTCAGGATGGTGACGTTGAGAGAGATTCTCCACGCTCTCAAACCTCCGGACTGGCTGGTGTCAATAGGCCTACTGGATGCTTATTTCCTTGTGCCGATAGACCAAAAGCACAGGAAGTTCTTATGGTTCTTCATACAGGACAAGCACTATCAGTTTGAGGTGCTTCCCTTTGGGTTAACCTCCGCACCAAGGGTCTTCACCAAGTTCATGGCGGTAGTGGCGGCTCACCTCAGGAGATCCGGGGTCCACGTATTCCCATATCTGGACGAATGGCTGATACATGGGAAGTCAGCAGGGCAGGTTTTGTCTCATCTAGAGGACACCTGCTCTCTGCTGCACAGGCTGGGCTTCTCCCTCAACTTGAAGAAGCCCCATTTGACACCAGTTCAGCGGCTACAGTCCATTGGAGCAGTCCTAGATACCCGGTAGGGAAGGCGTTTCCTCCTGAAGAGAGACACAGCAACATAGCTGTTACGCTCACTTGGTATCCACGGGACGCCCTTATGCCCTGGTTTCTGGATTCACCCTGGACCATTCACGATTCCGGACAATGCCTTCTATGGCGGTCGGGCCTGAAAACTGAAGGCAAGCGTCCCCAGCCAGCACGATCCTCCCCGCAATGAGAGACAATGAAGGACTCTCCCAAGTCGGGAATAAAGCCAAGACAGAGTCCGGGTGAGCTTAAATGGGAGTTTATCAATCAGAATAGGGCATGCAAAGAACTCTGCAAACTCCGAGAGCGCTCTGTCCGACAATAGCAAAGACAGGCGTATATATTTACAAAAAACGTCATAAGAACCTACATACTATAGGGGGCACAAGTTCGATGGGATTGGGTGGCGATGACTAACTATAGGTGCTGCTGCGATGCGGTTGGCTTTGGCTGGAAGACGTCACTGGTCAGCCTCGTGGGTTGGGCTGGGCCTGGCAGGTTGGCTGAGTTCATCCGGGCGGTGTTGTTGTGCCATCGCGGCCAGTGTCAGAGATGAATGTCTTTTCCTGACTTATTTGCCCTAGGCCATGCACACCGCAGTCATTCAGTCATTGCAATATTATCTTCTTTAGTAAATCTTCCAATAGGTTATTCTACAGGTTAATGCAACACAGGAGGAATGCACCTTGTGAGGGGTCTGATGGTAATACGTCAGGACATGGTTACCAGTGTCCTGTTGACCGGGGCCATAGGTCGAGGTGCTAAGCTTCAGGGCCTGGGACGGGCGGTACAGGTCTTTCTGTCTTGTTAGAAGTTGTTATGGATGTGCCGCTGTGTGTTGTCAAAGTATTGGGTGTCCTGATTGCACAGGGCCATAAGTCTAAGATGATCCGGTGGGTTGCGGGGTTTACGAGGGGGCGCCTTTGGAAGTGTGTGTTCAGGCAGAGGTTTACTGCTGTGCTGTAATTAATGCAGGTGGCGGGCCGTGGCCTTGGGTGCTGCAGAGGGGGCTACAAATCTTTGAAGCGGCTCCAGTCTGGTTGGGGGAGGTGGAGCAGTGCGGCGCAGGCCTCGGCTCCCTTGTTTGGCAGTCTTCGCAGGGCGGGAGGGGGAATGGCCTTGCACATATTCACAAAAGGTATCTTCCTCGTACGTTGCCGACTTTAGGTAAAAACATCACAAACATTTGAACACTCTATAATACTTATTCAAATCACTTTAAAACATGCATTTCAACTTTGCTGGATGTGTCTCGATTATATCCAGTCTGAGCACCTTATTCGTACACTATGTTTTAACAACTACAGTATATAGTTATATGCATATACATTTGCAGTAAGTGAGGTAGTAGTGGGGTTGGTGGAGTACATAGAAAATGACCCGCCACTGTACGTGACGGTGGTGGCACATAAGGGGCTTAGACATACACACATGACAAGTGCATTCTCGCGCATCCTTCACATGAGCCCTCTGTATGGTTACATTCGTCTTCTCGTGTACTCTAGCAGCATTAGTTCGGTTATGGCGCAAAACCATGGAGTGTAAGTTTCCCAGTGATACACGTAACAAATAGATCCCTGGAACGCTCCTTCATTATTAGTACCCAACTGCAGTGGTGTGGGCTCGCCATTGCTTATATCATGGAAGCATGCTTTCTTATGTTTATACATTTTACAGGTTTTTGTAATATAAGAGATTTTGTGGAGAAAAGCATACTTTGCAAGTGGTCTTGGCATTAATATGTAGAGACTTTCTGCCATCTGAGGACCATTTTACCGTTCTTTTCATCGCCCAGGCCTGCTGGCCGGGTCATGTTGGGAGCGATGATACACTGCGGAAGGTGAACTGTTACAATGTTAGTATCTTATGCTAGCTCATGTCCGTCTTGTTCGTGGGAACGGGCTCACAGCGGATCTGCCAGGGTGCTGCTGCGACAGGGATAACTGAAACTTCTCCGAGGGTGGGGGCCGCGCTACAGTGCGCTGAGCTCACACCATCTTTAGTAGACAAAATGGTTTCTAAGGCCTAGCTAAATTCAATACGTGCGGGCAATGTCTTCAGCAGGTGAGCCATCCACCACCTGGGCCCTGGTGGTAAGGAGGGGACGCCCGATGAGCCATGGCCCTCACCTGGGGTGGAGGTGTAGGCAAGGTTGGTCTTTTGGACCACTCCTCCCCTACATTTCCCCCCTTTCGTTACTTAAGTAACGAATACTTTAAGTCCTCCAGCCTTCTACATTCTGCTTCGTCCATCACTGCCTCGTCCCATGCAGGTGTGCCTTTTATGGGCATCCATGCTCTGCACACCCCCCGTAAGCTTTCCCCTTTTCTGGCATATTCATCTGGAGTACAAGTCAGGTATATACATCCGCCATCTCCCGCCAAATCTACCCACACCTCCTGGTACCATTCTAGTACACGGGGCTCTCTAATGGTGGTGTGCCATGCTTTATCTATGATATCTTTGTCGTGATAGATAGGCACTAGCTGATATCTTGGTGTGTCATCTGTTCCTGTTTGTACCTGCACTTCCTGCATGTTTTGCATTGTCCCACGGGTGTTGCCCATTGTCACCATCGTCATTGCACCATTTGGTACTGCGTTAGCACAAACTCGAAGACCCACCTGGCACAGGCAAAAAATTAAAAGGAGGAACACCACAGCTGGCATCAAAAATTTCACAGTTGTTCCAAGCCATGAGGTGACCCAGGAGAAGATGTTATCGAACCACGTACTGTCTTCTGCTCCACCTTCCATTTTCATTTTTTCTCCTAGGTTGTGGACTGCTTCGATCACATGGGACAGGGAGCCGTTCTCTGCGTCTTCAGAAGGTACGAAAGTGCAGCAGGCACTTCCTATTTTTCGGCAAACACCTCCATCCAACGCCGTCAACAAGTCCAGGACATACCTGTTTTGCATGGTCATCAGTCGTAAAGCCCTTAGTTCCACTTTTATTACGTTGAACCCTTCTTCAGTGTCGTTCGCCAGCTGAATCAATTCCCAGCGTGTTATCTGGAGCCATTTTGCGTTTGCTCTTGCTTGGACACTTGAGACGAGTGAGGCAAAGAATGTTTCTGCTGAGCTGAATAATCGATATTTGTCTGGGATCTGAGCCAATAGTTCTGATGATTCCTTTGATATGTAGTTTGATGCACGTCTGTTACGGGTCAGCACCTCTCCCTTGTTTCCGGAAGACAGGACATACATTTGTGACTCCGCAGTCGGCTGGGCTGCACTCTGTTGTATGCGTTCCTGTGTCTTTTTGCTTCCATCGATGTGGCTTTCTGGTATTACCATTAGGGCTGAGTGCAGAGTGGCCATTGAGCAGCTGCCACTCCATGACGGGGGAAGGTGCAGGTATGCCTGGTTGCCGGATACCCAGTACGTGTCCATCAGGGCCGCTGTCCATTTTCTCAGATCTGGGATGGTGAGGGTTTTGTTACAGTTCTTGTTTGTCCCCATGGAGGTTTTCCCCTCTCCTTTAAGACATAATTCATAGTCTATTTTGTTCTGTAGTTTGAAGGGTTTTTCAATGGCGGTTACCCAAGTTAGTTTTTAAATGTGTTCCTTCCACACTGGTGTGCATGTTTCTTCTATCCACTGCAATTTCTCTGGTGCCACACCTCTCAGTGCTTCAGCTTTGCACATTACTTCTTCATCCTTCCACTTGTTGTCTGAAAAAAGTGTCCCTTGTATTACAAAAAATGGTTCTTCCAGACATACCACCCCTGCCGTCTTTGGGTAGCAAGTTTTCTCGTTCTGCAGCATTCTAAAAGTAACTCCATGTGCCTGGAAGGTGTTCTTAATCCTGCATAACGTGAGATGAAGGAGACATTGGGCATCTATAATTGGCAACTCTTTGGGTAGCAATACTTTGGGTGTACCTGAAGCGTGAGGAATGAGGGAGCAGACATAACAGCTCTCGTTTGTTGTTTGTTTAGCTGTGGCACTCGTATCCGCATACCATTTATTTGTCTGGTGGGGGTGTCTTGGGTCTTCCATTTTATCTAGTCCTAACCCATAGTACTCATCATACCTCCTTCCCCCCGCGTCCCTTTTTCGTCTGTTGTTCCTGTTCCTCATGTACTTCCCAACTTCCTGGGCGAGGGATAAAATAGACCCCCCTTTCTCATTCCCGCCCCCCTTGGCCCATGCATCATATAATATTTTGTGTATTGCTAGCAGCTTTTCCTTTTCGTCGCTGACGTTATCTTGCAGGTTGTTTTTTAGTATGGGGGCAGGCTGGCTGGTGGGGGTGTTATACAACCATGATATGGCAGACGGGTTTCGGTCATTTAAACTGCGGGCATTGTAATTAGATATCCCTGGTGGAGACACTGTGTTGTTTTGCACTCCACCCTGTGGCTCTTTCTTTTGTAAGATGACAGCACTGGATGGTGTGGTATGATAACCCCATACAAGTTTAGTTCCGTCCCATACCAAAAAATCACCTTCCCTAGTATTGACACTTGCAGTTGTATTGGTCCCAGTAGTGCTGTTAATCCCAGTGCTGTTAATCCCTCCCCCCTCGTTCATCTCGATAGAGATGAACGCTACAAACCAATATGTAACCAGGCCAAACATTAGTATAAAAAACAACGTAATGCACACAGATAATCCACACTCATACCAATATCTGCATCTCTCATGTAATAATTCTCTCATTCTACTAATGCTATCCGTTGCAGGCTGCCCGTTAGATGCCATGGTAGCTCCTGTTTGAGATATAAAAGTGCATTAAGTGCATGCATGTAAACATTTTGTTGGCACTATTAGTGCCAATATATATTGACGGGGAATGGAAGCGGGTAGGGTTGCAGGGAAGGGTATTCACAGACAAGGGTATAAACACGTCATAATTTGATCACTTTGTTAATTACATATAAGTCCACAAGATAAAAAGAAAAAACGTTTTTTTTTTTTTTTTGTAACATCTTAAAAAAAAAAAGAATGCAAGTATACTTATCAACCATATTCCCATTCAGGTTCATTACTGTCACACATACACAAGTTCATATTCAGACATCCTGCTCAGTTGCATTGTTTGCTGTTGTCTGTGCCTCCTCATCCACCTCCTCCTGCACGTTACTATATTCTTTTCGTACATCTGTTAAGTGCACCCAGTATCTCAAGCCCTTTACTTTCACTGCCGTGGGCGTGCAGAACACTACCTCGTATGGGCCATGGAACCGTGGTGCATTCCATCGACGCACAAAACTTCTGACATAAATTGAGTCGCCCGGCATCAGCTGTAGCTGTTGTTCAGGCTCCGTGACAGACCCTGTTATGTTTCCCTCCTCTCTAGTGAAGGGTGGGGAGAGCTGCTTTGATATCGCGCGCGCTGCCCTTGTCAATTTCTTCAAATAGTCTGTGAACTCATCTCCCAATATCGCGGCACTTCTATGTGCATCTGAGTGTTCACGCAGTGGAGAGTGTGCTGTGGTCATTCGTCTCCCAGTCACGATCCCGTGCGGGGACAAATGGTGGTCTTTGCTTGGCTGATTTCTCAACTCAAATAGCGCAAGGGGCAGACAGTAAATCCAATTCTTTTTCAATGAAAAGCATAGTTTTGATAACCTGCCTTTTAACAGTCCGTTCATCTTTTCCACTACGCCATTACTTTGAGGATGATAAATCGAACACAATTTATGTTTTATTCCCAATAATGTAGAAACTTCTTTGAAAAGCTCATTTACAAAGTGAGTGCCATTGTCTGAGCGAATCACGTCACAAATTCCCCAGCGCGGAAACACTTCCCTAACTAGGAACTTTGCAGCGCTTTTGGCATCAGTTCGTGCACATGGGCCTGCTTCTACCCACCTTGAGAATGGGCATACAACCACGATCATGTAACATGCTCCATTACACCTTTCCCCCATGTCCGCGTAATCAATATGTAGCTCTCTGAATGGGCCAACGGGTTTTGGAATTGTTCCCCGGAGCGTGCGTAATGTCATTCCTGAATTGTATATCTGACATGTTGTGCATTCCATCGCTAATCGAGATACGTGCTCCTGGAGACAGGGCACGAACCATCTTCCTGTATTTCTGCTGCGATGTGCTGTCTGGTATTGTGTGCAGGGAAGTGTAGTTGTTGAAACGCAATTTCTAATAACTTGATTGGCATTACCACTTTCCCTGAGTTGTTTTGTCTCCACAGTAAGTCTGTTGCCGACTTGCTGCACCCTCGTTTTGTCCACATCAATTTTTCGTCTGCACTAGCTCCTTCCTGCAATTCTAGTATTTGTGATATAGGCATCATGCTGTATCCTTCGGGGAGCTCTTCGTTTGTCTTGTGCTGTAACACGTACTCACCTGCTTCATATTTCTGAAAATAGGAAGCTTCCTTGGCGGCGGCGTCCGCTGCCGCGTTTCCCAAAGACACAACATCTGTGTTGGATGTATGTGCTTGGCACTTCACTATTGCTACTGCAGTAGGGTTTTGTAGGGCCTCAATTAACTCTCTCAACAATTCTGCATGCTGTACTGGTGTTCCGTCTGCCCGTCGGAATCCCCTCCGCCCCATCTCGCTAGACCTCCATGTACTGTTGTCGTCATGTAAGCTGAGTCTGTGTATATTGTCACTGCGCAACCCTTTGCTGCATGTAGTGCTTCTATGAGCGCAATCAGTTCTGCTGCTTGTGCGGAGTAATGTGATGGGAGGCGGTATTGTACTAGTGTTTCATACTCACCGTCTTCTAACCTCACTACTGCCATACCAACATGTTTTTCTCCCGTGTCCACGTCAATCGATGCAGACCCATCCACGAAGTACACTTCCCCCTCGCTCAGAGCGTTCTCACACACCACTATGTCCTCCCCTCTTTCTCCTGTGTAAGTAGCACAATTGTGGTCCTGCATGTCCTCTAGTGTGCACGCTTCTGTAATGAATGTGGCGGGGTTCACTGTCTTGCATCTCACCACATGGATATTGGCGCTAGACAATATGATCTCATAAGCTGTTGCCCGCTGTGTTGTCAGTGTGCTTTTTGATCTCTCAAGTATTGCAAATAACGAATGTTCCACAAACAATGTCACAGGGCAACCCATTACTATTGTGGCACTTTTCTCAATCGCGAACGCGGCTGCAGCGAGTGATTGCTCGCACGCGAAATGGCCTTGCATCACGGCATCTAAAGTACCACTATAGTAAGCCAAAGGCTTGTGTCCTAGGGACGTTTTTTGTGTCAGAACAGCTGTCATGAGTGTTCCCTTGCAGTGTGAGAATAGGTAAAATTCGCGTCCATAATCAGGATTTGCTAGCACCGGAGCGCTTGAAATTAACTCTTTTAATGATTGGAATGATGCGCTCATTTCTTCTGACCATTCGATTTTTTTATTTTCCTGTTGTGCTTCTTTGAGTGCTTGTAGTAGGGGCCTCGTGTATGCTGCATAGTCTAATATCCATGCTCGGCAATAGTTGCACATTCCCAAGAATTTCTGCATGTCTTTCACTGTTATGGGTTCTCCTACTGATCTTATCGCTTCTACCCTGTCGGGGATTATTCTTTTTCCATCTTTTGATATCAGTTGTCCCAAATATAAGACCTCTGTCATGCAGTACTGTAGCTTTCCCTTGTCTACCTTGTACCCCTTGTTGGCCAATAGCGTTAGGAGTGTTGTTGAATCTTTTCTGCATGTTTCCTTGTCTTGTGCACACACTAATAAATCATCTACGTACTGAATGATTGTACTCTCAACTGATAGGTTTCCCAAGTCTTCATGCAATATGCGGTTGAATATGCTTGGGCTCTCACAGTATCCCTGCGGTAATCTGCACTGTTCATATCTTTTTCCCCCCAGTGTGAATGCTGTCAGGTATCTACTTTCTTCAGCCAGGGGGATTGAGAAAAATGCATTTTTCAAGTCCACTACTGTGAAATGTGATGACGTTTTTGGGATGCTGCATAATATTGATGCAGGGTTCGGGACCAAAGGGAACTCTTTCTGAATTACATCATTTAGGGGGCGTAAATCCTGTATCATCCTCCAAGACCCTCCCTTTGCTTTTTTGATTGGATAAATACATGTGTTACATGGGGAGTTTGAAGGCACTATTATCCCTTGTGCTAGTAGTGCATTTATTGTCTCTTTTATCCCTTCTTCAGCTTCACGGGACAATGGATACTGTTTCACTCGGGGTAAAATTGCTCCTTGCTTTAGTTTTATTATCACAGGTTGTACTCCATGCAACAGCCCTACATCATGGGGGCCTGTTGTCCATAAATTATTTGGTACGAGTCTCATGTCATCATCAAAAAATGACGGCAGTGCTCCTACCACTGCCATCAGTTGAGCGGGGATTTCCCTAGCTTGAATCAAAATGTCACAGGGCATCGCTATTTCCATTACAATCTCACCATCCCCCTCTGCATCTGAAAAGAGATCCTCGTCTGCTAAGTCTCTTAGGGCGATGTTGGCATTCGTGCACAGTACTGTACGCCACTCACATCCTTCCATATCTAATCCAATCACAGCAATCCTTTTCGCTGATACCTGTACAGCGTGCAAGTCTAATGATACCACTGACCCTGGTGCTGTGTCGGGGCACACTATGGGGCGGAAGAGGAACTCTGCTGGAATCCTCCAGTCCATTTTTCTCAGCTCTGGAATTATGAGGGCCAATGTCTTTAGCCCTTCGATGAACATTTCCTCATTTTCCGGCAACCCCCGCACTTCTTGTGTGGTTGTGTGGGCTTGTACTACCAACATTGTACGCAATGGGCATATTCCGGGTGTTGAACACACTATACCTCTCTCAGTGAATGATATGGTCATGTTGAGTTTACTCAGGAGATCCCTCCCTAATAAATTTATTGGTGAGTGTTCATAATACAGCAAAGGTGTCTTTACAGTCTTACCCCCCACTGTTACATCCAATGCTTCTGTGTAAGGAACTTCAATAACAGCCCCAGAGAACCCCTGCGTCTCTAACTTCCGGTTAGATAACGGGAACCGGCCCTCTCTAATGCATGATTTCTCCGCTCCCGAATCAACCATGAATATGAACTGCTTGTCTCCTATCTGCGCCCCTACCAATGGTTCCTCTGCTGCATCGTAGGTGGTAGATAGAACTGGACACGCAAGTGTTCTCTGTGGGCTGTCCTATGCGGGGTGTCTCATCGCCCCCCCTTGATTAAAGACACTCCCCGAAACCACTGATACGCCGCTATAGGGTGCTGGTGCGGGGGCCCCGTTTGCTGTTGTCGCAAAAGGGTTGCCTGGCGTATACTGCATATTGTCATTGTTTTGTAGGTGGCTCTGTGTTCTATACTGGTGTCTCTGTTGTTGCTCATTATTTCCTTGGCCTGGGTTTATCGGTTGTTGTTGTTGTCCCATTGGAAGACCATATGGGCTCCCCGGGTGGGGATGGCCATAATGTTCTACCTCTTGGAACCCGTTGTTGGGTCTGCTTCTGCACTCCCTAGAGTAATGCCCCCATCTCCCGCAGTTCCAGCAACTTCCTTGTGCACCTCTAGGACCCTGCCATCCATTTCCTCCCATTCCCCCGTACCCCGGTCCGCCTCCTCTTCGGCCCCTATACCCACCTCGTCCCCCTCGAGGGGTCCACTCTTGCCACTGCGGACCTCCGCCTTGCTCCTGCTTGTTCCACTGCCGCTGGCCCGCTCCTGCCCAATTAGTTGCCATCCTTCCTTGTATTGCTACCAGCCCCTCCTCCTCTTCATCTCCCTCCCTGCTGTGTGGGAGCGCGGCTACTGCTGCTGCGACCTTCACCAACTTTGTCTGCACTAATTTCGCTTCGTCTGCCAATCTCTTCTGCGCCACCTCCTTCTCCCTTTCCTTTATTCTCTTACAATGGTGCACTATTATGCTCTGAATCTCAGGCCATCCCATCCCTTCGCTTCAATACCTGCTATCTTGTCGAGCACCTTTTGCACTTCCTTTGGGAGCCCTCTTTTTATAATGAAGTAAAATAAAGATGTCGATTGATACCAGGGCGTGCCCGTTTCTGCTCTCCACATCTCTTGGACCCGAAAAATGTAATCCATAGCCTCCTCCCCGTCATTCATTGTACACTGCATTACTGACTGTAAGTCTGGTGTATCTGGGAACGTTTCTCGCAAGGCATCCCACACCCTGGCACGCACTGTGTTAAAGGATGCTCCGTCATGGCAGTCGCAGTCTAATGTTACTCCCGGGAAACCGGCCTTGACCCATACTCTATCAGCCTGATCCCCCACTGCTGATACAAGCAAACTCTTCACATCTCCTATTGCTAGGGGTACCCCGGCAGTGTGTTTCTCAAAGGCGTATATCCACTTACTTGCCCCTCCCGATAACGGGGGCAATAGCTTTAATAAATTGGCTTTATCCATCTGAGCCCATGGGATATAATTCGGCCTCCCTCCTCCCCTATGTATCAACGGGAGCTGTAGCTTTCCTTTTGTCGTTGCATCTGCACCCGTTTTGGCTGCTGATGTTCCCAGTGATGCCATTTTCCCCACCCTGTTCCTTAATCGTCCCATCCACTCATCATCCAGTGTTCTCATTGAACATGTACCATCCACCCCTTCACTTCCCCCTCCCATTGCCAGGCTCAACCTGTCGCTTTCTTCCAAATCGTCCCTTATATCACATAGCAGTTCCTCTCTGTCCCCTATAGGCCTTTCTTCATTATCAATACTTCCCTCTCGTGTCCCTACTTCAATTATTCGTGTCGGTTCTTCCTCAATTCTGAACAGGATCTCACCTTTTTTCCACCCGTCTTCGAATGTTCTATTCTCACTTGGCGCTCTAGACGTGCGCCCTGATCTTGCTGCATTAAGTGCTGTTTGTTCACATATGTCTTTTATCCTTGAGAGCTCATCTTTCGCTATTGAGAGCCTTGATTGTAAATCATCTGTTAGCTTTTCTATGTCCACCCTTTGTGTACTTGCCTGGGCTCGCTCCCTTGTACTTTCATATGGTGGGGGTGCCGTTGGTCGGTGGGGTGTAGTAGTTGTCGGGGGAGGCACATAAGTGGGGTCACTGTACCCCTCTGCGGGCACAGGCTTGTTTAATATCGGGTACAAGCTTATTACCTCTATTGGTGGCTCTACATTTGACAATTCTTTAGCATCTTTCTGTATCGTCAGTGGATTGTCTGTGGTGGATGGTAGGTCAGGATTTATTGCTGGTGCTTTAGGCGGTGGTATCTCTTCAAATAACCTCCAGAGATCCAATATCTCCCTCCTATTGTGCAACTGCTTCCCCTTGTATTTCAAACAAATGCATGTGGCCACCATATCCAGAATGCTTTTATCAAATGACCCTCCCTCGGGCCATATCTGGGGTAACCCCTCTCCCTTCAGCTCTGTTATCTATTGGTCATGATATTTCTTAATCCGCTCTGCGTACCCTGGTAGGTTCTTACAAATATGTGATAAGGGTGTTTCGGCCCCCATCTTTGTGCCCTCCTAGTACTTGTGTGTCTCTGTGTGTCCGCAACTATAATGTAGATGTATTACCAATATTATTTTTCGTTTTCTACTTCACATTCAATAATGGGCTCCTTTGTGCTCTTCCCCCTGCCTGCACAATACAAAACTGACTGTACACAGTTTCTATTCTATCCTCTTTGGGGGGGGCACATACAAGAGCAAACCATCAGTGATTTTGACAATATCAACCCGGAAATCAAAACGGTACACACTCACTTCACCTTGTCATTTTTGTCTTCAAGAAGCTTTATCCGGCCACACTTACCACGACCATTCAATTACTATGCATTTATAGCTATTTTACACACTCACAGTACCAAATTGTCTTCTGACGCATACGAGGTGCACACACCTCTCTGTAACACTCTATTCACAATTTAGGCTGCCCTCCCTTTCCTCCCTACCCGGCTGTCCCTGTCCGTCTTATTCAGATATATTGATGCGCATATATATATATTTTGATTTACTCTTCCCTCTTCTAGTAGAACTCCCTGTCTCTTACTGTCTCCCTACCGTTTTGTACTGATCTCACCTTTATTTTCCCCCCAACCTAAAAAAAAGAATAGAAAAAAGAAATAGCAGTCACTAATATATTCTCCGTGTCCCCCTTTGCCAGACACTTTTAACTTATTATCCACTTCTTCATATATTCCCAGTACTAGTCAAGATAGCACTATGCGGCGCCGCCTTCCACCCCCTTTCGGAGCTAGGTTCCCGTCACTTTTATCTCTTATTCACCTCTTAATCCTAATGGCCATATGCAAAGAAAAAGCAAAGAAAGTTTAGGATGATCCTTAGTGGATCTGCGTACCCCCTTTTCTACCCCTCTTCGTTCTCTGTCCTATACTTCTTCCCCCACTCCCTTTACGATCGCTCGCACTCAATACTCACGTGCCCGTCTTGAACCGATAGTCTCCGAAACTGGGTCCGTCCAGGCAGTGTTGCCGTCCGCTCAACAGTCAGCCCCGGCTCCGGCGAGCGGTACTCAAAGGGGATTTTTCAACCGGGATCCCGTACCCTCTCTCTATTGAGTGCGCACTTCTTAGTGTACCGGTCGCCGTTGGCGGGCAGCCTCCTGGAGCCGGCTCACCGTGCGTATCCCTTTTCGACCGGAGATTCTCGTGCCAAAAGGGGACGGTAATGTTAGGTCGGGAAAAAATAATGATAATAATCACGCTTTCGGGGTCACCACTGAAGGCAATCGTCCCCAGCCAGCACGATCCTCCCCGCAATGAGAGACAATGAAGGACTCTCCCAAGTCGGGAATAAAGCCAAGACAGAGTGCGGGTGAGCTTAAATGGGAGTTTATCAATCAGAATAGGGCATGCAAAGAACTCTGCAAACTCCGAGAGCGCTCTGTCCGACAATAGCAAAGACAGGCGTATATATTTACAAAAAACGTCATAAGAACCTACATACTATAGGGGGCACAAGTTCGATGGGATTGGGTGGCGATGACTAACTATAGGTGCTGCTGCGATGCGGTTGGCTTTGGCTGGAAGACGTCACTGGTCAGCCTCGTGGGTTGGGCTGGGCCTGGCAGGTTGGCTGAGTGCATCCGGGCGGTGTTGTTGTGCCATCGCGGCCAGTGTCAGAGATGAATGTCTTTTCCTGACTTATTTGCCCTAGGCCATGCACACCGCAGTCATTCAGTCATTGCAATATTATCTTCTTTAGTAAATCTTCCAATAGGTTATTCTACAGGTTAATGCAACACAGGAGGAATGCACCTTGTGAGGGGTCTGATGGTAATACGTCAGGACATGGTTACCAGTGTCCTGTTGACCGGGGCCATAGGTCGAGGTGCTAAGCTTCAGGGCCTGGGACGGGCGGTACAGGTCTTTCTGTCTTGTTAGAAGTTGTTATGGATGTGCCGCTGTGTGTTGTCAAAGTATGTCCTGATTGCACAGGGCCATAAGTCTAAGATGATCCGGTGGGTTGCGGGGTTTACGAGGGGGCGCCTTTGGAAGTGTGTGTTCAGGCAGAGGTTTACTGCTGTGCTGTAACTAATGCAGGTGGCGGGCCGTGGCCTTGGGTGCTGCAGAGGGGGCTACAAATCTTTGAAGCGGCTCCAGTCTGGTTGGGGGAGGTGGAGCAGTGCGGCGCGGGCCTCGGCTCCCTTGTTTGGCAGTCTTCGCAGGGCGGGAGGGGGAATGGCCTTGCACATATTCACAAAAGGTATCTTCCTCGTACGTTGCCGACTTTAGGTAAAAACATCACAAACATTTGAACACTCTATAATACTTATTCAAATCACTTTAAAACATGCATTTCAACTTTGCTGGATGTGTCTCGATTATATCCAGTCTGAGCACCTTATTCGTACACTATGTTTTAACAACTACAGTATATAGTTATATGCATATACATTTGCAGTAAGTGAGGTAGTAGTGGGGTTGGTGGAGTACATAGAAAATGACCCGCCACTGTACGTGACGGTGGTGGCACATAAGGGGCTTAGACATACACACATGACAAGTGCATTCTCGCGCATCCTTCACATGAGCCCTCTGTATGGTTACATTCGTCTTCTTGTGTACTCTAGCAGCATTAGTTCGGTTATGGCGCAAAACCATGGAGTGTAAGTTTCCCAGTGATACACGTAACAAATAGATCCCTGGAACGCTCCTTCATTATTAGTACCCAACTGCAGTGGTGTGGGCTCGCCATTGCTTATATCATGGAAGCATGCTTTCTTATGTTTATACATTTTACAGGTTTTTGTAATATAAGAGATTTTGTGGAGAAAAGCATACTTTGCAAGTGGTCTTGGCATTAATATGTAGAGACTTTCTGCCATCTGATGACCATTTTACCGTTCTTTTCATCGCCCAGGCCTGCTGGCCGGGTCATGCTGGGAGCGATGATACACTGCGGAAGGTGAACTGTTACAATGTTAGTATCCTATGCTAGCTCATGTCCGTCTTGTTCGTGGGAACGGGCTCACAGCGGATCTGCCAGGGTGCTGCTGCGACAGGGATAACTGAAACTTCTCCGAGGGTGGGGGCCGCGCTACAGTGCGCTGAGCTCACACCATCTTTAGTAGACAAAATGGTTTCTAAGGCCTAGCTAAATTCAATACGTGCGGGCAATGTCTTCAGCAGGTGAGCCATCCACCACCTGGGCCCTGGTGGTAAGGAGGGGACGCCCGATGAGCCATGGCCCTCACCTGGGGTGGAGGTGTAGGCAAGGGGGGTCTTTTGGACCACTCCTCCCCTACAAAACACAGGAGGACTGGACTTAGGAACAGATTTCGTTTCCTCCCACCAGCCCCCTGGACTCGACCTGATGGCCCACTCTTCACCTTGTGATGTCTGGCGTGCTCTCTGTCCTGCCTTCTGTGCAGGGGCGCGTAATTTTCTGCGGGTTGGAGCGACCGAGTTAACTTCACTGGTGCTAACCCATTCAAGTGTCTTTAAGGAGGTAAGTCTGGTTATAGCAGTCTTAAAATGTCCTTGCTTTCCTTTCTTGCTATTAATGTCTTTTCTTTACTTATTCTTTCTTAGCAGCACGGAGGTTCGGTGGGTGCGCTGCTTGGATCAGGCTCCTGCCAGGATGATGGACGCAGGAGCGCATGATGGAAGGTAGATTAAGCGCGAAGTGCGGCGCGGTAATGTCTTTTCTTGCTAACCTGTATTCTTTATTCCTTTTCAGGTCGCGATGGTCTTTCTGGGTGTGTGAAGATTTCCGGAGCGGAACCGGCCAAGAAATGCCCAGCCAGGTGAGAATTTTGTGATTACTGCCGTAAATGCCGTGAGTAACCTGTTTAAACGTTGTCCTTCTTTCTCTCTCCCTCCAGGTGCTTTGTTCCGGTGCATGCGTGATGTCTTGATGATGGTGGCGACTGGATGGAAGACCGTGAGCAGCAGGAATCGGCGGATGGAAAGTTGCAGGTAAGCAGAGACTGCTAATGATGTTCTTTTGTCTCCTCTGCAGGTCCGTTGTTCAAGGATCGCCGGGTACTGGTCTCTGAACACGATGAGCGTCACGCTGCTGGCTGCAGAATAACGCGAAGCACGTTCTGTAGCTTGGGTGTGGTTTATATAGCCCTCTGTAAAGTAGTCCAGGTAAAGTAGTCTGGGCTACCACACCCTAAAACACTGCACCGCACGGTCTGGTTCTTAGGAACTAGACTGTGTGGGTGCCTCCATGTTGGCTGCAGGCCTTCACAGAAAAAGTAGTCCCTTCAGGACAATGTCCCAATCTGAACATGAGGCTGGCGCCAAAGGCGCCATGACTTACTCCAGGAGAGTCCATGATGATAATGCAAGGCCCTTGGGGCCCCAGGTGAACCCTGAGTTCTAACCCTACCTGGCATGTGCCCATGCCAGTGGGGTTTTGGGTTGCGGGTCTTGACAATAGCCCAGATGGTGCATTTGTTTCAGAACCATGCCACTGTCCCAGCGGCTTCCTTTCTCTGCCTTTTGGGTCTCAGGACCTCCTGTATTTTTCTAGTGCCAGAGGCCAGGCTGCGCATGAGATCCCTCCACTTGCTCCTGAGGGACCAGTGGTCTCAATGTCTGGGAGCGCTCACGGATCGCCTTACAGTGTCCAGCCAGGTAGGCTGCGAACTCGGCTGGTGGAAAACGCGCAGCAATCTTTTTGCGGGTCAACCCTCTGGCCTCCTTGGCCCCAGGCCCGGGTGGTTATAGATGCGTCCCTGGAGGTTTGGGGCGCCCACTGCTAGGATTTGCATGTGAGCGGCCTCTGGTCTCCATCAGAAGCCAAGTGGCATATCAGCAGGCTGGAGTTGTGGGCCATCAGGTTAGCCCTGAAGGCCTTCGCCCCATCACTGAAGGGGAAGCATGTCCTGATTCTGACAGACAACACAGTGGCAATGCACTAGCTGAGCAAGCACGGTGGAGTGCATTCCTGTCCCCTTTGCACAGAAGCGATGCAACTGTGGTTGTGGTTGCTAGAGAATCAAATCTCGGTTTCGGTAGTTCATCTGGCGGGGGCAGAAAACAGTTTGACGGATGCTCTGAGCAGGCAGAGCAGGGTCTCACACGAGTGGTAAGTATGCCAAGAAGTCCTAGAAGAGATCTTCGCTCTCTGGGGTACCCCAGCAGTGGATCTATTTGCCATGGAAGCCAACAGGAAGTGTGAAAAGTTTTGCTCGAGGGAATTCCCAGCAAACAGTGCACTGGGGGACGCGTTTCGGGTGGATTGGACATTCCATTTCCAATGCGCGTTCCCTATGATCCCTGTCATCCCTTGGATTCTCAGGAGGTTGAAGAGGTTTCGAGCGACCATGATCTTGATTGCCCCAGATTGGACGAGAAGGACGTGGTACTCTGACCTCTTGGATCTGTCCATCAGTCCACTTCACCGGTTGCCTCAGTGGCCGGATCTCCTTACCCAGTTGGACGGTCAGATACTACACCCAACCCCGGATTCCCTCAACTCACATGTGTGGCTCTTGAGCGGATTAGATGACTGGGACCTCTCTGAGGAAGTTCTTGAGGTGTTGCTGGCTGCATGCAGACCGTCTACAAAATCTCTGTGTGCCGGTGAAGAAGATTTGAGGCGTGGTGTAGGGAGCGCAAGGTTGATTCCATCTCTTGCCCCACCACAACGGTGATGGAGTTCCTTCTGTCTCAAGCCTGCGCAGGCCTTTAGGTTACAACGGTCAAAGGGTATTTGGTGGCCATTTCTGTGTTTAAAAGGTCCCCGGATCAAGGTTCTTTATTCACCATACCGGTCATGACCCAATTCCTGAAGGGCCTTCTCAACAATTTCCACCAACTCCCTTTGTTTTCGCTGGATTAGGACATTAACCTAGTTCTGACTTTTCTTATGGTGGCTTCATTTGTTCCTATGCGTTCTTGTTCACTTAGGTTGTTGTCCCTTAAGACAGCCTTTTTGGTTACTATCACCTCAGCCAGGAGGATTAGCGAGCTGCAGGCCTTATGCTGCAAGCCCCCCTTTTTGCATTTCTTCACAGAGAAGGGCTCTCTTAAGGTCAGACTAGGGTTCCTTCCGAAGGTTGTTTCGAATTCCACCTTTCACAGTCTTTTGACTTGCCGGTGTTCTACCCTCCTCCTCACTCCTCAAAGGAGGAAGAGCACTTTCACCGTCTCGATCCCAAAAGAGCCTTGAGTTTTTATGTTACCCACACAGTGGAGTTCGGGACGATGGACCAGTTGTTCGTCACCCATTCTCTTTCCTGCAATGGTCTTGCAATTACTAAACAAGCCATCTCGCACTAGATAATTTTATGCATCTCTGAATGCTACCAATCGGCGGGAAAAGAAGTCCCACCAGGAATCAGGGCTCATTTCACCAGGGGAGTCTCTGCTTCTACGACCCTTAAAAGGGGGTCCCTGTTTGAGACATTTGCTGTGCTGCCACGTGGTCTTTATTACATACTTTTACAAAGCATTATGCTTGGACGTTGCACGTGGGGCTGATGCACGTTTTGGCAGAGCGGTTCTGCAGAACCTGCTTGTATAATCCTTTCTGCCCTCTTCCTTTAGCTTACTGCTTGGGGAGTCTATCAGGATGAGGAATCTGTGGGAGAAAAGCAATCCATTGAAGGAGAAATTACCTTACCGTAATGTTCTTTCTATGGATTCTTTTCCCGCAGATTCCTCATCACCCCTCCCAGCCATCGCGCTCAGAAAGTGTTGTGGCTCTTCGCTTCTGATTTCATGAAGTGCGTTGGCGGTGGATTTGGGGTGCTCATCTCAGTTACCAAAATCAAAACAAAAAAATATATGTTTTCTGATTGGAATGTTTTTAACCTGTTGGTTTCTATTCCATAGTTGCTTTTTAAGGCTGGTTAGCCTACTTCTGTTTTCATATGCAGCGTTTGAGCACGGTCAAAATTGGGAGGAAGTGAAGCATGGGGTGTAGTGACGTGGTATATGTATGCTGCCTGACGTCACTTCCAGAGCTGACGATCGACCACCGCGCAAGATGATCGACGGCTGAGTCGAAGGTCAACTACGCCCCCTGTCGAAAGTTTTCTGAGCAGCAGAGTTGGGCGATGGATGTCTATCAAGATGATGAATCTGTGGGAGTAGAATCCATAGAAAGAACATTACAGTAAGGTAATTGCTCCTTCACACAGCTACAGGCAGTTGGGGTAGTTTTCAGGTGTACAGTTTCACAGTCATGACAGTCAATGGCTTTCCTAAAGTGTTTTAGATGGTTTTTAGCAATGATTGCTACTCCACACCCGTGGCCTTTGGCTCGATTTTGACAGAAGATATGGTAACCCTCAGGGGTATCCATCGAGATCATTGGGCCACTAACTTTGGTAATCCAGGTTTCTGTGAGGCATAGTAAATCTAAGTCAAGATTTTGAATGTCTGTGGCGTGTTTGAGTGATTGTGTGCTCAGTAAAGCACACTTTAATGTATTTGATGGATAGGGATCACAGGATTTGGCAGCAAAATCTCTAGCTTGAGAATCATTTTCATCTGTGGAAAGTAGTTCTGTAATAGTATTAAGGGAGTGGCTCAGACAGGGAAGGGGACAGACCAAGTTGGGGACAGGAGCCACAGTGTCAAATTCTTTTAGGAAGTCCAGTCATTTGTGTTTTTCTGCGATTAGGTTTAAAGCAGTACCAGGTGTGAAAAACCTGAAAGAGTCTCACCCGCTAGTCCCCGGGGATCTGTCATCCAGGTGGCCAGGGCACAGCCATTGCTTTTGGATTCAGTTCCTGGGGGTGGACCAGTGCGGGAGGATCACCTGGATGAGGGTTCCTTGGGGAGTGGAAGTGGGACACCGGATGGCGAGACGCAGTATTCCCCTTCCCTGTAACACCTTTACCTCATCCTACCATTTTCTCTTTCCTGGCTCCTACACAAACACTTACTCACCGACATCTCACTGTGAGAGAAAGCGGACTAACACCCAAGCCGTATACCTGACATTGCCCAATACAATAGTTATAACTGGGGGGTTGTCCTACCCTCTACGATTCAAAAACATGCAAGATAGTTTAAATGCACACTGGTTTTAAACCCTTTTGGAAGCCCATACAAATGGGGCATCCATCGTTAGAAACAAAAGCTTGCTGCTAATGAACACATGTCTATTTTTTGAAAATGTCAGCTTTTTATTATTAATTAGCTGATACTCTTTATTTTACAAATTATTTAAGTATTTTTATATGCATAACAGTTCATGATGACCATTGTAATGAACAAAAGCATGATTATATCTGAAATCCAGTGCAAAATGTTTACAGGTATCTAAGGCGTAAACAGTACACTCTTACATTTAAGAAACAACTTGCTAGTGAGTGAAAGATACCATGTAGTTAGGTACAGGAAACACAGAATGTGAGTACAATTAGAGGAGACGTTGTTTGTTGGTCTCCTATGCCCGGCTAAAGCCTGACCTCGTATTTGGTCTACGTAGGGTAAGATGTTAGAAGTATAAATGCAGCACTAGGTAAAGCCCATGGAAAATCTGGGTCTGTGTGCTGCTGACGTTTCGGCTGAAAAGATGGAAGCCTTCTTCTAGGGCCAAGAAAGTCAGGTAACTCTGTGTTGGGAGAACAAGAATGAAGAAATAATGGAGAACTGTGTTAAAAAAGCAACAGAGTGCTTGAGCGGGTTAAAGGTAGTATCTAATAAAAAAGGACAAATCCTATATAGTTCCAGAAATAAACTCCACTCACCACTGCTCGTGCTGGGAATAGGAGTGGATGATCAGAAAAGGTGTAATTGCTGGCAGGAGTGGAAACTGGAGTCACCAATCTGGGGTGGTGATAGGAAGGATGCTGGATCAAGGAAGAAGGGCCCGTTAGGAGGAGGCGTGGGACTCCTGGTGGTTGGGTCAAGATCTGGCTGGAAAAGCAGTGCAGGGAACCTGGGGCAAAGTGGAACACTAGTAAATGAGTGTCCGTCAAGACGGGGAACAGAAGAAATCAGAATCAGAGCGGTAACCATTACAGGGGTACTGTAGTTACCTGATGGTTCCCTCTGAATTGAGCCCAATGCTGGAGGAGGGCTTCAGAGAAATCAGCCCTGGTTGAAGTCATCAAGGCTAAATGGCAGGCATAAGTTCAGTAGTGCTCGTCCTGTGTGCGAGAAAACCATAAGGAAGGGAGGGGGGTCATGAGTAAGGAGCCCACCAGTCTCGAAAGGAGTAGAAAAGTAATATACATCATCACGAGGATGGCGTCTAGCATAAGAGTATGCAGTCAGAATTACCTGCAGGTGTCTCGGCAAACAGGAACAGGACCGGCGTCTGGAAACGGCGCCTGTGCTGACTCTGGGGAAAGGAGCTGCGTATATGCGCTGTGGAAAGAAGATCCATTGCGCATGCGCATAGCGGTAGTATAACATGAAGCGGGGCACGAGGGTAGTGTCTCTAGTTGCCACCGCGCATGAGCGGGAAAGTAGTGGCTCGACTGGGAGACATAGCAGTTGTGCCGTGTGTCCTGAGCCCAGGATGGATGTCTGTCAGGACACATGGAAGTGAAAAAGAGCGTGGAAGAACTGCCGTGCCCGGTGTTGTCAGAGGACACGCCTGGCAGGCGGTAACAAAGCACTGTCAAAGCCAGGTGTAGAGGGCCTGAGGTGGCTAGCTCGGGTGACCATAAGAGCTGCATCCCAAAGATGGTCATGAGGGACAACTAGGTAGGGGTGAGAGGATGCGTGTAAGTGCTGCTAGTTAGAGGATACATTGCCAGGTGGACTCATGGAACCTGCTCATGGAGCCTAGTGTCTACTGCAGAGCCTGGGAGGCAAGGCATAGGAGGCCAACAATATGCATAAGCATTGGCACAAGAGCAACTGGCAGCCAATATCCAGTACACTGAACAATTGCATGAATGCTAGTGCAAACATTTGAACAAGATAAGCATTAACACAAGCATAAACATAAACATAAATGGCAGCCAATATCCAGTATAGTGAACAATTTCATGGATACTTGGACAGTGAAAGTCGAACAGGGTCTGAACAATTGTCAACACATTATCAGGCAAAGGGAAATTTTACTGTGTAATATTAGTCTTCATGTTACTGGCTCTCTAACCAACAGACAGAAACCCATAGTACTCATAGTGTGTCTCTGATGCTGAAGGTAACGCTATGAGTAGCAATATGTGTGTGAGTCCCGTCATAGGCAGAGGGAACTCAGAGCATTTGAGGTACAGGTGAGCTGTATAAGGAGGTAGATAGGGGTCTACATGAGACTAAGTGTTGGAGGCATGAGGGACTAAGTGCTAAATTGTCCCGGTTGGGCCTCATTGAGACCAGTAGTGGTGGATTTGAATTTATGCATACACCATGCTTCTTTGAAATTCAGAGCATTTGCAATGTTGGATTTGTTTTGAATTTTGTCGACCACCCACCAGGTAAAAGAATCTGTGTCATGGTGGAATTCATTGAAGTGGTGGACCAAAGGAGCAGTAAGGTGTTTACAGCGTATCCTAGATCTGTGTTCCCCAATGCGTTTGTAGATAGGTCTCGAGGTTTGTCCTACGTATCATAGGCCGCAGGGGCATTGAATCACATAGATGACGTTAGTGGATTTGCAATTGGAGAAGTGTCTGATTTGCCACTCTTTGCCTTCAATGGTGAAGGAGTTAAATTTTTCTGTTTGTCTATACGCCGTGCATTGGCCACAAGGGTGATGTCCACAGATCTCTCTCATATTCCACAGAGTGGAGCGTGTCGGAATTTTGTAGGTTTTGGCACTAGTGAGTAAGTCTTTGAGGTTTTAAGACCTCCTGAGTGCCATTCTTGGTCTGGGTTCAGCTGGTAGGTTGAGTTGAACAAGAGGCCAGAATTTTTTGATAAGTGACTTGAGTTTGGAAGTTGTAGGGCAGAAGGTGGTGACACAGGTCATGATGTTCTCTGGAGTCTCAGTGTGGGCTTTTGTTGCCAAGAGGGCTTCTCTAGGTGTAAATCGTGCTCTTTTGTGGGTATTTTTTATGAGTTTTTTGGGGTATCCTCTTGAGGCCAGTTTTTGCTGTAGGTTGTTAAGTGTTTCTGGAAGTCTTATAGCTGGGTGCAGTTGCGGCGAATCCTCAGAAACTGCCCGTATGGGAGGTTATCTCGTAGACTTTTGGGGTGATGGCTGCTGTAACGAAGGACCGTGTTCCTGTCTGTAGTTTTTTGAAAATTGAGCATTCAAGTTTTTTATATTTGAGTGATATGGTGACGTTAAGGAAATTCATCTTCTGGTTGCTTTTGTTGATAGTGAATTGAATTTCTGCCGTGCGTTGATTCAACCATTGAAAGAATTGCATCAGGGTGTTGTCTTCCCCTTTCCAGAGGAAGATAATATCGTCAATATACCTGAACCATAAAGTCACAGAATCTAGGTACGGGTTGACATTGTTGATGACATGTGCCAGTTCGAATTTGGCCATAAAAATGATGGCCACGCTGGGAGCAAACACTGCACCCATGGCCGTCCCACATGTTTGAAGGTAAAAGGTATTGTTGTACTCATAAAAGTTGTTGGTAAGTGCTATTTCAAGTAATTCGATAATAAAGTTGATGGGCAGCCGTATTTGGGTCATATGCTGTGTCAGATATCTTATGCATTCCAATTCTTGTTGTTGTGGGATAGAAGTGTATAGACTTTTGATGTCGAGTGTCACTAGGAGATCTTCCAGTGGGTTGAATGGCTGATTTTCAAATTTGGCAATTGTATCCATAGTATCTCTCAGATAAGTGTGGGTTCACTGGCTGAGGGGTTTGATATAATACAATAGATAGGCAGGATCAGGCAATTGCTGATCATTATACACACCTGACTTTCATCACACTTACCCACACAGATAAAAGGCGAAGCATGAAAGCACACTCTGAGCAATGCAAAGCACTCGAGGAAGCAGCAGTTCCAAGATGGCAGCTCAATACAAGGCGAAAGATGGCAAGGAAGGAAATGCCCTTGACCTTTTCAGCGAAAGACTGTTACTTTCATGAACCTTCGACAATAAGAAACGTAAGACCCGGAATCAAATTTGAAGAAACCTGCATTGTGTGTTGGAGGTACCTGGGGCTCTCCCACATGGATAGTCAAGGCAGAGAGAATCGTTGGCCGCTGTGGTACTGTCCTTGGCTCCTACAACAAAGCAGCACCAGTGAGTTGGGAAGACGGATACCAGAACGGTCTGTGTTGAAGCCAAGGTTGCAAGCGACAACATTGCATTGTGAAAACTGAAGAGAACAGTGTATGAAGCATATGTGGCTGCGACGCATACATAATTAAATGGCAGATGAGTGATTGAACTATGAAGCCAAGATACAATACCGTAGACAGAGTGGTCCGGCACCACATGGGTGCTCATTCAAATGTCTCTGTTAGGTATCCAACTGAAAGGTGGCAAATGTTACAAGAAAAGGAATTGTAAAATCAAAGTGGTCCTGCCGCAGGTCAAGCAAAAGCAAATGTTTGATAGTAAGAATATAAAGAAAGTGGATGAAGTTGGCTTGAGCCCGGCGGAGGGGGGGGGCAGCTAGGAGCTTTTTGGAAAAGCAAATTTATGTTAAGAATGTACATGTGAAATTGAAATTGGTCCGAACCCAGCTGAGGGAGACTAAGGGCCTCATTACACGTTGTGCATTAAAAATCGCAAATTACCGGCATGGCGCTATTAACGTGTCCGCCCTTGCAAGAGGGCGCAATAGCGTACCATTACGAGTACGCGGACACGAGCATAGCGCCATGCCGGTAATGACCCTACCACCATGCCGCTAAAGTCCCCAAAAAGTCCCTTACTGGCTTCGACGAAAGTGCAGATAGCACCTCCGCCCTCACGCTACATGCAAATAGCGGTCACCGCTATTAGCGGTGACCGTTAAATTGCGGAACCGGAAATAGCGCCATCGCACATGAACGGGAAGGAGCACGGCAGCCATCTTTAAAAACACAATCCATTGCCATCCTCTGCCCCCTGGACCTGTTTTGAGTAGTTTGCAATTGGAAATCCACAGGGACACCCTCAACATGCCTAAGGCTGTTAAAAAAAACACTGACCGGCAGCGCAAGAAAAAGTTTACCACGGAGGAGCTAATAATGCTCACACAGACCTTGCTGCTATAATGCCGCTGTGGTCTTTGCGAATGACATTCGTCGGGAGACCCTTATCCGAAAGAAGGCAATCTGGGCAGAGGTTGCCTTGAAAGTGAGTGCTGTGGGCACCACCACCCGCAATGTGCGTGAGTGCAGAAAGCGGTGGGATGATCTCCGCCTCCAGGTCAGAAGCATCCTGTCTGCGAACCACAACATTGCCACAGCAGGTGGATCTGATTCGCTGATTAAAATAAAGGAGTGGGAAGAGACCTGCGCCAACCTCATTGGAGTGGAATCAATAGAGGGAGTCGGGACAATGGAGCATGGCGTGGCAACCACTTCAGATGGAGGTGAGTGTACACATGAAAGTATGCACTGTGAATCTTCAGGTCCCCCCAAATGTGAGCCCAGAATCACCTCATGGATGCCCAAACATCCACAGATGCATACAACCCTGGCCATGTCCGTGTCAAACCGAAACACACACACATGCGCACATCACCCAGAGACAAGTGCCACACACACCCATGCATGGATAAGCCACTGAACTGACACATCACCTGCATCCTTACCAATGAAGTCCAAATGCCCACAACTGCATTATTGACATATACTGCATTAAGTACATAGAACCGTAACCAATGCCATCCCCCTCTTTGTCCCCGACAGGCTCACATACAGACAGTGAGGATACTGACACTGCATCTCAGGCACCCCCTGCGAGTAAAAAATTAAGGGCACAGGACAAAGAGGACACCCCCACGACATCAAGGGGCAAAGGTAGAAGAGTCCACATGCAGAGTGGCAAACATCGGTGGAGCGCCACTGCCAAGATGCAACTGTCCACACCACCAACAACTGCCCCACCTCCTGAGGTGAACCCACCACCACAGATCCCAGCCACGGAGGGCCCACCCTCAGCTGCAACTATTTCTACAGGAGAGGCGGCAGCCACTGCACCACTCTCCGATGTGGAGGATATGACAGATTTCCACATGGAGATGCACACCCCAACCCCCCCGGAACCCCTGAGGCATCACCACAGCAGACACCTGGGTCCAGTGTCCCTGGCGAGGAGAACATGGGAGGTTTCAGTAGCCCACCGGTGGCTTCACCTGTTGTCCTGGTTGCATCAGAAGGCGCAGCAGCCACACCACCAGAACGCAATAGTGCCCTCGACCTGGCCAGCATCAGCCAGCGCCAAGAGGACATAACTGTGCTGGTTGGGCAGCATGTGGAGGAGGCTGCCTGTCTCAGGGCGGAGATTACCGAGACAGCCAGGCACTCCAGGGAGGCGATGGAGGCCTGTACAAACAGGGTGTGTGGGGAGATTGTCCAACTTAGGGAGGTTCTCACACGGATAGCGGACGCAATGGACCGCCAGTTCCCACCACCACCAGGACAGTCAGCCACTTCCTCATCCGCCAGTTCGATGCAGACAAACCCCCTCCGCCGCTCCTCACGCACCACCAGGCGCACGTCTAGCCAGCATCCAAATGCTGGTGGTGGCAACGGCGAATAGGGACTGCATGGTCAAGCTTCCACGTGTATAGCTGGGTGACAACATTGTGCCAGACACATAAGGAACTGTTGTGGGGGTTGGGGGGAAGGGTGTTTCTGGGCTGTTGTGGGGGGTGAGGGGAAGGGTGTTTTTGGGCTGTTGTGGGGGTTGGGGGGAAGGGTGTATTCTGGCTGTTGTGGGGGTGGGGGGAAGGGTGTTTTTGGGCTGTTGTGGGGGGTGGAGGGAAGGGTGGTGGGATGTTTGGGGACATGCACTTTTACATCTTTACATGTCTTAATACACTGGTGTTTGAGCCATACACAGGCTTGGACTTCTTCATTGTGTATGTGTACTTTATTGGCGACAGGGTCCATTGGCGCTTCCAAACAGACACCAGTGCATTACTACCCATATCCATTCCTACAAAAAGGAAAAATGTAACTCAGAATATGTGGTTGATCAGATGCTGTCTCACAGCACGTCCCTCCTGGCCATCCCATCTTGCATGACCTGCGTGACTGCAATGTGCAAAGTTGAGCTCGACCCTGCAAGTGAACATGCCCCATTAATGCTGCCTAAAGTAATTGACATGTCCTGGGTGAGGCCCGGTTTTACGTGTCCCTGGGCCCAGGCAGAATTGGTACCACACTGCTAGTGTACTGCCATTCAAACATTTATGTTGCCATGCTGAGAAGCATCACTTCAGTGGTGCTATAGGTGCGTGGTACAATGCTATGGGTAGGGGTGATCCCTTTGCATGCACTCAAGGGCACATTGCATTATTGTGGTTGTGCAGCGCTGATTCTGAATGACTGTCTTGACGGCATGTAGGAGATTTGTGTATTTTGTGGTGTTGAATGTTGTTCAATGTGGATGTGGATGGATGTTTAATGTTTCTAGACCTAGATTTTTTGCTATGTTGTGTAGCTTATACATGCATGTCGGTTCATCTCAGGTAGATTGCGGCCTTCCCAGATGGACATTGGAGTACATGTGTATGTGCATTTGTCCTGCGGACGACAAGCTACACCCAGTTGGAGTATGTATTCCCCCCCCAATCACACCCAGTTGGAGTATGTATCTTTCCCCCCCCAATCACACTGCCATGTGCTTGCCCTGCTACTCACCAAGTAGCCACGAATGTTGTCCGGCTTGTCGCTCCATGTAGCGTGGGATGGTTGAGTTCCGCAGGACCATGGGTTGATCCGGGAAATCGGGCACAACAATGTGTGATTATCTTGTTGGCGTCACATACCATTTGGACATTGATGGAGTGGAATTGCTTCCTGTTCTGGTAGACTACTTCATTGTGATGTGGGACCACCAATTCCACATGGGTACAGTCGATGGCCCCAATGCAACTTGGGATGCCTGCCAGTGAATAGAAGCCAACTTTGGTGTTTGCAATCTCCTGGGCAGTCCGTGGCATGAATATGTGTTCAGGGGCATACCTCAGGAGGGCATCGAGTACCTGGCTCAGCGTATGTGAGAATACTGGTTGTGAGATGCCATGCATGTGCCCCACTGTATGTTGGTAGGTGCCTGTGGCCAGGAAGTGGAGCACGGTCACCACCTTTAGTAGAGGGGGAATGGCAGTTCTGATGTCTATGAGGCTCACAATGTCATCATGTATCATGTCCACGATGCTGGTGATGGTATCCCGGTCCAGACGGTACAGGGTGTGTATCTGCTCAGGGGTTAGGTTAAATGGACTGGCTCTGATGCTGGGGATTGGTGGCTGCCTCTGTGGTATGACTAGGTGGCGCTTGCTGTGCCTGTCTTGCCCTCCTCCTCCTACTCCTCCTGCGTCTCCTCTGTGCTGCCTGTTGTTGTTGCTGCTGCACTGCAATCATGTCCTCCAGCCCATGTAATGCTGCTAGTATTGGGACCATCTTGGTGTGGGAAGGGGTGTGTGAAGGGATGTGGTGGGCTCCTTTTGTGCTGCCACAGTCTCCATTGCCTCCACCTGTGCTGATTGTGTCCACCTGTGGCAGGTGGGAACACTGCTCTGTTCTCTTAACGGGTGGTTTGCGATGCCGGTATTAGCGCCATGGCGGTAAGGGATTTTGGGGGCTTTACCATGCCGCTATTGGCATGTCCGCTTGGCTTGTGATGGTGTGCTATTAGCGGCATGGCGTTATTTATGGGATGGAGGGTCACGCGCACGCGGACTGGCCGCTATTAGTGGCACCGTACTTAGCGGTGCCGCTAATAGCAGTGAGCCGGGTCGTAATTGGCATGGGGATTTAACGTTACCGGTATTCCATTACCGGTAACGTTAAATCCCTACCGCCTACCGTGTAATGAGGTGCTAATTGTTTTGAAAACGATCTAAGCCCGGATGAGGAGCATCCGGGATGAACTGTGAGTCACCCGAGTAAGAATATTGTACGAACATTGTATTAAGAGGATCTGAGCCCAAATGAGGGGGTGTTTTGCTTTTCAGACACCTGTTATGACTTCAGAATTACTCACCCTATTACACGGACTAAAAGTTCTTGGACTCAGAAAGGCAATAATACACTTAATCCATTAGTTAGAAAATAATAGGTTCTTTAAAGGCCCTTTATTCACACTTCATAAACATACATATAACGGTAAAATAAATGCAGGTGATTACATCTGAATACATAAAACAGGATGAATATTGCAGGTATACACCACTGTTAGGGCAGTTGTAGGATAAAGCTTCATCTCAGCCGCGACAACACTAACCAGTCCCAAAGCAGTTAGGCAGAGAGATCACGCATCAACTAACGGGGTCTGAAGCAGAACGTCCTCCCTCTCAGTGAGACTTCAACCCTCGGGGTTCCAATTCTCTATCACCTCATTGGGACCTTCTCCTCTTAAAGGGGACAAATCCCTGGCCCGCATAGGTTGCAGACTGCCCCCGGCTGAAGGACAGACAGCAAGCATGGGAGGCAAGAGTGGAAAAATCCAGACAGTGGAAAAACCCAGCTCGTCTCCCACACTCTCGTTCCCAGCAATCCTTATCAATGCACCTGCACATCCTTGCTTCCCTTCTCAGCTCGTCCTTAAGCGAACAATGCGAAAGCTATCCTCCACTGTGAGCTCATCTTCTTCATACTAAAATATCGCAACCGTTGCACAAATCATGCCTGCCTTCAAACTGAGCTCGCAGAAACGTGGACCTTCATTGTTGTTTGGAAGTGAGTGTCCAAAATGGCCACACAGCGGCGCCATGTTATTTATCTCATTTTCACACACGAACTACAGGGGGATCCAAGGTGAAGAGCGTTGTGTTAAAAGGATCTGAGCCCGGCTGAGGGGGATCCGGGGTGAATAGTAAATCGCCTAGGAATTTGAGTACTTGTAAAAATCTGAAGGAGGAAAATAACATTGTTTATTTTTTGCATCAGGCCCTCTGAATGAAGAGACCTTGAAGGGCAAAGAGACTTGGGCACAGAAGACCTTCATGCTGATTGCACTGTATCCTGGTGCTAGAGAAGCCAGAGACTGTGCTAAGCCGTAGTGAACCGCCTTATCCCGTGCTGAAAAAGTTGGGAAGTGAGGCCAACTGCCTGAACATTCTGACATATCATTTTGTGAACACTTCTTTCTTTTTCGTGACGTTGTTTCCCACACTATTTGTATTTAGAGGTAATAGGCAATAGGTTTATTAGTATAGGCCCTTTTTTTGACATGGCACCACTAGGACTGAGTTATTATTATTTGATGGCCGTAGCTTGCTCCCATGTGTAGATTTAGAATTAGATGAGCATTTTTCAAACCTTTTTAAAATTCAATAAACACCCTTGAACTGTGGTCACCTGTGTCTTTCTTACTGGGTGCAGCAGACAGATATTTTATGTCTAAATAAGCCAGTACTTCTCTCTTTACACCGGTTGGTGTCTGAAGGGGGTGAGACCCTTTGAGCTGAGGAATGGCCACTTGTGAGTTTAGATGTAGTGTTTTCAGGGGTGGAGATAGAGGTTGTCGGTGTTAGGGACACTAAATCCAGCATCATGTTAATATATTTGCTAACTATGGTCAGTTGTCTAGCTTTCTGAGCCGCCAGTAGGTGGTTCAGCCTCTACGAACAGCCCATAATACTGGAAGGTCACACAGTCTCACAATTAAATGTGAGACTGTGTGGAATTTGAGAGTTCTTTTTCTCTCGGTTTCAGTGGAAATACAAACAGTATCAATCACACAAATATGTACAAGCACACACAATACACAATGGCTGGGCAATAGTGCAAAAGCAAGAATCTAGTTGTCCAAAGTCAATCAAGGAATACAATTCTGTAAGCAAATGATACATGTGACAGCATGCAGAAATAACACTTAATCTCTCAGGAGTGATGAAGGTTGGTTCTTAAATACAGTGAGTCCCCAAGCCCCCACGTTGCCGGCATCCCACTGTAGGAAGAAAAATCAATTTTTTAGCTCCCGGGTTCCCGCTTTGGAAACCCGGGGTGCTAAAAGCCTTTATCCCCCATCGCAGAGCCTGGAATGGAGGATAATGGTCCGGACCCCTCGTTATTTATTTATTTATTTATTAGTGTTTCTCATGCTCCTTGATTACAGCTGCAAAAGCACTTCGAAATTGCTTCACCCTGCGGAGTGGTGTGTTACAGTATATACAGAGGACTGTTGTCTTTGAAAGATATGGATCAACAGCCTCTTTTATTGCCTGCAAGGTAGCTGGTGGGATTTTGTGTCCCACAGAAGTAGGATGTGGTTACAGTATTGGTTGAAGAAGATGACGTGGAGGAAGACAGCCTACTACTTGCTAAGAAAGGAAACATCTTTATGAGAGCATTGCAGTGGTTGAATTTGGTGTGGCGGCGCATGGAGGTGGTCCTGTAGGAGTAATGGCCAGGTAGTCTGTGACTGAGTACAAAGCTGCACTCAGTGCATTTCACTGAGTGGTGGTGGCTCTTGGGGAGGAGGGATAGCAATAGCCGATGCCATTTTTAAGATAAATAGCATTTTTGCTACTATTCTTCCAAGTATGTGCTTTGTACTAGATTGTTAATGAATAATGAGTAAGAATAGGTGTAGGAGCTGTGCAAGGGTACATTTTGAGCTTGAAAGTTCCTAGATCAGTGTCAGAATCCAAGGTAGAACTCAAGTTGTACCCGTAGTGTAGCCGTCGAGTTCTTTTTACCTATGTAACCCTCTGAACACACAAGGTAAAATTACAGAGGGATCAATTAGTCAAAAGATGGGGAACACCACACGAAGACCAGGCACTGCAGAGGAAAAAAGGAAAAATTACTTGAAAAAGCCAGGCAATATGTCAAGTTAATAGAAGTGGAACAAGACCGTAACACTAACCAGAGATATGTCTCTTTATAATAGATTGGGATCTTCTCAAAGTTGATGACTGGACAGAGATTTGATCTTTAATACATAGGAAACCAAATGAGCCAAGAAAAAGACTGAAGAGCTAAAGAAGGGAATCACAAGGAACAGTACTTACCACTTCAGGGTTGGAGGAATCTCTTGCATTAGTATGACACCCAGTGTATCCTATCCCTAACCCGACGGCACGAGGACGCCTGGACGAAGGGAGACAATCTCTAGTCCAAAAATCTATCCCGCCGGCACGAGGACGCCTATCAACCTCAGAGCGGTTTGTGGACAGTCTCAAGTTCAGTGCTCTTGGATAATACACTGGATCTAGCCTACACCCCAACAGACAGGAGTGATGGTGGTGATAATCCAGTAGTGTTCCCAAATCCAAATGCCGAAGAACCAGGGCAAGTTGGCACATCGTTCCGGAAGGATGACAAATGAACCCACCAGTAGATGAGGAGTCCGGAGGAAAACTCGTTCGGTACACGGGTAAGTAAGTAGAGTTGAATCGGCAGGCAAGAGAGGAGTCCGGAAGCAAGTTGGGTCGGTATATAGGTAAGCAAGCAGCATTGAATCAGCAGGCGAGAGATTATCCAATTGACAGTCCGAGTCAAAAAGGCATAGATACAAGGGGCCTCATTAGGACCCAGGCGGTAAGGGGTTTACGGCGGCGTAAACAGCGCCGACCCTTACCGCCTGATTCCGAGGTCCCTTAGCGCCATGGCGGATTTAACACCTGCTTTTGGCAGGTGTTAAAATCCATGGCGCTAAGGGACCATGTTGTTAATTACGCCACCGTAATTTACGGTGGCGTAATTAACGCCTTCCCCACTCCCATTATGCCCTATGGGGCAAAAATGGGAATGGGGAAGGGTAAATGGGGATTGGGGACTTACCGCCCCGCCAACCTCGGAATGGGGCGGTAAGTCCGCCAACCACCATGGCGTAAACGTAGTTTACGCCATGGTGGTAAAGGTACGACCCAGGCGGTAACTTACCGCCTGGGTCGTAATGAGGCCCAAGGTGAGGATACAGGAGCAAGAAGGTTTCAAAAGGGAGCAAAAGGAGACAACATAGAGCCGTGATTCATTCAGAATCAGAAGCGGCGAGTTGAGCAACCCGGAAGTCTATATAGGTTGCCATGGAATCCACATCCCCTCTTTCATGATTATGCTGCGTATGGAGAGTGTAATGGCCGCCACAGTCGCCATGGCAACCGATGTCCACTGGCCCTAAGGAACCGCTTACGGCGGAGACTTAACGATACCGCAGGCAAGCGCCGATTTAATGGATTTTTGTTCCTTAACCGTGTCTACCTGGTTTGACTAATGATGGACCAGTTACTATAGAAGGGATCCTGACGATCAGTACAAAATGCAGTTCCGAACTTTCCTCGAAGCAAGGACCTGAACGCGAAGTGCAAATGCATTCATGGGCACGTCATCATGCCGCACGCGAGCACATGGTCACGTGGCACTGTATGGATGACGTCAGACGTTCACGGATTTTGACGGAAGCAAAAACAGTGGGAAAAGTATAGTGTTGAAAATGATGCTAGAAGTTGGAAATGAGTTTTAAGGTGAAATATTGTAAATTGTACAAAAATGTTGCTATATTGGGTAAGTATATTATCATGCACTGGTAAAAACCCTTGAAATTCTCTGAAAAAAGCTTTGTTAAAGAGACATTATGGTTAAGTTACACCAATAAAAACCTATAAAATTCACTAACAATACTTTGTCGTAAAGGGACGTTATCGTTGAGTTGCACTAATAAAAATCTATGAACTTCAATGTAAAAACGTTATTAAAGGGACGTTATGGTTAAGTTGCACAAATAAAAACCTATGAAATTCAATGAAAAAACTTTGTTAAAGGGACGTTATGGTTACAAGTAAAACCGGAAAACCTCAGAAATTTGCCAGTTATTGTAAGCTTAGCAACCATAACTCGTGCCACCACCGTGCACTGGTAAGACTAACACCCAGGACATCAAAGATGACATCACATTTTTTCATTGAATTTCATAGGTTTTTATTAGTGCAACTTAACCATAACATTCCTTTGACAACGTTTTTTCATTGAATATGCATATAAATAATAACACTTTGTACTCAGGCAGTTCTATTCAAATAATTGCAGTATGATATAAACTTCTATGTGGTACCACACAATACTTAGATTCATAAATAATGCACCAACTGCTGACAGTCTTTAAAAAGCTTGTGGATTACTAAGCAAGGGATGTCTGTATAGATTAAGGAAGAAAGGCAGGTTAGTTTCCAGACATAGGCAGTATACTTTCTTTAGACTTAAATATTGATACTGTGTGAGGATCCCCCCACCTGGGCAATGTGTAGAGGAAAATTCAAGGGGTACTTTATCTTGTCTATTACAGCCCAGTCCAAATAAGTTCAATAATGCTGTGCTTTTCTTTGTCTAGGGTCCACCATCCCAAAGTACCTGAGATGCCACAGGAGAACGGGATCCACGATGACTCTGGGATCCCTGGATGATTCCTGAGACTGGGAGATGATCTTCCTTGTTACAGTACCTTTGTTGAATCAGTAGGTGAAGTGGTGGATTCTCTGGCTTCACTCAATGGGACCCCTGAAAGATGAACCCCCTTTGCATGAAGGAGTTGCTGGGATCTTGAGGCCAAGAGAAAAGGAGGAACCAGACAGTGTCGGAAAGGCAGCACTTTCGGTCTACACAGTGATCTCCATTGGTGGGTTGTTACTCCGGATGTGGACCTCCCACGAAGGTGAAACTTGCTATGGACTCCGAAGACACCTGGTTGAAGAAGATATGACCCCTCAGAACCTTTGATGCCTCTCAGTGGCGGCGGGTGCAGTGGCTGAAGTAGGTGTAGGGTTTCAGGATTTCATGGTTTGCTGACTTTTGGTTCTTCGGTGTTGCAGCCGCACCATGGACCTCTGGATGGCTTCTGATGACCTGGACTCGACCAATGGACTGGACTACGGACCCTCACTCACCAAGGCTGGAACCTCTGGACATCTTCTTTGGAGTTTGGTGGCGGAAAACCCACTGGCGGACCTTCCTCTGTACACAGCGAACTGGGATCTTCTTTGGCGGTAATAAGTGGCCAGCTGTCATGGCAAGGATGCACTTTGAAAGATTCTTTGATTAGTTGGAATTTTCGCAGATCCAGGTGTCAAGCAGCGCTATGCCAAGGGTACCCCCTCTTCTGGTTGGTAGACAGCAATCAAGCTTCTAGCGGTCACAAATACTCTTCTGGACCCCTGGTGATACAACTGGACTTTGTCGAATCAAGATGTCCAAGCACTCCTCTTCTGAACTCACAAAGACCCCTTCTCTGGACGGCAGGCACATAAGAGTAGCTACCAAGGTACTTCTGATGAAGAGTAGCAGGATCACAACAGTCCCTCGTAGCTCGGGAATAGGCCTCCTAGCCTGGTCCTCTCTTGGATCAGTCCTTGGAAGAACACAGCAGCTCTCAGATTACGTGAGGAAAATGCAGCAGCAGACTTCTTGATCTAGCTGGCCTCCAGGGAACAGCTTCTTATTGCTTCAGCTTCAACTTTAATGTGTGCAACAGGTATCTTGTTGTGCTATACTACAAACAAATTCCTGAGTGAGAGGTCCCTAGTTATACACAATTGTCACCAATTCACTCAGGCTGAGATAGGCTCAGGCAGCCAATTATTCACGAGTGCATTCATGCAGGCAGGCAGTCAATCAGGCTCACAGGCATTCAGGCCATTCACTCCACCCAGACATCCATAACATAGAATGGACATTGGAGCAAGCACCCAGCCTTCAGCACACTACGCAGCATTCACTCCAGTTTCAGTCAGGGCTGGCCCAGGTATTGTGTCACACACACTAAAACCAGAATCCACAACACAGAATGTGAGTTGACCTCAGTCTCTATTCATACAGGTGCCCCACACCAAGGATGTACACACAACACAAAGCCCCTGGGAAGGCTCCAGTCAGTCTGACAGCAGGCAGCCCCAGAGCCATATATGGTCTTTCCACCCAACCGCCAGTCAGGAAGAAATGGACAGAGTCCAGGCTTCCCAGGACTTTGGGGAACAAGGTGTAAAGGCAATAGAAACCAAGAGGCTAGAGTGGCCATCTTGGCTTTCTTCAGGAATCCATCGATTCCTATGGAAGGGCCTGGGTGTCCCAGAAATGGAGGACACTCTGAGCCCCTGTCAAGTCAGCATGTAGCCATTAGCCCATACCCTGCTCTGTGGGCAACACACAGGAGCCCAGAATTACACATAAGGTGCACAAGGGTGTACCCCATCCATGGGTTCCATAAGAGTATATAGAGCACAAAGGACTGTTTAGGGATTGTCAACTGTGGGTTGCCCAATACAGTAATCACACTTAGGAAACACACCGCTTCTTTAATGGGGAGGATTTAAAAGAGAGAGCATGCGTCTCTGGCTTGGCTTTCAAGCTCATGTTCATGCACTGTGTTGTGCTAAAAGGCATGTGTTAGTCCATTGCGGGTAAGACACATGTCTGCTGCTCTTCAGATGAAAAAACTAGAGTCTTTAATGGGTTTTCTCCGTTGAGCAGGTGCAGGTTTTTGTAAAAACAAAGAAGATAGAGCAGACACGTGTCTTACCCACAATGGACTAACATGTGCCTTTTAGCACGACACAATGCATCAACACGAGCTTAAAAGCCAAGCCAGAGACGCATGCTCTCTCTTTTAAATCCTCCCCATTAAAGAAGCTGTGTGTTTCCTGAGTGTGATTCCCATAAGGGTATGCCATGGAATGTCACAAAAAGGAAAAATGAAGAGTGCACTGCCTGAGGTCCAGACCGGTCCTGGGTGGCAGAAAGCACACAGAAAACACACACACAGAGAAGTGGTAGGTCAAGGACTAGGAGGCCCTGTCCCACCAAAAAGCATTTCCAGCATCACACTCCCCATCACCTTTTGAAAGAGGAAAAGAGGCTGCACAGTCTGGACCCTAAAGGACCCTTGACATTTTACATTTCCAGAACTAGACAATTCAGAGCAGAGGATCAACTCTTTGTGAGCTGTACCAGCCCTAGATTTGGAAATGGAGTGACAAAGCAAACACTGTTGAAACAGATAGTATTGTGTGTATTAGAGTATTACACCAAGTCAGGAAAGGACATTCTCCAGCATTGGATCTTTCATGGATTCACATGCTTAGAATATTCCCCGTCGTCAGACTGGGAACCCTCGGTACACATATATAGTTGTTTCCTATAGGAAAAACTTCCGACACTTGTGTGTCCTATCCACATCTACGTCCTCTCTGGGGCCGTCCATGCATGCCCCGTAGGACGTAGTGGTATAAAAGCCCCGCCCCCGCGGGTCCCGTCAGATTTCAACCGTCTCCAAAGATAGTGGGTTCTGCTCGCGTAGTCTCTACTTTCTAGGTTATTGTTGAAATTACTCGTTTTTGATCGTAAGGTTATTGGTCTTACCAGGATGTCGGGCAAACCGCTCTTCCGCCCGTGCGCCACGTGCGGATTGAAAAGGTTTACGAGGGGGACGGCCATCTAGATTGTATATATTGCCTCCACCCTCACCATTCGGCAGACCAGTGCGAAATATGTAAAGGTTTTTCCCAGAAAACCCTGAAAGATCGGAGTCGGCGACTGGTGTCGTGGTTAAATGACGGGGCGGGTGCATATCCTCAGTCGGAGGTTAGCTCCGTGCGCAGGGTGGCCTCGACAAAACATCGGGGGCCCCGCGCCGTTCAGCCTCGTCGGAACCACCGGCAAAGAAAACTCGACCGGCGGAAAAGGATGTTCCACGAAGCCACTCTTCCAAAGACTCTTCAAAAGAGTCTTCAAAAAAGTCTTCATCGTCGAAAAAACATGGAAAGGAAAGGCCTAAATCCTCCTCGGGCGATCCTCATAGATCTGCCACGAGTAGAGAGTCGGAAAAGCGCAGGGAGAGCTCTGTGAAGGCAGGACCGCCTAAGCCACTTGCAGGCCCACCGTCGACGACGACGAACCAGTCAGTGTCCTCACTGCCGCTAACGCAGTTGGTTTCCACCGTCATCAACCCGCTGACGACAACGGCGACGATGTCCTCGTCGACCGAAGTTCAGGCCTGGAGACCCGAGGTTTTTGATCTGGTGTTGCCGGACACGTTGCTGCAGGAACAAGCAGCGTCGATTTCCTCGAAGGAAGACGACGGCTTCAGGATTGCGGGCCCAGAAGATCTTGGGCTCCGAGCCAAGTCACCATCAGGAGCAACCTGTTCTCAGGTGTTTACCCAGTTTTCGAACTCACAATCGGCCCTGTCCATGGAGGTCCTGTCCTCATTGCACTCGCTGCTGAAATCGTTGGATGAAAGGCTTCCACCAGTGAACCCGTCAACGCCTCCCCTCGACGAGCCAGGCCCGTCACATCGTCCAACCCAAACGACCAGAGTTCCGGTGACTCCAGTGGTCCACGAGGAGAGTGAGCTGTCGGACTCTGTATCTGACCGAGGATCGGTATCGGATATCTCCCTGTCTCCATCTAGGGATCCATCCTGGGTGTCGGATGTTGAATTGGAAACACCGAAGAGCCCCACTCACCCGTCTCCACCAGACGATATTGGCGCTTTTCATTCAATGATGGAAAAGGCATGCAAGGAATTTGGCTTGGTCCAGCAGGAGGAGAAAAAGGACTGTTTTCTGTTCGACCATATGGGTAAGAATAGACGTTCAGTATTCTCAATTCCCATTTTAGATCATGTCTGGAAAGAGGGTGTTCAAACCATGCGTCACCCGTTTTCTGAACCGGCCGTCAAAGGCCGCATTGAAAAGAAGTTTAAAGTGCCAGACTCTACCCCGAAATGTCTTTCGTACCAACCGACACCTGACTCAGTGGTGTCGGCCGCAGCGACAAGAAAAGCGAGGGCCCAACACAAGTGCTCTACCCCTCCGGATAATGAGGCAAGGCGCCAAGATGTGTTTGGTAAGAAGGTACTTTCCGTGGGTGCTACAACTGTGAAAGCAGCCAACTCTTTGGCTATTGTCGCCAGGTACGACAGGGAAATGTGGCATAGACTAGCCCCTATACTGGGCCACCTTCCGGAGGAACATCGAAAAACGGCTATGTCTCTGGTACGAGAGGGCGAAGAAGCGTCGAATCATGCAATTAACATAGCGGTGGACCTGGCGGAGTCGGGCTTTAAGTAAGTAAACAACAGGGTTGTTCTTAGACGCCAGGCTTGGCTTAAGTGCACCAACTTCAGGCCCAAGGTTCAGTATAAAGTATTGGACATGCCCTTCGAAGGTGACCTTCTTTTTGGAGAAAAGGTGGAGGAGGCCCTGAAGTGCATGAAGGAGGACTCGGATACGGCACGCTCGTTGGGTGCCCTTCAAAGTGGAAACATTTTTCGATCTTTTTGTCCCTTTAAAGGAGCATCGGGCAATTCACGATTCGCTGCATCCAGGGATAGATCTTTTGGCAGATCAGCATACCCATCCCAGGGATATAGACGCGCCTCTCAAAACTCAAGCCGGCGCAGAAACTTCCAGTCATCCAAGAGACGACCGGCCTATCCTTCGTCGACGAACAAACAAAAAGACCAGCAATGACGGGAAGCGCACCGTTCTGGGAGGAAGAGTGTCAAACTGCGTCAAAGAATGGGAAGACATCACAACAGATCAGTGGGTGTTGGACACAGTGAGGTACGGACATTCTCTACTATTCAAATGCAAACCTCCAAAATGTCCACCGGTGTTCCTACCCCAACCACATCTGAACGTTTTGCTGCAGGAAGTAGCACTTATGTTACAAAAAGGTGCCATAGAATTGGTTCCTGCATCACAGAAAGGCCAAGGGGTATACTCACGGTGTTTTGTGGTAAAAAAGCCAAACGGAAAGTGGCGTCCCATTCTCGACCTGCGCGACCTCAACGAGACCTTACAGAGCCAAAAATTCAAAATGCTCACGCTGCAGGAAGTAATCAGGTCCGTTCAAGTGGGAGATTTTTTGGCGTCTCTGGATCTACAGGACGCGTACTTCCACATACCTATGTGTCAAAAACACAGAAAGTTTCTGAGGTTCATGGTAGGTCGGACACACTACCAATTCGCAGTGCTTCCGTTTGGTCTCAAATCCTCCCCAAGAACGTTCACAAAATGTTTGGCACCCGTGGCAGCCTGGCTGAGACAGAAAGGGCATCATGTATACCCGTACCTCGACGACTGGCTTGTGAGGGGATCCTCCTCGGCGTCGACCAACGACAGCGTACAGGCCACCTTACAGCTTCTGCAACGGCTGGGGTTCGCAGTGAACTTCGGAAAGTCCTCTCTAAGGCCATCCAAGAACTTAAAGTTCTTGGGAGCTCAATTAGAAACCCAGTCGGGAATAGTGAAACCTTCCCTAGACAGAATGTCAAAAATCAATCGACTGACGAGTCAACTACGTTTACATTGCACACTCTCAGTGAGAAAGTATGTAGCGATCCTAGGTTCCATGGCTTCCTGCATCCATCTAGTAGCCAACTGTCGATTGTTCATGAGGCCACTTCAGGAATTCCTAGCGGACAGATGGAAGCAGGCCACGGGTCGGTGGTCAGACAGGATAACCGTCGACGACGACGAAGTCATCCGAGCCCTCCAATGGTGGAAAAGCGTTCACAACCTGGGCAGAGGGGTACCTCTACAAGAACCAGAATTTCACCGAACCATCATCACGGACGCATCCCTGACAGGCTGGGGAGCCCACATGGACAACTACCAAACCCAGGGCAGATGGTCCCCGACCGAATCACTCCTACATATCAATGTACTGGAGCTGAGGGCAGTAAGATGGGCCTTGAAGTCGTTCCTCCCACATATCAAGGGGTTGAGAGTAAGAGTGCTGACGGACAACACGACAGCCATGTTCTACTTGATAAAACAAGGCGGCATGAGATCCAGGACCCTGTCCGTGGAGGCTCAAAAGGTATGGCATTGGGCTTTGAAACACAACATTTCTATAGTGGCACACCATCTTCCAGGAGTGCAGAACGTACAAGCGGATTCCCTAAGCAGAAGCATGGCCCAGATACACGAGTGGGAGATGGACGCCATTCAGCTGCAGAAAATCTTCAAAAGATGGGGTCACCCCTCAGTGGATCTCTTCGCAACGAAAGAAAACAAGAAATGTGAGCAGTTCGCGAGCAGATGGCCTCAGAAAGGATCCCTAGGGGAAGCGTTCTCTTTTCCATGGACAGACAAGTTCCTGTACGCCTTCCCTCCGTTTCCCCTTATAAGGAGAACAGTACAATGGATACGCAGATACAAATGCCGGGTCATTCTAGTGGCACCGTATTGGCTGAGACAACCTTGGTTTTCCGACCTGCTGCATCTGTCGTTGGAACAACCGATAACATTCCAGAAGGTTCCATATCTCCTGTCCAGGGACAAGGGAACAGTGTGGCATCACAATCCGGACAGCCTCAACCTGACGGCCTGGCTCCTGACTTTTCGGAATTTGGCACTTTGAAAGTTTCGTCGGATTGCCGAAAAATTCTACAGGCGGCTAGGGCTCCTTCCACCAACAAGTCATACATCTGCAAGTGGCGAAGGTTCTGTATGTGGTGTCAAACGCAACACGAAATACGGCCTTTAGAAGTAACTCCAGAACAGGTTTTACCGTATCTTCTTCACCTGGCGGAGAGTGGGTTATCCTCGTCATCCATAAAGGTGCACCTGGCGGCCATCTCAAGGTTCACGAGGAGGAGACAGTCCTCTCCGTTATTCAGCGACAGACTGGTGAAACATTTCATGAGGGGTCTTTTTCGAACCTTTCCCCCTACGAAACGGTTCCCACCAACATGGAGTCTAAATGTGGTGTTGGCGGCTTTAATGAAGCCACCTTTCGAGCCAATGTCCTCTTCGTCCATGCAGTTCCTATCATGGAAGCTGGCTTTCTTAATTGCCATTACATCAGCTAGAAGAGTATCGGAGCTACAGGCATTGGTCATAGACCCTCCATATATGAGATTCTTTAAGGACAAAGTGGTGCTATCTACTAATCCTACTTTCGTCCCGAAAGTTCCGACGGTCTATCACAAACACTCGACCATTGTCCTCCCTACTTTCTTTGCGACCCCGTCGTCGACGGCGGAAAAGGCTCTTCATACTCTAGATGTGAAAAGGGCGTTGAAGTTTTATCTGCAAAGAACACAAGAACTCAGAACTACCAGACAGCTGTTCATCGCATACGGTCCGTCGACGTGAGGAAAGGCAATTTCCAAGTAAGGACTGGCTCGATGGGTCTCGTCGGCGATTGCTTTTAGTCACTCCAAGGCCGGGAGACCCCTACAAGGGCATCCTAGAGCCCATTCCACAAGATCGACAGCCTCTTCCACGGCGCTGTGGGCAGGAATTCCTCTGACGGACATCTGCCAGGCGGCGGCATGGTCAGTCCCACACACGTTCACGCGCCATTACTGCCTGGAAAGGCAGCATGCGGATGAAGTACAGATGGGAAGGGCAGTTCTGCGCCATCTGTTTCAATGAGGTAAGCCAAAATCGGTGAAGTTTTTGTCTTTGCCTTGTCTATACTGGTTCTTTAGTGTGTAGGTTTTGAGTAGAAATATATATATATATATGTATGTATGATGAATATGTATATATCGAAAAATATGTTGCTGCTTATGTGCTTATATAATTAGTTTTTGGGGTGTTTTTGCGGTGTATGTTGCATTGCATTCTCACCTCCTTCTTTTAGGATACTGCTATACAATCTATTCTAAGCATGTGAATCCATGAAAGATCCAATGCTGGAGAAGGGAGTAGTTTCTTACCTGTAACTCCATTTCTCCAGCATTGGTATCTTTCATGGATTCACATGCGCCCACCAGCCTCCCAGGAATGCAATGTGCAAGATATATGCATAAGCAGGTTCTCCTTTCTACTTTGGAGGGGCCGAAATCTGACGGGACCCGCGGGGGCGGGGCTTTTATACCACTACGTCCTACGGGGCATGCGTGGACGGCCCCAGAGAGGACGTAGATGTGGATAGGACACACAAGTGTCGGAAGTTTTTCCTATAGGAAACAACTATATATGTGTACCGAGGGTTCCCAGTCTGACGACGGGGAATATTCTAAGCATGTGAATCCATGAAAGATACCAATGCTGGAGAAATGGAGTTACAGGTAAGAAACTACTCCCTTCCTGAAGTTTTTGGAGTACACTCTACTAGAGGAAAGGCTGCCACTCCAAAGAGGAATATCAACATTGGACATATGCCAGGCCACGGCTTCATGTATCTTCACTACACACTTTCACAAGACACTACTGTTTAGACACTGTTAGGACACAACACCCATTTTAATAGATCGATCTTGCAACATGTTTTGGTCTAACATTCAACTCAGAGTTCGCTCTTCCATCCTCCTTCAAAACAATACTTCTATGTCAGTCTATCTAAAATGAATCCATGGGATGAAGAACAAATGACTTTCTTCTGGTAATGTATTTTCTAATGGCTGTTCCTTACATGGATTCCTCATACCGTCCCATCCTGCCCTTCTAATGAAGAGCTCTCTCTCTCTTTTATTGCCTCTCTCACAAAAACAAATATGCTATGAATATTAATCCTCCCAACACAGCTGAGCATGAGGAAAAAACCATGGAACTGTGGTCAATGGACATGGTGCAAGCTACTTATACCAACACCAACTCTATGTCCAGCCCTGATGGATGAAGTGTGCAGAGGGAGCTAGATGCCAATACCCATGGTTCTCCCTGCTGTCAAGAAGATTTCCAGGATCTTCCTAAAGCAGAAAGAACAGATCTAAGATGAGGAATCCATGGGAGGAAAATATTTAGGAAAGAACATTACCGTAGGTTATTCATTTGTTATTTGAGATAAATAATGCAAGGGAACTATCAATAGTAATAGAGTGGGAAACAGTAGGGTCACTTCCTTAGGGATTTACATAGCGGAAGGAGCTAAAAAGCAGGACTTAAAAGAAGCAAGATTTTGAAAGGACATTCAGACGTTGGCGACCAGACTCCACCAGGGAAGGAAAGGAGATTTCTTTTCATAGATACAATTAAAAAGAGATACAATTAAAAACACAGATGTTGATACATTTATTGATAGATTTGGAATTTAAGAAACAATCAGGATGGGACTGAGCATTATATGCTACAGCATTATAATTCATAAAAGAAAGCAGAAAGGCACATGAATGCTGGCAGACATGCCTTGTTCTTGGCGATTTCATTGTACATCCTCTCCACCACAACCTTCAGTCCGAGTAGGGACTGGAGCACTGCATGACAGGTGCACTTTTTCTGTTCTTCAGTTGTTCACTTTTTTTTTCTTTTCTTTTCTACGGATCCTCCTTTGTTCATACCCCATTGAATCTGGGTTTAAGCACTGCATTTCTGCAGCAGACCCTCATTCACTGTGCCTAGAGTGCATCATGGAGGACCACACCTAGGGCCCCTTTGTGTAGTATTTTCACAGGTTGTTGCCTCAGGTTGCGATGTGGGTGGGTGCTGGAAGTACATTTTGCATGTCAATACCCTACCACATATCAATTCATTTTCTGGATCTTCCTTAAAGGAAAACCATTTATTCTCTAAGACACCTTTATTGGAGCACACATTCCCGAGAATGTTCTTGGGTCCGGAGGGGTTCTGTTGGCTCTTTTCCTTTGTCACAAGGTTCCCATCACTATGTGTGGCTCTGAGTCTTGTGATGAATCCTACATACTCCTTACTATAACCCTGCCTAAAGTCTCCACCCATTTGGCCAGGGAAAGGCAGACGCTTTCTGATCCTGACCTTGGGGATGGTGTTCTGTGGGAGGATCACCTGGGAGGAGAAAAAGACCAGGGGAATGAGAGGACTCAGTGGCGTAAGATGCTGTATTTGTCTTCCACTAGGGAGGAGATTTCACAAATGCCAAAGTATGTAATGGCTTGTTGTTATAACAATATGTCTGTTCTGCAAGTTGAACATCTTAATGTGGGTAAAGCCAATCTAAAAACCTTTGTCATTGAACGAATTATAAACCTTTCTTAAACCCGGGAGACTTACAAAGTTAAAAGCTCCCCTAACTCCCAAAGGGAAGTCTGTAAATAATAACGGTTTAAACTACCAGTAACTTTATTCCTCTTTTCATTTAAGTATGATTAATGATCTTTATGATAATTCTTTAAAGGAAAGTATAGGGAACAGACGTAAGTTTAAGAATGAACAAGAAGTGAGAAAAAAACAAATGTTATCACTAGAGACTTCAAGTCCCAGAATTCACTTAGTACATGGGAGAGAAGAGGGCTGAAGAGGAACAATGCTGCAGGAGTGGTCAACTAATTAATGTAAATGACCAACACCTGATTAATTCTGGGAGGCTTAAAAGGCCTTCTAAGGTATTAGCAAGAAAATAGAGTGAGCAGGAATAGCCGTGCACACCATGTATGCATCCGAGGTCGGAACTGGAGTAGAGAGAAGATGCCGGGACCACTGTGAAGCCAAAAACAGTGGCTGGTCCGGAGAGGGTCTATGCCTCCAATTGCAGAGGTTGTGCAGAGGAAAGCATGCAAGAGGGACACTTGCCTGTTAAAGACCTGTTGTGCAGAGACTGCGCAGCGGAAATCGAAAGCGAGGAAAGCTTTCCCTCTGGAGAGACTGTCTCTGATGGCTGGCATGCATCAGAAAGCCACAGGAGTAAAGGAAGCTCCACTAACCAGTCACGCAGGCGAAGGCGGACCAGGAGAAGTTGTTTGGCGGGTCGCGAGGAGCAACTTCAGCAAAAGACCTGCAAAAGCTGAGAGGATCGGAAAAATTGCGACTTACCCGCTGAGGTCACAAGTGGAAAGTGACCCCGGAGCGCGCCGAGATTGCTTGCATGTTCAGGGCAGGCGTTTTCACTCACTTATGAGTGGAAGAGGTGTTAGTAGTAATTTTGAATACTGAACTATCAGAAAGTGGCGAAATTTGTATTTGTTAAAGCCAAATGACTGAAAAGTTAAGCATGTGAGTTTATGGTGAATTCAACAATCCGATGGAGCAACATTGTTAAAAGCTAATTCATACAACCATTACCCAATCCAAGAGAAACCAAAAACAAAGCAATTCAAGTCCAACAGATATGTCCAAAGACGAAAGAGGAGCAATGGAAGGCTCAAGGGTTTGAAACCTGTTGTTCATACTTTGTGAAACATATAACAACACACATTGCCAAAGTCAAGAACGAAGCAGAATAAGACTCCATCCTTATCAGTATTTGGCTGCTTGTGCAGTGGGGAACCGTAAGTGGCAAAAAGGCTGTCCTTCTGAAAAAGGTTATTCAGAAGGAGAGGAGCATAATTTGCAGAGGTGTATCAAAGAGCAACAAGGTAACCCTTGATTTCCCTGAAGAGTTGTTAAAAGGTTTAATGCTGTGTATTATCGAACATTGTGAAGCTGTTGTAAAGCTGTTGAAATTGGAGGTTACCACTGAAACACATTCTGTTGTCTAAAATTCTGTTTGGACAGGGGAGTATAACCGGATGGCAAACCATTGAAATAGTAGGTCTGGCATGGGAGTAAACCAGGTAGCAGTTGATGAAGTGTTGTAAAGTGTTCCTAACAAGGACACTTTTTAGTGTTTGTGGTGCTGTATGAAGAACTGTATAAACCTGCTGTAGAGAAATTATATTTCTTCAGAAGCATTCAGTTGTGGCAAATCATCCTGCCAAAGACAATTATTGTTGCTTATGTGAGGAAGATAATTCTGATACTCATTCTTGCTCAAAGAAGAGAAAGAACATTATATTTTCTTTAGTATATAATTGAAGTATCAGAACTTTCTGTTATCAAGTTGAAGTTACAAAGAACTGTGTTGGGACTTTGTTACAAACCAGGATATCCTTATTTCTTTTTGAACTGTGGAGCAGAATCCTGTTTGAATCGGGGGACGGGGGAATTCACCCGGATCATAAGAAGGGACTGTGGTCATATTACGAGTTCAACCGTTATATTAATTTTGTTGTTTTGAACTGCCATGCACTTCTTTATTGATTTATTGAATGTATAGGTGTGAGGGACAGATATTCTTTAGTTTATTTTAGGCAGGGAAATCATAGTCAGGGTAGGGATAGTGAGGAGCTTATCCAACATTTTTATTTAATAAAATGGTGAATTTTGAAAACTCTTTACAAAGTTGTCCACCTCACATTTCTGAGCCCTCACAGTCTCCCAGCAGGACTTCTGAAGGCCTCCAGGCTTCGAAACCTGGAGTTGCTCCTGATGCCCGTTTGGGGGTTAAGTAGGGCTCAGCTCCTCCTACCGGGCTTAAAACTGCAATGGTGCCAACTTGTGCTGCCCATCTTGGAAGAGTCTTTTCCTTGGCCATAAGACAGCATCTACCAGGATTCCACCCAAGTTTCCTTCAGGCGATTGGAAAGGTATTTCTGTCACTGCACCTTCGCCCGAGCAGCAGTGACAGTATGCTGCGCCTGTTCTAACTGAGATTTCTGTCATCCATACAATTGGGCAGAAACTTCCAGGGTCCTCACATCAGAGACCTTCAAAGAGCCATCTGGTGAATGCAACGTGCCACTGAACTCGCACTATGCCCATACGTATTCATGTCAGTCTATTTCTCAAGTTAGTGTAAAAGAGGATCCCTAAAAACAAGATGATGAAGGAGACTGTGTGGTGGTAGCATTCCTTGTCCCCTTAATTTGGACCGGAACACAGACCTAATAAATATGTGCACTTTCATAATCATTGGGCGCACATTTAGTTACTGATAAGCATGAAGACAATGGAGATCCTCTGGGTTTTCTTGTTCAAGAGAGGCCTATACTATCAAGAACAAAGGGGTCTATTCCCTCTTGGTATTTGCTCTTACCGTCTCATAGCACCTTATTTCAACTGCCTGATCAATATACCCCCTTTCATAAACGGATCCCTGCGTATATCCCAGAAACACTTAAAATGAAAATTGAACTCTGTTTATTTTTCAGAAGATGTGCGGAGTCGAATTACTCCACCATCGAGAGAGAAGCCTTGGGGGTGAAGTGGATTCTACAGCACTTCAGGAACTTCATACGGGGTTTACCAATCATACTCAAAACTGATCACAAACCTTTGGTAAATGTCCTTCAGTCCAAGACGCCTCACCTCATTTCACCAAGGATTAGGCGTTGGTTCCTCGACATCATGCAGTACAATCTCCAAGTGTGCTATACTCCTGGTCCTTCAAACCAAGTGGCCGATTGCCTCTCTAGGTTGTTCACCAACCAAGATACTGAGACTGAATATTTTGATGGGGACATCGTAGCTGCTATTAATCCTGCCATTTCCAAAGACGATTGGATAACCATCGCCAGCATTGATGTAGAGCAACAAAAAATCAGGAGAGCCATAACCAATGACTCGGTCGAACCTGGTCGAGTCCTGGCAGATTTTGTACCTGTCAAAGATAAAATAACTATGGACGAGGAACATATATTCAGAGGTGACCGACTGATTTCACCTGTATCACTCAGGAAAAAACTGCTCGATTTGGCTCACGAAGGTCACTTAGGGAGGAGTTTGACAAAAAATAGAGTGAGGAGCAACTACTGGTGGCCGAACATGTGGAAGGAAGCTGAAGAGGTAGTCAAAAACTGTTCCGCCTGTGCCATGAGTGACAAATCAAAAATTCTAAAGAAGACCCCTCTGCAACCCATAGAGCCACCAAAAAATGTATGGTCTAAAATCGCCATAGACATTATGGGTCCTTTTGAAAACCTTGAAGCCGTGAAGATATATATCATAGTACTCGTAGACTACACCTCCAAGTGGACCGAATGGGGGATAGCCGAAATGAGTGTTACCACCAGGAAGGTTACAGAGTTCTTGACAGAAATCTTCAACAGAGAGGGAAATCCTAAGGAAGTGGTCTCGGACAACGGATCTCAGTTTATATCTTCTGAATTTCAACAAACACACACCTTCCATTTGGACCTGCCACTTCCAAACACAGAGCCTGCCACACTCTGGCACCAACCATAAACAACCAAGGAAACCAATCATACATCCGGGTGGGGAAAAAGAGGGGGATCACGCATTTGCCCAGCCACGGACCCAGTATCACCACAACCATGACACCCAAGGGAACATAGTCCAAGTTCCAAGTCCAACCATCTAACAAACAAAAAGAGGTATTGCCATGACAGGTCAACAATTTCAGAGGGGATAACTTATATCACACCTCTTCCTCTCTTCACCCTCACGTCACATCCAAACACAAATCGCTCCCCTTGACTCCCTCAGACATCCCACAGAATCACAGCCACACAAAAAAACAGCTACCACCAGAACTACAGGCAAACTCCAACCAGCCATGGTGAACATACGCACACATCACTCATCACAATTATCATCCAAACCAGACACTACCAGACCCATGCTAAGACACCAAAGAACAAATGAAATGCTCCTGGCAGCATTAACCTTTTTATAACATAACTATAATAACTAAAAAGTAAAAAAAAAAAAAAAAAAAAAGGAAGATGGGCCACTATACAAAATAGGATTTTGGCAATCCTGAATTGTAGCCAGGACGTAATGCTTCTTACAATAACAACAGCAAAAAGGATTTCACTCAAAATACAGGAAGAAAATATAGAAGCCGAGAAATCATTTTTAGAAAACAATGATATTGCAGATTTTCAGACTAAATCAGAACCAGTGAACAAAGGCCTGGAGGATTTAAAAAGAAATTCAATAAATGGTATCAGTAATTTAAACAAACAATCCGTGTACCTATATTTAAAAGCAGACTACATACCAACCCCCAGATTTCACTTTCATCAGCCAAGAAGTGTAGGTTATTTCAGTGGAAACAAGCAGAAACATGGTTAGTCTTCTCTAATTTCACTGTGAGTTTATCATTGGAAGGGGAAACACCCCAGGCCCAGTAGAACCAACAAACAAATTAACCACAACATGGATCTTTTTTTTGTGAGATGGACTCATAACAAACGTACATACAATCCGGGTCGAAACCAGGGCTTTCACAGCTCCCCAGGTATGTGCTGAGCTTGACGCAAGGATCCGCATTTATTTTCTCGGGATCCATTGTTTTAAACTGTTCTGTGTACTGCTGTGTGGGAGCAAGTTCCCCTTACAGCTTGGTGCAAGATGCCTACATGCGTTTGTACTCGAGTCCATCCTGCCCCATAAGTGAGGTGAGGGATTAGGGAGGGCCACAGTATGTACCCCCCTGCATGTAGTACCATGTTGAGTGAATATGGTACTACTGTCAATCACTCCATACCTTGCAGCTGCAAGGCTGGCTTGAGTTTTTTTTTTCATTTCAGAAATACAAATACCAGCATGCACAGCCTGCAGTAAAGACTTCCAGCATCTGAAAAAGAAACCAGAGGTCTCTGAACCACCCACAAGCCATACTGAAACAATGATAATCGATGAATGAAACAGTTAAAATATAACAAGTAATTTTGATAAAAAAGAAAATGGACAAGAAATCTTTTTAAAGTATAATGTGGGATAACTTTAAGTGCCTTTTATGTTTACTTGTATTTTATTTTTTCAAAAGTTTGTAATAAACTAAATGAAAAAAACATTAAAACAACAATTTGAGGAAGACAGAGCAGAACGATCACAGCAGTATCCTGGTGCTTAAACTAAATTTGGATGTTGCACGAGAAAAGGGGTTGGGGGCCTGAAGGGACTTTCAGATCTGAGAGCCCAACTAAGGTGGAAAGAGCAGCCCGTAGATTGGCCCTTGGGGTCAGGTGAGGTGCCAGACCAATGGAGGGAAGAGGGAAGATCAGGAACAGGAAGATCAGAAGTATAAAAGGCTGGGCCAAGACAAGCATAAAGAGGGGTGTTCAGGTGAGGTCAGGAGGGGATGAGGTGGTCCAAGAGACCGGGTGGAGGAAGGACGGTGGAGATGTGCATTGAGGAGATTGTGGTTGATGTTATTACAGATAAGGGGTTGATGGTAAGAGAAAATGGTACCAGATTGTGTGAGTCAGGCTGTGAGTGTTTGCTGGGTTGAGGGGGACTAGGTCTAGAGAGAGAGAGGGGAGGTGAGTGAAAGGACAGGTGAGATGAACAGTAGGGAGGCAAGAGGACAGAGGGGAGAGGAGAGCGGTGAAGAGCGGAATAGTGAGCAGAAGGGAGAGTAGAGGGGAGAAGGAAGAAGAGGAGAATATGTGAACATCAGATGAAAAGTCAAAGAGAGTGGGTGGATATAGGAAAGGGAGGACTAGGGAGAGAGAAGAGCATGAGGAGAAGCAGAGTGGAGAATAGGAACAGAAACATCAGGGAAAGCATCAGTAATTAAGCAATAAGTCCTGATGTGTGCGGGCATTACTGGTCAGGAAATTACCTAGTTACAGGTCCGCACCAAGCATTGGCCTTAACGTGGGCCCATGCGTACCTACCTGACTGTTAATGCCTACCCACAGAGCTGTTTATAGGCATTTGCACCCTAGCATGCTTTCTGGGGTGCTAATAGCTTTTTTTTAAGTTGAGAAACGTTGAGGTTGCCATTTCTCAACTTCAAAAAACTACCAAGAAAAAATGGACACCATGGACTTATGGGAAGGGCACTACACATAGTCCTATCTCCTTTTCCATGATGACCGTTGCCAGGAGGAGAAGTAGCAGGAAAGCAGGAGCTGCGTGAGCCGGCGGTGCCTGCAGGTAAGTGGGGCCTGTGTTGGGTTGGTGCTGGGAGGTATTGTGTAAGGTGGAAGCAGTGAGGCACGTGAGGGTGCATGAGGCAAAAAGATGGTGGCCTACTGCTTCTCAGGAGGCTCGGCAGGTGGGCAATACCATGAGGTAAAGCCTGCCTTCCGAGTGTCCTAATTCGCAGCGAGGTGCCATTCCTGCATACTAATGAGAAGTAGAATGTTCTATGTTAATGTGAAATTGCATGTGTTGTTTCTTGTGAATGCAAGAGAAGTGTCAATGAGATATGAATGTGATGATGTACATGATTTCACTGTAAGATACGTTGTTTCACTTTATACAGTGTTTTTGATACCCTTGAACTCTTCTTCTTACAATAAAAGCGTGATCTTAATTTGAAGATTTGCTTTAATGAGTTTGTTCTTTTATGTGTGCAAGGAATTGAGCCCAATTTACTGAGGTTCAATGTTTGTATATTCTGGACGTTTTGTTTATACATTGGCATGAAGACTTTAGTTCCAGTTAGACTTTAAGAAAAATGACTCAATGAGGCCTTCCTTTTTACTCCAGGTGGTCTCAGATTTCCAACTTTCTCAGAAGATACTGTTAGGGAGAATTCTCTGTTTAGGCTGAATTTCCTAACCTAGTGAGTCCCCCAGCAGCTTCGCTGGATTTCTGGAGTTTGTTTTTTTCTCCTGCCAAGAGCGAGACTCTTTTCTTCACACTCTTGGACATGATTTGAGGGGTTCCTTTGACTGTTAATGTGTTTTAGGGGCTATGGGGTCTTTTACTCCATAGGGTCTCATGTGTTTTTACTATGTGTGTTACACAGCACCCTCAGTGCAGTGACACAGGGGTGTCATAGTGACACCCCACCATAGACTCCATACCCTGGGACTGACTACTGTCTCCCAGGGCATGTAAAGTCACCATTGGCTTTACTAGTCCCAAATTATGAACAGAAACCAGTACAAACCATCATATTGTGGACGTACTGGTCGGGGCAATTTGATTGCCTCGGGGTCTGTTAGTCGAGGGGGCACGTCTCCGTCCTCCCTGATCGAGTTTTGGCTGGTGGCAGTGGATACTACTTTTTATATTCGACCGCAAATATATCTCTATGGGATTTTCCCATTGTTCGAGGCTACCAACTTTAATTATTTAATTCTCATAGCCTCGAACATACCGCCAGTTTATTTATTTAATATTAATTCGCCGGTTGGTATTTTTTGCCAGGACTCAATTCTAAAATGGCGTTTGTGTTCTCTTCTGTGACTCCAACCCAAATCGAGCCCTTTGTTCCACTTTTTTGGTGGGCTTCTCCACAGAAGCCTCCAAAAGTGGTGCCACTCTGTCTGGGTACCACATAGGGTGTGGGAGGGGGTTTAGGCACCCTGGACTGAGTTACCTTGGTAACTCAAGTCACACTCTTGTGTGATTGGCCCAAGTGGTGAGCCGGCCGGCTCACCACTTAGCATGTTTGATTGACAGCTAGGCTGAGTGAATGGGGGTGTGCTGCATAAAAGCAGGGCTTTTGTGACTGGAACTTTAGAAGTCGCCACAGGACCTGAGAATCCGACACGGGAGAAGCTGAACCGACCTGCTACGATGACACCACCGGTGGAGCCCTGCAGAACCGACTCACCACTTCCCGACGACAGAGAAGATCTCCCGGCTGGAGAGTCTTCTTCCCTTGACTGGTGGGCACAAGCAGTTTTACCTTCTTTTTCTCGCATCCCAGGACGTCTTGTGGCGAATTGCCCGTGCAAAGCACCCCGGCAACCGGATAGCCACTTACCACTGGACTGCGAATAAAAGGACCGCTTCTTTTAACTGAGAACTCTGCGGCTGGTTTCTTCCCTGGCAGTGCAACGGACTCCTGTCTTCCTCCCCGACGAGATCCTCTCTTCTCCCGGACGAAGCACCGACTTGCATCCGCTGCCAGGAACAACTGCCCCCGCTGGAGTATTCTCACCACTTTAAGGTACCGTGTCTGCAAGGCCTCCCTTTCTAAAGATTGCTACAAGGTAATAATAATCCCTTAACCTTCTGGACTGGGCTGGCCGCCTTGACCATCTAACTGGTCCCTTTCTTTTTTTCCAACTCTTTCTGAACCTTTTCAAGACTTTTTGTGCACTTTTCAACCGTGTGACCTTGGACACATTTCGTTCTGATCCTCTTAAAGTGGATCCGGCTTTCTGAACTCTAACTTCACAGTTTGACTCTGCCTTCCTCTCTTGCTTTGTTCTTTTGCAAGTGTTGGGATCTGTTTCAATTTATGCTCTGCCTTTCTCTCCCTTTTAAACCAAATGATTAGAGTGCCATCTGCGTTAAGCGCTCACCGCTGTCTGAAAATAAGTGGGGCTTTCCTTAAGACTTGTCTAATATCCTTTTAAGGGAGTGTATATCTTTTAGTGACCGTGTTTTTGAATTGCTTAATATTAGTACGTGTGTGTTTTATTAGATGTGGTTTTAAATAAATAATTATATCTCTTTTACACCAAGCTCTGGTCAGTGTTTGCTTGTTCTACCGTGTTCTTTTGACCTATTGTGAATACTCTGTATACTGCCTAACTCTTCTTGAGGGAAGTCTGACTGCTCAGCCACAGCTATCAAGTGAATCTGTTTGGTACAGACTGCTACCAAGTGGGTTTACTGCCAAACACCTGTAGTCTTAAATCTTTTTCAGTGGTCCCAGAGGGAACTGCACAGGTTTCTGCCTAACACTGGAGTACAGCGGTGGGAATTGTATTGAGTATACACTTTAGTGTGCTTTTTGAATACTTTAGGACAACTAACCACAAAGCTTAGCACTAAAAAGCTGATTTTCTAACTATGTCTGCTATGGAGAGTTATACCCTAGAATCATTGTCTGCCTAAACTGCTGATTGCTTAAAAGTATTGTGTAGACATAAGAATCTCTCGGAGAAGGGCAAGAAAATTGAACTTATAGAAAGATTGTTAGAAAACCAAAGTCTGGGTGGTACAGAGGAACCCCACCCCCATCCCCCCCTTCAAATATAGAAAACAGTGATGGTATTGATCTGAATCAAAGCCTTGATAATGAGTCAGAAGAGGAAAGTGAACCTAATGAAGTTAGCCACTCTGAGCATCTGTCTGCCTTACCTACTGTACCTACTGGGCCTATACCAGGTCCTACGTGTAACCCTGCTTATTTTGAACTTGAAAAAATGAAGCTTGAATTAGAGTACAAACGTTTTATTGCTCAATCTGAAAGAAACCAAGAGCTAGAGTTCAGAAGAATGAATGCCCAGGCTGAGCAGAAGCAAGCTGAGTTAAGACTCAGGGAAATAGAGCTTAATCATGAACTAGAAATGAAGAAGTTGTCTGTGTAAAATGCTTCTCTCTCCTCTGGTTCCTCTAGGAGTTCCAGTCCCAAAAGACCCCGGATGCCTAAGGAATTAGTGGGTATGTATGAACCTAGATTGGATGTGTTGGATTGGTTAAAAATGTTTGAGTATAATCATGGGCTCCAGGACATCACAGGGAATGAGTTACTTCCCTGGTTGTTCTCTAGGCTTCACCCTGTTGCAACTGATGTGGTAATGGAGTTGGGGGAGGTGGATAAGAAGGATTATGAATGTGTGAAAGTAGCTTTGATAGCTAGATTTGGGAAGACCCCTCCCCAGTACCTCAAGAGGTTTAGGACCCTCAAAAAGCATGATGGTACCCCTTGGGCTACCTGGGTGAGTGAAAGTTTGAAAAACTTAGAGGTATGTATTAAGGGTTACAGGGTTAACACTTATGAAGGAATGAAGAATCTTGTAATGTTGGAGTCAATTTATGATGCCTGCTCTCCTGAGCTCAGACAGCACTTGGCTGATTCAAAGGAATTGGATTCCAGAAAGTTAGCTAAGGCTGCTGACTTGTGGGTTGCCAACAGGGCCACTCACAATGATTCTGGGGCTACTCAGAAAAAGGATGAGGGAAAACAGCCAAGAAAGGACTCCAAAGAGAATTCTAATAATTCCAATTCCAAAGAGGGCCCCAAACAAAACCAAAAGGGCAAGCCACAAGGGAAACCAAATCAGGCTAGTGTACCTTCTGGTGCCAAACCAGAAGGAGGTAAGAACAAGCCACCATTCCAGAAAGCATTTGGTAAATGTTTTGTTTGTCGCTCTACTGACCATGTGAAAGGAGATCCCAGATGTAAGGGTAAACCTTCAGGGGTCCAGCTTGTCTCCTTAGCCTTCGCTCCAGAGGATGAAGTACAAATGGCAAGTGGAAACTTTCTATTGCTGGCTGATGAACCCATTGGAGTCTCAGCCAGTAATTCTTTAGTGTCTCTGGGTTTGTGGGAACAACAGAACTTATATGTCTATAATTCTATCCCAGATAATACTAAAGAGTATTATAAGGACAGTGTCCAGGTGAATGGTCAGGAGATTCCTGCCATTAGGGACACTGGGGCCAGCATAACTGTGGTGGACAAATCGTTTTTTCAGGCTGAGGATGTTGCAAAGGCACCCAAACGCCTCCCCAAGTTAGCTGGAGGGCCTGTGCAGATGCTTCCCCAATTACCAGTTCTCATCCAGTGTAATGACATGACTGTGAAGATACCCGTCAGCATACAATGTGAGGTGCCAGGAAGGGTTCTGTTGGGTAATGACTTGAAAACTCTTGGAGTAGTGTCACATACCCCCAGACCTCCTAGTAAAAGGTTACAGGAGCTCACCAGACCTGCAAGGGAGAGAACCATGAGAGGTGCTCCCAAGGAGATGATCAAGAAAGAGATCACTCCTGCTCCACTGGAGATGTCAGCTGCTGTCTCTAAGCAACCAGAAGAAAAAGGGAAACCTAAAACTTCTAAAAAGAACCTCACAGCAAGCACTCCAGTGCAGCCAACAAGGACTTCCCCTAGGTTGTCCAAAGTTACACCAGTAACTCCGCCTCCAGCTGAGGCTGAGAGGGAGGTACAACCCTGTGTGGTTGAACTAGACTCTGAAGAAGAGCTAGTGGAAGGCCAGGAACTCATTGGAGATCTGGTTCCTGTTGACCATCCTGAGCTGCAGTCTTTACTGGGGACAACAAACGACAGTTCTTGCAGTTAGCCCATGAGATTCCTTTGGCTGGTCACTTGAGTTTCAAGAAGACTAAGGAAAGGCTCTCACTCTACTTTTAGTGGCCAAAGATGGGGGCTGAAGTAGATAAGTACTGCAGGAGCTGCCACACCTGCCAGACTTCTGGTAAGGTTGGCTCCAAGAATGTGGCACCTTTAGTGCCTCTCCCTGTAGTGGGAGTCCCATTTGAGAGAGTAGGGATTGACATTGTTGGTCCCCTTGATCCTCCAACCTCCTCAGGCAACAGGTTTATACTTGTTGTAGTAGACCATGCTACTAGGTACCCTGAGGCAATTCCTATGAGGATTGTTACAGCTCTGGCTGTGGCTAAGGCCCTCCTTGGTATTTTTACCAGGGTTGGGTTTCCTATGGAAGTAATCTCTGACAGGGGGTCGAATTGTATGTCCCACTACATGAAAGCCATGTGGAAAACCTGCAGAGTTACTTACAAGTTCTCAACCGCATACCACCCTCAGACAAATGGGCTGGTTGAAAGGTTCAACCGAACCATGAAGAGCATGATGGGTGCTTTAGAGGACCCCTTAAAAGAAAGTGGGACCTTCTACTGCCATGCCTTCTCTTTGCTTATAGAGAAGTTCGTCAGGAGGGAGTAGGTTATTCTCCCTTTGAACTTCTTTATGGTCATCCGGTCAGAGGTCCATTGGCCCTGATCAAGGAGGGGTTGGAGAGTGCTCCTTCCCCGAAGCCAGTCAGAGTGACTGACTATGTGATAGGTCTCCAAAGGAGAATGACACAAATGGTGGCAGAAGCAAGTGATAACTTGAAAGCTGGACAAGCACTGGTCAAGCAATGGCATGACCAAAAGGCTAACATGGTTGAGTTTACTCAGGACCAGCTAGTTCTCATTATGATTCCAACAAGGCAGAGGGCCTTGCAAGACAAATGGATGGGACCCTTCAAGGTTGTGGGTAAACTTGGAGAGGTCAACGATCTGGTGGACTTTGGCAACCCCAAGGAAGCTCCAACAGTCTTCCACACCAACAGACTAAAAGCGTATGTCTCCAGACCTGATTTAGGAGCTTTGCTTCTAGCATCATCAGAGGAAGAAGAAGAGAGTGAAGCTCTTCCTGATCTCCTCAGAGGCTTACCTTTAGACGAAAAGATTGAAGGAGTAAATCTCTCTTCAAATCTGACACCTGAGCAACAGGAAGAGTGCAAATCTATGTTAAATCAGTTTGCCTCCCTGTTCTCACTTTCACCAGGCTTGACCCCTTGGGGACAGCATGACATACTCACTGGTGACTGTCTGCCAGGCAAAAGCAGAGGATATCAAATGTCAGAGAATGTAAGAACCCACATCAAAGGTGAGGTCAGCAAGATGCTTGATCTCGGGGTAATAGAGCCCTCTACTAGTCCATGGTCTAGCCCATTTGTGTTAGTACCAAAGGCAGGATCTAAAGAACTTAGATTCTGTGTGGATTACAGAGCTCTTAATGCAGTCACTAAGACTGATGCCCACCCTTTGTCAAGGACAGATGAGTTGGTGGATAGACTTGGTGCAGTCAAGTTCCTCAGCACATTTGACTTGGCGTCAGGCGATTGGCAAATAGCCCTGACAGACCATGCCAAGGAGAAAACTGTATTTTCTACCCCAGTTGGCTTATACCAGTTTAAGGTTATGCCTTTTGGATTGAAAAATGCACCTGCTACATTTCAAAGGATGGTAAACCAGGTTCTGAATGGGATGGAGGACTTCTGCATGGCATACTTGGATGACATAGCAGTGTTCAGCAATTCCTGGGAAGAACATGTGGACCACCTGAGATATGTTTTGCAGGCTCTTGGAAAGGCCAATCTGACCATAAAGGCAAGTAAATGCCAGATTGGACAGAGTAAAGTGGTCTACCATGGACATGAGGTAGGAGGTGGAGAAATAAGGCCTTTGCCCAGTGTTAGGGAGAATTCTCTCTTTAGGCTGAATTTCTTAACCTAGTGAGTCCCCCAGCAGCTTTGCTGGATTTCTGGAGTTAGTTTTTTTCCTCCTTCAAAGGATGAGACTCTTTTTCTCCCACTCTTGGACATGATTTATGGTACTCCTTTGACTGGTAATGTGTTTTATGGGCTATGGGGTCCTTTACTCCATAGGGTCTCATGTGTTTTTCCTATGTGTGTTACACAGCACCCTCCGTGCAGTAACACAGGGGTGTCATAGTGACACCCCACCATAGACTCCATACCCTGGGACTGGGTACTGGACTGGGACTGGGACTGGGACTGTCTCCAGGGCATGTAAAGTCACCATTGGCTTTACTAGTCCCAAATTATTAACAGAAACTAGTACAAACCATCATATTGTGGACGTACTGGTCAGGGCAATTCGATTGCCCCGGGGTCTGTTAGTCGAGGGGGCACGTCTCCGTCCCCCCTGATCGAGTTTTGGCTGGTGGCAGTGGAAACTACTTTTTATATTCGACCGTGAATATTTTCCTATGGGATTTTCCCATTGTTCGAGGCTACCAACTTTAATTATTTAATTCTCATAGCCTCGAACAAACCGCCGGTTTATTTATTTAATATTAATTCGCCGGTTGGTATTTTTTGCCAGGACTCGATTCTAAAATGGCGTTTGTGTTCTCTTCTGTGACTCCAACCCAAGTCAAGCCCTTTGTTCCACTTTTTGGCGGGCTTCTCCACAGAAGCCTCCAAAAGTGGTGCCACTCTGTCTGGGTACCACAGGGGGTGTGGGAGGGGGTCTAGGCACCCTGGACTAAGTTACCTTGGTAACTCAAGTCGCACTCTTGTGTGATTGGCCCAAGTGGTGAGCCGGCCGGCTCACCACTTAGCATGTTTGAGTGACAGCTAGACTGAGTGAATGGGGGTTTCATGCATAAAAGCAGGGCTTAGGGGACTGGAACTTCAGAAGTCGCCACAGGACCTGAGAATCCGACGAGGGAGAAGCTGAGCAAGACCTACCACGACGACACCACCGGTGGAGCCCTGCAGAACCGACTCACCACTTCCCGACGACAGAGAAGATCTCCCGGCTGGAGAGGCTTCTTCCCCTGACTGGTGGGCACAACCAGTTAACCTTTCTGTCTTTGCACCCCAGCCCGGTTTGTGGTCAAACTGCCTGTGCCAAGCACCCCGGCAGCCGGATAACCACTCACCACTGAACCGCGAATCACCGGACCGCTCCTTGTACCTGAGAACCTCCGCGGCTGGTTTCTTCCCTGGCAGTGCAACAGACTCCTGTCTTCCTCCACGACGAGATCCTCCCTGCCCCCGGACGAAGCACCGACTTGCACCCGCTGCCAGGAACAACTGCCCCCGCTGATGCATTCTCACCACTTTAAGGTACCGTGTCCGCCAGGCCTCCCTTTCTAAAGATTGCTACAAGGTAATAATAACCCCTTAACCTTCTGGACTGCGCTGGCTGCCTTGACCCTCTAACTGGTCCCTTTCTTTGGTCCAAATCCTTTTTGAACCTTTACAAGACTTTTGTGCACTGCAACCGTGTGACCCTGGACACATTTCGTTTGGATCCTCTGAAAGTGGATCCGGCCTCTTGAACCCTAACGTCACGGTTTTACTTTGCCTTCCTTCCTTGTTGTGTTCTTGAAAAAGTGTTGGGATCTGTTTCAACTTGTTCTCTGCTTTTCTCTCCCTTTTTAAAACAAATTATTAGAGTGCCATCTACGTTAAGCGCTCACCGCTGTCTGAAAATAAGTGGGGCTTTACTTAATACTTGTCTAATATTCTTTTAAGGGAGTGTATATCTTTTAGTGACTGTGTTTTTGAATTGCCTACTATTGGTTCCTGTGTGTTTTTCTAAATGTGGTTTTAAATAAATAATTATATCTCTTTTACACCGAGCCCTGATCAGTGTTTACTTGTGCTACTGTGTTCTCTTGACCTATTGTGAATACTCTGTATACTGCCTAACTCTTCTTGAGGGAAGTCTGACTGCTCAGCCACAGCTACCAAGTGAATCTGTGTGGTACACACTGCTACCAAGTGGGTTTACTGCCAAACACCTGTAGTCCTAAATCCTTTGCAGTGGTCCTAGAGGGAACTGCACAGGTTTTTGCCTAACACTGGTGTACAGCAGTGGGATTTGTATTGAGTATACATTTTAGAGTGTGGCAGAACAAGTCACAAGTCCACAGCGCTTGTAAAACAATATATGGGATCAAACACAAGGCTGCAGGTATCTGGATGATGTGGGTACACTGCCAATGTACATCCACAAGGCAAGTTACGGAAAACAAAAGTGGTTCCAGTCTCTCTGCGCCAAGAAATTGAAATTTATTGGAGATGTGAGGAAATGCCTAACACGTGTTTCAAGCTGAGTAAAACTCTTCGTCAGAGGCTTACATAATGTAAGAAATTCCATGCAAAATAACACATAATGGTTACATGATTGATAAAGTAATTCATACAGAAACCAAGGCACAAGAGCAAGGGAAAGAACCCATCGCAGATTGCGACCACAATTAGCACATGGAAGATATATACAAAAAACAAAATTGTGTAAAGTTACCACAAATTGTCCAATTCCATATGTAGCACGTTAGCAGAGTTGCAATTGAGGGGAGAAAAGAAAAAAAGAGGGGGAAAAACAAAGCACAGTTTTAAAATCAAAGAATGACCTGAGCACCGCAGTCAAGTACCAACAAAAGCTAATCCGTCTTAAGTAAAAAGACTCCTATTGGTGCCCAAAGAAAAATCTAATAAGGATTTACCTTGAATTACAGCAAGATCTTCATAATTGTAAAGTTGGCCAATGCCAGGTAAATGTCTGAAAATAAACCCAATACATGATTATTGCTAATTATTGCTAAAAAATGCACGGACAAAAAATTAAGCAGAGGCGATAGTAATTAGATGACAAGCATACCTCAGACTGCCTCGCAATTGCTTTTGTTGGTACTTGACTGCGCTGCTCAGGTCATTCTTTGATTTTAAAACTGTGCTTTGTTTTTCCCCCTCTTTTTTTCTTTTCTCCCCTCAATTGCAACTCTGCTAACGTGCTACATATGGAATTGGACAATTTGTGGTAACTTTACACAATTTTGTTTTTTGTATATATCTTCCATGTGCTAATTGTGGTCGCAATCTGCGATGGGTTCTTTCCCTTGCTCTTGTGCCTTGGTTTCTGTATGAATTACTTTATCAATCATGTAACCATTATGTGTTATTTTGCATGGAATTTCTTACATTATGTAAGCCTCTGACGAAGAGTTGTACTCAGCTTGAAACACATGTTAGGCGTTTCCTCGCATCTCCAATAAATTTCAATTTCTTGGCGCAGAGCGACTGGACCACTTTTGTTTTCCGTACATTTTAGAGTGCTTGTTGAACACTTTAGGACAACTAACCACAGAGTTTAGCACTAAAAAGCTGCTTTTTCTAACTATGTCTGCTATGGAGAGTTATACCCTAGAATCATTGTATGCCAAAACTGCTGATTGCTTAAAAGTATTGTGTTGACATAAGAATCTCTCTGAGAAGGGCAAGAAAATGGAACTTATAGAAAGATTGTTAGAAAACCAAAGTCTGGGTGGTACAGAGGAATCTACCCCCCCCTCCCCAGCAAATGTAGAAAACAGTGATGGCATTGATCTGAATCAAAGTCTTGAGAATGAGTCAGAAGAGGAAAGTGAACCCAATGAAGTTAGCCACTCTGAGCCTCTGTCTGCCTTACCTACTGTACCTACTGGGCCCATACCAGGTCATACATGTAACCCTGCTTATTTTGAACTTGAGAAAATGAAGCTTGAATTAGAGTACAAACGTGTTTTAGCTCAATCTGAAAGAAACCAAGAGCTAGAGTTCAGAAGAATGAATGCCCAGGCTGAGCAAAAGCAAGCTGAGTTAAGACTCAGAGAAATAGAGCTTAATCATGAATTGAAAATGAAAATAATGTCTGTGAACAATGCTTCTCTCTCCTCTGGTTCTTCTAGGAGTTAGTTCCAGTCCCAAAAGACCCCTGATGCCTAAGGAATTAGTGGGTATGTATGAACCTAGATTGGATGTGTTGGATTGGTTGAAAATGTTTGAGTATAATCATGGGCTCCAGGACATCACAGGGAATGAGTTACTTCCCTGGTTGTTCTCTAGGCTTCCCCCTGTTGCAACTGATGTGGTAATGGAGTTGGGGGAGGTGGATAAGAAGGATTATGAATGTGTGAAGCTAGCTTTGATAGCTAGATTTGGGAAAACCCCTCCCCAGTACCTTAAGAGGTTTAGGACCCTCAAAAAGCATGATGGTACCCCTTGGGCTACCTCGGTGAGTGAAAGTTTGAAAAACTTAGAGGGATGGATTAAGGGTTACAGAGTTAACACTTATGAAGGAATGAAGAATCTTGTAATGTTGGAGTCAATTTATGATGCCTGCTCTCCTGAGCTCAGACAGCACTTGGCTGATTCAAAGGAATTAGATTCCAGGAAATTAGCTAAGGCTGCTGACTTGTGGGTTGCCAACAGGGCCACTCACAAGGATTCTTGGGCTACTCAGAAAAAGGATGAGGGAAAACAGCCAAAAAAGGACTCCAAAGAGAATTCTAATAATTCCAATTCCAAAGAGGGCCCCAAACAGAACCAAAAGGGTAAGCCACCAGGGAAACCAAATCAGGCTAGTGTACCTCCTGGTGCCAAACCAGAAGGAGGTCAGAACAAGCCACCATTCCAGAAAGCATTTGGTAAATGCTTTGTTTGTGGCTCTACTGACCATGTGAAAGGAGATCCCAGATGGAAGGGTAAACCTTCAGGGGTCCAGCTTGTCTCCTTAGCCTTCGCTCCAGAGGAGGAAGTCCAAATGGCAAGTGGAAACTTTCTATTACTGGCTGATGAACCCATTGGAGTCTCAGCTAGTGTTTCTTTAGTGTCTCTGGGTCTGTGGGAACAACAGAACTTAGATGTCTATAATTCTATCCCAAATAATACTAAAGAGTATTGTAAGGACAGTGTCCAGGCGAATGGTCAGGAGACTCCTGCCATTAGGGACACTGTGGCCAGCATAACTGTGGTGGACAAATCGTTTTTTCAGGCTGAGGATGTTGCTAAGGCACCCAAACGCCTCACCAAGTTAGCTGGAGGGCCTGTGCAGATGCTTCCCCAATTACCAGTTCTCATCCAGTGTAATGAAATGACTGTGAAGATACCTGTCAGCATACAAAGTGAGGTGCCAGGAAGGGTTCTGCTGGGTAATGACTTGAAAACTCTTGGAGTAGTGTCACAGACCACCAGACCTCCTATTAAAAGGTTACAGGAGCTCATCAGACCTGCAAGGGAGAGAACCATGAGAGGTACTCCCAAGGAGATGTTGAAGAAAGAGATCACTCCTGCTCCACTAGAGATGTCAGCTGCTGTCTCTAAGAAACCAGAAGCCAAGGGGAAACCTAAGACTTCAACAAGAAACCAGTAGTCAGCACTCCAGTGCAGCCAACAATGACTTCCCCAAGGTTGTCCAAAGTTACACCCGTTACCCCCCCTCCAGCTGAGGCTGAGAGGGAGGTACAACCCTGTGTGGTTGAACTAGACTCTGAAGAAGAGCTAGTGGAAGGCCAGGAACTCATTGGAGATCTGGATCCTGTTGACCATCCTGAGCTGCAGTCTTTACTGGCAGAAGGTGGACCCAACAGGGCAGACTTCAGTAAGGGACAGAGAGAATGTCCAACTCTGGAAGGTCTTCGCCACCAGGCAGATGCTCAGGCTGAAGGGCAAGAGCCTGGGAAATATAGGTTACACTGGGAAGATGGCCTCTTCTACAGTGAACCAACCGAGTCTGCACCTGGGGACAACAAACGACTTGTAGTACCCCAAGAGAGCAGACCACAGTTCTTGCAGTTAGCCCATGAGATTCCTTTGGCTGGTCACTTGAGTTTCAAGAAGACTAAGGAAAGGCTCTCACCCTACTTCTATTGGCCAAAAATGGGGGCCGAAGTAGATAAATACTGCAGGAGCTGCCACACCTGCCAGACTTCTGGTAAGGTTGGCTCCAAGAATGTGGCACCTTTAGTGCCTCTCCCAGTTGTGGGAGTCCCATTTGAGAGAGTAGGGATTGACATTGTTGGTCCCCTTGATCCTCCAACTTCCTCAGGTAACAGGTTTATACTTGTTGTAGTAGACCATGCTACTAGGCACCCTGAGGCAATTCCTATGAGGACTGTTACAGCTCCGGCGTGGCTAAGGCCCTCCTTGGTATTTTCACCAGGGTTGGTTTCCTAAGGAAGTAATCTCTGACAGGGGGTCAAATTTTATGTCCCACTACATGAAAGCCATGTGGAAAACCTGCGGAGTTACTTACAAGTTCTCAACCGCATACCACCCTCAGACAAATGTGCTGGTTGAAAGGTTCAACAGAACCATGATGAGCATGATAGGTGCATTAGAGGACCCCCTTAAAAGAAAGTGGGACCTTCTACTGCCATGCCTTCTCTTTGCTTATAGAGAAGTTCGTCAGGAGGGAGTAGGTTATTCTCCCTTTGAACTTCTCTATGGTCATCCATTCAGAGGTCCATTGGCCCTGATCAAGGAGGGGTTGGAGAGTGCTCCTTCCCCCAAGCCAGTCAGAGTGACTGACTATGTGATAGGTCTCCGCAGGAGAATGTCGCAAATGATGGCAGAAGCAAGTGATAACTTGAAAGCTGGACAAGCATTGGTCAAGCACTGGCATGATCAAAAGGCTAACATGGTTGAGTTTAATCAGGACCAGCTAGTTTTCATTATGATTCCAACAAGGCAGAGGGCCTTGCAAGACAAATGGATGGGACCCTTCAAAGTTGTGGGTAAACTTGGAGAGGTCAACTATCTGGTGGACTTGGGCAACCCCAAGGAGGCTCCACCAGTCTTCCACACCAACAGACTAAAAGCGTATGTCTCCAGACCTGATGTAGGAGCTTTGCTTCTAGCATCATCAGAGGAAGAAGAAGAGAGTGAAGCTCTTCCTGATCTCCTCAGAGGCTTCCCTTTAGACGAAAAGATTGAAGGAGTAAATCTCTCTTCAAATCTGACACCTGAGCAACAGGAAGAGTGCAAATCTATGTTGAATCAGTTTGCCTCCCTGTTCTCACTTTCACCAGGCTTGACCCCTTGGGGACAGCATGACATACTCAAGCAGAGGATATCGAATGTCAGAAAATGTAAGAACCCACATCAAAGGTGAGGTCAACAAGATGCTTGATCTCGGGGTAATAGAGCCCTCTACTAGTCCATGGTCTAGACCAGTTGTGTTAGTACCAAAGGCAGGATCTAAAGAACTTAGATTCTGTGTGGATTACAGAGCTCTTAATGCAGTCACTAAGACGGATGCCCACCCTTTACCAAGGACAGATGAGCTGGTGGATAGACTTGGTGTAGCCAGGTTCCTCAGCACATTTACTTGACGTCCGGCTATTGGCAAATAGCCCTGACAGACCATGCCAAGGAGAAAACTGCATTTTCTACCCCAGTTGGCTTATACCAGTTTAAGGTTATGCCTTTTAGATTGATAAATGCACCTGCTATGTTTCAAAGGATGATAAACCAGGTTCTGAATGGGATGGAGAACTTCTGCATGGCATACTTGGATGACATAGCAGTGTTCAGCAATTCCTGGGAAGAACCTGTGGAGCACCTGAGATATGTTTTGCAGGCTCTTGGAAAGGCCGGTCTGACCATAAAGGCAAGTAAATGCCAGATTGGACAGAGTAAAGTGGTCTACCTTGGACATGAGGTAGGAGGTGGAGAAATAAGGCCTTTGCCCAGTAAGATTGAAGCTGTGCAAAATTGGACAACAACTACTACTTAGACCCAGGTGAGAGCCTTCTTAGGTCTCACTGGGTATTACAGGAATTTCATTGAGAACTATGGGTCCATAGCTTCTCCACTGAATGTCATCTCCTCTCCTAAATTCCCTAAAAAGGTTAGATGGAATGAGGAATGCAATCAGGCCTTTGAAACCCTGAAAAAGGCTCTTTGCCAAACCCCAGTACTCAGAGCTCCTGACTATCACCAAACTTTCATTGTGCAAACAGATGCTTCAAATGTAGGAATAGGTGCAGTCCTCAGTCAACTGGATGGGAAAGGTAGGGAGCACCCCATTTGCTTCATCAGCAGAAAGCTGAAGGATCCTGAGACAAGGTGGGCAACAATCGAAAGAGAATGCTTTACTATTGTGTGGGCACTGAAGAAGTTTAGGCCATACTTGTATGGTTCTACTTTTGTCATTCAGACTGACCACCAACCCTTGAGATGGTTAATCCAAATGAAAGGGGAAAATCCAAAACTATTGAGACGGTCAATCTGCCTTCAAGGGTTTGATTTCACCATTGAGCACAGGTCAGGGTGTCACCATCAAAATGCGGATGGACTCTCTAGGATGTATGTCATCGACTAGAGGTATGAGGTTCATCTACGAGTGGATTAAATCCTCCTGTCCCTTAATCTGGGGGGGGGGCGAGTGTTAGGGAGAATTTTCTCTTTAGGCTGAATTTCCTAACCTAGTGAGTCCCCCAGCAGCTTTGCTGGATTTCTGGAGTTTGTTTTTTTCCTCCTGCCAAAAGTGAGACTCTTTTTCTCCCACTCTTGGACATGATTTATGGTATTCCTTTGACTGGTAATGTGTTTTATGGGCTATGGGGTCCTTTACTCCATAGGGTCTCATGTGTTTTCCTATGTGTGTTACACAGCACCCTCCGTGCAGTAACACAGGGGTGTCATAGTGACACCCCACCATAGACTCTATACCCTGGGACTGACTACTGTCTCCCAGGGCATGTAAAGTCACCATTGGCTTAACTAGTCCCAAATTATTAACAGAAACCAGTACAAACCATCATATTGTGGACGTACTGGCCGGAGTCTGTTAGTCGAGGGGGCACGTCTCCGTCCCCCCTGATCGAGTTTTGTCTGGTGGCAGTGGAAACTACTTTTTATATTCGATCGCAAATTTTTTCCTATGGGATTTTCCCATTGTTCGAGGCTACCAACTTGAATTATTTAATTCTCATAGCCTCAAACATACCGCCGGTTTATTTAATTAATATTAATTCTCCGGTTGGTATTTTTTGCCAGGACTCAATTCTAAAATGGCGTTTGTGTTCTCTTCTGTGACTCCAACCCAAGTCGAGCCCTTTGTTCCACTTTTTGGCGGACTTCTCCACAGAAGCCTCCAAAAGTGGTGCCACTCTGTCTGGGTACCACAGGGGGTGTAGGAGGGGGATTTAGGCACCCTGGACTGAGTTACCTTGGTAACTCAAGTCGCACTCCTTTGTGATTGGCCCAAGTGGTGAGCCGGCCGGCTCACCACTTAGCATGTTTGATTGACAGTTAGGCTGAGTGAATGGGGGTGTGCTGCATAAAAGCAGGGCTTTTGGGACTGGAACTTTAGAAGTCACCACAGGACCTGAGAATCTGACGAGGGAGAAGCTGAGCCGACCTGCTACGACGACACCACCGGTGGAGCCCTGCGGAACCGACTCACCACATCCCGACCTCAGAGAAGATCTCCCGGCTGAAGAGTCTTCTTCCCCTGACTGGTGGGCACAACCAGTTTACCTTCTTTTTCTCGCATCCCAGGACGTCTTGTGGTCGAATTGCCCGTGCCAAGCACCCTGGCAACCGGATAGCCACTTACCACTGGACCGCAAATAAAAGGACCGCTCCTTTTAACTGAGAACTCCGCGGCTGGTTTCTTCCCTGGCAGTGCAACGGACACCTGTCTTCCTCCCCGACGAGATCCTCTCTTCCCCCGGATGAAGCACCGACTTGCATCCGCTACCAGGAACAACTGCCCCTGCTGGAGTATTCTCACCACTTTAAGGTACCGTGTCTGCCAGGCCTCCCTTTCTAAAGATTGCTACAAGGTAATAATAATCCCTTAACCTTCTGGACTGGGCTGGTTAGTCAAGGTCACAGTCCCATGCAAAGTCACGTGCGGCCAGCTACTAGCATATGCCCAGCAAGGCCTACCGTCATTGAAGGAAGCACGAGTTAGTATATGGCTGCTCTTGTGCAGTGATGCAATCCAACGTTCCCTTGGAGTTGGAGAAGGTTCCTACACCGGCTCGGTGTAAACAGTCATGCTAAAAGCGCCGAGAAAAGCTTGTAAAGCAGAGGCCTCGACCGTGTTCCCTTTTAGCAGGAACGCGACCATTGTGGTGGCCATCTTGGGTGAGTATCGTGGGTGGAATGGTTGTTTGTCGAAATACTGGAGACTATCCCATTCAAGGGGAAAGTCACAGAAGGCAATTCAAAGGAATAATAACAATAGGGTAAGAAAATGTAACAAAAAGGGCAATAAATGAAGGAGGAAGGGGTGAAGGAAGGGGGGATGCAGTGGAAACTTAAAAGATGAAGGGATCAAAATTTAAAGAGAAGGGACGAGTCAGGTGGGGAGCAACGCTGGCCACTGTAGATCCTCTTTCAGACCATGGATTTGCATGTGTAAGCACAAGATCCATCATTGTTCTAGCTGCCAAAGCCTAGTGGGCAGCGAGAAAACTTGTCTGTCATGTTTGAGTTGATCAATCACCCACCACTGTATGTCCTCGGCTGAGTGATACTTGGCCAAATAGTGTCCAACGAGGGGGGCAGATTGCATCCGATACCTTAACCTTGATCTGTGCTCGGTGATGCATGTGCCGACTTTACGGCAGGTAAAGCGTGGTGCGAGAGACCCCGGGACAGAGGCTGGAGGTGCGCAAGCAATCCCTACCTGGCTTCATATATGGCAAACCGCTGACAGTCTCCTGAAGGGTCAAGAGTGCCTCCAACCTCCTCCTCCTCATACCAGTGGGGAAGAAAAGCCCACTGGCCACCAGGGAAGGGTCTGGGACCATGTGCACCATAACATTGGAGAGGAGAAGCCCACTTTCCTCCACAGAAGGGTCTGGGATCCTGTCTACCATAACAGTGGAAAAGAAGAGACCACTGGCCATACAAGAAGGGTCAGGAACCGCCAACAGAAGTAAAGCAACGCATAGAGGAAGTCTGCCTCATTATAGTGGCAGAGATATGTCCACTAGTTACAAGAGAAGGGTCTGGGACCCGAATGTGAATGAACAAAACGCACAAAGGATTCTTCTTTGTCACAGTGGTAAAGAGGAGACCACTAGTAACCAGAGAATGATCTGGGATCCTAACAATATTTGAGACATTGTTGAAAACAAGTCACAGAGACAAAGTGAATATCAAGCTGGAAGCAGTAAGAAGGAACTCTATTAAGCTATACCAGGAGAAGGTAATCATTCTCACGGTACCAAAGTAGACGTTGTGATAGAGACGCCAGGGAAAGGGAGTCATTTTCCCTGGCCTTGTGTTGAACTGTGCCAAAGCAGACCAAGAGAAGGGGGGCATTCTTTTGGTCCTGAGCTGAGAGTTGAGGTTAAGAAGCCAAGGGAGGGGAGTTATTCTCCCTGGCCTTGTTGTGAATGGTACCAGGCCGTACCAGCGCAAGGGAGTCCACCCCCCTGGTTCTGTTGGAAATTGTACAACACCACACCATTCTCCTGGAAAGAACATTGTGTGAATACTGTTTGAAACTTGCAAGCCCGGGGAAGGGAGTCATTCCCCCTGATATATTTGTTTTGAAGGAACATTTCGTTGAACCCCATCCAAGAATGAGGAGAATGGGCCCATTCTCCTTTAAGAAAGAACTTTCTGTTAGTTGTCTTTTTAATTGCAGTCTTTTCAGTTGTAGTGTGAGGGACAGAAGTAGGCTTTGACACAGGACAGAGGAGTTTACTTTGACGGACGTTCTGACAGACCCTTTTAGCATTTGTTTTTAGGCAGGAAAAATCCCTCTTAGAAGTTAGGGATATGTAAGGAAGGCATGGTATCAAACACTAAGACAGACACAAGTGACCACAGTTCAAGGGTGTTTATTGAACTTCAATTGGGTTTGAAAAACGCCCATCTAATCCTAAATCTAAAGATGAGAGCAAGCTATGAATCATCAAATAATAATAACGCTGTTTTAGTAATGCCTTGTCAAAATAAAAGGGCCTATATTAATAAACCTATTGCCAATCCTTACTTCTAAATACAAATAGTGTGGGAAACAATATTTGTGCAAAGGAAAATTGTTAAAGTAATGATATGTAAGGATATTCAAGCCATTGGCTTCTCTCCCCCATGTTTTCGGCATGGGACAAGGCGGTATACTCGAGCTTAGCACAGTCTCTGGCTTCTCTAGCATGAGGATGCAGTTCAAAGCTTCAACATCAGGGCCTTCTGTGCCAAAGTCTCTTTGGCATTCAAAGTCTATTATTTCAGAGGTCCTTATGCAACACAACAAACATCAAAGTTCCTTTCTTCATACGATTTCACATGTACAAATTCTCGGGGTGATTTCCTGTTCACCACGAGTCCCCCTCTGCCTGGCTCAGACCCACTTTAACACAAAACCTTCAATTGGTCTCCCTCTGCCGGGCTCGGACCCAATTCACATACTTTTCCAAACTTTCTCTATTTCATCAAATTCGAAGACGTTCCACAGAGCGCAGGATTTTGCTTGACCCGTCGCAGGACCACTTTGATTCACATATATTAGTTTACTTTCAGTTGGTCTCTCTCTGCCGAGCTCGGACCAAATGTATCTACTGTTATTACTTCTCAGCTGGCTACCTTACAGAGACCTTCGATTGAGCACCCACGTGGAGCCGGACCACTCCGTCAAAGGCATTGTAGCTTGCTTTAAAGTTTAATCACTCATCAGCAGTTTAACTTCACTTGAATCTCTTATCACACATGTTTCAAAAATGTTTGTTCCAGCGCTCACCACACGATGTTGCTACTTGCAACTTTGGCTTCAAAACAGACCGGTCTTGCATCGGTCTCCCCAACTCACCGGCTCTGTTTACTTCACTGATGCTGCTTTGTTCTTGGAGCCAAGGACAGTGCCGCGGCGGCTGGTGATTCTTCCCGCCTTGATTACTGAAGTGGGAGGGTCCCGGGTATCTGTGACACACAATGCAGGATTCTTTAGCCTGGTTTCCTGGTTGTTCGCTTTCTATTCTCGAGGTCTCTGGAAAGTAATGGTTTCCTCCTGTGCTTTGCCTCACTCAGAGTGTGCTCGCGTGCTCCACCTTATATCGTGTGGGGAAGTGCACTGGAAGACAGGTGTGAGTGATTGGCGATAATTGCCTGACCTTGCCTAGCATAGTATTGGTACACGGCTCGGATGTTAGTCTGTTTTCCTTTGTAGAGGGCTGTCCGTGAGAAATTGTTTGTGTTGTAAAGGGGGGGGGGTGCAGAGTTCCCAAATATGCCACTGGGTAGAATGGGGTAAAGGTGTTACAGGGAAGGGGATACCACGTCTCACCATCCAGTGTCCCACTCCCCAAAGACCCCTCACCCAGGTGATCCTCCCGCACTGGTCCACCACCAGGAACTGGATCCAAAAGCGATGGCTGTGCCCAGGCCACCTGGATGACAGATCCCTGGGGACAAGTGGGTGAGCACCCTTCTGGTTTCTCACAGATAGTAAGGATTCTTTTCACTTCAAAATAAAAGTCTATAACCAAATTAATGCCATCTTTGTATCAGCATCCTTCTTCGACACTCTTACAATGGACACTATCTTTGTCTTGCAGATTCCTTATTGATCCTGCCTACTACCCTGCCGTGTGTGTGGGCGTGATCACTTGAATTCTTGATTCTGTCTCATCATCAAGGCAGTTCTATTCTTCAATTGGTCTGTGTGGAGTAGGGAAAATTGGGTGAAACTGAGCTAAGGGGAAATCACTGACACCAAATATATACCTGAGAAATCACTTCCTGCGCCTGTTTGGCACAATGGTGTAGTGACGGAGTTGGACTAGAAGCAACGCCGCACTGGCGGCAGGGTTAATATTTGTTTGCTTTGTCCGGCAATTTTAAAAGATAGGAAGTCAGTGGAAAGTAGATTGTGTCCTTCAGAAAGCGCATTAGCAAAATTAAGCCATTTGTTTTCACCACTTTTATATTTCTGTGAAAAGGATCATGTTTCTTATTTGTTTTTAGATTACGAATATCGTTCAAATGGATGGTACGAGCTTTTTCTGGATACTTAGCTACTGACCAGCTCCTGCTTTTATGGGATAGAATTTTAGGATACAACTCACTGGAAATTCTTGCAGGTAATTAAAGGGATGTACATTCTGTGTTACACAAATGATGAGTTTTTAAACTGTTCTTTTTTTGTCTGCAGATTAGCAGTTTGCATGGAAATCAGTAATGCACCAGATAATTGAATGGAGTTAATAATTATAGCAAAGTTACAAGGGTTTCCAACGGATCAGATTTATAGTCCTATATTTCATACTTCAGCCACAGGTTTCTTTGAATTGGCACCTAATTTGGGTTAGAAGGAAACATTGGTAGCACTAATGTATCTCATGACAGTATCTTATTTTTTTTAAAACATTCTCTATTGTAGCACTTGGTTCAGAGCATTACATCATTCATTTGCAAAAAATACAACCATGCAAGTCAGTAGAAAGCATACAAACACAACAGTACATGGTCATTGCCTGTGATGTGACATTTACAAATGATCCGAGCAGTCCCATACATGGGCCGGGGCGGGATCTAGATGAAAAACACACAGTTAACATTAAACAGGTGATCAGAAGGACACATTTAGTCCAATAGGGGGTCCACGGCATTGCACGCTAAGTAGGCCTTAAAGGTCAGCCATATGTCATTTGGGCGACTCACTGCTGGTTGCATACTGATCCATTGCTCTTCAGTGTCACTAGCCCAAGCAAGGGCTAGTGACACTGAAGGCAGTTGGTGGTACAATGGACTTTGATTAGTGCAGTAGCAAACATCGCATAGCAAGCAACAAACATAAGTTCACTAGTTTCCGACACCCACCACCCCCACTACGGTCTTCGAACACATGAAAAAGCCATTGCATAGGTGTGACATCCAACTTGACATCCGTCATGTCAGTGAGAATAGTGCAGACATCTTTCCAATAACCATCTAACAGGGGCCAGCTCCATACCATGTGAATGTACCCAGCGTCCACCCCCCCTCAACTCCCCAACATCTAGGACAACTGCCCTCAGCCGCTGGGGAAAACAGCTTCAGTTTAGCTGGCGAATAATGGCATCTATGTAGAACTTTGAGCTGAATCAAGTGGAATCTAGAGTTAAAGGAGACCTCTACAGTGTGCATACACATAACCCTCCAAGTGTCATCTACAATCTCAAGGTCCTTGTCCTTCTCCCACTTAGATTGTAGTTTTGGCAGAGGCTGCAGTATGCAGTCCTATATCAGCCGATATAAAGAGGAAACCATACACCGGGAGCTATAAGCTTCTATAATATACCATACTAAGGGGTCGTTCTCATGCTTCACCGGGAAGCTCTCCCAGCGGCTCCTAAAAACCCTCCAGACACCAATGTACTGCAGCCTGTGCAAGGATTTATACTGCGTCAGTGTAGGGATGTCATCAGCAGAAATAAAGTTCCCATTCAGAAATATGTTTCCCAACATACTAAATCCATTTTGAGCCCAGCGGCACTCAGTGACCGCATCCACCCATGGTAACGCCGGATTGCCATTCCACAGCGAGAAGTTGGTTTGGTAGGGATGTATGATTCCCAACAGTCTCCATGTTTTGCACCAAGCTAGAGAGGTAATACTTGCAGGGTCAATGGGACAAGGAGCTACCAGCACTGGGGCACCACCAAAGATCGAAGATCTCGCTTGACAAAATCATAATTGATGCACCGAAATTAAACAGTGTGAAAATTAGTGCCTTGTGGTATGCGGACGATCTTGTCTTAGTATCAAAAACACCTAGTGGCTTACGTAACCTTCTGTCAGCTCTTTGTTATTACTTTAAAGAAGAAGAATTGATAGTAAACACTGGTAAAACACAGATTGTCACATTTGTTCCTAAAGGTTTACGCAAGCATTTGCTAGAATGGCAAATCGAGGGTATCCCCATAAAGATGGTTCCAAATTATGTTTATTTGGGTCTTATTTTTGATGGCTGTCCTGCACTAGAATCGCATCTGAAAAAAATTAAACAGAAGCTAACTATGGCGATTTGTCAAACGCGGTTCATTGTTTCAAAATATGGTAAATTTTCAATCAAGGCTGCCATTACATATTGGAACCAGAATTTTGTAGCAACTATCCTTTATGGTCTTCAAACGCAAATTATTCCCATAAGTTTTCTTAATTTATTAGAAGCCAAGTTCTGGCGTGCAATTTTACATCTACCACAACGTGTCCCTGGTGCGTTACTGCGCTATGAACTAGGCTTAATTTCATTAATGGCCCTACATAACTGGCGATTATGTGCCTTATTTCGTAAATGCTTGCTATCCATACGTGACAATTCTACATTATCCTCCATTTCCAGTTATCTACTCAACTCATCAGAAACATTTCCAAAAAATTGGTCTACAAGTATTTTGAGGCTTATGGTGAATACTGTTATATCACTTGATCTTCTCGTGTTCCATCCGGAACAAGCAAAGAAGAAAGTGTATATGATGGACTGGATTGACACTAGAGCTCAATGCTTAACTTACAAAGACATTGATTCTGCAATATTTGGCCCTAAAGGATACAGAGACATTGCATCCTATCTATGTTTGGCTCCATCTGCTGCTATTAGAACTGCTACCTTACGGTTGCCACTTAACATCTGGCCCAATAAGAAGGAAGCAAATTTCCTCAGATCTTAATTGGTGCAGGTTTTGTAAAAATGCCGCAATTGTCGAAACTCTGCAACATATAATATTGGACTGTCCGGCCCTCACGAGTTTGAGAAGTGTTCATTTTGTGAATCATTTTGCGTATTTTGCACAAATTGACCCGAGAAATAGATGGGCCGCCTTGGCAGCAACTGAATGTATGAGCATAAGAATTGCCACTATTAATTTTTTAAAGGCTTTGAATATGGAATGAAATTGGTGTTACACTGTCTGTTTTATAATGATGAATTTGTCTGTAGATATTTTATTACATTGTGAAAATATTTTACTGATTTTGGCAATATATGAATTTAACTGAATGATTCTTTTTTCTATTGTGAATTTGAAGTATCTTTTAATGTTTATGTTTATGAATTTCTCTATGTAAAAAAATTGAAAAAGTTGATATAAATTCAACTATATTCAATAATAAATAATAATAAAAAAAAAATAAAGATCTCGCTCGCCCATCGAGTGTTGTTCAAGCTGAACATGAGGAATAGTCGCCATCTCTGTAATCCAAAACGATGCATACTACGCCAGTACTACCAACCAATATAGCTGAAAATAAGGTGCAGCAAACCCACCCCTCGCATACGGCATAGTGAGGATGTCCCACTTAAGGCTCTGATAGTAGAAGCTAGCTCTTGTCATGATGCCTACCCCCGGGGACCCAGACCAAGTCCAGCAACCCCGGAAGCAGGCATCAAGTTACCCCAAGCAAGCCCAACACCCCCCGCTAGGGGCTTTTTGGGTGCAGTCCTGGCGCCTATGGCGCCAGGCTTATATGGAGAGTCAGTCCTGGCGCCATAGGCGCCAGGCTCATAGATTAAAACTTACCTGATGCAGACCATGCTGCAAACTTATCTGATGCAGACCATGCTGCAAGAGCTCCAAGCCAAACAAGGCTTGGAAGGGACTATTTTACCTAGGGACTATTTTTTTACTCGGGTGGGGCTGGGGAGGAATACTTACCTGGGACTACTTTGGAGGCTATTTAAACCACGCCCGAAGAGCAGCACATTGTGAAAATATTTTACTGATTTATTCTGCATCCAGCAGCATAACGCTCACCGTGCCTGCAAGTCTGCATCCAGTCTTCTGCCACGCCCGCCTCGAGTTTGGAGCTCCTAGAAAAAGGGAGAAAGAAGGAGAAAAGGTTAGAACAAGAGCAATACCTTTGATCCTTACCTGAATTCCCAATTCATCGCGCCTTCGAGCTGGAAGAAAGAAGTTATTTTATGCGCGTCGCCTCGCCTGCTGCAGCGCCGCGCTGAACTCACCGGCCTTCGCAGCATCTTCACATTTCACCGCATCCTCCTGCATGTTCCCGCCGCACTCCGGCACCTAAGGAGAAGACAAGAACAGCAAGGTGAGCCAAGGGAATACACAGAGGAATACCCCCCATAGACTTACCTGATTTTACCACCGTGGGTACTATTCTTCTTCACGGGTTGGCGCAGCTTCCACTGCATCCTAGCTGAACCCCGGCACCTAAGGGGAAACAAAAGGACAGCAAGGTGAAACAAGGGACTAACAAGGGGAACCATCCTCACCACAAAATACTTACCTGATTTTACCGCCGGAGGCGTAATTCCCTGAGACTTCATACTTTCTCTCAGCGCCTGAATAAGGGAGAAAGCAACAGGTTACATATGGACATTATTTTATCGAACTGTGTTGGATAATACAAATCTTACCAGAACATTACCGGTTGCCACGAGGAACTCTTCAGTAAGGTCAAGCTACAACCTGCAAGGAATCGGACAAGAGTGAAAGTCATGCATTTGAACTCTTACCAACTACATACTTACAGCGTCTTGCCGGGAATATCGGAGTCAATATTGTCCTGGAACTCACCAATTCCTTCGAGCCAGTGAAGCAACTTGGTTATCTACGCGCCCCTGCGCTCAATGCAGGATGGAGAGCTCATCTTTTCAAATCATCAGGTGAGATAAGAGGGGACATCCAAGGTGATCAGTGGGGCGAGCAACGGGGTGGGGGGATTTACGCTCAACTCCACGGGTGGTTAATTCCCTTTCTCCACTTGCAGAAGAATATTCCTACGGGCCAAGCAAACGAAGCTAGGTGGGCCAGTCCAGTCCGTCATCTCGGCCCTACGCGTCACATTGGTGGAGATCGCAGCAGTCTAGTCCAGATGGACGCCTCTGTGGGAGCCAGGTGAGCGTAACAGCTCTCTGAAGATTTTCATGCCGGGCCATAGGGGTATATTTTGAAAAAAATACAGAATCTTGGGAAGGACCATCATTTTAAGCAAAGAAATTCTACCCGCTAAAGTCAGCGGCAACTGCGACCAGGATGTGATCTTAGGCGTGAGGTACGCCAGATATTTAGCATAGTTGGAATCATAGAGAGATGTATGTTGTCGAGTTACTGTGACCTCCAAGTACCGCATATGAAACTGATCCCACGCGAAACCTAGAAGATCCAAGTGTTGAACTGTGGTGTCAGTGCTCCATATAGCTCTGTTTTATTGCAATTCACATGAAGACCAGAACATTTCCCAAACGCAGCAACGTCTTCCATAATAGAACATAAGTGGGTTGCGGGTCTCTTATGTATACAATAGCATCATCCTAATATAAAGAGATCATCTCCGGGTTACCGGAAATCCAAATGCCTCTGGGCATGTGTCTGTGTCTGATCAGGTCAGCCAATGGCCCAATAGCTATGGCAAAAAGAAGTGGTGATAGGGGACACGCCTGACGGGTGCCCCTCGCTTTGTGGATTGGGTGGACAGTGTCCTGTTAGTGCTAACTCTTGCAGTCGGGGAGGTGTAAAGAAGTTGCACAAATGATATGAAACCAGGACCAAAACTACATTTCTTGAACACAGTTTACATGAAGCGTCACAAGACCTAGTCAAATGCCTTCTGTATATCAAGTGTGGCCGCCACAGCTTGAGCATTCAGGTTGATTTGAGCTAAAACTTTAAAAAGCTGGTGCAGGTAAAGAGCAGTGGAGCGACCAGTTATAAAACCCGACTGATCCGTATATATAATGTGAGGCATAAAAGGAGACAGGCATATGGCTAAGATTTTTGTAAACATTTTTAACATCTGAATTTATCAAAGAAAGAGGTCGATAAGAACCGGAGAGGTCAGCCGGCTTTTCAGGCTTCAATAATACCGTAATCACAGCCTCCCTCATGGTTCCCGGGAGCCTGTGGGATTGAAAGGCCTCCACCCACACATTGCGAAGATAAGGCACAAGGGCAGGTTTAAAGTGTTTATAAATCGCAGCCATAAGGCCGTTGGGGCCAGGAGCCTTCCCAGTAGGTAGAGCGTCAATGGGCCAAGAAATTTCTTCTTGGGAGATGAGGATATCTGATTGGGAACATACCTCAGTCGACACACTTGTAAGTGGGAACCCCTCCAAAAATGCAACCATATCGGCCTCCGAGCAAGTGCCCCCATTCGCATACAGCTTTGAATAGAATGTCTCAAAAACTTTATTGACCTCTGATAATGTATGAACCAGGGTACCAGAATCATCCCTGACCAATGGGATACAACACCTTCCCCCATTCTGCTTAAACAGCTGAGCAAGTAGCCTGCCCAGACGTTCACCCTCACCATATCGTCTCACTGCCATTGGCGCACTCAAGAACTTCAGCTCTCTCGCCACATTATCCCTAAAATCATCTATCGCTGCCTTAACTTGGGAAAGGGTAGCGGAAGGGGGACAGGACGAGTGTCGTTGCTACAATCGGCAGAGCTTTTCTTCACTATTTCGGATCTCACACCGACTAGATCTAAGGACTCCACATTCTGTAGCCTTTCCTCTACCCTGGATGTAAGCTTTAAAGGCCTCCCACAGTATGCCCGTCAAGTACACTGAACCCATATTCGTCTGAAATACAATCGTACATCGCTCAGCAAGGTTGGCCTGAAAGGCTCCATCTGTTAGTGCCTGGGATGTAAATCTCCAGCCAGTACTAGCCCCAGGGAGCTCGTCCAGATGAATAGTGACTAGAAGAGGAGAATGATGAGAGTATGTCCTAGGTAGCATAGATGCTGTGACAACCACACCCATTAGTGTATCCGAAACAAGCCAGAAATCAATGCAGGAGAAAGATTCATGCACAGTAGAGTAATATGTGTAACTGCTGTCCTCGGGATTGAGAACCCTCCAGGCATCTACCAGACTTAAATCTACTGGACTTAAATCAACCATTCTCGTATTGCTTGTGCAGATTTTGACAACACTCAGCGGAATCGGCCTGATCTGTCTCGGTCCACGTCTAGGATAGTGTTAAGTCCCCACCTCATAGTATGGGCACCAGTGGACACAGAGTTAGCATGTCAGTTAGAGCAGTATAGAACCCCGGATAATCAACATTTGGACCATAGATATTCAGTAACACTACCTCCCATCCCGCCAACACCCTGTAAACCAATAAATATCGCCCCAATGGATCTAAGTGAACTCTTTTGTGTGAAGGGCAATGAATTATGTACTCAAATCATTACTCCCCTACACTATAACGAATACGTGGTATAAGATATGTTCTTTCCCAAGCCTTTGGCGAACCCATCACAGCACACAGCCAATGCATGAGTTTCCTGTAAAAATAGCAACTTAACGTGATGACGCTCCACAAAGAGCAGATGTTTCTGTCACTTTACCGGGTTCCCCAAGACCCTTACATTCCATCTCATACACCCATCATCTATTGTCCGGGTACACATAACCACCAAACCATGAAACGCTCTCAATAGGACATAACCTTTTCCCGCCGCCCAGCTCTGCCTATGACTCAACAAAATAGCTCTGTCGTCACCAAGTGCCATTTTATATTCCCAATATAACTCCCCCAGTCCCCACCCTCATCTTCTACCCCCAATCGGGAAGATAGCACCTCCCAAACTATTCACCCAAGCAACATTGCATGGGGGGTTGGCGCACGGGCATTGACCTGGGCCCTTCAACAACTATCAAAGAACATTGTATTGATCAAAAATGTTTCTCCTATAATCGGCAAAAACAAGACATGAAAGGAGTGTAGCAACCCCAGATTGTATTGTGCATGAAGAATCTTGTCGAATACGTGCCTTTGAGACAAGAAGGGCCTCGATACACAAAACACAGGAACACTGGAGGCCTGGAAAAGACATAACAAGACAAGAAGAAAAAGAACTGTTCAAACAACTTCATGATGCGGTGGAGCATTCATCAAGGAAATTCATGGCCTCCTCTAGGATCGTGAAAAAGTATGTTTTACCGCCACTTTCTATGCAGAGTTTAGCAGGATGTAGCAGGATATAGCAGTGCATACTTTTATTCTTCACAGCCAGAAAGGTTTTTCTCTCCTGCTGGACAGTCAAAGCGAAATCCGGATAGATGTGTAATCTGCTGAAGCCCAATAATGACTCTCCCTTCTCCCGGGCTGCTCGAAGGATAGTGTCTCTATCCTGATAATTTAGCAAGTGGGCAATAATAGGGCGAGACGGAGCACTGGGCTTAGGCTTAAGCACCAGCGATCGATGGGCATGCTCAATCGCAAACAGTGGCAACAGCTTAGGCTTGCCCAGCAGGGAAAGGAGGGTGTGCTCAACAAAGTCCTCCGGGACTCCTATAATCCTTATATTATTCCGTTTCGACCTGGATTCCAATTAATAATTTTTCTTGCTGACGGCCTGAACTTGCTTTGTAAGAGCAGCTACACCAGACTTCAGTTGACAGACATCGTCTTCTACCACTCCTACCCTATTCTGGGCCTCTGTGAGCCGCAGGTCAGTCTTTTCCAGCTTTGCCTTAATGGATCCGATTGTGCCAGTGATGTTGTGAAGCTTGTTGGGGACATCATAAAAACCCTCTTGCATATAGGCCATCATACGTTGTAACTTGGTTGGTTCAATCGGATCAGAAGTATCACTTGCTGTCACATTGTCCCCGGATGGTTGCCACCTTCGGGGTAGCTTTGGTAAACATATTAATGGAGCTCTGCTTCCTACCAGCTCCTACTAGCTCCCTTAGTCATTGCAGCCTCAAGCGTGTTGCAGCAAAACCTGCAATGGCAGGACACAACTACACACCTCAAGCAGCACCAAAGAGCGACAATCCGCCAGGGAAGAGCTGACCGCACAGACACAAAGGAAAGGCAGAGAGGCAGGAGGCCAACAGTATTACAACAGGGCGCAGCGCCTATGTGGACAGTGTGTTAGTTCATGACAATCCAGAGCACCCGTAGGCGAGCTCTGCCACGCCACCACAACAATCAGGCAGTCGAAGGCACAAAGCACCCAGCACAGGCAGATTAAGTGTGGACAAGGGCGTCTCACCTTACAATGCAGTTACACTCCTGCAGCATAGAGTGCAAAGATGTACGCCAAGGAGTCCGCAGACTAGAGATTTCTGAACAACCCAGTATGTGGCAGAGATGTATACAATTACAGTAAAAAAGCAGTGAAGCAGGCAACGGTCTGTCCACCAGATATTCCTGTCCAGTCCAAAGAGAATCAAGGGAGGAAGGGAGAGGAGCAGCACTCTAAATGGTACCGGCAGCTTCCAGGGTCAAATGCACAGCCTGCCTTGCTTGCAGGTGTCGAGGGCCCCAGGCAGCAGCACTTATGCTCACCTCTTCATTCCACCGTCCCACATAGCCGGCAGCAAGCACAGCAGACACTTCAGTGGAATCGAAACAAATAAAGCGCGAGAGGGAGCACACTTCCAGGACAAGCGGCTCACATCGGCTTCCGACTTGCTGGTCCACCAATTCACCCCGGTGTCGAGCCATTCAAAATAGAGCCGCAGGGCAATCGCGGGAGAAGGCCACACACGGCAGCAGGTCTAATGATCCCCTGCTGTACCATCCCAAAGCAAGTTGCAGGGGGCTACGGGCACGTCTCTGGTACAGCCCGGCTCCAAGTGGGCTGAAGAAGCTGCCTCATGGGGTGCAGTGCACCGCGGCCGCCATTTCCTCTACAGTCCTGCACCCACTCTCAGGTGCTCACCGCTGTTCGAGAAGACCAACACAAAGTTCGCAGTCAGGGATATCGTCTCCCCGCCGGTACGCTGCATGGAAACTCGGCAAAAATGGGCACCGGGTGCCAATCGGGAGTACTGAGTCAACGGTAGATAGCTTTGGGTCAGGGGAGCTCGAACACTATGTGGCTATCTTGGATTTGTGCGAAAAAGCACCCCTGACCTGTCTGAATATCTAATTATATATTAAATATAGTTAGCGTGGGCTGAAAGTCCGCAACTGCAATTCCAGTCGAGAAGTCCTGAAATGCTTCCATTTGTCTCGGGGACGATAATTCACCAAAATGCAAGGGATAGCATAAGTGACTTCAAGCACTTGCTCACATCCCAGGAAGTAACATTACATGACCATTGGCCTGGATACATCACAGAATCCCTGTGACCTTTGACTCTGACATCATCACAGGCAGTGACGTCACTGTTGTTAGGACTATTGTAGTTACCAATAACATATGTCAGCTAGGATTCAGCCTTAAACTGCCTGGGATGCAGCCATGATATATTCTTGATAAATAGTACAGAATCTGTACTATTTGTTTCATGTGCAGGTCCTTCTGTGGGATATAAATGTCACTGAAAACTGTTGTTTTTAATATTGCTATAGCGATTTTATGCATGCACCCACTGCTTATATGGGTGGGGGGTTAGGCTGAGCAGGATAAACACTACAGGACACTATGTGTGCCATGTAAAACAAATGTAAACATATTCATGCATTCTCTGCACAGCAGACTTTGCAATGTGGACCTCAAATCAGGAAAACCTAGTGCAGTGGTCTGCAACCTTTGGCTCTGCAGAAGTTTTGGACTGAAACTCCCATCACCAATAGCCAGTGTAGTCAATGGTGTGGGATCATGGGAATCATAGTCCAAAACATCTAGAAAGCAGGAGGTTGCTTGCCCCTGACCTAGTGTATCCCGTGCAGCGTTGAAGAACTGTCATTAGGACTTATTTTGTCACAGGTTACAAGGTCCACAGCACCACACAACCATGCACAGACTTAATTGTGCTTTTGAGCTACAAAGCAGCTTTTTTTACATGTTAAAGAGGAGCAAAAAAATGAAAGCAAAGTTGCACATTTCAAGAGGCCTGTTCACAGGCACTGTTGCTGTGAACTCGGACTTAGAGGTCACAAGACGAGTCCCAGAGGTATCAAAGAGGGAAGCCAGGTGACAGGTGTAGCAGATAAAAGATGGCCATAATTTGCCTGTCTGATTAACCTGGCTTTTTCTGATTAGTCATTATCAAGGGCCTCATCACAGACGTAAATCCTGTATGTGCTCCTAAGGGTCCCAACCAAAGCCTCCCTCTTATGCCTCGGAGACTGAAATTAGAGTAAGCGCTATCAATCATTCCTGCGTCTAAGCATTTGCGAATGACGAAATACTAAGTGACTTGAGAGCCTGCTTATTTTAAAAGCGAAAAGGAAATACGAAATACAACGTCAAAAGCTCCAACATGCCAGAGCCAAAGAGAGAATAAGAGCCAGGTACAGAGAGAAAAAGAAGGGAGGAAAAGCAAGAGGGACCTGTCTTCTCCATGGCCGACATTGCGGCAAGGCCGCCTCCATGCCAGTGGACAACATCCGTGACCCGTCCGTTGTCCTCCAACTGGGGTAGCAACTTTTGTTTGCATTTGGGGGGGTGGGGGTTCAATCCTCATTCCAAGACGACTGGGAGGCATCCGCTGTGGGAGGGGCCCCCGGCGACGAACCTCATGGTGCATCGGAAGGTTGTAGTCGGTCTGGTATTTCCATCGGAGTCCCCTGTCGCTCACGCCGCCCGGATCACACCCCAGGTGGGTTTCTGCCCATGTCCGCGCAGCTTGAGCGTCAGCAAATGTCTGGACCATCCCATTATGGCATGCCTTGAGGAGCGCTGGAAAGAAAAGGGCAAACTTAACCCTATGTGCATGAAGACATCTCTTGATCGCGTCGAAGGACTGGCGAGCCCTCTGGACCTCCATGGTGTAATTGGGGAAGAAAGAGATTTTGGCGCTGTTATATGTTGTGGGACCCTTCTTTGGAGCCATCTGTAGCAGGGCATCTCAATCCTGATAGTTAAGAGCGTGGCTATCACAGTGCGGGGCTGTTTCCCAGGAGCCGGGGGCCCCGGTGCGCCTTTTCAATGGAAAAGAAATTCGAGAGGCTCTTAGGATTCATGAAGTCTGTCAGCCAAGATTCCAGGAAGAGTTCCATAATGGAACCCTCAGGCCCACTATAGAAAGATTGTTTCTGCGCAATCGCCCCCTCGCCATCTTCAACTTTATGTTCAAAGGCCTTCACTTTTTGGGTGACTGTGGACAAACGTCGCTCCATCGCACAAAGAGTGTCCCTAGAGTCCGAAATTCACCATTCTTCTTCGCCCATTCTGGATGCAAGTTTGTGTAAATCATGATGAAGGAGGGAAACGTCTGAACTGAGCCCATCAATCTTTCCCTCCATGGAATTCCTGGAGTCCACAATGGTGCTCAAAGCCAAAGGGATGGTAGCAAGAGGAGGAGAAGCACCTTCGTCCAACAACCCGGCATCTGAGGGGGTGGATTTGGAGGCCACAGGCAACGCCACTGTATATTGGTCCATTTTGTTTGGTATACCTGGCTTCCTGTTCTTGTCTTTGACCATGATGTATGGCCAAGATAGCAAGCTGGCCCCCAGACCAGCAAGGATATGCACAGGTCAGAGGCTACCCCAGGGCATGTAGCACCAGAAGTGTATCGGAGGGGATCCTTCTTAATGGACCGCAAGGTCACCGAATAACGACGTGGGAGCCAACATACACCATCCCGGAGACCAGAAGGCCCAAGCACAGGGGAAGTCTATTGTGTTAGATTGAAGGATCAAGGCAGAGGGGAGACACTCCCCACAACGTGTACTCAATGGCACAAAGGTGGTCCAGAAATAGGCCTGTGGTTCTGGTAATGTCCATGTGGGCCATCACAGGCAGGGAGGTCAGAAATGGCACAGCCAGTGGAACGCCACCACCGCAGTGACAAGCACCTCACACCAGGACTATGCATCCATGCCAGAGGGCCAAGGAAGGAGGCAAACCCCTGAGGCACTCCACAGAAGGCTGAGCATGAAAATGTAATGGAGTGCAGGCCCCTCCATGCAGATTGAGCTGAAAACCGTTGTCCAATATATATCTCTTGTTTGCTGGGCAGGATGCGGTGCCCGCATTGCGGGCGCAGCGTGAATAGAGCTTGGAGGCGAGGGTGGAGAGAGGATGGGGTCCACCGCCACCAACAAGCACCCCGTGGGACCAACAGGCACTTGGGATGCACTCCCTAGTAAAGGAGCACAGCAGCGCACACCTCTCCCCCATCACCACCGCAGGGGTTCACAGCACGCCACGGCAGCCTTGATCACTATCGGTCCGCCAGTGTCATGCGCCCCCACCCCCAGTGGGATCCCTGCAGCTCACCTCCTTAAATATGGCTGATCAGCCCGCAGCCGTCTTCGCCAGCAGCACTCCCCCTTTGGGGTATGGGCATGTAGTCACCACGGTCCACCATGTGTAGCACGGCCTCGTCTCCTCCCCTCCTCCCTCCCAATGGTGCACTGGCCCCCCGTCTGTCTACGTCTGTCTACAACTGGTTTGCACTGGTCTTCCTGGTTCTGAGTTTCCTCTCGAATGTGTTGTAGGAAATCGGATACCACTTGAATAAAAAGCACCTTAGGGAACATCCGTTCGGTAAAAATCCGGGGAAATACATGGATGTCCTTCCAGGATAAGGCATCAGCCTTCAGGTTAACCCTTTGTAGAATGAATGTGAACGTTATGTTATAAGGCAAAAAGAAGTGTGCCCATCTGGCTTGCCGGCTGTTCCGGGTTTATGCATACTGTAGGCTTTTCAAGTTCTGATGGTCCGTCCGGACTTCCACCATATTTTGTGCCCAGAAGCAGGTGTATCCATTCTTGGAAGGCCCTTTTGATTGCTAACAATTCCTTCTCCTGGACGGAATAATGCTGTTCTGAAGGAGACAACATTTTGGACAGATACGCCTCTGGACATTCCTGTCCTTGGTCTGACATCCGCATACAAACTGCTCCTAATGCATGGTGAGAGACATCGTATTCAACAATGAAACTCTTGTTCTGATCTGGGGTAAGTAAGATAGGAGCCGAGGAAAACAAAATGTTCAATCTACCACAGGCCTGTTGTGCCCTGTCTGTCCACTGAAAAAACGCCCCTTTCGTTAACAAGACTACAAAGTCTTTCTACAGCCATAAATATTACACTCACCTAATACGATGCAACAGCATGTGGGAATAGAAAAGCCCCCCCAAGAACCCTTGGTTCCCCCATAGTCCCTAGAAGAGAACAAGCAGTGGGGAAACAAAGATTCCAGGGAAACCCTATGGGGAAATGGGGCATGCAGGTCGCTGAGTAGTTCTTGGATGTTGTCACTGTTCGGAAGTACAGTCATGCCAAATCAGGCAGACGGATCAGTTGTTGAGGTTGCCATGCTGAAGGAGAGTAAGGAGAGGTAAGTGTATGTTCTATGGATTCTTGTGGTTTTAGGCAGAGTGAAAGGAAATAAACGTAGCAGGAATGTTCTCAGAGGACTGGAAGGCATATGCAGGTTTCCTGAACTGTCCGGAGGAGTTGGAGTTTGAGTGGTAATGCTGGAGGACAAATATGGAGAGCGTGTGAAAGGTAAGCGGTATGCACAGCTCTAGGAAATGTTGATATGGGGAGAGACTACGTGACCTGGGTGAGTGGCAGTCTGTCGAGAGATTGGGATAGATTGCGCTGGGGAAAGTAGAGGATTGCGTCTTCCCATTGATGCTTAATAACGAAGGAGGTGTCAGAGTTAATTGGATAGAGGATCAGACTCAAGTGAGAGCTAGAGGGAAGCGTGTATACTCACGAAACATCTAAACTTTGGAGAGTAGCGACACTCAGGATTTCTGTCTGCTGTCGCATACATTAACTGTTGAATTCAGATGGGGGCGGGAGCAGAAAGGAGACGTGAGTGTATGCAAAAACTAGACTGTTGAATGGAACACTAGGCACCATCTTGGTAGGGATCCGAAGGATCGGGCTAATCCTTCTCCATCTGTTCCAAATAATAGACTGTTGGCGTAACCTGGATGTGACATCATGGCATATGTAGCCTTTTCTTGTTGCAGTATAGTTTTGAGAATGCTTTTGACTTCTTTTCCCGCAAGGTTGGTAAAGATGTCGATGAGGTTTGGTGAGTCATTGTCCCCTACTGCTTTGATAAAGTCATTGAACTCCTCCAGCCATTTCTCCCATCTCAGCCGTCCTCTGTCCTGCTGTTGTTGTGGGGAAAATGGCTGCAGTCTCCTCAGGAATGCAGCCTGGACAATGTCTTGGCCATCGCCATCACTTGCACTGCTGGGTTTTCAGCCTCTTGGGTGTTACCACTGTGCAAGCACGCGCTTGTTTTGCATGCTCTTCTGGTTTACGCAATGCTTTGATTTATGGTCGTTTTGCACTCATTCAGCGCTGTTCCTTTCAGGACATGACGATTTTGCAACGTGTAGTTGTTTTTTAATGGGCTCTCTTGGCGTCTCTGTTTTTTGTACTGTTGACTTTTCTCCTCTTGGGTTTTATTTGCAACCTCATTTCTCACTGGTGCGCTCTTTTGGCATCTCTGCAATGTGTATTTATCTGTTAATGTGCTCTCTTGGCATCTCTGTACTTCTGTTGACCTTCCTCCTCTTTTCTAGCTTGTGTGCTCACTTGGCATCTCTGTAATGTGCCGTTACTTTTAGGTAATTGTTCTCCTTTCTCTTATGTGCTCTCTTGGCATCTCTGTACTTCTCCTGTTGACCTTCCTCCTCTTTTCTAGCTTGTGTGCTCACTTGGCATCTCTGTAATGTGCCGTTACTTTTAGGTAATTGTTCTCCTTTCTCTTGGTAGTGAGGCGTGCATCGTGTGGTAGGCCGCTATCTTAGCCAGTCTTCGTGTTGCCGAGTGTACGTGCCTCCTGGCTGTCACTTTGGTGTACATAGCCAGTTTCTCCTCCTTACCGGTGCCGGCGTGACAATGCTCTTACCCCCTCATGTCGGGTTGTCCTCGGGTTTCTCTGCGGGCCCTCAGTTGCTGCCAACATACAGTGGATGTGGCTCCGGACCGCTCCCTTTAGTGTGGCGTACTCTGTCTATGAGTGTTGCTGATCCATGATGGTTCTTGTACGTGGGAGCTGGTGCTTCACCACCACCAGGCGGTGACTTGGTATTCTGCAGTGCCCCGGGTCTCCGGGTCACAGTATATCGCGGATAAGAACACAGAGCCTCATGTGCATTCAACTTCCTTTATTGCTCTCCTTAATCCCTCTCCCTGTTTCCTCTATGGCCTCTCCTCTTCCTGACCCTTCCCCCGTGTCCCATCTCTTCTCCTCTCAATGTCCTTTGTCACATTATTTCTTTAATATATGTAAAACTAGGCTTCATCCGCTTATAAGGTAGATAATGCTGTTTCCCAAAAGAGGTCTGCTTGTTAAAGTTGTACATAGAGCTCCCCTAATGTTGACATACTCGTCCTACTTGAACTTTGTATTTCAAAGCATTGGGCTAGTTGCATTTACTTTAAAGGTCACAGCAATCAGATGTTTTTTTCACCAATATGAGCTGAAAGTCATCTGCGATCTGAAATACGCAGATGCAGGGGACAAGTCACGAAAATAGGTAAGGGATGTTTGTTAGTGATTCTGTCTCATGGCAAAATGAAATTTGGAATTGTGTCAACTGGCATATTTGAGTCTAATCCGAGAAGAGCCTGTGATCAGGAGTGCATGAAATGATGAAAAAGCAAAGTTTAGTCAGAGTGAAAGAGGGATAATAAACATGAATTGATTGTAATGCTAACTATCTTTAAGCCAGATGCACAATTTCCCCAAGAAACACAAAAAACACTGTCTAACCTAGTTTCCATTGTGTTTTAGTTTACATCCAACCCAAACTCAGTGGGTGTCAGAAGTGAAATAAATACAGTCACTGTGGCACTAATGGTTTGTAGGGGCATTTGCACTTCAACAGAAATGCTGTCCAAGAAAGAATAATAGCTCAATATTAACTTTTGTCCCATATTGGTAGGGTAATAGATTTATGTCCTCAGGTAGCTCATTCAACAGACTCAGAGTGAAACTGAATAGTGAATGTGTTATTACATTCATCAGGAACTAAACAGTACCAAGCATCCCTCAATTTCAAAACGTGTGCCTCAAAGGGCACCTTTTCTGTGGTATCCTACTCGCAAAGTGGGTTGTGTGGGCTCTGTGCACTGGTGACAGCCTTTTTATGTTCAATATTTGTCTGATACATTGTTATAATAATAATTGTATTGTGATTTAGTCCATAATTAGGACTCTACACATAATAAAACATATAAAACACATGTAAACTTATCACAAAGATCATAAGTCTTGTGTCATACATAATACAGAATAAAATACAAAACAATACAATTCAATGCTTTCTTACTTTCCATCATATTCTATCATATTTCTTATGTCCCAACATAGTTTAATGTAGTAGCAAGTGTGGACAAAGCCATCCAGACGAGGCACTGATTTCCTAGTTTAACGACCTTTAGGACTCTAATGTGTTATGGGACATAGGTCCTGAGATACATAATGCTTGATGATCAAGTAACCAGATGGCTTCAAATCAATTCCAAGATTCATGCAATCCTCAATTGAATGTAAATACATTGTTAAGTACACCAGGGGTGTTCCTACCGTAAACCTCTAAATAAAATCCAGTACTATCCAGTAATCGAACATTGTGCCCTGCAAGAGTGAGTGGGATATGCATGACGCCATATGTGGTCATCTCTTCAGCTTACTTCAGTGAACAAGGGCTGCAGGTGACCATCACATGAAACTATTTGAGGACACTGTCCCAGTGTTGACCCGGTCTTCAAATGTAAGCATTTTGCACATTCAGGGAATTGTTAACATTGTTGATGTTGACCCTTAAGGGAGCAGAGCTCTGATAACCAAGCAAAAGATGTAACATACAAATATTTTTTCTCTGACACCAGGACCCCTTTCAGGAAACAGAGGCCTCAGACATTGTCCAAGTAAGTCACAGCACGAGGCACACCGACATCAGAGAAACTCAGAATACTTGTACACAACTGCAATGCAAGGATGCACAGACTTTAGTGGCATGATACTTTCCAGCTGCACATCATGATTGTGTTTGTTTACTTCCATGGCACGTGGTCAGTGCTCAAGATGGGAACCAGCGGCAAATTAAAAAACATGCTTCTTATGCTCACCTTCACTAACCAACCTTGTAAACAACGAACACAGACTTCGGGACACCCCTGGAAAGACGGACTGCCTTAGTGAGGAAAGTAGAATTCACAATGCAGGATTAGCCTATCACAGCCCCTCTCCCACTGGTGGAGACTCACAAAATATTCAGCCTCAGAGGAGACGTTGCAGGGCTATGTAAGCTCAGAGGCTCATCCAGGTGGTGGGGGTGTTTGGAGTAGGAGCTGGCAGAAGGAGCTTGGAGGACGTTAGGAAGTGAGGGAGGAGTTTGGAGGAAGTTTGATACAAGAAGGAGAGATAAGCTACATGGAGGAGGCTAGTTTAACAAAGGAGAAGGTTGGTTGGAATTAGGAGGAATTTGGGTTGAAACAGAAGGTGGAGGTTAGTTGGATACAGGTTGAGTTTGAGTAAAGACAGAAGAAGGTGATTGGTTGGAGTAATCTGGAGTAGGTTGGTTGTTTTGAGTAATTTCGAAGAATTTGGGTTAAGATAGAATGAGGTTAGTTGGAGTTATCTGGAGGTGGTTGAAAAGGTTAGGAAGGGATGAGGCCACCAGGGGGCCCACAGGCTATGGCTGACTGAACGCAACGCTTCAGCCACGCCGGGCCGAACAAGGGATTGAGACCCCCCAGACGACCCCCTCTCCCCCTGAGAAGAGCAGAGACCAGACACCGTGAGGGGATCCCCCCCATTGAATCCCTATAAAAAACCCAACAACTTTAGACCCCCACTGCCCCAAGAACGGGACACTGCCGACTCCACATGTTGCTGAGCGGGAGTCGGCATAGTGTGCCCGGTCCAAGCGCCGCTGTGGGGGTAGGGGCTGGAAGCGGGCCGGAGCAACCACACCCCGTCATCTCCAATGGGGTGCCAAGTGACTGGACCTGCGGAGTCCCATGCACCCACCCTCGCCACCAGTTTTGTAGGAGCGGGAAGAGGAGTGGACTCAGGGAGGCGGAGCCCTCCCTGACACACAGCCCCGAGGAGGAGAATGAGAGAGGCCCCCCGCAGATGCACAAGTACCTGAGGGGGCCAGAAGGAACGGCCCAAAGCACAGAGCGGCCCCCTCACCACCCCTGGTTACGGTAGGAGGAGGGGCAGAGCTAACCGGAAGCCTGTGATGGGAGGCAGGGGAGCCAGTGTAAAGGCCTGAGAGAGCCCCTCCCTACCTCCTCCCTGTTGGTGCGCATTGGAGACGTGGAAGAGCGGGGAGCAACCCAGCACCATAAACAACGCCAGCAGTCCAGGCCCTCATAGAGGGAGAGGGCCTGGGACTAAAAGGTGAGGCCTTAGCACTCGGCCAGGGGGAGTGAGGCTGGTTGACCCGGGGGCTGACCCACCACAAAGGCAACCAGGCGCTGAAGTCGATGGAATTGGCACCCGACTGAGATCACCCGTGGGGGACCCCCCTAGTGACGTGGGAACAACGGAGGAGAGAGGAGAGACAGCCCCAACACAACAGACCCTGCCGCTTCACAGGGGGGAAGCTCCCCCAGCTCCACGAGTATGAGGAGACCTCCAATCCATGGACAATAACCCAGGGGTCTAAGCAAAAGAAAGGACGGAAGAGGCCTACCCCGGCACAGAGAACCCAGGGATGGAAAACCCACTGCAGCCGGGAGGGAGAGGTCGGTCTCCCCCCTCAACCCCCCCAAGGGTCCGAATCGAGACATACACAACGCAGTGGTGATCAGAACTGGGTGGTGGCCCCCGAGACGACACTCGGGGCGTGTTCCTACCCAGGGAGGCTCCAACAGGAAACCAGAGACAGGGACAGACAAGGTGAGGGCCCCCAGGGATCCACCTAAAACAGAGGGCAACAGAGTGGGGATAGCCCAGCCCTACCCGTCCTGTGAATATGCAGTAGACACCCCAGGCGGAACCCAGCGCTGAGCCCGGGAAGGGCGCATCGGATCTACAGGGTCTGTGGCCATTGTATCAACAGAACACGCGGGGAGGCTCTATGGATGATTTTGAGAACAGGGAGAGGAGGAATAACCTCTGATTTTTTGGCATGCCAGAGGCAGAAGGGGAGACGGAAGGGGACATATGCCGAGTGGTGAGAGAAGTGATCTGCCTCCTCCTCGGGAATGAAGCAATTACAGAACCCACGATCGACAGGGCGGGGGCTAGGGTGGGAAGCCCCCAATCCATCTTGGTCCGCTTTCACTACTACACGGAAAGAACTAAGGTGCTGGAGGAAGCCAGGAAAGCTCGGGACATTACATATAACAACGCTAAGATATCAATCTTTCAAGACCTTTCTCCATACACGCTGGCTAAACGGAGAATGTGGGGGTCATTTCGACTTGGGTGGTAAGGGATACCGGGCACCGGTAAGGAGACCGGTGCCAGTAATCCCTTACCGCCCTATTCCAAGGTCCCTTGGCGGGGACCGTAAGGAACGTGTGGTCTGAACACACGCCCCTTACGGGTCCCGCTAAGGGACCAGGTCGCTAATAACGGGCTTGCAAGTCGCGAGCCCGTTATTAGCACCCTTCCCATTCCCATTGAGCCCTATAGGGGCTCAAATGGGAATGGGGAATGGTTTGTTCAATGGGGACTTACCGGTCCCGCCAGGGTCGGACTGCAGCGATAAGTCCCCATTGAATAACACTGGTGCCGGACCCGGTATTGGAGGCAGCCATGGCGCAAATAGTGCCATGGCTACCTCCAATCTCGGAATGAGGCCCAGTGTCTCCCGCTGACCCAATGCCTGAGTGAAAAGGGGGTGCGCTACAGGTGGGGCTACCCGTTCTCCCTGTCGTTTGAATACATGGGACAGAGAACGACCCTGGTCATGGAGGAGGACATTAGAGGAGCAATACAGTATTACTTGGAGGACCCGGACGCCCAGAGAAGCCCCACGGGGATGGCGGCAGCAGGAGCAAGCGGAACGGAGAAGCAGATGGACTTGAAGAAAATCCCAGGTTCCAGAAAAATTCAGAAACTAAACACTTCTTCCCTGACAAAGGATAGAGAACGGGGAAGCCCTGAAGGATGAGGGTAGTCGTGGCCTGGCCCGGATTGGGGTCCAGGAAGTGGAAAAAGGACATGGCAACGTTCCCTATGAACAGCTAGTATTGGGGGTACAATTCCGAGAAGGCGTACTGAGATGGAGGTGGGAGGGGGGATAGGAATGATCTTAATGGAAGGAGTATACTTAATAGCAGCCCAGCGATGACGGGCACTTTGGTGGTCCGGCCAAGTACCAGGAACGGTTGACCATATTGGCTGGGCGCCGGGGAAGGGGGTAAGGGGACAGAGGATGATTCATTTGTCAGAGTCTTAGACAAGAAGGGAGGGGGGCAGGAGATATGGAGGGATGGTTTCAACCTCAATTCAGGGGAGATGGGGTGGAGGGGAAAAGGGAGCGGGGGGTGGACCCAACAGTTTACAGAGGATCTCGGGCGATAGATGCTCCTCTAAGGAGGAACGATGGCAATGGGAGATAGGACAGGCTGGTGCTTTGGGGAACACAAACAAAGGCAACACCGACTACAATCCTGGCTGATCAACTTCCTGTGCTGGAGGTAGGCTCCCTGAATGTCAGGGGCCTGAATACCTCCACTAAGAGGTCCCTGGTGTGTAGGGAGTTCCGAAGGGCGGGCTTGTACTTTCTCTTCCTGCAAGAGACACACTGGGCTAAAGGAAAAGAACCCAACATAAGAGGGGGGGATTGGGGAAGTCCTATACGCCTCACAGAAATCTAAAAAGAGAGGGATGGCAATACTGCTGGTGAGGGATATGGGGTTAAAACAGAGGCCACACTCAAAGACACGGAGGGCCGCTCTTTGTTGGCAAAGGGCACACTCCAGGGAACCCCATTGACATTGGCAGTGATCTAGGGCCCAATGAAGCCCAGGCACAATTCTGGGAGAAGGTGAGAGATGAACTCCGACTCTTCACGCACGGTACCTTGATAGTGGGAGGAGACTTTAACATGGTCCTGGACCCCTCAAGAGATAGGAAGAAGTTAAAGCTCAGCGCTCCACAGGTGCCCGACGATTCCGCTTCACAATGCTTTCGCAGGGTTAACCAGGAGCTGGGCCTGGAGGATACGCTCCCGAGCACATTCACGGGTGACCCGCCATACACAATTTATTCAAAGATACACAAGTCTTTCTCCAACATCGACTATATCCTGATAGATAGCTCCCTGAGTCCCTATGTGACAGACCACAGGCTAGACCCGGTTCCCTGGTCCGATCATGACTTGGTGAGAATTACCCTATTAGGCGGGTGGGGGCCGACAAAGGAAGGGAAGGTGGAAGTGTAATGATGCCCTACTTAAGGACGAGGTGATAGCAAAAACGGTCCTAGATAATATAGTGGAGTATTTTGCCCTAAATGACAACGCGGAGGTCAGACAGCACACCTAGTGGGACGCATTCAAAACGACAATACGGGGAGTCCTCATTAAAACGGGGGCCTAAAAGATGAGGGAAAGGGAGGCACAAGAAAGAACCCTCCACGATAAAATAGCGGAACTACAACCAGGCCGCACTCCGGACGGCCATATTTCTCCTGACAGGGTGACAGTCCTCGAGCACTATAGGACCGAGCTGAAAGAACTCCTGCTAAACAAAACAGAGAGAAGCCTTCTGCTACTAAAACAAAAATACTATGAAAAGGGGAACCGAGCAGATAAAATCTTAGGGTGGACACTTAGGGAGGCCCAGAAAAGTAAGATGGTGAGAGCCACGAAAGCAGAGACAGGGGCACTAAGTTATGACACCCTGAGTATGGGAATAGCCTTTCGGAGGTACTACAAGAAATTATATGAGTCGAAATTTGAAGGAGAGTGCGCCCAGGTAGAGGACTTCCTTAAGAAGATCCCAATTCTGAGATTGGCAAGGTAGCTAGCCGAGAATATAGAGGCCCTGATAGAGGAGGAGACGATAGTTCGAGCAATCAAGGGAATGAAAGGAGGCACTTCCCAGGGGAAACGGGTTATCTGTAAAATTCTACAAGACGTTTCACTCCACACTAGCACCTCACCTGGCCAGGGTGTTTAATGCTGTCTTAGCGGGTGATATCCTACCCGAAACAATGATGGGGGCCATTATAGTGGTCATACCCAAGGAGGGGAAGGACCCCACTGAATGTTCCTCTTACAGACCTATATCACTACTGAACACCGATGTAAAAATCCTGGCGAAGGTACTCAGTAAGAGGATGGAGGGAATTATGCCATCACTAGTCCACGGGGATCAGGTGGGGTTCTTTAGGGGACAACCCTTGGATAACATCCGAAAGACAATAGACTTGATACGTTATGCACAAAGGTCGGACCTCAACACGAGTTTGCTTTCTATTGACTCAGAGAAAGCTTTCGACAGAGTCGAATGGCGATACATGCTGCTACTCCTCTAGAAGATGGGATTTGGGGAGCATATGAGAAAGTGGGTAGCAGCAATGTATAGGGCCCCCACAGCAAAGGCACAGGTGAACGGAGAGCTCACGGCCCGTTCAACCTATCAAGGTGTACAAGACAGGGGTGTCCTCTTGCCCCATTAATATATACCCTAACTATGGAACCCCTCGTCATAGCTATGATAATACACCCGGGCATTAGAGGCATACAGAGGGGCGAGGCAGAATTCAAGCTGTCGTTATTTGCGGATGACATCCTGGGATACCTGGTGCAGCCCCACAGATCGCTCCCTCCGCTACTCTCCTTAACAGAAACCTTTGGGAAATTCTCTGGGCTGAAAATTCATAAATCAAAATCCTTGTTACTCCCTATCAGAGCTCAAGACTAGACTCATTAAACCAGTTCCTGGGAATTACCGTTAAGAAGGCCTTGATCCGCTATTTGGGTATCCATCTAACTAGGGACATCACAAAAATGAAATCAGCCAACTACGACCCTATAATAGCAGAGGTCGAGGCGGATATAAAATGATGGGGTAACATGATTTTGTGATGGTACGGCCGCATGACAGCAGTAAAGATGAACATTCTGCCGAGATTCCTCTACCTTTTCACGTCTCTCCCCTTGAGAGTCCCTGACCAGATCTTTAGTGACCTCCAGAAAGTGACACAAGCCTTCATCTGGCAGGGTAAAACACAGTGGACTAAGAGAACGATCCTCACTCTCCCGAGGAAGGAAGGGGGCTTTGGGCTACCTGACTTACGTCTTTACTTTAGGGCAGCCCAACTACGGGTACTCCTCGAACACATGAAAGACAGTAAACACATATTGGACCCATTTGTAGGATATGGACGGGCATCCGCATAAGGTTCGAGACCTCCTCTGGTCACCACAGAAAACGATCCTGAGTAGACTATTACACCACCCGACACTAGGGGTACTTTGGTCTATCTGGAGGGAGGGGAAGCACACAATCACCTTACGACATGGCCCTGCCCACTGGTATCACTGTGGGGCACGGTAATCAGGCTGGGAAACAAGGGAATTAGAAACACCCAGCACTGGTCGGACAAAGGCATAGAATGGGTGGGCCAACTATTGAGGGAAGGCGAGTTCCTGTCTTATGAGGAAACTGTAGAGGCCCTGGGCCCCGGAATGATCTCAATATTTGAGGAGCCCCTTCGAGAAAGCATTAGATCTCAACCGAGTCTAGGAAGGGCATGGTGTTGAAATTGTACAATATACTGAACACTAACAACCTCACAGAGAGGAGAGGTTTCTGTCATTATTGGAATGAACTGGCGGGGGAGGTCCTCACGGAGCAGGCATGGTAGAAGGTCTATAAAATAGCCTTCCATGGAAAACCTATTTACGGCAGACATGGAACACAATCTAAAAATCCTACAGCGATGGCACAGAGACCCACTGAAATTATCAAAGATGTTTGCAGGAGTCTAACCGAAGTGCCTGAGGGGATGTGGCCAAGTGGCTGCTAAGGGGCACATGTGGTGGCACTGTCCGCTGATACAAAGATATTGGGAGGGCTTGAGGGGATGGATGGAAGAGGTAACCGGGGAACTACTCGCACAAGACCCACTAACTATGCTACTCGGTCTCCCACCAAGGGACTCGGATGTGTATTGATATCCTAGGATGTGGGAAGCGATGCTACGGGTGGGGAGGGTTGCCTTGGCACAAAAATGGAAGAGCCCGGAGACCCCTAGTAAAAAAGAATGGCAGAACAAACTGAAACACATGTTCCTCATGGACAAATTGATGGCGATGGTTAATAATGAAACGGCAACCTTTCAGGGGAGCTGTAGCGCACGCGGAGAGATGGACGCTTCTGTGTGAGCTCTGCAGACATCCTGGACTGCAATGTCGATATAAGTGTCCAGATGTGCCTGTTCCACTCAAAATCTGCCGAAAGTGTCTAGCCAGATCACTAGAACAACTTCACGAAGTTTGTCCCTGATTGACTGCAGAAATCCAGAGATATACCGTGTAGAAGATCCCACGTGGCTAACGGAATAACCCTGCCAGCACACGCCACGGAACAAGATCAGGAGCTCAGCACTGCGACGAATCGAGGGCCGGAGGGCCAAGCTGAGGGGCCTGCCAGCGTACGAAGGGTTGCAGGCGCTCCGGTCACCGGTGAGTGCCTGCTGACCCAGAACACATAGCCATCCCGGTGGGGGTGTTAGTGCAGCCGATGACCCGAATACCCACGATGAGGATGGTAAGGAGGAGGGGGGTCCACGCATCCCAGCTATTCCCGTGGTGACCCGGCCCCCCGCCACTCCCCAGCGGGCTGCCCCTGTCCCCACCAGAGTGAGGGGGCTGTAGGAGGAAGATTGCGAGGCCCGGACATTCGCCCCTCCACCCCAGGCGCAAGGCCACCCTCGGCCCGCGTCCGACAACACTTACGAACCACAGCACCAACAACGTAAAGGCTCTTCCGCCCGAGGCTCATATTTCAGGCCCCCACCGGCTGGAAAACTGTCATGATCTCTGCTTCCAAAAGGTCAGGGTTTTCCCAACTCCCTTGGAAGCAGATCCATAACCCAGGTTCCGAGTGCCAACCAGTCCCAATTGGGACCTTTTGGACCCAGTCCTGGCGCCAGTGGCACCAGGCTCATAAATATGCCCAGTCCCAGCGCTGGAAGCGCCGGGCTCATAATGCTTGGGTGGACTTACCTGCAGCAGACCATGCTGCTTACTTGCCTGCCAGTTGAGCCTCTGATCCTCTTCTGTTTGGAACTACTTTTCCTGTTGGGTGGGGCAGGAGCCACTCCCTAGATTCAGAACACTGGAACTCTTCTGGAAAGCAGGAACTCTTTTCTTACCTAGGCGTGGCTGTGGAAGGAGACACCTAAGCACTACAGGAGGCTATTTAAACCACACCCGATGGATGAATCTTGCTTTGCGTTATTCTGCATCCTCTGCAGCAGAACGCTCATCGTGTCTTCTGCATCTGATCCTGGGCCTAAGGAAAAAGGCTTACCATCCTGAATCCAGTCTTCAGCAACACCTATAAAGACAAGAAAGAACAGGTTAGCATTACGGTCTTCAGTGACAGCTCTTCACTTACCTGGTCCATCGGCTGTCACCAACGCCTCGCGCTGCATTCCGGCATCTGAAAGACAAAGGCTTACCTACTCTTCGTGCGCTCCGGAGGTCTTCACACTGCATTCCGGCATCTGAAAGACAAAAGCTTACCAACTCTTCGCACGCTCCGGAGGCCTTCGGCGCTGCATCCCGCATCTGAAAGACAAAACAAGGTGCGTTTAAAGACATTGGGGAACTTTAATACTCACGTGCCATTACTCCTTTCCACATCTAACCCAGTGGGTATTCCGGCACCCTGCAGCCGCTCCGAACTTGTACCTGCAAAATAAAAAGACAGTTAGAGCGCATCGTGAAGCAGGCAACAAGCGCTTACTTACGTGCTTCCAGGCGCTTCTATTCATCTCACGGGCTCCATCTTCAACTCACTTCAGCCCGTCATCCGCCATCGCCGGAACCCTGCAAAACAAGAAACATCATTACTAAAGACTTTAGAGACATTAGAATTACTCGAAACTTACCGTTCGTGCAGTAAACGACGGACAGCAGTCCTCTGAAGTCAAGAGGCCTGCTCCCCTTATCCAGTGAAGAAACTGGTTACAGCACCCTGCCCCGAGGCAGATGGAGAGCACGGCGTTCACTTACCTAAGGTGAGAGCGTTAACCTTTGGGGTTCTACAGGAGAAGAGAAAGGGAAGAAGAGAGAGACATTCAATAACCCAGTTCCTTAATCCCATATTTTCTATCTGCAGACATCTTACCCTTCGAGTCAGACATACAGTGCACAGAGGTCCAGCCCAAAGAGCCAGCCGTGTGTTACACATCACCTTTGAAGATACGGTATACGCCCAGTCAAGACCGGCGCCTCTACGGGAATCAGGTGAGCGTTACAGAATCCAGGCACCCTCGCAAGACAACAGTGAGCTCGCAACATAACTGCTCAACATCACTACATCACTACAATTGCAGCAGCCTAATACTCTCTCATCCATGAATCCAGCCACACTGCGGGTAACTCAGTGCGCGGTGTCCATGAAACAGAGAGACCTTGCCCACCCCAGAGACAAGGCATACTGGAACCAGACTTGAGCTCTACAGCCGGACCATATTAAGATGAAAAGCCCATTCAATGTTGCGACTGGGACAAACCACACCAGCCTCTGCTGACCCGGACTACAGCAGTGAGACACCGAAGCCCCCCCCCCCCCTGGGCTGCCCCACTGTAAGGCAGTCATAGCCAGGGGCGCCAAGAAAAAACACTTACAGGGCAAGCTACAACAACGGTGGGAGGGGGCATAGCTTTCCTCTACCAGAGGGGATGAGCTCTCCTCATACTGTGGGGCAGAACCCACCCACTGCTGACCTGGGAGGCACCAAACACCATAAAGCAGTGTATACAACAAGGAAAACACAAAGCCACCTCTGTGTCAACTCAATTCTGGACATTATATTTAGGCGTGGATAGTTAAATTTTCAGGACAGATCATGGTGTGTAGGGAAGAAGCACACCCGGGCATAACCCACCATTGCTCTGACTTCAGAACACTAACCCCCCACGCTACTATCAAGCTCGACTTGCAATACCCGGCGAAGCCTGGGCAGAGAATACACAGGACACACGCAAGCCCCAACTCTCCACAAGACTCACAAACCATCTACCCACTGCCCACAATACAACAGAGACATCAATAAAACCGCTGGGAAACGACGGACGGAGGCGGTGGACAGCTCTATAAGTCTACACAGCGAAATTCATACGAGCATTCATGACGGGCGGACAAGACCCATCTCCATTGCACGCTGCAAGACCCGCTGTGAACACCACGACCCTTGTGAAATGCAAAGAACTATCCAATGCAAATATCAGCTGAAACCAACCCTGGAAGTGATAAATACGATGCCCAAGGGCTTCGGACCCAAGAAAGGGAAAGGAGCCATAGAAAAATACACGACAACGATGAGAAGAGAGACAGAAGCCATGATTTCCAAGGAAACATCACCACAAACACAACCATACATGCCTGCTCCAATGATGGACCCACAAGCGGTCTTCCTAGCCATGCAGCAAGGATTCTCCGCCTTTAATGAAAAACTAGACGGCATAACAGCCAATGTCGCCTCCATTAAAACGTAACTCAACAAGACTACAACAAGAATCACAGAAGCCAAAACTCGAATTTCTGGCACAGAGGAATGCGTTGGATGCATTAAAGTCCACAATGTCAACAATGGCAATAGAATTGGGAACGATAAAAACCAAGTGCGAGGATTTAGAAGCCAGGTCATGACGGAACAACATCCGTATAATCGGCATGCCGGAAGAAGCCCTGAAAGGACCCATGGAGCAAGTGGTGGAAAATCTTCTGCGCAATCTTCTGGGAGATCCTGGATGGTCAGCCATGTTCATTGAGGAGCGTGCACACAGATCCCTTGCACCAAAACCTAAACCCGGAGCATACCCGAGGCCCATCATAGCACACATGATGAGCTATAGGGACAGAGACTTGGTGCTGAAAACTGCCAGAGAAAAACGAGAACTGAGATGGGAAGCCAATACTATATGCATTTTCCCAGACTTCACAATGGCGGTGCAACAAAAAAGACGTCTCTTCACTGGGGTCAAAAAACTATTGCGCAAGCGACATGTTCCCTATGCCATGCTATACCCAGCAAGGCTAAAGATACAGCATCAAAACAAAACCTACTTCTTCACATTTCCTGAGGAGGCAGCAAACTTTGTGGAAATTCACATCCCAATACCGACTCCCCTTCATGGAACTGAACAGGACTCCTGAGATGAGAGGACTTCACAACGGCGAACACACAAGAATAACGAAGAATGAAGTGGAAATGGAGGCCTCCCCCCAGGAGGCCCGATAGAAGGGGCAAATCCGAGTTGGTTTACATGTGTTAGTGATGAGAACCCCCCTTTAATGTTCAAATGATAAAGAGCAACAACATACGGAACTGGCCGCACTGAAAAATAACCCCTGCAGGTGCACTATAGGTTAATGGGTGGGGGAAGTGAACAGCATGCGGGCATAGTTGAAGTTCGGGGAACTATGAGGGAGGGAGAGGGATACAGGGCAAGTTTGTTGGGATGTAGTTTTAGAGAGAAGGGTAATACAATAAAAAGCACACAGGTGATGGGCACTATCGAGGACAATACCATATCAAAAATGGAACATATTAAACATAATTATATCCACATCCGAGGCGACGGCTAATGCAGGTAACGAGGGTATTAACATTTTGAGCTGGAATGTTCGTGGGCTGGGATCCCAGATCAAGAAAAGGAAAATATTAGTGTACATTAACAGACAGAGCACCAAGATAGTTTTCCTACAGGAAACACATATAGGACACCAACAAGCAGGGTATCTCGGCCCGATCTGGGGGACACATCAAAATTACACGTCATGCTCCAGTCGGGCAAGGGGGACAGCGACCCTTGTACATAAAACTCTACCATTCACTTGTCTCAACTCCTAGTGTGACCCTGAGGGAAGATATGTGCTGGTTCATGGCACCCTTCACGACAAGGAGGTGGTACTGCTTAACATATACGGCCCGAATATAGACGACCCGGGCTTCCATTCCTCTTTATTTGGAAAACTTGCAAAATTCCCCACGGCCCACCTGATATGTGGCCGTGACTTCAACACCATTTTAGACGTGCACCTAGACCGCACATCGAACCAACCGAGAGCGCTTTCCAAGTCCATCCAAATAATACTCAGCCACATGGCTGACTTAAATCTAAGAGATGCATGGCGCTCATTGAATCCCACCAAAAGAGAATCCACGTACTACTCCACCGTGCATGATATGCACTCCAGAATAGATTTATGGCTAGTCGCCAGAGATACATTAATCTGGGTCACTGATGCTCATGTCTACCCCAGGACATACTCCGACCACTCGCCAATACAGCTGACGATAAGAATCCCCGAGATAAAAATAAACAGACCACCGTGGAGATTTAAATCAGCTGCCCTCCAAGATTTGGTTTACAAGACGGCATTAGCTCAGCACATACAGGAATACTTCGACATAAATGAGGGCTCTGTTTCCAGTCAAGCAATACTATGGCAAGTATTTAAAGTCTGCATTAGAGGCAATGCGATGTCCACTGAATTCGGAGTCCTCAAAGACATATGTAGAAATTTTGCGCGCCAAGAAACAGATATTGCTAATAGACAATCCCAGTATGCACAATCCCCATCCCCACAACTACGGCTGGAGATTAAAACTAAACGAGACGAATTTAAAGAAGCAGCGGATCAGGAGATCCGCTACTTTGATAAACCCGCAGCAGTGCGACGATACGGGGAGAGCGAGCGCCCGGGGAGACTTCTAGCCAGAGCGGTGTGAGGCGAACGAGGCCCGACTACCATCCCATGCATAAAATTGACAAAAGGCAAAGTGACCACGGAAAGTACAGAGGTTAGAGGGGCATTCTATGAGTTTTACAAGCAGCTATACTCCCCCCAGAGCAGCACCACTGATGAGGAAATAGATAAATATCTCTCCAGCATACCAACGATACTACTATCTGACGTCACTAGAGAAACCCTTGAAAACCCAATCACTGAGGCCGAGATATCAGAAGCTATAAAAACGCTACCCAACGGGAAAGCACCAGGCACAGATGGCCTGGGAGCGGAATTCTATAAAGAGTTCAGTCCACTTATTTTACCCATGCTACACGCAGTATGGACAGAAGAACTAGAAAAAGGGGAACTGCCCGGAACCACCAGGGAAGCAGTCATCACGCTATTACTTAAACCCGGGAAACCCCTGGATGAATGCGGCTCCTACAGACTGCTATCACTAATAAACACTGATGCTAAAATCTTCACCAAAATATTAGCAGCCCGGCTAACCCCGCTGATGCCCTACATGGTCCATGAAGACCAGGCCGGTTTCGTAGCAGGTATGTCCATGGCAACAAATATTAGTCGGTGCCACACGATCTTGGCAACAATACCCGAAGAAACTTAAGGGGTGGCAATGTCTCTGGACATGCAAAAAGCATTTGATACAGTATACTGGCCCTTTCTATTTAGAGTACTACAGAATTACAGGTTTGGTCCTAATTTCATCAAATGGATCAAAATACTATACACACGCCCCTATGCCAAGATAAGTATTAACGGCTCCTTATCAGACACACTGGAACTCCTGGGAGGCACCCGACAAGGCTGCCCATTATCACTGCTCCTATTTGCATTGGTGATAGAGCCCCTGGCGGAATATACCTGCTACAGTACATATGAACTATGGCTAGAAGGTAAACTGGAAATTATCACATTATATGCTGATGACATTTTGTTGTATCTAAAGAACCCAGATCACACGGTTGGCAGAGTTCTGACAGAAGTCAAGAAGTTTGGTGACTTCTCTGGCCTAAGACTCAGTGCTAACAAATCTGAAATGTTCCCAATCACAAAAACAACGGTAGCACCCCACGAACTCTGCGGTCTCATTTGGAGCCCTATACATATTCAATATCTAGGAACATACGTGGCTAGGACTGCCCAATTATCCCGCGCTCTAAATTACAACATCTTGGCCAACGGCTTGTGCGCGAAAATGGCACGTTGGAGCGCCCTATCTATTTCAATGATGGGAAGACAATTCTCCCAAAACTCTTCTACCTATTCAACACAGTTCCGGTGTGGCCTGGTCGGGAGATGTTCGTAAAAATAAAAAGTGCCTGCATCACATTCACATGGGGGGGACATTCCAGATTGAGTTGTAGGACATTAACGGGCCCATACCCACAAGGAGGTCTAACAGCACCTGATTTTGAACTCTACTATTTGGCGGCGCAAGAGCACTACGCTGCCAAGTGGGCTACTAACTTCCTCAACCCTAAGAGTACATCACGTGAACACCACACAACGGAACCTACCACACTGCTCCACAATATGACGAGGTCACGTCCCAAACATCATAATTCCATCGACCATACACAGGTGACGGCTACAGCCTGGGCCAAAATTACTGACATCTACGGCACAGATAAGTTGTATCACCCGAGCATTCCGATCTGGGGCGACCCCTATATACTGCCTACCCTATACAAGGACGCTGCTACACATTGGGGCGCCAGATGTATCGTTCAATGGGGTCAATTGTTCCCAGACAAACATTTTGTGACCTGGGAGAACCTTAAAGACATAGTAGGAGACGCGCCCAAACACAAACTGCACTCTAGGCGCATAAAAGCATCAATTAGGAGCGTATGGCCAGCTGTTCCGGAAGAACCAGTGATAAACCTGGGATTGGGATACATGTTCACTGAAGGTGCAGGGAAAATCACGGCATCCACACTTTATACGACTATTGCTCAGACCCGCCCAACAGAAGAACATTGTGATGCTGGAATTGCATCGGAGGGACAGGGCCTCTGTATTGTTGTCCTTTACTGCTTTTTATCGTGTGTTCTGTTGTGTTTTCCACGCCGGAGTTCATGTGGGACTCCTGGCGGTGCAGCTCTCTCTTTTGGTTTGGTGTACAGACCCATGGGATACACTTATGGCACCCATGGGTGGGGGTAAAACCCTGTGCCCCTAGTGTATGTTTTTGGGCACCTGTGTGTGGCCCACAGAGCAGGGTATCGGCTGGTGGCAGCTCCATGCTGAATTCGACAGGTGCTCCGAGTATCCTCCATTTTGGGATACCCAGGCCCTGCCATTGCAATCAGTTGATTCCTGATAGGCAACACGATGACCCCTCTGGCCTCTTGCTTTCTATTGCCTGTTACCTTGTTTTCCCAAAGTCCTGGGAAGCCATGGCTCTGTCCCTTCCCCGTGACCGGCTGTTGGGTGGAAGTTCCATACATGGTGTTGTTGTGAAGTCCAGGCCAGACTGGCTGGAGCCTTCCCAATGACTGTATCTTGTGGGTACACCTGTGGGTGGGACCTGGGTGAATGGAGTGTGTGGCGAATACGCATTCTGTGTTGTGGTTGTCTAGTATCTGTTGTTTGACACAATGACTGAGACAGCCCTGCCCGAAAATGGTATGAATGCAGTGTGGACTGTTGAATGGCTGGGTACTTGTCCCAATACACATACCTTGTTGTGAGTGTCTGGAGAGCAGTGAATGGCCTGAATACACTATGCACCTGACTGGATGCCTGCCTGCATGAATGCCCTTCTGACCGATTGGTTGCCTGAGTGTGACCCATCAGAATGAATGGGAGATCAACTAGTATATCTGGGGGCCTCTCACTGCTAGAATTCGTGTTCAGAAGCTGAAGAGTAACTGGAGTGAAACTGAAGCTTAACCTTGAAGCCCTGCTAGATGAGAAGAATTGCTGTTGCTCTCCTTCACAATCTGAAAGCTGCTGTGTCTCCAAGAACTGACCCAGAGAGGACCTGTTAAAACGCCCTCTTCCCGAGCTACGAGGGACCATCGTGCACCAGCTGATTTTTGCCAAAGCTCCCTGGTAGAAAGACCTACAACAGGCTGCCGACCGGAGACGGGGACTGCCGCAGAATCCCAAAGAGAAGGGCCCAGATTGTTGTCCGCCACTGTCGACGACCGCCGTCGCCGACTGGAACCGCGGTGCTCCCGTTTGTCTAAGAACTTAATTTGAGCCAAGGACGCTCTCGTCTGCATTGCTGCCCGCTTTATCCCGCTGGAGAAGGCTCGACCGTCGACGAGCCGAGGAGCATCCACCGGTGGGTTTCCCGCCACCTAAAGACCACAGAGATGCCAATGACTCGACGCCCTTGCTGGGCCACAGTTCTTCAACATTTTTTTGCGGTCCAGAACTACCGTCACCGAGGTGCCCCGCACGTCTCTTCATTGCAGGACGCCAACGCTCTGTCGTCGACGAGCACCGCTAGGAATGAAGCTGCCACTTCACCACCATAGTTCAACCTGTTCTCAGTCGGACGTTCGACGACCCGTGACTCCTGCCTTAAAGGGAGGGCATTCAAGAAGGGCCGTCGATTCCCCGACGACCAACGCTACAATTGCAGGTACATTGGGGCTGTAGAACTATTGTAGAGGGAAATAAGACTCGTAGACAGGTTGCCCAGGTGGGGGGCCCTCCATACAGAATTGTGCCGAGTTGGTAAAGGCCAGTATTCTGCCAATTGTTCAATTATCTTGCTTTCCTTCCCCTCTCTACTGCTGGTTTCCTCTTTATTGATCTGTGTGGCATTTTGACAGTATAGTTGATGCACTTTAATGAGATCTGATAATAATTGTGGTACCACTTTAGAACTGTATATATTTACCATTATTGATTTTCTGAGCACAAAGTGAGTTATTGTGATAGTGTACATAACTGTGAATATTAATTATATAAAGACTGTGTTTTAACTAATACAGTGTGTGGACATTCCTTTGTCGGGGCTTGGGGACTACACTGTACTTATGAACCAGCCTGCATCACCTCCTGAGAAGCTAGGCCTTGATTGCTCGACCATAGCTACCGAATAGAGAATCTTGGCTGGGGTCCTCAGTGTCTCTCCTCTACCATATAGAGAGCAGAAGTACAGACAGCCCCCCTCCTCCAGTCTTTACAAACATAATGCCAGAGTTAAATGCGAACAAGACCTGGGGCATCAAATAGAGGATCACCAATGGCTGCAGATATGCACATTGGCCAAACACATATCATGTAATGCCAGGTACAAATGTATACATTATAAGATAGTTCATTGGACACATTACACCCCTGCTAGGCTCAAGTGCATCTACCCCACAGCAGTGAATACATGCCCGAGATGTCAATCCGAAGATGCATACATTTTCCACATGTTGTGGACATGTATAAAATTAAAAGGATACTGGGCAGAGATCTGTACAGCGCTAGACGAAATGGCTGATCAGCCCATCGAATGGTCACCACAGTTATGTCTCCTAGGGGCTGTGGGAAAGATGAACCCAACATGGCCGAAACTCCTGAACTTGAGCTTACTGATAGCCAAGAGGGCAATACTGCTGAAGTGGAAAAGCAATACGCCGCCTACGAAGGCAGATTGGGAAAGGGACATGATATGGCCAAATGACACAGAGGAACTGTATATAGCCTCAGTACAACCCACTTCCAGACCCAGAAATGTATGGGCCAGATACAAACAATACCTGCCAGACAAAGCTGAAGCCGAGGAGCCAGATTGACACGGAATGTAATCTCGTATGATGTAATGTTTTGAATTCTTAACAATGTGTGTATGCCCTAACTGTGTGCAATTATAAATAAAGATTAAAAAAAAAATTGGCAACCTTTCGAACAGCCTGGGATGCAAGTGAGGCAATCCTGGGGATGGGAAGTTCATTGAAACCTAGGAATTGTTACGGGACCGAAGAGGAAGAGGGGGAGTCCGTGGCGGGACAAGGGTAGGGGGGAAAGGAATGAGGAGATAACACAAGGTATGGGATTGACAATCCAGCACAAAGTAAACAAGTTAAGGGACTGCCATGAAACACCATTACGCAAAGTCCCATGCACCGGTAGGGACACCAGTGAACACTAACCAACAAATCGCCTAAATGCTACATCAGAGTTTTTTGAGGCCCCAGATTCCACAGGTTGTAAGACTTGATTGAGAGTGGGGGGAGGGAGAAGGGATAGAGAAGGGGGACACAGTTGCAGTTGAAAATGTTTGTAAAATGCAAATTAAAAGAAAAGGTTACAATGGTAGTGGAAGGTATCTGGAGTACATTGCCTTTAACTTAAAAGCAGGATGGTGGTTTGCTTGAACCCTGAGCCGATAGAGGACTTCCCTGAGGAGTTCTGAGGCCAAAATGAGGAGATGATTATACTGGCTCTGACCTTCATGATGCCGGTGGTCTAGCTACTTTGCCCAAGCTATATTTTATGCATGCTTCACTTTATGGCAAACATCTTATGTCTTTCCAGAAGACAAGGCTGTAGAGACTCTGTGGTTGTCTGCACTGACAAAGCCCCCATGGTCCAGTCTGACCTCGCCAAAATTTACAGCCACGGTCATCTGAGGAGCCACTTCTTCTTTTTGTTTATTTGACTTTTTAAAATTTTTATTTGTGACACTTATAGAGCTCAAACCTTATTTTTTTTAAATGATATGCAGAACATTTTACAACATTATTGTAGATATAGGTGTAACAAGGTCACATTTTCTAGCACCCACTATCAGTTTTGCTGCAGCCGGAAGGCTGTATTAGGGGTCTTGAGGTAGATTTGTGTACCCCAGTCAAGATGTCTTCCCTCCGTCCACATGAGATAAAACCAGGGATTGAACAATGGAACAAAAACAAACAGAAGGAAGAAACTCAGTTGATAATAATTGACTTGAACTTTTTTGTTTGCATGGGTAGGCAAAGACAGTTTAGAATTAATAACAAAAAGTAACTTTAGTGGTTTGTATTTGTATTTATTAAAGGTATGGTAGTCCTTTTGACTGGAAACGATGAACAAAGGAAAGAATACAAGGGACAGAGGCAGCCACAGGATACAGTGTATTAAGGTATGAGGGTTTGTGCTGATCAGTAGCTGGTTAGTTGGCTGGGGGGAACGTAATGAGATACTGAAACCGTAGTCAATGACTATAAAACAGACATTATTAACATACTTAGTACAGGCCTAGTGCTCCATTATATAATAATATCCATATTTACGAATTAACAGTGGGTGGTAGTGTGTCAGGGGTGAGCTAAAGTCTGTTCGGAAGGGTGATGGGTGCCCCTCAATAGGACAGTAGATGAGTTGGTTCTTGAAGCGTTCAAACGATGGGAAGTTTTGATGTTGCAGAGAAGATGTTCCAGTGGAGAGGGGCAAATAAGGTGAAGATTTTGATTTTGATTTTGAGTAATTTACTATGCGCACCAGACAGAATGAACCATATTCGGGCACAGATGATAACTCGAGAACAGAAGATCTTGTGAGAAAAAGGAATAGCAGGCTTTCTAGTTTGATTGACTATCATCATTTATTTAAATAGAAACGTTTTCAGTCTCTTTCTGAAAAGGTCCAGAGTTTCACATTTTCTAATTTCAAGTGGAAGTTGGTTCCAAACTTTAGGACCATAGGCTCCAAATCTTCTGTGTCCTCTCGGGACACAGTTTGTTTGTGGGGTGCAAAGTAGGAGTTTATCCTCTGAGCGTAGATTCCTTCTCGGCTGATAAGGTAACATTTTATCAGCCAGATATGGGGGAGCAAGCCCTTTAAGGCATTTGAACACTAGGCATGCCATCTTAAATTAAATTCTGTCCTCCACCATCAACCAATGGAGGGATCTCCGCATAGATGACACATGGTCTCGTTTCTTCAGATTTCCAATTACTCTTACTGCTGCATTCTGTACTCTTTGGAGTCTATCCATTTGTTTTTGAGGGATTCCTGCTAACAAACTGCTGACAAACTATTGCAGTAATCCAGGTGGGGGTTAGTCATTGCCGCCACCACAACTGCCCTGTCTTCCGTCGGGATATAAGGAAGTATTTTTTGTAGTGATCGCAGTGCAAAGTGAACTGTTTTCACTTTAGCTCCTACCTGCACCTCACTATTCAGATTCTCATGCCACCAACAACCCAGATTTTTGACTTTTTTTGCATACTGCAGTTGTTCCCCTAGGATCAGTGGGGAGGGACTATGCCTTTCCGAGGGTTTTCTATTCTTTAGGCTAAACAGTATAGTTTCCGTTTTTGCTGCATTTAATTGTAAATGGTTATTATTCATCCATTTAGTTATTTCATACATTGATTAATTCTCTCAAAAACATCTTCCCTGTTCTGGAGCTCAATGTATAGCTGCTTGTCATCTGCATATGAATGAAATAGCAGGCCATATTTCATAAATATTCTGAACACCGGACAAAAATAAAAATGTAAAATAAGGGGACAAAGAGGAGCCCTTTGGGACCCCGCAATCAAGTTCCACCATTTGTGAGGTGAAACCATTCAATATAACCCTCTGAGTTCTACCTTTAAGAAATGATTCAAACCATTTCACAACCTTTTCTGAGGCTTTTCCCACCTGCCCGACATTGTTGATCCACCCCTGTCTGCAACCTTAAGCAGATCGTCGTGTACGGCTAGAAGAGCCAAATCTGTACCCTTATTCGGTCGAAATCCTAAATGGAAGGGAAGTGTAAGGAGGCACAGTGGGGGTGAGAGCCATAGAATTTCAGGAGGGATAAGGAACATAGACTGCAAGAAGGTGAGAAGAAGGTTACTCAGTCCACTAAGTGTGGGGGAAAGACCATGGATGAATTTGAATACAAGAAACCCTAACACAATAGTAGAGATAAGCATTTAGATGAAAGGTGGTTGAACTTTTGTGATGTGGTGGGTTTGCGTAGCCGAGGAAGTGGCGATAATAAACGATTGGCGTCTAAGGTAGCTATCACAGAGCACCCCAAGGTTGCAACCCTCAGATGAAGAAGTGAGGATGTCCGGAGAAGAGGAGATGGAAGATGGAAGATGGGAGAGTGGGATTAGCATTGGAGGAATAGAATTTCTCTTTTGGAAGATTGCATTTTAATGCAATACAATGCCATCCAGAGAAGAAAGGCTGGGCATATATCGGCTTCAATTCAGTTTTTCCACGAATGCAATCTCTTCGAGAAATACAGAGTGCTTCATTACTTCATACACAAGTATGTCTTCATCGATATCGACTACGCCGAAGACCGGGTTCAAGAAGTGTCAACATTGTGATTCGAAAATGTCATTGACTGATCTGCATCATATATGTCTATGGTGTCTCGGAGTGGAGCATAAGACCTTTCCCTGCTCCAAGTGCCAGACGGTGACCGGAAAGGCCCTGAAGGAGCGAAAGGGGAAATTGGCGGTAGGTTAAAACCCCAAATCATCTAACCCGATCAAAAACCCTTCGACCGACGAGTTGAAAGGCGACTCTCCTTGAAGGAAGAAACTTAAAAGGTTGAGATTGAGGAGTGACTCCCACCACTCCTCGTCGTCGAAGAAGTCCAAAAAGAGGTACCATAGGTCGTCTTATTTGACTTCATCGTCGGATACCCCAGCAGAGAAAAAAATGCACTCCTGTCGAATGGGAAACTTTCAGAGCAGAGATGCTAAATATATTTGAAAAGCAGAAACCCACGGCAAGCCATGCTCCTACCGGTCCTTCCAAAGAAGCCGGTAAGGAAAGGGCTCGACCTAAATCTTGCGGGCCCTCAAGCCCGGGACGAAGGCCTGATCCTCGTCAAGAGCTGTCGAGACCTCGAGGCGATGACGAATCATCGAAGGATCTTTCAAGACGTTAACATAAGCATAAATCGAGGTTGTCAACACCATTGACGTCATCAACACCAGTTGCACCTTAAACACCAGCCAAGCCCTTGACATCGACGTCCCCTTCGACGCTGAAGGCATCGGCGCCAGCTGCACTATGAATGCCAGCTTCGACAACGGCGTTGAGTACCCCATCTGAACCTATGGTGCCTTTAAAAAAAGTTTTGCAGACTATTCCAGCGTCAAATCCATTATTTATCAAACCCTTGATGCCTGAAAAAACATATGTGGACACCAAATGTGCCTCAAAGGGGTGGACACGTCACCTGATCTAGATTTTGGAAGACCTGAGGCTGGGTAGCATGCTGATGCGTCATATAGACAGCTTATGTCCAACGTGGTGGAATATATGGAGTGGAGTAGGCCTCCTGGATAAGGGTCCACAGACAGATCTTATATTACTGTTCCATATTGCACTACAAAAAAAGATGGCAGTGAATTGGGAGACGCCAGAAACCAATCCGGCCGTGAATAAAATTTTGACCAAGAAATACCACCCTCCCAGTAGTGACCCCGACTATCTGTCTAAACACCCCACTCCAGAGAGTCTAGTGGTACAGTCAGCTATGCCAACTTCTAAGCAAGCTGCTTACCCTACCATCATTCCAGATAGGGACGACAAAAGAATAGATCGATGGGCAAGGAATGTATTTTCTGCATGGAGTATGGCACTCAAATCTGCCAACTCCTCATGTGCCCTTGCGACATGTACATTCGCTCTATGGGACTGCATTTCCATGGCGAAAGAGCACATTCTGAGGGGGATGAAAGAGACGGGTTCTTGCCCATAATTACAGACTTATGAGTCTCTTCAGTCAGGTCTGGATTCTGCTGCCAGCATCAGGAGAGCAGTGGCTACTAGCACCATTATACGCAGATTTGCATGGTTGAGGAAGTCAGGTTTTGCGCCGGATGTGCAAAAAAAGTTCCCTCGTGATGGACGAGGAAGGGGTGCCAAGCCAGTTCAAGCAGGGGCATCTTTACCATCTGCCACTGCATCAGCCACCTCAATACCTCTCTGAGGTCTTGAGTCACAGCTCACCAGTGGAAGGCAGACTGTCTCAGCATCTAGAAGAATGGCGAGACATTACTTTGGATGCTTGGCCATTGGAAACTATAGCTGCCATGATTCCTGCCCCTCATGTCCCCAGCCCTCCAAGATGTCAGGCTGGAGCCAGGCCACGATCACCTACATGGCCCTCAAAGGCCTCTCCATCCATCCAAAGACCCACTTGGAGTGAGACTTGGCACTTGTGGCACCAGACTCACTCACTCCCATAGGATAACATTGGGGATTGGACTTGTAGTGGATTGATGGGGACAAGATGGATGCCCCCACATATTTCGGATCCCAGAACTGCATACACAGTCTAGTCTTTTGGGTGTGGTTCAGCCCAGAGACACCTGGGATACCCAGAGACTATTTAAGCCACGCCCAGGCTGAGAAACATGCTTTGTGTTTTCTGCAGCGTGACACTCACCGTGTTCGGATCGGTCTCCAGTAGGCCTGCATCTTTCTTCTGCGCTCAGCTCCTGCAAGAACAAGAACACTGTTAGGAACAGCCTTACCTTGCGACACTTCTACCGATCATTCATCGCTTCTTCTGTTCTGCGGGTATCTTCGGCGGTGTCATTCCCTTCCCGCCACGCCGCTTCCTAAGGAAAAGAGAAAAGAACAGAAAAAAAGGCATTAGTAAGCATTCAGCAAATCTCACTTATTTTTAAAGACTGTTCGATCTTCAAACGCTTACCTGAATCCCAGCCGCTCTGGGGGAACTCTGTCTCCGGAACTTCTCATCCATCTGCAAGAGGGAAAAGACACTTCAGGTTAGCGTGGAAACATCTAGAGGCGCCGCATACTGCGCTTACTCACTGCATTTCTTCTTCATAACCGGCATCCACGCTGAAAACGTTGCGGCACCTAAAACACACAGAAAAAGAACTCAGTTCAATACAAAAACGAAAGGATTGCCTCACGCATCTCTCTCACCTTCAGCGCTACTCATCTCAGCAGCACGTCGCCATCCCCAGATGCCGGCCATCATCTAAGGAAGTTAGAGAACTGTTCAAAAGACTTGTTATACTTACCTGTTGTACTCTTGCCAGTGAAGTAACTAATCAGCAACGAGCCTGCATCAATCAACGTGCCCCTGCGCTGAAAGCAGGACGGAGAGCACACTTTCCAAGAAAACAAGTTGAGCTGTTGATCAAAGGGAAGGGTTGGACCCCGGGGAAGAAGGGATTCAAGCACACAGAGACAAAAGGGAGTTAAACTCTACCAATCCTGTGTTTCAGGCCTAGTCTCCAGTCGAGTAGACTCCAGGGAAGGGTTTGAGGTCGTAAGAGGTCAGAACAGGCTGAGTGACGTCCCCGTGGATACCAGGTGAGCGTTAAAGAACACAAAGCCTCACATCAAAATCTTACCTGGGCGTCATGGAAATGTCAGAAACCGACCAGTTAGCACACATGTTGGGGCAGCTACGTTCCGAAGTACATGCAGCCAGGCACGAGACCAACACCCTGAGGAGAGAGCTGATAGTAGCCAAAGAACGCACTGATGATTTAAGCCGGCAACTTCTCCAGTCACAAGCAGGGCATGCACCATTGCCGGGAAGCGTGCCCTCGATGCCAGCTCCATCAGCCAATCCCATTCAGATAACCCTTCCTGGGGCAGTTCCCTTGGCCCCGCCCGAACGATTTACGGGGATCCCAAGAGGTTTGCAACGGTCATGAACCAGTGCCGCCTGCATTTCCTTTGTAGACCAGGGGCCTTTCCAAATGACCAATCACGGGTCGCTTTTGTGCTATCCTACTTGAGTGGTAGCGCCGCGGACTGGTCTGTACCCTTTGTGGCCCAAGACGATCCTTTGCTGCATGACTTCAGGGGCTTCCACCAGGAGATGGAAAAGCTAATCGCCCGTCGTACACATGGGCAGGCATTAGACAACGAACTTCTGTCCCTACGCCAAGGGAATCAAGACCTATTAACATACATAGCCACGTTCAATAAACTCGTAGTTGAAGCAGAATGGCCAGTGGAGGAGAGAACCACGTTATTTCATTGGAGGTTGCGGGGGGGAGCTCAAGGATGTTCTCGCACAAGTAGTGAACCCCCGAAAGACTGCTCAGAATTTTTTGACCTTGTTGTTCAACTGGATCATAGGTTGCAGGACCGAAGAGCAGATCGAACCAGACCGGACCCTCGCCCTATGTATGTGCATTCAAAGGACAATATTTCCCGCACAACGGAAGGTTCAGGAGAACCAATGCAAATCAGGGGGGTCAGATCCCCCTTGACTAAAGCGGAAAGGGATAAAAGGAAACAGCAGCAGTTATGTCTGTGTTGTGGAAGGTCAGGTCATTTCCTTGAAGAGTGCCCTGTGAAGCCACCAAGGAGGACGGTAGGGGCCACGGACAAGGAAGATACCATCAAGGAATCGGAAAACTCCCCAGCCCGGCAAGTGTAGGGGTCCACTTGTCGAGCAAAGAAAGTGAACTACAGACCTCCCATTTTGCACTATCTGTGGTCTTGATCAATCACCAACAACCATCTTGGATGCACGCAGTAAGAGCGTACATTGACAGTGTAGCCGTTGGGAATTACATCGACCAGGATCTTGCGGCAAAGATGGGGCTTCCGTTACGCCCTAAATCAACCACTGACACTGTTACCACTGTCAACGGCACAGAAATAGCTCCTGGTCCAGTATCCCAATGCACTGCAGATTTAACCCTTCTGTGCCAGGATGGACACCAAGAATCTATCGTTTTTGACCTCATTAAGGCACCACAGTTCCGGTTGATTTTGGGAATACCATGGTTAGTAGCTCACAATCCTCTAATCGATCGGCGAGCAAAAGAATTGGCCTTTCCCGGGACTTGTGGTCACACATGTTATCGCCAAGAGAAACAAACAATAGACACCAGAACCTCCACGATTGCGACTGTGGCAATCGGCACCCTACCAAGTGAATACCAGGACTTTCAAGATGTCTTTCAGAAAGAACAGGCTAATACCCTGCCACCGCATAGACCATACGATTGCCAAATCGACCTGATACCCGGCACACAAATCCCTTGTGCGCAAATTTACACACTCACGGAACCAGAAAACCAGCACCTGCAGGCCTATCTTGACCAATACCTGGCCAACGGGTTCATCCGTCCCTCGAAGTCTCCAGCAGCCAGTCCTCTATTCTTCGTACCGCAAAAAAGGAGGGGGACTTGAGAACGTGCATGTCATGATGCCTACCTCCAAGGAGCCAGGTCCGACCCAGCGACCCCAGAGGCAGGCATCATTTCCCCCAGGGGAGTGCCAGCGGGCCCAAGCTGGGGCCCTTTGGACGCAGTCCTGGCGCATTAGGCGCCAGGCTCATGTTGGACCTCTGTCCTGGCGCCTTAGGCGCCAGGCTCATAAAGCTAGACATGTGTTCAAGTGTTTTCATGTGCACTTACCTGATGCAGACCATGCTGCCACATCCAGGCCCTCTTGAGGCCTGAATGGAACTACTTTACCTGTGGGACTACTTTCCACCCGGGTGTGGTCGGGGAAGGATACATACCTGAGCGGAGGAAGGATACACACTTGGGACTTCTACCAAAGCTATTTAAACCACACCCGATCAGCAACTCACGCTTCGCGTTGTTCTGCTCCTCGCAGCTGGACGCTCACCGTGTCAGCTCCTGCATCTGGACTTCAGCCACGCCTGTCAGCATCCTGGGTCACCTGCAAAGGGAGACAAGAGACCTTACCAGCTAAATCTGCACCACGGAGACATCATCGACGATCCTGAAAGGGAAGACATTATTTTTAAAAGCATTTCGTTACGATCGCTGCAGCGCTGCATTTCACTCACCTTTCCTGGGTTCCTCCATCTTCAGCAGCGATCATTCGGATACACAGCCACTTCCCAGAGCCTAGAGAAAAAGACAAGAATAAGAGGTGAGAGAAGGAAGGGAATAAGACTTACCTCATTTCATTTCGGGTCTTGCCGCTTCCAGGCATTTTCCGGACCCCGGCCCCTATGGGGAAAAAAGACAAAGACATTGAATGAGCGTATGCAAAGTCAGTTCCCGAGCGCTCATCCAGAACTAACCTGCCATTTACTGGAACTGCACGTTTCACTTCGGGTCGGTGCCATGTCTCCGGCATTCCGAACCCCGGCCCCTAAGGGGAAAAAAGACATAGGGCCTCATTACGACCCTGGCGGAAAATGAAAAACGATGGCGGAAATGCAATACCGCCATCGAATAGCGCTCGGTGCGACTATGACACGTCACCGCAAAGTACGATGCCATTAGCGACACCGTAGTGAACGCCAACGCTAACTGCACCAAGTACGCGCGCGCCATGCCAAACCGTAATTACCACCATGGCGCAACGGTACGCGAATTCTGACCCTAGCGGACATGCACCTAACGCCATCAAGCACTGCGGAAAGTACCATTCCGCCATGGTGAGAAGTACGGCATCGCGAACCAACCGTAAACGGCCCCACTGAGTGCCTATACACCGCTCCCTGGCCACATTGTACAACTCCCCGTAGGTGCAATGAAGTCACACAATGCAACCAGTGAAATGTACTAGTCATCCATGCCTGCCAACGAACAAATGAATCTCAAGAGGGGCCAATGGGAGCTGCAGGGCACAGATGGCACGAATACAGAAGCCATCCCAATGGACATGACCTCAGTCTCCCACCAAGAAACGCACGCAAACACAGGCACCTGTGACCAGCAATATTCCGAAAATCACATCATTCCACCAATCCACCTGGCTGACCGGCATCTGTTACACAAAAGCTAATCCCCCGCCCCTGAGCATGACATCATTAAAACAGTCATATTGGCAGCCCTCATCCCTGACCTCACTGGGCTTCGTAGGCAAACGCGCCCAGCACAATACCACGCAACTATACTCCGAAGCTGGAACCCAATGCAGATCTCCTCACAATACATCGCTCCCCAAATAGGAATATGCCACATCACTTGCAAAGAAGAACGCTACACGGTCCATATCAGAATAGAAATTTAATGCACAACAAATTCACCAAGCCCATAAAGCCATTAGGCCATGAACTCCAAAACACATTTCACCATTGTGGGTTGCATCCGCAATAAATGACCAGCTACTTCTTGTGTGACGCCCTGTTCCTTCATGGTACACAGGGGCTACATTCTCGTACGAAAAGGCAACATGGAAGCGCCTAGAACCGCAGGGCCGTCCCAATAGGGAGGCACTAGTCCAGCTGAAAGGCCGAAATGTTGCTCCTAGCCACTAGTACTGCGTAAGGGCATGTGGCCCATTGGCGATCGTCCCATAAGATCGTAATGCTGCTCCACTGATTAACACGAAGCAGCAGGTGTCGGGAGTAAAATCCATCTGCAGGAGTGGCATACAGATGGCAGTGGCAAAAGGGGAGGAGATACCTGTCAACCAAATGAAATGAAAAAGAACAGTATGGCCATCAGAACTACATTTGAATTACTCACTTCAATGATCACACCAAATCCACAGCCATATGCATGCTAGCCCACTCCAAAGGATCATCACCACCCAAAAACCACTTGCGAATCATAACTATCTATATCGAGGTGAAAACACCATCACAAACGAGTGTACCTGTGCATGCGTCTGTTAAAACAGAATCCATCAGATGGGATTGGTAACGTGCATAGACACAAGTGTCTGAAGGCGCGTCGAGACAGGGAGGGCTCAACAAGGCCAGATAGACGATGGTCCCACTATGGCAGCCCTGCATCACATAGCGCAGGGGAGGCGGACAGATTCCAAGAAGCCCTGTACATGGCAAACTCTGTATCAATTCATCTGTCCATGCATCCATTCATCATTCCCTCATCCCGTAATGAGAACGCCTGTTTCCATACTCACATAACATGTGAAATTTCCATTGAGTCTGTGCGTTATGCAGCCTGCAAAATCCACTGTGCCCCAGCCCGTAATTCCAGTGTTGTGAAGTAACATGTATTTGGGAACGTCCGGCCTCATCGTCCACTTCGCCATTGCGCATCCCAAACTATTCATATCAATCATTGCATCCTCGCCATGGCCCCTGTCCCAAGGACATTGAACAATAGAACGTTATATTTGCAGTCAGACCTGTGGGCATCTCCTCGCCGCTAGCTGAAAACCGAAAGCGCCGCCCTTCGAATTCCTCATTTGCAACATCACGTCGAAAAGGCATCTGTGGCCGCTTGAAATCACAAATTAATCCATCTAGTGCGGCTGTGTGTGAAAATGGCAACTGCCTTCACTCACAAATGGGACGCCCCGCCCGTCGTTGAACCTCGGTGCAGTGATGCATGAGGGTCCACCGTTACTCGAGTACTACGTTCCACTGACCCTTCACAAGTCTGTTTGCGACTGCAAAGATAGTATGTGAAACAATGGGACCATAGCCGAATGAACATATCAACCAATGTTACACTGCCATCGGGTACAAATACATGATTGTAATAGCAAGATGCCATTCGTCGAATTGCAGCGTTGTGTGCGGGACGTGCTCGCCCAAAGGGGAGAGCAGCTTGCACAGGTGGAATGAATCACCACAGGTGGAGGCCATACAGCCTGAAAACACATAAATTGCACGCCCAGTCTCCTCCCACAACCACTCCGAAATGCTACCGGCAGGACTAGCTATGTTGGCCCTGGGGGACCTGATAGCACTGCAGGTACTCCAACTTCAAGAAGAAGACGAACACCAACTACAACCGGCCGCACGGAGGAGACGCAGGAGGAGGAGGAGGGCAAGGCAGGGCCAGCAAGGGCCGCCAGCACAGCCACTACCACCACGCAGGCAGCCCGCAATCCCACGCCTCCGAGCACATCCGTTCAACCTCACTGATGAGCAGATCCACACCCTCTACCGTTTGGACCGGGACACCATAACCGCCATTGTGGACATGACACAGGCTGACCTTGTCAGCATGATAGATAGCCCAACCGCCATCCCACCCCTACTGAAGGTGGTGTCTGTACTCCACTTCCTGGCCACAGGCACCTACCAGCACACAGTCGGACAGTTGCATGGCATTTCACAGCCACTGTTCTCACGGACACTATTGCAAGTGCTCGATGCCCTCCTGAAGCACGCAGACGACTACATCTCTCTACCACGCTCGGAGCAGGAAATTACGAACACAAAAGTGGGATTCCATGCACTTGCCGGCATACCGGGTTGCATTGGTGCCATCGACTGCACCCATGTGGAATTGGTCGTCCCACATGCCATGGAGGCCCAGTACCGCAACCGGAAACATTTTCATTCTCTGAATGTACAAATGGTGTGTGACTCCAACAGGATCATTACACATTGTTGTGCCCGATTCCCTGGATCATCCCATGATTCTATGATCTTGAGGAACTCTACAATACCACGCTACATGGAGCGACACGCAGGGAACAGATCCTGGCTACTCGGTGAGTCTCATTTCATGCATGATGATGTGGGGTATGTGATGCGGCAATGACCTGGCAGGAAGGGGGGGGGTGCGTACGTAGCAATGGCATTCCACATGATTCGTTTATCGTCCACATACAGGTGATGCCGGATATCCACTGAAGAGATGGCTCCTCACACCAGTCCGGAACCCACGGGACCAGCATGAGGAGGACTACAACCATGCCCACTCACGTACCCGTGTAGTCATAGAACAGGCATTCGGCCTACTGAAGACTCGTTTCCGGTGCCTCAGCAGGTCTGGCGGGGCACTCCTGTACCGCCATGTGAAGGTTGCGAAGATGGTGATGGCATGTGTCATGCTACACAACATGTGCGTACGTAGAAATGTGCCCATGCCCCCTGACGCAGAACTGCAAGCACCTGAAGATGGTCATGATGAGGGTGGGGATGTGGCAGCACCTCAAGGAGTCTGCGAGGCACAGGAGGGCCGTGACATTCGTCAGCATCTCATAGATGCATGCTTCTAGCACTCACGCCTGGTGGCTGATACATGGACACGGGACTCGTGGCACTGTGTGTGTATGGTACATGCACAATATGGACTGTACGCCTATAATGGCCTCGTACACAAAGATCAATGTCCACACATCTCATTGGTTGATCGTGCATTGTTTATGGCATATGTGATATCATGTTAAACACCCTATCGACCCGCCACCCAAGTGAGCCCAACACCCCCCCTCCACCCTCCTACCTCCCCCCCGAACACCAGTGTCCAGAGATGCTCATTGTCAGTGGGCAGTCGCTATTGCAAGCCCCCTCTGCGGGTATCAGGGGCACCCCTGCCTGTGGAGCGCAGGTTCCTCCCAGATCTACGTTGGGGGCTGCCCTGGACGGAACTTGCAACGGATGATGTCTCTGCCTGCTCACGTCCATGCATGTCCCTAAGGGTTTGTGAGAGCTCAGTGAGCACACGGCGCACTGCGGCAAGTTCGGCACATACGTCTTTGGACGTCGCATGCAGTTCCCCCCTCAAGCTCTCGGTGCTTCTCTCCATTTGGACTCTCAGGCTCTCGGTGCTACTCTCCATTTGGACTCTCAGGCACTCGGTGCTACTCTCCATTTGTGCCCTTAGTGTCTCTGTACTTCTCTCCATTTCTGCCCTAAGTGTCTCAGTTGATGTTTCTATGTCTGCCTTAGTGCCCCCACATTCATCGGCATGGTCCTTGAGGAGCGTGGCCAGTTGCTGCTGTTGCACGATTAACTGGTCGAGGGACTGTTGCCTCTGCTGGGCTATGGCCATTTGCGGTGGTGTCACAGAGTGGCTGTTCGCCTCATGTTGCCCTGCCACAGGGCTTGTGGGGGATGGCCAGTCGTCGTCTTGTGGGTGCCCCTGCGTGGTATCCTCATGGTGTACGGGATGGAACAGACAGGGGGATTGGGACAGGTCATGGATGGATCTGACTTCGACATCCCCGTTTTCTGTGTCGGAGCATGCTGCCATTAATGCAGTGTCACCTATGGTGCTGCTGCCACCAGAAGCAGTGCCTACTGTGGCATCCATTGGGGGGACCTGTGGTGGTGGTGGTGTGGGCATGCTGGCTGCTGGGGTGCCTGTTGGAGTTCCCTCCTCTGTGCTGCCACTTGATTTGTGCTGCTGCCGTGTCTTGATGCGTGCAGCTGAGGTGGAGGGTCTTTGGCCGTTGGTCTTGGCCCTCTTTGCAGGTGTGCTGGTAGGGGTGTCCTGGAGCTCGTCGTTTGGATCGGACCCTGTGGTGGAGTAAAGGAGGGCGAGCGTTATTAATGGGTCTGTGGGAATTGGAATGGCAATGTATCACATGCATTGGGGTGGTACCTGAGGGTGATTTGGGTCGGGGCCTTGGAGGTGGTTTCATTTGTGTGTGGTGTGAGGGTGCAGTTGTTTGGCAGCCTGCAGTTAGGGTGTGCCTGCTGCATGTGTAGAGGGTGTTTTTAGGATTTTTAATTATTTATGTATTTGATGTGAGTTTTGAAGTGTGCTATCAGGCCTATGTATGTGGACGTTCTCCTGGACATGTGTTACTGTTGCACTATGTGGGCACGTGGTACTTCACATGATTGGACATTGTGGTTTTGGCATTGTTTTATTTGGGCCACCTACCTGATTCTTCGGATGTCTGCACTCCTTTCTCCATCCCTCCGACTCCCTCTATGCTCTCCATTCCTATGGTGGAGGCACAGATTTCTTCCCAGGGGGTCAACTTGATGGGTGATTCCGATCCTCCCCCGGTGGCTGTGGCAATGTTGCGGTTGGCAGAAAGTATGCTACGGACGCGTATCCGCAGGTCGTCCCATCGCTTTCTGCATTGCTGTGGGTTGCGGGGTGCGGTCCCCACCGCACTTACCCGCTGTGCCACCAGGGCCCATATGGCCTTCTTGTTCGCAAGTGCCGTCCTGGTCATTTGCGTGGAGAAGACGGCGGCTGCATTCTCCTGGAGGGTCTCTGTGAGTACGGTGAGTTCCTCACGGGAGAAGTGGACCTGCCGCTTGCGGTCGCACGCTTTCTTCGCTACTTTTCCCATTTTTCTTGGTTTCACTAGGGTGGATGACGGGTTGGGATGTGTCTCAGGGTAGTATTTTTAATGGTTGTGTGGATTTAGTGGTTTTATAGGTGTACGGCGTGATGTTTCCCGTTCCGGGACCATGCTTTTACTTCCGTTTCCGTATATTTACGGTCACCGTACTTTCCGGTTGGCGCTCACTGCGGTGTCCGCTGAGATGGGTGGCGGTATTGCACCTAGGGCGCCGTACGGCGGCGGTGTGGGCCGTTTTGGGGTCATTTCCGCCATCGCGGACTTTGCACTTCCGCCATGGCGTGGTGCTCGTGCCCGATGGGTCGGAATGAGCCGCACTTTGCTCCATCGTGCAATGGCGGAAACGCTATTTACGCTGTGGCGGTCCGGTCAGTCACTTTCCGCCAGGGTCGTAATGAGGGCCATAAACATTAGCGCTTGCTGCAAAATACAATGAACATTATTATTAAGCTTGGACTTTTGAACTTGCAACAGAACTTTTACAGAGCCTTACCTGAACTCTCCTCAATCCAGTGAAGAAACTGGGTTTCAACGCGCCCCTGCATCCGGAGCAGGATGGAGAGCTCATCCTTCCTGACCCTAAGGTGAGAGACTTCACGGGGAATCGTGGAAGGGTATCGTGGAGGGTTGGAAGAGAGTGGGAGGCTTGATCATAACTCAGTCAGTAGGTAATACTCCCTTTTCACGCACATGGGAATATTCCTGCGAGCCGGAGAAGCCAGAGTAGAGGGCCCTTCCTGTCCATCTTCAGAGTCCTGCGCTTCACCATTGAAGAAGCATCAGCACTCGAAGCCAGACCTGCGCCTCCGTGGAAATCAGGTGAGCGTTACAGAACGCGAAGCGTACCCACAATTTCCCACCCGGGCGCTATGGAGACTTCCGAGACTGACCAGCTGGCCCAGCTTTTGGGGGAATTACGGGTAGAGGTGCACTCAGCCCGCCAGGAGACTAACGCTCTCAAAAGAGAACTGATCTTATCCAAGGAAAGAACAGATGACCTAGCCAAAAGGTTATTACAGGCCCAGGCAGGGCACACTCCTTTACCTAATTCCAGAGACATTTCCACATCAATGGGTTTGAGTAACCCGGTACAAATTAATCTACCTGGACACATGCCTTTGGCCCCGCCTGAACGTTTTGCGGGGGATCCCAAGAAATATGCCGTCTTTATGAACCAATGTCGTTTACACTTTCTATGCAGACCCGGAGCCTTCCCTAACGACCAGACCAAGGTAGCCTTTATACTATCTTACCTCAGTGGCAGTGCTGCCGATTGGTCTATTCCATTGGTAAATCAGGATGATCCCATTCTCCAGAATGTTCAGGGCTTCCAGGCCAGCATGGAAAGGTTGTTCGCTCTACACTCTCAAGGACAGGCCCTTGATAACGAACTGCTATCCTTACGACAAGGTAATCAGGATCTTCTGTCCTACATAGCCACCTTTAACAGACTGGTTGTGGAAACTGGATGGCCAGAAAGCAAAAGGATCACATTGTTTCATCGAGGCCTGCGCGGAGAGCTTAAGGATGTTCTAGCTCAGATAGTAAACCCACCCCAGGTCTGCGCAGACTACATTGACTTGGTGGTTCAACTTGATCACAGACTTCAAAATAGAAAAGCAGATCGGTTCAAGTATGAAAACCGAGCACCGATCAAAACCCACGCTTAACTCCAAGAGTACCGACGTATCTGAACCTATGCAAATCGGTGGGGTTAAAGGACCATTAACGCAGAAAGAACGAGAGAGAAGGCGGCACATGCAACTTTGTCTGTATTGCGGGACTTCCGGTCACTTTCTTCAAAATTGTCCAGTTAAACCACTTAAGAAGGTGGTTGGAGCTACTGATAACGAATTAGTGACACCTGATTCGGGAAACGACCTAGCCCGGCAAGCGTAGGGGTCCGCTTGCCGAGCTTGAAAACTAACTCTTTGACCTCGCATTTTGTCATGCCAATGGTGCTCGTGGACCCAAAACAGCCTCAGCAGTTGCATGCTATAAAAGCATACATCGACAGTGGAGCTATTGGAAATTACATAGACCGTGAATTGGCTTTCAGGATTAAGCTTCCTCTCCGCCCGAAAGTAACCCAAGATGTCATTACTACAGTAGATGGAACCGAAATAGCCTCAGGGCCTGTAACGCATTCCACTGTTGAAGTGACTCTGGTGGGTCAGGATGGACATCGGGAAGCAATCGTGTTTGATGTGATCAAGGCCCCACAATTTCAAGTAATTCTTGGAATTCCTTGGTTAGAAACACATAATCCCAGAATTGACTGGCGAGCAAAGAAGATAAGTTTTCCTGATTGTGAACCAACTTGTTATCTAAGAAATCCAGCTATGGGTCTAGCCTCAGCAACTTCCACCCCTGTACAGCTACCGTCAGAATACCAAGAATTCCAAGACGTTTTTCAGAAAGAACAGGCTAACACGTTACCTCCCCATCGGTCTTATGATTGCCAAATCGATCTGGTACCCAATGCTCAACTACCTTGTAGTAGGATTTATGCTCTTACGGAACCTGAGAACCTGCATTTGCGTCAGTATTTAGATCAGTACCTAGCCAATGGTTTTATTCGCCCGTCCAAGTCTCCTGTCTCTTCAGCTCTGTTCTTTGTGCCGAAAAAAGAAGGCGACCTTAGAACGTGTATAGACTATCGCGCCCTAAATCAAATAACGATTAAGAATCGTTATCCTCTGCCCTTGATCCCTGAGCTTATCGACCAGGTGAAAGACGCTTGTGTGTACACCAAGTTAGATCTCCGAGGAGCTTATCACCTGGTGCGCATAAAAGAAGGCGACGAATGGAAGACTGCATTCCGCACCAAGTTTGGGCTCTTCGAATATCAGGTGATGCCCTTCGGTTTGTGCAATGCACCTGCCGCCTTTCAGTACTTTATGAATGATGTTCTTCGGGAACTTATCGATGTCTGTGTCATAGTTTACATTGACGACATCCTGGTGTACTCTTCTTCAGAATCTGATCACAGAAAACATGTTAGGGCATTTCTTGAGAAACTGCGCCAGCACAGATTATTTGCAAAACTCGAAAAATGCGTTTTTCATACCACAGAAGTGGAGTTTCTTGGATTCATCCTGACACCTCAAGGAGTCCGAATGGACTCGCGAAAGCTGGACGCCATCCTCAAATGGCCATCTCCAAGCTCGGTGAAGGGAGTTCAGAGCATGCTCGGCTTTGCCAATTTCTATCGAAGATTCATCCCGGAATTTTCCTGAACAGTCCAACCCATCACCGCTCTCCTAAAGAAAAACAAACGCTTCGAATGGACTCTTGAGGCCGAACAAGCCTTCCAGGACCTGAAAACCAAATTCACCTCTGCACCTGTATTGAAGCACCCGCACCCCGATCTCCCGTACTTAGTGGAAACCGATGCATCCAGTTCGGCCATGGGAGCTGTCCTGTCGCAAAGAGACCCAAAAACTAACCAACTACACCCAGTGGCCTTTTGGTCCAGAAAATTTTCTCCTCCTGAAATCAACTACGCAATCACCGATAAAGAGTTCCTGGCCATCAAATCTGCTTTCAAGGCTTGGCGTCACTACCTTCTCGGGGCAAGACACACCATCACTGTAATTACGGACCACAAAAACTTACAGTATTTAAAAACGGCCAAAGCTCAATCTTCACGACAACCCCGATGGGCTCTATTCTTTGCTGAATTTGATTTTGTAATTACCTATCGCCCTGGCTGCAAGAATGGAAAAGCGGACGCCTTATCCCGGATTGGCATGGAAGAACCTAATTCGAGCTTAGAACCTGTGCCCATCATACCTGAGCAAAGAATCTTAGGCTTAACTTCATTGCAAACTATTGAGGATATCCAAACGCAAGTAAAACAACTTCTAGACTCTTCAACCTTACTGGAATGGAGTCAAAAGGGTCCTCATTACACCGTTAAGGATGACTTACCCTACTTCCAGGAGCGGTTGTTTCTGCCAAGTAAACAATTGCAAGAACTTGTTATTGCCCATCATCATGAATCTTTGATGGAAGGACACCCTGGTATCGCTAAAACGGAGGAAAAAAATCAAACGCCACTTCTGGTGGCCTTCTTGGTGAAAAGACATAAAGTCTTTTGTACTGTCTTGTGGAATTTGCGCCCAAAACAAGGCTCAAAAGAAAAGGCCAGCCGGCCTACTTCAACCCTTGGATATTCCACCGGCGCCATGGCACACCCTGTCAATGGACTTTATAACAGATCTGCCTCCTTGTGCTGGTTACAACACAATCCTTGTAATTGTGGACCTATTCTCCAAAATGGCCCACTTTATCCCTTTAAAGGGTTTGCCTTCAGCTTCCACCTTGGCCAAGGAATTCCTGGAGAATATAGTTCACATACATGGTTTCCCTTCCATATTAGTCTCGGATCGTGGAAGTCAATTTATCTCACATTTTTGGAAGAAGTGTTGCCAACTAGCACAAATTGATGTGCGGTTATCCACCAGCCACCACCCCCAGACCGACGGACAAACCGAGAGAACCAATCAGACTCTCGAGCAATATCTTCGGTGCCTGTTACACCAATACGAGTTAAATTGAAAAGACATCCTTTGGATCGCAGAATATGCATACAACAATTCAGTGCATTCTGGAACCGGACAAACCCCCTTTTATACTTTGTATGGTCACCATCCTCGGACCTCTGACCTAGATCCACCTCTGATCCTGGAAATGCCCGCAGTAAATCATCTGCATTCCACAATAACCCGAGCCTTCAAAGAAGCTGCAACTCATTTACAGCAAGCCAAGAAAAAGTATAAAGAAAACGCTGATTTGCACCGAAGTAAAACTCCTCCTTACCAAGTAGGAGACCAGGTATGGCTAGCAACTAAACATTTACCCCTCAAGGGCCCGCGAACCTTCAATCCCAGATTCATAGGACCTTATCCCATCAAAGCTATAATCAACCCAGTGGACTTTAAACTGGATCTACCGTCCAACATGCGTATTCATCCAGTTTTTCATGCATCACTTTTGAAGCCAGTACAACCAGGAACCCGATTGTCCAAGCCTCCAGATCCAGTTCAAATTGAAGGGGAATTAGAATTCGAAGTTAAAGACATTTTAGACTCCAAGGTGGTAAAGTCGAAACTCTTCTATCTTGTTGACTGGAAGGGATATGGACCTCAAGAGAGATCTTGGGAGCCTAGTAACCATGTCCACGCACCTCGATTAGTACAAAGGTTTCACCGGAGATTTCCGAACAAGCCCAAACCCCCGGAGGGAAGAACCTTGGGAGGGGCCTTGAGGGGGGGTACTGTCATGATGCCTACCTCCAAGGAGCCAGGTCCGACCCAGTGACCCCAGAGGCAGGCATCATTTCCCCCAGGGGAGTGCCAGCGGGCCCAAGCTGGGGCCCTTTGGACGCAGTCCTGGCGCCTTAGGCGCCAGGCTCATGTTGGACCTCTGTCCTGGCGCCTTAGGCGCCAGGCTCATAAAGCTAGACATGTGTTCAAGTGTTTTCATGTGCACTTACCTGATGCAGACCATGCTGCCACATCCAGGCCCTCTTGAGGCCTGAATGGAACTACTTTACCTGTGGGACTACTTTCCACCCGGGTGTGGTCGGGGAAGGATACATACCTGATCGGAGGAAGGATACACACTTGGGACTTCTTCCAAAGCTATTTAAACCACACCCGATCAGCAACTCACGCTTCGCGTTGTTCTGCTCCTCGCAGCTGGACGCTCACCGTGTCAGCTCCTGCATCTGGACTTCAGCCACGCCTGTCAGCATCCTGGGTCACCTGCAAAGGGAGACAAGAGACCTTACCAGCTAAATCTGCACCACGGAGACATCACCGACGATCCTGAAAGGGAAGACATTATTTTTAAAAGCATTTCGTTACGATCGCTGCAGCGCTGCATTTCAGTCACCTTTCCTGGGTACCTCCATCTTCAGCAGCGATCACCCGGATACACAGCCACTTCCCAGAGCCTAGAGAAAAAGACAAGAATAAGAGGTGAGAGAAGGAAGGGAATAAGACTTACCTCATTTTATTTCGGGTCTTGCCGCTTCCAGGCATTTTCCGGACCCCGGCCCCTATGGGGAAAAAAGACAAAGACATTGAATGAGCGTATGCAAAGTCAGTTCCCGAGCGCTCATCCAGAACTAACCTGCCATTTACTGGAACTGGAACTGCACGTTTCACTTCGGGTCGGTGCCATGTCTCCGGCATTCCGAACCCCGGCCCCTAAGGGGAAAAAAGACATAAACATTAGCGCTTGCTGCAAAATACAATGAACATTATTATTAAGCTTGGACTTTTGAACTTGCAACAGAACTTTTACAGAGCCTTACATGAATAGTTAAGCTTACCTGAACTCCCATCAATCCTCAATCCAGTGAAGAAACTGGGTTTCAACGCGCCCCTGCATCAGGAGCAGGATGGAGAGCTCATCCTTCCTGACCCTAAGGTGAGACTTCACTGGGAATCGTGGAAGGGTATCGTGGAGGGTTGGAAGAGAGTGGGAGGCTTGATCATAACTCAGTCAGTAGGTAATACTCCCTTTTCACGCACAGGGGAATATTCCTGCGAGCCGGAGAAGCCAGAGTAGAGGGCCCTTCCTGTCCATCTTCAGAGTCCTGCGCTTCACCATTGAAGAAGCATCAGCACTCGAAGCCAGACCTGCGCCTCCGTGGGAATCAGGTGAGCGTTACAGTGCATCGACTATCGCGCACTGAACCAGATTACCGTAAAAAACCGCTACCCCCTGCCACTGATCCCTGAATTGCTTGATCAAGTCAAAGAGGCCCAAATCTACACAAAACTAGACCTGAGGGGGGCATATCACCTTGTTCGCGTAAAACAGGGGGACGAATGGAAAACCGCTTTTCGCACCAAATACGGCTTGTACAAATGTCAAGTAATGCCCTTTGGCCTTTGCAACGCGCCTGCAGCATTTCAATACTTCATGAACGATGTCCTACGGGAATTGATTGATGTCTGTGCTCTAGTGTACATCGACGATATTCTAGTATATTCCGCATCAAAGCAGGACCACGTTAAACACGTCCGATCCGTATTGGAGAAACTCCGTCAACACCAGCTCTATGCCAACGTCGAAAAGTGCTCATTCCACGTCTCTGAGGTGGAATTCCTGGGCTTTATTCTCAGCCCAAATGGAATCCGAATGGATGTACACAAGGTAGATGTTATCCTGAACTTGCCTTCCCCAAATTCATTCAAGGGGGTTGAAAGTATGTTGGGCTTTGCAACCTTCTACCGCTGGTTCATCCCAGGATTTTCGCAATTCGTGCATCCCATCACGTCATTGCTAAGGAAAAGCAACACAACGTTCCAGTGGACAACAGAAGCCGAGGAAGATTTCCAGGAACTCAAAGCAAGATTCACATCTGCCCCAATCTTACGCCACCCTCGCCCTGATCTCCCATACCTGGTGGAAACGGACGCCTCAAGCATGGCTATGGGAGCCGTCCTCTCACAAAAGGACCCTGAAACGGGCCAGTTACACCCTGTTGCCTTCTGGTCGCGTAAATTTACACCCCCTGAACTCAATTACGCTATCACAGACAAAGAACTCCTGGCCATTATTTCAGCCTTTAAGGCTGGCGGCACTACCTCTTGGGCGCCAGACAGACAATCACTGTAATAACTGACCACTGGAACTCCGGTACCTAAAAACGGCAAAGGCCCAATCCTCATGACAACTACGTTGGGCTCTTTTTTTTGCTGAATATGACTACGCGATTACATTTCGACCAGGGGTGAAAAACGAGAAGGCCGATGCCCTTTCCCGTATGGGGGTGGAAGAGCAAGGGTATCAGACCCCTGACCCAATAGCAATCATCCCAAGTGATAAGCTCCTAGGAATCACAGCAACCATAACTCAGAAAGAATTACATGAAGAAATCCAAAACCTGATGAGTCTGGAGCAATTACAAGCGTGGAGTGCACAAGGAGAACATTACATGATAAAAAAATCAGTTGCCCTACTTCAGGAATCGTTTATTCTTACCAAACTAAGAACTGTGAGAACAAGTCATGTCCGGTTATCACGATTCCTTGATCGAGGGCCGACCCGGAATCGCTAAAACCCTAGCCAAGGTAAAACAAAATTATTGGTGGCCCACGTGGCGTAAAGACATTATCCAATTCATCCTATCTTGTGGAGTGTGTGCTCAAAACAAGTCATCCAAGCAGAAACCGGTTGGGCTATTGCAACCATTGGCAATCCCACCAGCACCCTGGCACACGTTGTCCCTTGATTTTATTACTGACTTACCACCCAGTCAAGGGTTTAACACTATTCTTGTGGTCGTGGACCTATTTTCAAAAATGGCACATTTCATTCCTCTTAAGGGGCTCCCAAATGCTTCCACTCTGGCAAAGGTATTTCTTGAAGGCATTGTATGGCTCCATGGGTTTCCTTCAGTTGTATTCTCAGACCGAGGTACTCAATTCGTATCTAACTTCTGGAGAAAATGCTGCTCTATGGCTCAGATCGACATCCGGCTATCCACCAGTCACCATCCCCAAACGGATGGTCAAACTGAGAGGACAAATCAGGCGCTCGAGCAGTATCTGCGTTGCATGTTACACCAAGCTGAAGGAAGCTGGTTCGACCTATTATGGATAGCTGAATATGCTTATAATAATTCCCTACACACCAGCACTGGGCAGACACCCTTTTATACCATGTATAGCAGGCACCCACGTACTTCTAAGTTGGACGTTCCTACAACCCTCGAAATGCCAGCAGTCAAAACCTTGCACACGACCATTTCTCAAACCTTTCAAAGGGCAGCTGAACACCTACTTCAAGGTAAGAATCGCCAAAAGAAGTTTGCTGATCAACACCGAGCAAAGGCCCCCAACTACCAAGTGGGAGACAAAGTCTGGCTGGCGTCTAAACACGTGTCCATTAAAGGAACCTGAACTTTCTGTCCAAGATACCTGGGTCCATTCACTGTCACCCCTGTGATAAATCCTGTGGCGGTCAGACTAGCTTTGCCGTCAAACATGCAGATTCATCCTGTGTTCCACGTGTCTCTCCTTAAACCTGTTCAACCTGGGACCCGGGTAGCAACGCCACCGCAGCCAGTAGTAGTCGCCGGGGAGCCAAAATTCGAAGTCAAGGACATCCTGGATTCAAAGTACGTGAGATCCAAATTATACTACTTAGTAGACTGGAAGGGGTATGGTCCACAAGACAGGACATGGGAGCCTTGTGAGTACATCCATGCACCTCGCTTGCTTAGACGATTTCATCAAACCCATCCAAACAAACCAGGACCAGACAGAAGAGCCACCTTGAGAGGGGCCTTGGGGGGGAATGCAATCATGATTCCTGCCCCTCATGCCCCCAGCACTCCAAGATGTCAGGCTGGAGCCAGGCCATGATCACCTACATGGCTCTCAAGGGCTCTCCATCCCTCCAAAGACCCACTTGGAGTGAGACTTGGCACTTGTGGCACCAGACTCACTCACTCCCATAGGATAACATTGGGGATTGGACTTGTAGTGCATTGATGGGGACAAGGTGGATGCCCCCACATATTTCGGTTCCCAGAACTGCATGTGCAGTCTAGTCTTTTGGGTGTGGTTCAGCCCAGAGACACCTGGGATACCCAGAGACTATTTAAGCCACGTCCAGGCTGAGAAACATGCTTTGTGTTTTCTGCACTTGCAGCGTGACACTCACCGTGTTCGGATCGGTCTGCAGTAGGCCTGCATCTTTCTTCTGCGCTCAGCTCCTGCAAGAACAAGAACACTGTTAGGAAAAGCCTTACCTTGCAGCGCTTCTGCCCATCATTCATCGCTTCTTCTGTTCTGCGGGCATCTTCGGCAGTGTCATTCCCATCCCGGCACGCCGCTTCCTAAGGAAAAGGGAAAAGAACAGAAAAAAGGCATTAGTAAGCATTCAGCAAATCTTCGCTTATTTTTAAAGACTGTTCGAGCTTCAAACGCTTATCTGAATTCCAGCCGCTCTGGGGGAACTCTGTCTCCGGAACTTCTCATCCATCTGCAAGAGGAAAAAGACACTCCAGGTTAGCGTGGAAACATCTAGAGGCGCCGCATACCGTGCTTACTCATCGCATTTCTTCTTCATAACCAGCATCCACGCTGAAAACGTCGCAGCACCTAAAAGCACAGAAAAAGAACTCAGTTCAATACAAATACGAAAGGGTCGCATCGCGCATCGCGCTCTCACTCACCTTCAGCGCTACTCATCTCAGCAGCACGTCGCCATCCCCGGACGCCAGCCATCATCTAAGGAAGGAAAGGAACGAAGTTAGAGAACTGTTCAACTGACTCATTATACTTTCCTGTCGGACTCTTGCCAGTGAAGTAACTTGGTTGCAACGAGCCCGCATCAATCAATGCGCCCTTGCGCTGAAAGCAGGACGGAGAGCACACTTTACAAGAAAACAAGGTGAGCTGTGGATCAAAGGGAAGGGTTGGACCCCGGGGAAGAAGGGGTACAAGCACACAGAGGCAATAGGGAGTTAAACTCTACCAATCCTGTGTTTCAGGCCTAGTCTCCTGTAGAGTAGACTCCAGGGAAGGGTTCAAGGTCGTAAGAGGTAAGAACAGGCTGAGTGACGTCCCCGTGGATACCAGGTGAGCGTTACAGAAGCCCACGGGTACTCCCTTCCTTTCATACAGAGACCTCAGAGCAATCCACCGTGGAGTCACTCTTTGAGGATTCCGTATCCGCTCCTTGTGCGGGAATTTTTAACCCTGCTAGAGAAAGGCCATATAGAACTGATGCCTATAGCGGAGAGGAACAAGGGATGGTATTCCCCATATTTCCTAATACCCAAAAAGGACGGATGACTAAGACCCATCTTTGATTTGAGATACTTGAACAAGTTCCTCAGGAAGGACAAGTTCAAGATGGTCACACTTTCTTAGATCCTTCAGGCACTCCAACTCCAGGATGGGATGATGTCATTGGACCTTCAGGATGCTTACTTTCTTGTGCCTATACATCTCAAGCACAGAAAGTGCCTGAGGTTCGCAGTTGACGGTTCTCATTATCATTTTCGAGTTCTGCCATTCAGGCTAACCTCAGCCCCAAGGGTTTTCACCAAACTGATGGCGGTGGTGGCAGCGACTGACAGGAGAGGGGGGATTCACATCTACCCTTTGCCTGGACGATTGGCTGACCAGGGCTCATTCTCCCGAACAAGTCCTGGATCATCTCAACATCACCTGCCAATCTCTTCACAGACTGGGCTTCTCCCTCAATTACAAGAAGTCCCATATTACATCCTCTCAAAAGCTCCAGTTCATCAAAGCTGTACTGGATACACCATAGGGAAAGAGAGCCCCACCCGAGGTGAGGTCTCAAGACATTTACAGATTGTCTCCAAATTTCAAAGTGGCCAGCGTCTCCCGGCCTTCAGTTTTTTGAGATTGCTCAACCTCATGGCAACCTGCATTTTTCTGGTGACAGAAGCCCACCTGAGAATGAGATCCCTTCAATGGGCTCTCAGAACTCAATGGTCCCAGTTCTCCGGAAAGGCGCACAGGATCTTCTGTGGTGGGCCTGTGACGACAACAGTTTGTATTTGTATTTGTTTATTTATAACGTGCAAAACCATCAGGTCCGGGGGCATCAGGGCACAATTTGTACAAAGTTACAGGAAAAAAATACAGACAAAAATTACATTACAAAATTTAACCGCATATTAACCATTTATCTAATTACATATATTACAAAGATTACAGTGCCACTAGGATTAACAGAGGATATACCCTAGGGTGTACAGTAATAGTACGGAGGTAGCAGGCCAGAAATAGTATCAGAGGAAGCGGACCAGAGTATGTGAGACAGACGCCGAGCAAGTCTTATTGCTGGTCAAAGAGCCAAGATTTGGTTTTGGTCTTAAAGGTGTTGAAAGAATCTTCAGCTCTGATAGAAGCGGGGAGGGTTTTCCAAAGTTTAGAGGCAAGGACAGGGAAGCTGGTGCCCCCCGCTTTTTGAAGCTTAAACCTGGGGATCGAGAGACAGTGAGTCTGGGCAGTTCCTAGTGGTCGGGCGGTAGAGTGGCGAGATAGTCGACTGCAGAGATAGAGCGGGGCTTTGTTGGCCAGGCATTTGTGCGTTAGAGCCAGTGTTTTTAAGGAGATTCTCTGCTTGACAGGTAACCACTTTAAGTTTGTTCTGGCTTCTGAAATGTGGTGGTTGCGGGGGATGTTCAAGGCCGCTTGAATGGCATTATTCTGGGTAGTTTGGAGTTTGCTCAAGTTCTCCTGGCTGGTACCTAAGTAAAGAGCACTGCAATAATCTATTTTTGCCATAATGAGGGTTCTAGCTAGTGTGACACTGTTGGGAGTGGTAAGAAACGGTCTGCAGACTGCAATAAGTTTGCACGTGTAAGCAGAGGCAGACCTGACTGCATTTATTTGTCTAGATAAGGATAGGGTGGAGTCAAGGTAAAAGCCTAACGTTTTGGTGTCTTTTGAGACTCATATGGTATTACCGTCTATGGTGAATGACTGATAAGACAGCTCCAGTTTGCTCAAGTGTTGTGAGGTACCCAGGATAAGGAGCTCCGTCTTATCGTCATTCAGACATAGCTGGTGTTGGGCCATCCAGGCTTGGATGACCAGGTAGACGTCATTGATGACCTTGGTGTCAGCCAGATAATCACCTGAGATGGTGTTAGGGAGAATTCTCTGTTTAAGCTGAATTTCCTAACCTAGTGAGTCCCCCAGCAGCTTTGGTGGATTTTTGGGGTTTATTTTTTTCTCCTGCCAAGTGTGAGACTCTTTTACCCTCACTCTTGGGCATGATTTGAGTGTTTCTTTGAATCTAGATTGTTTAATGGGCTATGGGGTCTTTTACTCCATAGTGCTTCATGTGTTTTTGTGATGTGTGTTACACAGCACCCTCAGTGCAGTGACACAGGGGTGTCATAGTGACCCCCCAGTATAGACTCGGTTACCAGACATTTCGTCGAAAAAAATTGGTCGACCAGACAAATGGTCGAACCAATTTGGTCGAAAACCAAATGGTCGAATTTTTTATTTTTTTTATTTTCACCCCTTTTTTTGGGGGGGGGGGGTCCCCCCCCATCCCCCTTTTTTTTCTAAAAACCCATTTTTGTAAAAAACGAAAACCCGAAAAATAAATATGTAATTAAAAAAAAAAAAAAATCGACCATTTGATTTTCGACCAAATTGCGTCGACCAAATGTCATTCGACCAGTTTTAGGTCGACCAAATGTCTGGACACCTATAAACTCCATACCCTGGGACTGACTACTGTCTCCCAGGGCATGTAAAGTCACCATTGACTTTACTAGTCTTAAATTCTGAACAGAACCAGTACAAACCATCATATTGTGGATGTACTGGCTGGGGCAATTCAATTGCCCCAGGGTCTGTTAGTCGAGGGGGTACGTCTCCATCCCCCCTGATCGAGTTTTGGCTGGTGGCAGTGGATGCTACTTTTTATATTCAACCGCGAATATTTTCCTATGGGATTTCCCATTGTTTTAGGCTACTATCTTTATTTAATTATTTACGGTAGCCTCGAACATACCGCCGGTTTATTTAATTAATATTAATTCTCTGGTTGGTATTTTTTGCCAAAACTTGATTCTAAAATGGCGTTTGTGTTCTCTTCTGGGACTCCAACCCAAGTCGAGCCCTTTGTTCCACTTTTTGGCGGGCTTCTCCACAGAAGCCCTCCAAAGTGGTGCCACTCTGTCTGGGGTACTTAGGAGGGGTGGCGGGGGATTTAGGCACCCTGGACTGAGTTGCCTACGCAACTGAAGTCGCACTCCGTCCTGATTGGCCCAAGTGGTGAGCCGGCCGGCTCACCACTTAGCATGTTTGAGTGACAGCTAGGCTGAGTGAATGGGGGTTTTCTGCATAAAAGCAGTGCTTTGGGGACTGGAACTTCAGAAGTCGCCACAGGACCTATGAATCCGACGAGGGAGAAGCTGAGCCGACCTGCCACGACACCACCACCGGTGGAGCCCTGCTGGACTGCCTCACCACTTTTTCCAACGACAGAGAAGATCTCCCGCCGGAGAGTCTTCTTCCTTTGACTGGTGGGGATAACCAGTTTCACCGTCTTTTCGCCTTCCCGACGTACCTCGTGGCCGCCTTGCCTGTGCCAAGCACCCCGGCAACCGGGATATCACGTTTTACCACGACAGCGAAACAAAGGTACCACCTTTAACCGGAAAACTCCACGGCTGGTTTCTTCCCTGGTAGTGCAACGACCTTCATCTTTCCTCCAAGTCGAGATCTTCTCTTCCCCTGGACGACGACGCAACTTGCACCCACTACCAGGAACAACTGCCACCACTGGAGGATCCTTCCCACTTAAGGTACCGTGTCCCGCCTGGCTTCCCTTGCTACCGACTGTACGGGGTAGATTTAGCCCCCGGCTTTCGAACCTGGGTTAGCCTGGGACACCCTGGCTAAACTTTCCTAAGCCTCTCTAAACTCTTTTTGAACCCTCTGCAAGACTTTCTAAGCCTAGTGTAACTGTGTGATCTTGGGCGCATTTGTGCTCTGCTCTCTCTAAGAGTGGGCCCAGTCTTTGGACTTTGGCTCACCAGTGACTTTTGCTCTTCTGCCTTGCTTATAGTGTTCCTGAATCTTAGAGTGGTGTACCTTTCCATATTCTATCTTTTTCCCTCCCTTTCTCACAAACTTATTGGAGTGCAATCTAGTTAAGCGCTCACCTCTGTATGAAAATAAGTGGTGTTTTACTGTGACCTATCTGATAAGGACAAAGGGGTGTATATATTATAATAGTAACTGTGTTTAGAATATTTTACAATAAGAGTGCTGGAGTGTTTTCAACAGTGTGTTTTTAAATAAATAATTATATACTTTGATGCCAAAGCTCCGGTCAGTGTTTGCTTGTATTATTGTATCTGCGTGCCTATTGTGTATACTTTGCATACTGCCTAACTCTTCTTGAGAGAAGTCTGACTGCTCAGCCACAGCTACCAGGTAAATCTGGCTGATACAGACTGCTACCAAGTGGGTTTACTGCCAACTAATGTTCCCTCTAATGATTTGTCTCTATGTGCGGAACCGGTTGGCTGTTGTGCGCACATTATTTTCCATGTGCGCCACGTACTAATGAGATAAGCCACTTTGTGAGCTACTGTTGCGTCGCAGAATAGAGTTTAGAAAGGAATTCCCTCTTCCCAGCCACTGTAATTCTTTAAAAATCTTACAACACTTTTTCCAAACACATATATATTATACAGAAAACTTATCAACCAGTCCAAGACTACAATATCTGCCACAGCACCTTGCAAACATACTTTTGCGCAGAGAAAAATTTCGGCTTCATTATGAGTTTGGCGGTAAGTGGTAAAGTTGCAATGGAGTTACCGCCAACTTTACCACTATGCCAAATTCCGATCGTAGGAATTTCCGCTGCAGTAATTCCACCACAAAAGCCACATTGAGTCTAATGGACTCAATATGGACTCAATATGAATGGGGAATTACACCGCCACCACCAGTTGTAATCCAGCGGAAATTCCTCCGGACCAAGTGGTGGCAACAGTAATTCATTTGGGGGTTATTCTGTTTGATTTACGCCAGGATAACGCCCAAGTCGTAATGAGGCTCTGTATGTTTTATGCCACTGGAAAATCACTCATTTGTATTACAAAACACAAATATCTTAGTTGTGTTCCCAGTTATTTTGCGCAAACAATATTTATTCTTAAAGACATTTTTCTTTTTATTCTGATTTTTCAAACCAAAAAAAAGGGAATTCTATTCTGATGTGATAATATCGTGGTTAGCCGATACATGTTTTGACCCAAGGGTTCTTTATCAAGGTTGGTGTGTTATTGTTCATTGACCTTAAGGTAGGTTTTCTCTTGGTGGTGGGTTGGGGTAGGTGGGTTCCACCCCTTGAATAGGCTGACTTGTCAGCCTGTTACTGCTGCAAACGACGTCCCTGGCATTTGTGGCCCGCAAATATCTCTTGTCATAACTGATGTGGCTGTCAAGAAACTCAGACAGAATACAGTTGCCGATGGATTAATGGCAATCAAAAGCAATGTGTTCAAAACATGCTGAAAGGAGTTCAAGTGCCATTTAGTAATTCAAGGGCCAGGAGAACATGTTTCTAATAATTTGTGTAAGAATGATAATTGCATCAGAATAACTGCACCTTAGAATATGATGATCCAAAATTCCTGTGCCTCTGCCTACTGTCCACATTACGTTCTCCTGTGGGTAGTAATAACACCAGCCTTAGAGCTAAGAGACATATGCATCATGGATGTTTACTCCCTAAAAAAGGAAAATGTGCTTAGCAAAAATGAGAAATAATGAACATGTTGTTGCTTCAACGCACAAAGCTCCACTAGTATTTTTTCAAATTAGTGACCAGTAGAGCAGAAGCATAGGAAGGAAGGAACTCTAATAATATTAATGCTCGATCTCAAAGGGAATTTTAGGGGGAAAGAACCTCTTTTAATAAACAGAAAGTATTCCTATTTGCAAAGCTAATTACTTTTTACTCCCTGAAAAATCATTTCACTCCAAGTAGGGAGCAAAATCACCTCAGCTGGTATCTCTGACATAGGGAGCAAAATGACAGGGCACATAATAAAGTGTATAGTTTTGCCCACCCTTCCGCACCACAGCCTAGATCAAATTAAACAAGAGCCTTACTGAGGTTTATTATGGAGCCCTGTTGACGAAAATCACACACATATGCCTTTTAGGTTAATAGCATCAATTCATCAGAGATACGACTGACTGAGTGTCTTCTTCTGTAACTATGTAGCCCTCTTCTGTAATTTTGTTATCAGTTAAATACTCACAGAACACAAAGCCCTCAGCAGCTGAGCATAGAAAGAAAAAGAAGGTGCTGTTGTCTAGATGGGTACTAGAATTTCCTAACCTTTAACAAACAAGCAACACATTTCCTTCAGTGCACTGCCGAAATGTCTGCTTAGGTTTTTTAAATGTGCTGCTTTGTTCATCAACCGCAAGGAGTGATGCTTCCACCCATACGTTCCCTGGCACCTGTGCTTGCCTCCAATATTAGTTGATAGAGCACTGTAAAAAGTGAGGGATTGTAGCAGTAAACACTCACTGGGATATTTGCAGACCCACAATACTTTGCAAGCAAGGCATATTTAAATTCCTCAACATATGATGTGCATTTTAAGAATGTCATGACCCTGCATGTGCTCAATTCTTTTGGAGTGCATACAAGCTTGTTTGCAACATACCCCATCCTTATATCATTGTCTAGGATTACACAAGTGCTCAGTGAAACTGTTTTTGTATAGAAGCGAGTTACCATATAACGTGTGAAGATCGATGCCCAAAGGAATCTGAACACTTGGAAGCGATGCAGATTGTGTGAAAAGCATTCTCCTGTCTGGATATCCGGTGCCCTGATAACACAGACGAGTAATCCCAGGCATAGTCAATGCCCATTATCCCTTGCAGGCTTACTAAATGATATTGCAATGTTGCTCTCTGCATATAGGGTAATGTTAGTAATGCTAAAATAGGAGGCTGAACATCACATTTATCTTGTCATAATCTTTAGTAGAGGGCAAATTAATATTTGAGTTTTATAATGCATTAACTTACAAGGGGGCTGCTTCCTAGCACTTGCGTGACATATGTACAAAGAGGAAGTATGGGATTTGGTTACACATGCAAGTAGCCTGCTTACTTAGTCGGTATCCGATATTTGAGCTGGTAGTTTGATTATATAGTGTGGGTGATGCTTTTGGTAAGGCACAATGAGTAACAGATATTCTGGTGCGTGAACGTTATTCATGTTACGACAAACCTAAAACAAGTGGATGTAGGTACATGTCTGCTAACCTGTCACAGAGCCAAGAGAGGAAAAGTCAAAGTTGTCCGGTTATTAACTTAATGTACTGTGGGCAGAAGTTAGTCGTACTGTAAAAGTGTGGTAGAGTCAGATTTAGGAGTCATGGGTGGGGAGGGAAAATGTGTGGTTAATGTCTGCAGGCATATCCTGGTTAGATTCCTCTCTTCATGGGTCCAGTTTTTGTTATTAGTTTTTAACCTCTTGTGTTGTATTTTGCTTTTAGGAATTTTAGGTGCATAGTAGTGTAATGCAAATCAGCAGAACATCAAGACTAGATGCTTATTTTAAGAGAAATAACATTTCAGGTAATTGCTGTGACTTGTGCTTATTAAATCTTTTTGAATAGGTGAGCATTGTCTGTGTGCGCTGCTAAAATTCTTCCGAGCGGCACCCAGAAGGAAGCTGGGCAAGCGCACATGCGCACAGCTTAGAGGGAACATTGCTGCCAACACCTGTAGTCTTAAATCTTTTGCAGTGGTCCCTAAGGGAACTGCACAGGGTTCTGCCTAACAGATGGGAATGAGTATCTAGGTGTCATCCGCATAATTGGTGTAGGAGACACCCAGATAGTCAAGCACATCAAAGTGGTTTCGTAAAGATGTTGTAAAGTGTGGGTGACACGCAAGATCCCTGAGGTACGCCGCAGTGAATAGGGGAGGGGTCTGCAGCTGCGGATGGTGCGAAGACCCTCATGGATCTGTTGCTCAAAAAGGATTTGATCCATGCCGCAGCGGAGGAGGAGAAGTTGGCAGCAGAGTGGAGGTGCCTGCAAAGGATCTGGTGGTTGACCAAATCAAATGCGGCGGAGAGGTCCAGGAGTAATAACATTGCTAATTTGCCCTTGTCCTTCAATACTTCGATCTGGGTTTTTAAGTCTATTAGAGCGGTTTCGGTCCCGTGTCTGGGCCGAAATCCGGATTGTCGTAGACCTAGCAGATTATTGGATTCCAGGTAGTTTTGGATCTGAAGGTAAGCTGCACGGTCCAGTATTTTAAGCAAAAACGATACTGTAGTGATAGGACGGAGGTTTGTAGGTATACTTGGGTCTAGGGATGGTTTTTTGAGTAACGGGATCACCCACACGTCCTTAAGGTTGTCCGGGACAATACCTGTTTTAAAGGAGGAGTTGATGAAGGCCGTAATGAATGGAGCTAGATCATGGGCAGAGTCCTTAATGATGGGAGCTGGGCACGGGTCACCTTGGCCGTTGGATGGTTTAATTCTCAGGATGATATTTTCTACCTCAGTAACAGTGAGCGGTGAGAAGGTGAAAGGTTTGATGTTAGCAGTGTCTAAAGAGAGAGACCTGGCAGGGGAGAGTGAGCGGTTGTCAAGCTTAAGGCTGTCCTGCTTGTCTTTAATTTTGGATTGAAGCATAGAGATTTTGTTTAGTAAGGGTGCTTGAATGTTAGCACTCCATGTACTATCTTTCGTGCAAGTGTCTAGCGGGGAGACTGGGATTTCGAGCTCTTTTAGGATTCTAAAGAGTTCCTTTGCGTTAGAATTGGCTTGCAAAATACGATTGTTTAGCGACTCTTTTTTAGCAGTGATGATGGCATCTTTGTAGGTGATGGAGGCAAGAAGGAAGCCATCTTTATGCTCATCAGACGGGTGGCTTTTCCAGCGATTTTCCGCACAGCGTTTAACTTTGCGGAGAATTCTTAACTGTGGAGTGAACCATGAGTTAAGATGTGCTCGTGGTTTGGCCTTCCTAGGTTTGATGGGTGCTATAGAGTCTATAGCCGTGAGCATAGTTTAGTTATAGGTGTCTGCTCGGGAGGTGGGATCAGAACATGAGTTAGTAGCCGCGTTAAGGGAAGGGAGTAGCAATGGGAGGAGTTGATCCTTGGTTATGTCTTTTTTACTACGAGTGGGGAGTGCTGGGGCTATCTGTGTCGGGGCTCGCGGGGTTGCTTCAATATTAAAAGTTATGATGTGATGGTCAGACCATAAGCAAGGGGAGTTGTTAAGGACCTGGATGTTGCAGTTGGAGCCCGCTAACCAATCAATGGTCCTGCCTTTGATATGGGTCGGTTCTTGGATGTACAGGGTGAGGCCTATGTCTGTTAGAACATTCTCCAGATCAATTGCCACGGGATCTTTTGGGTCACCACGACCTAAGTTGAGGTCGCCTAGGATGATTGTTTGTGAGTTGTTTTTGGTTTTGTCAAGGAGGAGAGTAGAAATTTCACTGACAAAGGTGGGAGCCGGACCCGGGGGCCTATAGATAAGGTGAAGGGTGGCCGTTTGGTTGGGCGTTAGTAACAATTTGATTGACAACAGTTCGGCTGATTCGAGTTTGGAGTCGGATACCACTCTTAGGTCAAGGGAGTTTTTGTGGATGAAGGCCACGCCACTGCCTCTGGATTGGGCAGAGGTGCGGTCACAACGCGTGATGCCGTAGTCAGGCAGTAAAGCCAAGGATAGTGAGGGGCCGGATGCGGCATGTAGCCAAGTTTCGGATATGGCGATGAAGTCAAGGTCAGCAGTGGTGATGAGGTTGGCCATGTCTAGAGCGTGTGCTGTGAGAGATCTAGCATTGATAAGGGCGCCTTTGAACACAGTTTATCCCTTTTGGCAACCATGGCCTGAGATAACAATAGTGATGCACGCCTCACTCATGGGTTGGGGAGCCCACACCAAAGATCTAACAATCAGCAGTCGTTGCTCTCCATCGGAATCCAATCTACATATCAATCTTTTGGAGCTGAGGGCAATCAGACTAGTGTTGAAGGCCTTCCTGCCTTCTGTGCAGGGGGAAAATGTCCTGATAATGATGGACAACACAATGGCCATGTACTGCCTCAACAAAAGAGGAGGTGTAGGGTCACTACCTCTGTGCAGAGAGGCAATGCAGCTCTGGTACTGGGCAATTCAAGAAGGAATCTCTCTATCAGCAGTTAACCTAGCCGGAGAAGAGAACACATCGGCGGACGCTCTGAGCAGGCAGAGCACAGTGACCCACGAGTGGGAGCTAGCTCTGGAAGTCCTTCAAAAGATCTTCACCCTTTGGGGAACCTCGCAAGTGGATCTGTTGGTGACCAGTGTCAACTAGAAGTGCGAACTGTACTGCCCCAGGGATTTTCCCCCAGGAGGAGCTCTAGGAGACGCGTTCGTAGTGTACTAGGAGTTTCCACTCCAGTCACCGTCATTCCTCACGTGATCAGCAGGTTGTGAATGTTCGGGAAACGAATGATCCTTGTTGCCCCGGATTGGGCCAGGAGGCCGTGGTACCCAGACCTTCTTGACATGTCCATCTGCCCTCCAATACGTCTTCCACTAAGAGAGGACCTTCACTCCCGAGAGAAGGGTCAGGTTCTCCGTCCAGAGGTCAAAACACTCAGCTTTCACGTAGGATTTCTGAGAGGCTGAAATACAAGGATTGGGACCCCCCCCCCCAGATGACGTAATGGAGATTTTTCCAGCAACAAAGTCTTTGTACCATTGCCATTGGAACAAATTCTGCAACTGGTGCAGAGACAACAATGGAGACCCTTTTCTGTGCAAAACACCACTTTTAAAACCATTCTTTTGGTAGCTCTAACTTCAGCCTGTAGAGTGAGTGAATGTCATGGGCGCTACTCCCGAGGGGCCAGGACTGGCCCAGCGCCCTCGGAAGCAGACCCGTCTTCCACTACTCCGGACCCAGCAGACCCCTACAGGGGCCCTTTGGACCGTGTCCTGGCGCCGAGCTCATATTGATAAACAGTGTAATAATGCTTGGGTGGACTTACCTGAGGCAGACCATGCTGCATATTTACCCAGAACAATCCAGTCTGGTTGAAGTCCCCAGCCATCAGGGCTGGGAGGAACTATTCCCTCCATTCAGGAACTCTTTTCTTACCTGGGTGGAACCGGTGGAAGAACACACACTGGAAGCACTTCTCTGCTATTTAAACCACGCCCGATGGAAAACACGTGCTTCGCGTTATTCTGCAGCAGCAGCAGGACGCTCACCGAGTCGGCTCCTGCATTCCAGGTCCAGAGTCATCTTCAGCTTCCGCGCAGCAACCTGTGGATGAAGAAAGACACAGAACAATACTTACCAGATCCCGGAATCCAGTCACCGGCAAAACCTGCAAAGAATAAACATAAGGTTAGAAAAGTGCAACTCGCTCGCAGCCGCGCCCGCTTACCTGATCCATCCGTGATTGCAACGGAGCTAACCGAAGCCTTCGCTTCGGCAGCTTCTCTGCACCTGAAAGGCAAAGGACATAATTAAAAAGGGGTTCGGGTGAAGGCAGTCGCATTCATCTTAACTTACCAGTTTTTGCACGCGCAGAAGCGGTCGCATCAACCGCAGCATCCCGGCACCTGAAAACTAGAAAAAGGACATTATTAGAGGTGCCATTAAAAGCGGCCAACGATCATTATACTTACGTGCATCGGCACGTGCAGTGGCAACGGATATAAAGCCCGCAGCATCCCGGCACCTGAAAACTAGATTAAGTACATTATTAGAGGTGCCATTAAAAGCGGCCAACGAACATTATACTTACGTGCATCGGCACTTGCAGCGGCAACGGAAAACTATGCCCACAGCATCCCGAGGCCTGAAACAAAGGAAAAGGGACATTATTGAGGTGCCCATCTTTTATAGCCTAAAGACTACAGTATACTTACAGGCATCCGCTCGTGCAGTAACGGCGGCATCGCTCTTCGGCATCCCAGCCAGTGCCACAACTAAGGCCGCAAAAGACTTGAGCCTCAACACAGAACTCATCCAGTGACGTAACTGGAATCCATGCACCCCTGCACCAGACGCAGGATGGAGAGCTCAGCATTTATACGCCTAAGGTGAGAGCTCGCCGAGACAAGTAGAAAGCTAGGCTGTGGGAGAAACTGGCGATTGGTGGGAGAAGGAATCCCATCAAACGGTGATTAACCCTTTTTCTTCCACCTGCAGAAAACTTACCCTGCGAGTCAGACATTCGATAAGAGGAAGCCCAGTCCTGAGAGTCGTCCGAGCTCTACGCTTCTCAATTGAAGAAACGATAGCAGCCCAGCCGGGATCAGCGCCTCCGTGGGAATCAGGTGAGCGGTACAGTGAATTGCAGGCACTTTCATCCAAGCCACCCTTTACTATCATCCATAAGGATTGGGTTACTCTGAGGGTTAAGCCTTCATTCTTACCCAAAATCATTTCTGATTTTTACCTAGGGCAGAACATTGTTTTACCTTCTTTCTATCCCCCACCTCATCCTGGAAAGGAGGAGGGATGACACAGGTTGGACCCTTGGAGAGCTCTGAGCTTTTATATATCTAGGCTGTCAAAGCTTTGCATTGATGATCAGCTTTTCATTGGCTAGACAGGCCACAAACTGGGCCAAGCTGTTACGAAGGAGACCTGATCCAGGTAGATCATTCTGACAATATCAGAATGTTACAGACTGGCAGACAAGGAGCCCCCTGAAGGATTAGGAGCCCATTCCACAAGGGGCATGGCTACCTCTACAGCCCTGCAAAGGGGTGTACCGATAAAAAGTATTTGTGAGGCAGCAACGTAGTCTATTTTTTACATTTTTTTATTTGTGTCTTAACCAAATTTGATTTTTCACAATTTATACTTCACATAATAAAAGAAAAACAGAGCAAAGCTAAAAAAACTAATACAAAGAAAAAGAAAGCCCAATGACTACTCATTAGCAAGTTGATAATCAATTCCATAACATTTTAACAATATTTTGATAAAATAAACTCAGTCTCCTGAAGCACTCTGATGGTATTTATCGTTAAGGCAGTTTCCTGTTCAGTAATCAGTCTGTTCCAGAACATCTCTGAGGACAGACCCTCTTCGGAGTCGATATTAGAAATAAATCTCCCCAGATGTTTTTTTCTTGCATTCAGGGTTCCTTGGCAATATCGTAGAAGATGTTCAAGGGTCTGGTGTTTTGAATCTTTACATCGCAAACATAGAATTTTGCATCAATCTTCCTGGCCTCTTCTTACTAGGACTGCACCAGTGTGAACCAGATTAAGCCACAGTCTGAGGAAATTCTGCCTTATTTTGGGATCTGGGAATTTTATTAAATATCTCGGTAAAAAACCCAACTTTTTATCAAAAGGAGATAAAGAGGCTGTAGCTGATGAAGAGCTTGTTTTTTCCAATTGTCTTAATCCAATCAGATGTGTCCATTGCCTTCTTTGTCTTCAATGGGTGTAGTACTAGTGTCACTTCGTCACTATCACAGGTAATGAGAATCGCTTGTACCAGATTTTTTAATTTCTGCAGAACTAATGAATGCTGCTCAAGATGCTTTCTGAGATCTTCATACAATGAATTCCATAGAGGATCCATTATAAGTCTGTATAGTGAGAGTAATTTCCAATCTATATGTGATTTTAAAGATTTTAGTCCTAACTCAAATCCTAGGCAAACAAGTGAAAGGCCTGTGGGGAGATTCAAAACATTTTTCCAGATCTGTCCCTCAATTTTATCCCAGTCAAGGGTCCAGGCCAATGGTTTAGCCTCTATTGCATAAAGAAGAGTTAGTATAATCTTGGCTTTATAGAACCTCAATGCTGGCAGTAGTGAGAATTTACAAAATTGCCCAAAAATTCTTTGTAATTGTGCTGTGAGATGATTGGTCTTGCATATAAGTTCCGACAATGTTTGACCTATTCGGGGTTTGGCATACAATGTGCAACCTAAATATACAATTTCTTCTACCACTGGTATTATTTGACCAGCTATCTTCCAAGGAAAGCCGTCACTCTTCCCCTTTCCGCCGAACACAACTATTTTCGATTTTTCTGGATTAACTATTAAATCATTTTCCTTCATATAGTTTTCCAAAGCACACAACATCCTTTGGAGTCCCAATGGTCTTCTATCTAGAAGGACACGTCTGCATACATAAGCCATTTGATTGCTTCATGGCCGATTTTCACACTTGCTAATGATGCAGAATCAACGTCCTCACCCAAATCTGAAAGAGAGAAATCAAAAAGAAAAGGGGAGACCATGCTGCCCTGCCTGACTCCTCTTTTCACCAAGATTTCTTCAGACAAAAGACCTTTCATGTTCAATCTTACTACTGCAGTGTTGTTTTCATGAAGTGCTGCTAAGATGTTTAGTATTGATTTGGGAGCACTATTACTGAGCTTAAGCCAAAGTTTCTCTCTATCGACTAAATCGAAGGCACTTGATAAATCTACAAAGGCTTCAAATATCTATGGCGGTTTCTTTGTTTAGTTTCCATTGCAAAGAGTTGCCAGTGTGATACCATTTAGGCCTGTAGAATGACCTCTTCTAAAGCCGGTCTGTTGCTTTGGTATGATATTTTTGGCTCTAGCCCATTTCTCCAATTCTTTCAACAATAGGCCAGGAAAGATCTCGCTTTCTATGCCTAACAAAGTGATAGGCGTATAATTTCTTGGGTCCTTTCGGTCACCTTCTTTATAAATGGCTATAATTAAAGCGGTCTTCCATGATTGTGGAATTAATTTGGTCTTCAAGATTCCACAAAATAGATGTTGCAGGATTCTTGCCCACATCACTGGATTTGCTTCTAGAACCTGATAGGTGAGCCCACTTGGCCCTGCAGCTCTTGAGGATGAAGATTTATTGATTAGCTCGAGAATAGCCTCTTCTGTAATTTCAAATGACCATGGAGTATCAGGGATTTCAAACGTAGGGCCCTTTTTAGATTTCAGATATTTTTTAGATAAATAATCAATCCACACAGACTCTGGTACACAATTTGTTTGAATGGTGTTTTGATCTTTACCTTGGGAGTTGATCAGTGACCAGAAATTTCGAGAGTTGTTATCAGATAAGGTTCTAAGCATTGATTCTCCATCTTTCTGTAAACGGTTTACTCGTTGATGCCTAGGCCAATTCTTATAGGTGTTTTTAATAAGCTTTATTTCCTTCCACAGGAGTGCACCATCCATTATTTCTATTTTAGCTTTGCTCACGAGACGCTGCATTTCCTGCTTTTTATTTCAAGTTTCGCAAATACGTGTATATATGCAATGTTTTTACTTGACGTTACAGCTTGTGGCTGATCTATTGACCACAAAAAATCATAAAAGTGCTGCGGTTGCCAATGTTTTTCCCAGGTATCTATTCCTGGGCACTTCGAAACTGGGCAACAGCTTCATTTAGCCGTTGACCATTATTTCTATATTTTGTTACTCGATTTTTCTGGCTCTTACCGGTAGTGTATTTTGCCATAATGTGACCTTTTTGTGGTGACTCCAGCTAATAGAAGCTTCTAGCCTTCTGTGATCACTTGAATTGGTTTCTCCCACTTTAAAATGGTCACATAAACCTAATAAATTAGGCAAAAGAAAAATATAGACCAAAGTGGATTTAAGATTCCCACGTGACCATGTTAATGCTGGTGGTACATCACCCTCTACGGAACCGTTCAGAATATTTAAGTCCCATTCTTTAAAAAAGGAGTGCCATCTTTCCCATTAGTACTTATTATTCTTGCTTTTGACAATTGCCCACCCGGTTTGTATGGGACACATTGGGAATTCAAGTCACCAGCTACCAAAATATATGCTTCTGGTTTGGTTGTCTTTATGTAAGTGAGAACATCTCCCAGGGAGTCTTGGAAGACCGAGAGTTCTGAGCATGAGGGGTTCCAGTATAAATTCAAAACCATTAAGTATTTCGTCCCTTCTATTGATGGAACCTGCAGCTTTACAGCTAAGATTCCATCCTGGAGACATGGAATCTTTGTCACTTGTTTAAAAACGTCTGATTTACAAGCCGTTAGTAACCCACCCTTAGGTCTTCCCTTCCCAATTAAAGTGGCTACTTGTGTTACCATTGTAAAGCCCTCCAAGTCTGGTGCATGCATTAACCATGTCTCTTGAAAGAGAACTAAATCATTTCCCCCGAATATTTCTGATCTCACTTTTAGATTTTTAAAAGTACTGGAACCCCTTGTATTCCAACTTGTCAATCTCATCTGTTCACTACTAAAGCGAAGTCTGGCCTGTGCCCAATTTCATACATACTTGTGTTATAATTTCATGAATTATGGACCACTGAACCGAATGATCTCCGCTCTTTTCGAGGGGGATGGATTTGCTTCCCCTCTGGTGACCTTCTGTTCCCAGTGCTGTCCCATCCTTGGATGTGCCAGCTTTATCCCTAACCTCATTAACCGCTGGCAAGGATTCATGAACCAACAAACCATGTTTTTGCAAGAGATCTGATGTAGAAATTACTGCTTTGAGCCCTGCTCTAGATATCAACCCCACTTCTGCTAAATGTTTTATACTCAGATTGTGAAACTTAATATATTCCATGTCCTTAGTGGAGAAAAAATCAAGGTCTGGAACCTTTTTGATGATTGACAACATTTCTCCTCTGTTCAAATATCTGGGATTGAATTTATGTTTTTGACAGGTGAACCACAGTCTTGGGATAGCAAAGGACATCAGATCTTCATGCATCGTAGCTCGATCCTTGAGTTCTGTCGGTGCAGCAGGTACTTCATCCTCCCTCAGCAACTCTATTTTTTGTCCCTCATGACTGTTTGATACTGGGACGATTGACGTCTCTGGTTTTGTTACTGGCTGAACCAGATCCAATCTTCCTTGAATTCCATTTTTTGGGACAATTTCAGGAGCTAAGCTTTGAGTTTTTTTTAGAGCTTTGCAGAATATTGGGGCTATCTTTAAAGTGGGGGCTTGTAGATGAGATGTTATTTTAAGTGCTTTTGTCTCCGGGAGGAAAATCGTTGCCCATTTCAGCTGTTTCCCTCCACTACCTAGCATACTCGCATCTTTAGGAGGCGGATTTGAGCCCTCTTGGGTTCTTCCTTGTATAGGGTCAGTTTGTACACCTATGGTCATTGTGGTCATTCGTATGTCTTCATGAGCTGTGTAGACATCTCCTTTAAGTACTTTCCTTTACCCTGTTTCAAGTTTGACGAGTTCCTTTGGCTACCACTAAATGTCGATCCTTATTTTTGTTTCTCCTCTTGGGTGTCTTGTTTCCCTGCTGACTTAGTTATTCCACTCCTCTGCCTCTACTTTTTGCCAGACTCCAGCTGGGGATGTTGTTCCTCTAGTGGGGGCGGTATTTCTACAGGGATAGCATCCGCCATATGAGCTAAATGCAAAATTCCACTAGAACAGATTGAGAAACCGGTGAATCCTCAAGTGTAGAGGGATATAAAGTAGCATCTAAAGGAATCTCTGCTGCTTGTGTCTTCTGCATACAAGTTTTCTTGTCTTGAATGTAATTTGAAAATAGGCCTTTGACTTCTTTTCCAACCACACTCAGTTCACTCATTGTATCTCTTCTCTTTGCAGAGCCATTGCTTCTATAATGGCTTGTAGCGTGGGAGTGACTGTGGTATTAATTGCATTTCTCAGGACCACTATTGAGAAATCAAACTGGTCTATGTCTTTAGACATTTCCAGTAAAATTACTGTGTGGATTTGTACGTCTCTTTTGATGCTTTTGAAGACTTTAACAAGGGAATTTAGAACAAAGTTCAGTCCTACCAATGTGGCCTCACTTGCATGAGTATTTCGACTCTCTGTTAAAGGAGGGAGGCCTTTATCTGATCCACAACATGGGGCCGTTGGTACTAATGAATCTCTCCTTAGTTGTTCCCTTGTGTTTAGCATTGTCATTGGTGCATGACAACTATTTGAGGAGATGGGGAATAGCCTCAGCCCCAGAGGAAGATCTAAGCCTGGGAGTACTTGTCCACTTTCTCCGTTTTCTTTCTCGTTTTTCTGTTTAACTACCAGACTTCACTGTAAGTTTGTTGGGAAAGTAGTCGGACTCCTATGCCTCTGTCTGGAAAAATAATGATTTATTGTTCCCTTCATGTTTGTTGCTGTAAGAGTGAAGTCCTTAACTCCGCCATAACAGGGGTCGGGGATTGACACTTCTTTCCCTGACCTTGCTTCAAAGGTTTGATTATTGTCCAAATTGTGAACTTGTGCGTGAGTTATAGTCTCTTTGCCTGCCAGCGCACTTGTTGAAATTGTGGCTGTTGTTGTACCTCCTGTGGCATAGATGTACCCTTTGACCCTTGGCTTGTCTGGTCCTGGCCCAGTTCTCAAGTTGTATCTCATTAACATCTTTAGGGCTGAAAACAAAACAAAGGTTTAAAGACATGTGTTTCCATTTTTAACTTTAATCTCGTTCACTGTTCAATTAGGGTCGAAAGCCCTGTAGTTTTACTCGCTTACTGCAAGGATTACCAGTCGTGCCAAACAGGGAAATGTATTGGGCTAACGACGTTCTCTGCCCTCCGCTTTCAGGTAACGGTGACAGATATTGCCGTATATGTTCCTCCGATTCCAGCCACCAAGTGTGTCACAGACCCTTATTTGGTCGTCTGTTCTCGCTTTTGCCCAATATCCCAAGGTATGTGTCATTGTACGTTTGTGCTTAGAGAATGATTTATGCTTGCTATTCAAAAAAACGAAGTTGCTAGTCTAATTTGGAAATCAAGCGGGAGTTACGACGAGCTGGATCAGAGGGTTTGATCCCAACAGTCTCTGGCCTGTGCTTCCGCTACCAGTGCAAGTTTCGTTTATATTTCATTTACGTTGAGTGCAGAACGATGTTGTGGAGCTTAAAAAACAAAAATGTCAGTTCCTCTTTAGCTTTAGCTTGCGGATAGAATGCCGCTTTGGCATTTAGCGTTCTGCAAGCGGGTAGTGTCAGTAACAATGTCAATAATATCTCACAATCAGAAGCAGCTGATATCAAACACACGCGGTTTACCGAAGGAGATGCTTATGATGGCACGTTGTGCGTTGTAATTCCCAACGTCGAATTTCATCTTATAGACCAATGTCGGGAATACTTCGAACCTGGTCCTAGGCCTTCAATATTTACCGGAATTCAACTCGTATTCAACTCGTATTTTGTTGGAGCCTGGTAAACGAGCCTGGTAAACTATTTAATTAGCATATGTTATATGGTTCGGGAGAATTCCATCCGGGCAGTCCAAGCAGTCTTCCACGTGTCCATGGCCATGCAGCCCGCAGAGCCCAAAGACCAAAAGACTCCGCGTCTGACTCTGCGGCCGCTCTGCGGTTCTTCCAAGTCTTTATAGTGGACAAATAGAGAGGACTGGATACTGGGTACCTCTCGAGCTCCTCTATGCTCCGCTGCTGCAAAATGCTGCAAAAGGCAGTGGAATTAAGTCAGACTAAAAGACTCTGCGTCTGACTCCACAACATGGTCTACTATTCACACATTCACAAAACATTACTGCCTGGAGTCTTCCCTCGGTCATTATGGCTGCTTTGGAAAAGCAGTCCTGCATTTGGATCATGAAAACCTTTAAAAAACTAAAATTCTTAATTCTTAGTCCCTCCACCAAATCTAATACTGCTTTGGGACTCTTATCAAAGATGAGAAATACGTGGGAGGACACAATCCTTTTGAAGAACAAGTTACTTACCCCATGTAACGTTCTTTCAACTGGATGTTCCTCCGACGTATTCCTCATCGCCCTCCCAACCTACCCCACAGTGGAATTTCCCATGCTAGTACAGCTTTCGCCTTCACAGTCGAGTATGGTCATTCTCGTGGTTATGTGGGGATTTCTACTGTTCGAAAAAACAGAACTAAAGGCAACGGGCGCTGCAAGTGCTATGTATGCCTTTGATTACATCATCCTCGAGACGGAGGTCCTCGAGGGACATTGAGTTGACTGCATTGATGCACAGCACCCTCTGGAAAAAAAAAATTCACGAAGCAGCTGAAGCTGGATATCGAATATATCAAAGATGAGGAATACGTGGGAGGAACATCCAGTCGAAAAAATGTTACTAGGGATAAGTAACTTCTTCTCACTCTAGGATTACTCTCGTTTCCACCCCCCGACCTGGGGTTTTCCTTTTCCTCCTTCCCCACTCTGGGGTTTCTTGCTGGTCTCCCCACTCTGGGGTTTCTTGCTGGTCTCCCCACTCTGGGGCTTTTCGTATTTCTCCTAGCTCCAGGGCTTATCTTTGTCTTGTGTGCTCTTCCCACTCGGGGTCTTCATTCTGTTCTCCTCACTTTGGGGCTTCGCTGTGTTACCCCCACTCTGGGACTTCTCTCTGTGTCCTCCCCATCCCGGGGCTTCTCTGTGTTCTCCCCATCCCGGGGCTTCTCTGCCTCTTCCTTGCTTTACCGCCAGCCACCTGGTATCCCAGAGCGATCGCAGACCTTCTACTCGTTTGGTGCACTTCGGGAGGGGCCTTTGGTTCGTCAAACGCCGAGCCTCTTACGCAAATCCTAAACTGGGTTCTGCATTGAACACTTCCGTTTCTCATCTCCTGCTGGTTTTGCACGTGTCTGCCGCTGTAGTTTTCTTCTGGGTCGGGCTCTTGGTGCTTTCAGGGTCTTTGTACCACTGCGCTGCTAGGAGCCGGACCCTTCCGCCTACTCCACCGGTAGACGCTGCTTCCTTTCCGCAGCCCAACCGCAGTGCTTTCACTCTCTGCCTTGCTGTATCTCCAGTGAGGTTTCCGGCTTCCATGAGCTCTGCTGGCTTTTCCTTAGAGACTCCTGAATGGCTCTTCAACTGTTACTCCACAGGGAGCTGGGTCATTCGCTGCTCAACTGTTTCGGCAGATGGCTGGCGATCGGTGTGGTTAAAAACCAAACCAGCCATAAAAAAGAGGTTTTACAATTCTCACACATCTCAGTTCCCACATAGCCAGTAAAGAGACTTAGGGGTTGGGGGAAGGGAAGGTGACATGTGTCCCTTTTTGGACCTTTCTTATTCCCTAAGGTGGGGTGGAGGGGGCTGTTACCTCCAATGGGATCCATCTTTGCTTGGCTTACTGGGACCTTTACCTTGATGACTAAAGATGGGGCCCTGGCCCCTTTCCTTTCTTCGGGGTGGTCCCGTCCACTACATGGAGCCACTCGCGCTCTATTTAAAGTCCTGTGTCCAGAGCGTCCCCCTGCACAAGTGGGGTCTGACCGATCTCACTGCAGCACCCACTGCACATTTCAGTCTTCAGGGTGGGCCCCCTTGGCTGGGGGGCTCACACGCGCCCACCGCCGCACCCGCAGCTTTGTTCTGATCTTCTGGGTGCTGACTGGGCCATGAATTCCACTCGGTCCATTCGGTCTGGCCCTGCGGTGGCCGAGCTGCCCCTTGCATAAGCAGCTTAACCTCCTTATTCCCTCTCGGGGGGCACTCACCACCCAGACCATATTCAGGCTTCAGGCCCTGGCGAACTGCTCAAGGCATCGACCCCCCCAGCTAAGTCTTTCCCCTCTCCTTTTTTCTCTCACTCTCTTGTCTTTTTCGAACTACTTTTCTTTTAAATCCTCTGTGGATTCTTTCTATTCTGCTGTTCCTTTCTTCTTTTATTTTAAACATTCCATCCAGCCCCATGGTGGGCTGGATGGTTTAGTCCAAAACACACACACATACACAAAGGACATATAAATAAATAAAACACACACTGCACTTTTTTTTTAAATAAAAACCTTCATTACCCTGGTGTCTACGTCTTTATGTCTAGGTTTTCCCTCAGGGAACAAGCATGCAGCCCCTCTAGCCGGCCAGTGAATACTGTTACAGTCCCTGCTTTTCTTTGGCCTCTAGGTGTCGCCATAGGACAGGGCTGTTCATTTTTCGTATGCAGGGACCACTAATCCATGAACAAGTATTGCTAGAAAAAGGCTAACGTTTTCATGTTGAAAATAGAACCTACTACCGTTGTATTGCATCTGCACCCAGGAAGAGCGTGTGATGACTCTTTCACGGTTGGAATGTCTAGCCTTTCATATAAATAACTAGTCTCCTACTTATAGTCATAAACCCAGGAATATGTAATTGTATCACGTTGGGTGGGACGTGTGTTGCTAACGTTGAATGTTATAGGTATATGTGACTTAATATTTACAAAACGTCGTTTTGTAAACGAGCCATCATTGCCTGCATGGTTTAACCTCATAAGCGTGTCCTATTTCACAGCGCCTCCGATAGTGTTGTTAAATCTGTTTGGTAAATCAAACATAATGGTCGTCACTAATTAGTAGGTCTGCACTTTAAATCCTTTGCATTCTTTTCCAGTGCTGGCTGTTGCGGTGTTTGCTTTCCGAGCAGTAAACCTGATGGAGGTGACATCACTGGCTGCAGCTGAAGTAAGGATAAGTTACAGTATATGTGATTGAAATAGTTGTGGGCCCTTTGCCAGTCACTGTAATATAAGCTCCAGATGCACATGTTAAGCAATGCAGAATGCTTCCTGAATTGGTCACAATGCTAGAGAGCCGCGAGCACTGTAAGAGATTGGCATATCTAGAAAACATTCAAAGCGCCTTAATGACGATCGCCACGCCTTGGCATGGCATGGCAATAGCCTTTCTGAGAGATAATTCATTTAACGTTGTCTTATCGTTCAATCTGAGTTAACTCGAATTATGTGTGATATTTTATAATTCTTTATTTATATAGCACATATACACAAAGTGTGGTGCTTCAAAGCGCTTCAAGGCGGGAAGGGAGCAAGGGAATACAGTCGTCATTCTTGCGCCTTGAGGTTTCCGAATGATCTAACAGAAAACTAGCGTACTGGGCCTGACAGCATTTCTCCTGGTGTAAGTGCCTGAAGTGTTACAAGTGCAACCAGGCTTGGGAGGGGAGACAAAAAAAAGGTGGAGGGTGCAGGACAACAGACTCACTAGTCCTAGTACATTCAGGTCTTGCAAGTGTACAGACGGAAGTGCAAGGAACCCGGGAGGGGTGAAACAAGTGCGCCCAGTCCAGCAGGCCCTGGGTTAAGTGCAGAGAGGTTACCCCCCTCATAGAGAGTAAGCTGAAAGTGCAGTAATGCTGAACGTAGTGCAGAGGCCCGGAGACAAGTGCAAGACTGGTGGGGAGCCTGGGACATGTAAGGCTCTGGAGGTGAACCAGTTGACCAGTCAGAAAGAAGCTGAACAGAGTAAGGGAGGAGAGGGAGGAATGAGAGATAAGAAATGAGGTTAGCAGGGGAGAGGGAGAGAGAAGGAGGAAGAGAAGAGGAATGTCTTGAGGAGTTTCCGGAACTTAAGGTATTCCGACTCAAGACGGAGAGAGGCAGTTAGGCTGTTCCAGAGGGAGGCACCTGCAGAGGATAAGGATCTACCCCCACATCTCTGTTTGTGAAAGCAGCTCACAAGCAAAGAGTTGGAGGAGGATCAGCGGAGGGCTCTAGAGGGAGAGTATTTAAGAAGAGAGCATTATAGATAGTGCGGACCCTGACCCCAGAAAGCCTTGTGGATTATGCAGAGGGTCTTGAACTTGATACTTGCAGCTACTGGGAGCCAGTGGAGGGATTTCAGCACAAGAGAGATGCGGTCCGTAGGCTTGAGGCCAAGAAAAAGTCTTGTGGTTCTGTTCTGGATGAGTTGCAGAGGACAGAGAGTAGCATTAGTCCTTGAGAAAGAGGCTGTTTCAGTAGTCCAGCCTAGAGAGAAACAGAAGATGGTGAGCCTCTGGGGGAAGGGGAGAAAGGGTAGAGTACCTCTGAGGAGGTGCTGCTGGCAGTGAGGACTTTTTTGAGATGTCAGCGATATGAGAAGGGAAGGAGAGAGTGAAATCGAAGATGACCCCAAGATTTGTTGCCTCATTAGCAGGTGAGGGCACACCGCCAGAGTGAAAGTGGGAAAGCAGGAGTCCCAATGAGGGCAATCTCTGTATTACTGGCATTGATGCAGAGATTATTTGCAGCACACCAGGACTGAATTGTGTACAGTCGGGGATGAACGAGGAGGCGGAGGGGGGCCTGAAAGAGAGCTGTGTGTCATCTACATAACACAAAGTTAGAGGTAAAGGTAGAGATCCTGTGGGCCAAGGGTGCCTTGTAGACATTGAAGAACCAGGAGGATAGGTTAGATCCCTGGGGGACACCACAAGTAGAGAGAGTAATAGAGGAGAGAAAGGACTCAAGTTCCACCTGGGAAGGACGGTCGGAGAGAAGGGAGGCGAGCCACACCAGGATACATGTCTGGGGTTGCGGTTGGCACTCTTGTACAAAAGTGACTTTGCACTGCCGACACAAACCATGATTCATGAAACTGTGCAAAGTGGCAGTGCACAGTCAGTGCATAGTCATTTTGTACTACAAAAATGACTGTGCACTGAATTTGCAGACTTTGCACTGCAAAAATACACTTTGCACAGTTCCATGAATCAAGGTTTGTGCCTGCAGTGTAAAGTCACCTTTCAGCAGTGCAAAATCACTTTGAACCGTGCAAAAAATTCCATGAATCAGGCCCTAAGAGTTTAAAGGTTTGGACATGTTATGCATGTGCAAAACATTTGCTTGAAATGAAACTTCTCAGTGAGGAAAACTGCCTCCCGGTGTTTGAGCATGTGTCTGTTTTGTTTCCAATGTTTGGCCCATTAGATAAAAGGGCCATACAAGAGTGAATTCCTGGCATACATTAAAGTGGGAGAATCCCTTACTCTTTTTCCCTCATGTAAAAGCGTGTATGTTTTCATTTGTTCCTCATGTGTCTTGTGACCACCATATGATTAAGAGGTCTCTGGAACGTCGAAAGCGTATGGAACTTTAGCATCTTAGCATGCTATTGTGTTAGTTTAATAAAAGGTATCAATCGTGGCTTTTGCCATAGTTTGTATGAAACTGTACTCTGCACGGGTAAAGATGCCTTGGCATCCACATTGCGCTTAGCCATGCAAGGTCTCTCATTTCCTTTGTCACGTCACTTTTTCTTTTTAGGGCATGGCTTGCTTTTTGCTTGGGTTAGTCAGGCTCCTGTGCGGACTCGCCTTTTAACAGTGATGTTAGGGGTCCTTTCTCAGCTACTACTGGTTAAGCTTGGCCTGTTTTACCCAGGAGACTCCCAGCCCACAAGAGGAGAGGACTTGCTGCATGCATTCACAGGGAGCGTGTTGCCACACACAGTGAAGCATATTATAGGCAAGCTGCCGTAGCTGTTCGTGCAGAAGTCCAGTCCATTGCCCGCTTTCCTTTCAGGCATTTTGATAAGCATGGCATCTTCATTGCGCAGGTATAAGACGGCCGAGTGAGACCTGTTTTGGCCATGGGAAATGGTGTAAGACATTTAGATTTGGACTCTATTTTGTTGAAATAAATGCATTCGATTATTTCAAAAACAGCGGTTTAAAAAAACCTCGCTGCGTTGATACCGAAAGCCGTGTCTACACGCGCTGCAGATACCCCCGGCTCCTCCCCCCCTCCCCCCCGTGAGGTTCCATGAAACCCGTAGCACATTAAATGCAAGAACGTCGTTAAGGAGAATGATGACAATTCATATTCTTTGGGCACTCGCTGCTTGCCTTGAGCCGCATGCAACAGACGTCTCGCACATGAACTACTTAAGATCTGGGCCAAGGAATCATTATGTGCACTTATTTTTAGAAGCCAGCTGAAATATGAGACCCCTTGAGCACGCAAGACACCCACGTGCACCCGAAGGCAGCCTAAAGGCGAAAATAAAGTCCGCTCTGCCTGCAGGGCCTACTGCATTTCTTCGCATAGAACCGAGGCCCGAATGCACGTGATTTCCACGCCCCTACGCACCGCCATAAAAGAGTGTGCGAACATTTGCAGTCGCGCTCCGACGTTTGGGATTATAGCTCGTGCCGGGTAAATGCGAATATGGAGATTCGTTGTCCGGTGCAATGTTCCCGACATCTTGAACTTATGCTAAGGATGTTCTGCGTAACATATATTTTAAACAAGTGTTTTTGTTCTCTATTGCAGGCTGTGCTGGCAGACCTCTCCACCCTGAAGGTTATGCCTCTTCTCCAAATCTTCCTGTTCGCCACGGTCACCTGATCGTCAAGGTCACCGACGCTACGCAGACAGGCCTTCATTATGTTCGAATCGTGAACCGTGCACTGCCTGCATAAAGCCACGTTGGAACTGTGTGTATGCGTCAATAAAGGTCGTGGTGCATATTTATTTGAATGAAATGAAGCATGCCGCCATTTTACAGCACAGCAACTTTTCTCGCCAAACTGTCTTCTGCAGTCTGCTCTCAGCTAAGCATTTCAAGTGAGCTATGGATAGACATCAGGCTGTGTGTGTAATGCGAGGAGAGCCATCTTTCCAGCACGGAAGAATGTGCATGAAATGCAAATCAAAGTGTAAACGGCACGTGGCATGCCATCAATGCAATGTTGAAAGCAATTAAGAAAATAAACGACATTTCGTGATCCAACAAGAGTGATTTGATTTTGCTGATTGTATCCTCTGGTTTGGTGTATGGTGCACCCAACTCATCACACAAATTATACATTATTGTCTAACCTGTATAAAACTATGCAGAGTTGTGTATACCATTGTTTGTTTTTTGTGGAAATTTATTTGACCAAAATGGGGGTCATGTTCCTTTAAACAGTAAATTGCGGTTCTATGTGATATTTCCCCATTTTGAAGATCGAACACAAAAAAGACTGATTTATTTCGGCCGATTTTGTGCGGCCTTCTAAATGCGGAATTATTTATTTAATGTGTTACAGTTTAGTTAATAAACTTTACACATATATAGCAAAAGAAATACAATAATGAGATTAATATTACACAATTAAATAAAATGACAATGCTAATAACAATAAATAAATCTAGCCTAGACACAATCATACATTCTAAGACCTAAAACAACCTAAATCAAGCCCTGTGGATATCACATCAGAACTCACCAGGATACGAAATACTGACAATATTTGGAAGAAATAATTAGGAGTTAGAATTCACAATTACAGGATTCACAATTACAGAGTAACGCATAGCCCAAAAAAGGGTTCTAGTAAAGGTGTATCCCATCACTACTCCTGAGTGTAGATAATGCCACCTATTCAGATCCTAATGCCCAATTTTCCCTCTATGACCAAATGCGGAATTATGGCATTTCTAGGGAGGGTTCACCTCCCTAGCCCTCGACGGAAGCTGATTCCCCTCCTCCCACCCTCTCCTGCAGGATATGTTAGAGCCCCCCCCCAACAAAAACTTTTGTTCCCCGCAGCCTCCCCTCCCAACACAAAACATTCACTGCAATCCCCACCACAGACACACACACACACATGCAAACACAGGCATTTACCTGATCCACCCCTTTTCCATTCCCCACCACAAACATTCCTCCCCCCCCTCACACAGACAGACAGACAGACACACACACAAAAGCAAGCACTGCCTCCCAATATTTATTTAGTATAGCTGCCACCCAAGCCAGGACTCGCAACACGTGTCCGAAAACACAGCAGCAGGGCGACAGGCTGAGGAAAAACCTCATCAAATGTCAAAAGGTCACAGGGCTGACCTCCTTAGCATATAGCACCTGTGTGGCTGCATAGGCCCCTCTATCCGCAACCCCCACCCACAATCTCCTGGGTGCCTTGCAGCACCCCCACGCCTCTAAACCAGGAATAGGAGGCGGATGTGTACCTAATAACATTCAAACCTGGCATTAGGGACAGGAACATTCCTCGAATTTTCCACACATTTGAAATGGCAGCTTTGTCGGATGTGAATGGCAGGAAGACTTCTAAACATTAACTGTTGGCTTTTGCTTCAGAAAGCCCCCACACATCTTCCAACCTTATCTCAAGATATTTAAATGGAGCCACAAAATCACCCATTGCCGTTTTTTCAAAACTATTTTATTTCCATGATGTCATGGACAAAAAAGGTCGTTATTTTCCTTTTTTGGAACTTCATATTTTATGTGCATTGTGCACACTGTTGTTTCTTTAAGCCTTCACATTGAGTTGCAGAACAAAGAGGGGAATTATAAGTCTTACACCGTGGTGGAAGTGTATGAAAAGAAGTAGTGTCTCTATGTTCCCTGCTGGCCTGCCCCGCTCCCACACAGCCCATCGCCACGCCCGACCCCTATACACAATAAAACCCCCCAAACAAACACACCTGCTATTTAAGGGAATGCTCAGTGCAAGTTTAAACTTCGTCCTACACTCTTATCTTAAAACTAAACCATTCCGGAACGGTTACTTTTAAAAATAAAAGCATAGGAATAGTAAAACTTAAAACAAAATGAAAAAGTAGAGGTGCACCGCTCCCAACCGCTCCTGCCCACTTCGACCACTGGTCTTACATTACTTAGCATTTTGTTACTTTTATACTTCCATTCTGAATAGGGAATATAATGCTTCAATAATATGCCTTGCCATTAATGTATTTTAACAAGGATGTATATATTTGTCAGATTGGTAAACATTTTTTCCACAAACCAGAACTATAGGAGGTATCGTCAGGTATTGGTCCAAATTGCAGACTGGGGTTAACTTCCAGCTTCTTCACATAATTAAAGTGTGCAACCTTGGGAAATAATTTTCCCTTAGTGCACCTTATCTGCTAACATTGTCAGTCCATAGAAATTATTCAGTTTTTAGTCTACACTCTTCCACAGTTCAATAGGCCATAAATGTTGTTCCACCTATAGTATTAGTGACCAATCATAGAAAGTTGTTAATGACAGGTCCTATTTCTATATGATCTGTATAATTTTTGCATTCTTACAACTTAAGAGTGCAACAAAATGACATGTAGTGCTTTGAAGGTTTTCACTGTTTGTAATGGAAACGTTGTTTGATTATATGTGCTCTGAGGAATGGCTAATTCCATTGTCACCTCCTGACTCTTCACTGCAGCGCCTCGCACTGTCCAACCACCACCAGATCCTCACATTGCCCACCAGTGCAGATACCACATGCTGTCCACCAGTGACAGCCCTTACACCATCTATCAGTTGCCCAGTGCCAGCTCTTCACGTTGTTCACCCCTGGCAGATCCTCATGTTGTCTGTGGCTGAAGCACATTCATGTACCCTCATCTTAATCAAAGGTACTCCACCAACTGAGCTACCTCATGCCAAAGATCATTGGAGGTCTAATACACCCGTGGCATCAGAGAGACCTTGATCTCATAATGCAGTACTTTAAATACTTTATTACAAAAGCTCCTGCACAAAATGATTCCTCTTCTGCCTTAACTCGTTCTTTCACCCCTCCCATTTTCAGCTGCCTTGCAGTCTTCACTCAGCTATTGGGTTGCCCTGAGCGTTTTCAGCAAAATTACTCCTCTGCCCGTGACTTCCTTCTTCCGCTCGGCCGGGCCTGTCAGCCCCTGTGCGCACTCGTGTGCGTCATGGCCATGACAGTTTTATTTAGAAAGACCACAGCAGTACAGACAAGAGTATTCAAGTGGGAAGACAAAGTTGAAGCAGTTGAAAACTGTTAGGAAAGATTTCGTAATTGTAGGTAATTTTCCTTCCATGTGGCAACCCCTAAACTTTTTGCTGTTGTTTTTCACCTTGTTCTTGACTTTGCCAGAGAAGTGCCTTCTGCCGCACTCCTCTGGGCTTTCGCTCCTTTCTTACGGGGAAACTGACATGCCCTTAAGACAGTCAGTACCGGGGAACGCTGTTTCCCGTAGTTTCTTTTATCATGTTGCGGCTTTCGTGCAACATGACACAAGAGGGCACTGTAAGCTAAGTTACAGCTCTCTTGGGTCTCTAGCCTTCTACAGGCCCTAGATACTCGTTTAGGATGGTATTTGATCGGTGCAAGTCATTCAGGGACTGGAATGGTGGCAGCGATCGATTTGTGTATTTTGAGCTCCTTTTGGCGTTCTGAGCGCGTTTTTCGCGCTGAACCCAAAAAGGTGGCCTGGCTCCCAAAATGGCCAGACCACGAGGCTCCTTTGTCCTGTCCAGTGACCGTCTTGCTCCCTTCACCTTCCCCAGGTCGAGCGACCCGGGGCCTTCCTTATTTGGGCATGTACTTTCCCGCGAAACCTGGTTGCTTTCGCGGGCTTCTACATGTCTTTTGTGTGCCTCCAGGGTGTAGGCTGGGATGTCTGGTCCCAATGCACATCCTGGGTGCCAGAGAGTCTAGGGTAGTGTGAATGCCTGGGACCACCGTGGTCCGTGATTGGTCCACGTATGGTATGTGTGTTGATGAGCGGATCTCCCATTGGCTCCCCTCCGTTTTGGCGCGAAGGGAACCGTGGATAAGAGGGGGCTGGAAACACCACTACCATGTCGATCTCCTGAGTTCTCACGAACGAAGGAATACAGGAGCCAAGTATCCTGCAACCAAGAGGCTGGACTGAGGAATCGCTGGTGACCCGCTGATGGACTCCTCCTTTGCACTGCTGTCGTCCTGTGAAACCCTTTCCTCCTTTGATCGAACCAGAAGGCCTGTACTGGTGCTTCGACCTTTGGAATAGCAGGAACAGCTATTCTCGGCGACTTCATCATCTCCTGCCAGTAAGCCTTCGGAAGCGTCTCTGGGCCATCCAGTTGACTGACCAGCTTACAAGGGAGTCCTGCTCTGTAACCGCCACCAGGTTGTGTTGTATTTCGAGTCCTGGTCACTCTCACACGCTTCGTACACTTGCCGTTCCCAAGTCTGAAGTTAGTAGTGTACATTTGGCTCAGATACACACGGCCGCTCCGTTGCCCTGCTGTGGTGACAAAACTGTGCAGGTTTCTTCGATTGGGACGTCTTTTTACTCTACACGACGACGAGGCATTCCCGGCTCTTCTGAACCTGCCAGCTGCTGAAACTAACGTGGAGAAGCCTGGGTCTGCATGCATCGGGGACCGGTGAGTAGTATAGCTAGGATCTGGTCGCCCTCCTGCAGTAGCCCATTGCTTTTCCCCGCTGTGTAAAAACAGCACCCTTTTGTCCGTACTCGCGCTCTGCTTCTGCTCACTGTGGAGGCTGCGCTTGAGTCGCGGAACCTGTTCTTCTTCTGTTGTGCACTAACCCGAACTGCCTGACTTCCTCCGAAGAGCTTCTCCTTTTGCCCGTTGGCACCAGCGTGTGCAGGTACTTTGAGCACAAGCCTCCACTCTTCGCAGGGCTCGGACTTCCATCTAGTTAGGTGCATCTGAAGGCGAACTGAGTCTAAAGCATTATCGCACTGCCTGTTTTCCTTCCCTTGCAGGTGGACTACACATTTCGTGCCTCTAATGCTTGAGACTGTCGTATTTGTATATATATTGTGTTGATATGGTATGTGTTGGCTTAATATTGTGATATTGTGATTTTCTTGCTACGGTCATTGTTTTAAAGGCCTTAAAATAAATGTGTATATATTTTTGATATAACAACTGTTTGGCATAGTTTGTAAGCGCTCTTGCTTTGTGTGCTCATTGCGGGCTTTCAGTCACCCTCACCCCTCTTGAGACCTAGTCTTGACCGCCGCGATCGCTACCTTGATTGGTCTGGCTCGTCCAGAGGTTACCCTGTTCCAAGTAATTAGGTTGGCCTTCTGAACTTCTGCGCCACCAGGACAGAGTTCAGAAATCCGTCTTAACAAATTGGTGTACAGCGGTGGGATACGACTGAAGGTATCCAGTGTTGCGCACGAACTAAGGCATTTCAGGTTATTCCAACCAGTACACATAGTGAATTGTTGTAGTATAACTTTAAAAAGGCCATAGTCCTACCTAACAGTATGGAAACAAATACCTTGTTAACTTTAAATGCTTCCAAATCAGAAACATTGAAGAAGATGTGTGCGGAGAGAGGTGTTTCCTCTCAAGGCACTAAATTGGAAATGATCCAAAGAATCGTGGCGTGGCAAGAAGCGCAGCTTGACGCTATAACTTCTGAGGACAGTCCAGAAGGTGGTGGGGCTGCTCTCACTGGTAGAACCGACGGTTCTGCCGCTGCACTGATCCACCGCGACCACGAGGACAGGGAGGACGAGATGTCTAATGTTTCCTCTGCCAGTGTTGACGGGGAGGCTATGCTTGAATTCAAGAAGCAAGAGCTGCGGTTTAGGCAGCAGGAGCTTGAATTCAGCATAGCCAAACTAAAAATCGAACAGGCAGAAAAACAGAAAGACAGGGATCACCAGTTGGAACTGGCCAAGCTTCAGGTTGAAAATGGGTCCAAGGGTCCTAGACATGGGTCTGGGGCTTCCTCTCATCCACGGTTTCCGAAAGATCTGCTCAGTGTGTATGAAGAAAGGAATGACATTATGGACTGGCTGAATGCGTTTGAGTATGCATGCGAGGTTCAAGAAGTTGACAATGCTGATAAGATTGCGTGGTTGCTCAGTAGACTGCCCCATTCTGGCTGTAGTGCCATCATGGAAATGTCGAAGGCTGAGCGAGCTGATTTCGCAATGTTAAAGCAAACTCTCATTTTAAAGTTTGGGAAGACTCTGGCCCAATATTTAAAGCGTTTTCGAGAGTATAAGAAAAAGGAAGGTGGTACTTGGGTATCTTATGTCGCTGAATCTTTGAAAAACTTAACTGGCTGGGTCGAAGGTTATAAGGTTTCTACCTTCGAAGGCATGATAAATCTTGTCATGCTGGAACACATTTTTGCTTCTTCTTCCCCGGAGCTTAAGCAGCATTTAGCCGATTCGAAGGAGATAGATCCTAAGAAGCTGGCCATTGCAGCAGACTTATGGGTGTCACATCGAGTGTCCCATAAGGACAAAACTCATCCTGGTAACCAGGGGGAAAGGAAAAAGTCCAAAGATATGGAGGGTGGGGAATCTGCTAAATCTTCTTCCCATAAGGGCCACAAAAAGAAAAACAAGGGTAAGACACAAGAGAACTCACAGGGTAGTGGAGGTCAGCCTCCGAAACAGAACTCGGGTTACAATAAGCCTCCCTACGTAAACAGACCCACTGGGGCTTGTTTTTCTTGTGGAGCAACTGACCACGTGAAGGGGGATCCCCGTTGTAAGGTCCACTCCGCTAATCTGGCCTTCTCCTCCTACGAGGAAGAAGAGATTACAGGAGCATCCTTCTCCTCAGACTCATTTCCCAGCGGGATAGAGGCTGAGGTAGATTTAGTGTCCCTGGGTTCCTGGGAGCCTAAAGTCGCAGAGGCTTATGCTAGGATTCCGGATAATACCAAGCACTACTTTAAAGACAGTGTGCTGATCAATGGAGTGGATACTCCAGCTCTTAGGGATAGTGGGTGCAGTCGCACTGTAGTGGATTCTACCTTGGTAGACTCAGAGGAAGTTGCCAGAGCTACTCTGATGCCCACTAAGTTGGCTGACGGCCCCCTCCGTATGTTTCCAGTAATACCTGTAAATCTTACTTTAAATGGTACAGCAGTCAGGATTCCAGTGAGCATTCAGAGAAACGTCCCGGGAAAGGTCTTGTTGGGTAATGATCTCAGAGCTTTAGGGCTCGTAGGAGACACTGCCGAAAGACCCTACACACGGTCTCAAGCACGGGCAGCATTGGCCAAGTCCAATACGCCGCCCCAGCCGAAGGGGAAACCCAAGGCGAAAGGAGTCAACAAGTCACGACGAGGGAAAGAGAATATTCCCCCGAGCTCGCCTACCACTGCGGTGGAGGAAGTTGGTCAATCGCCCGGGCCTGACGAGGAGGTGGCGATGCCTGAAGTATTCGACCCCAACGATCATCCTGAACTAAAAGACTTGTTAGTGGAAGGAGGTCCTGATAGGGACGAATTCAGTAAAGGCCAACGCGAGTGCCCATCTCTGGAAGGCCTAAGGAGACAGGCCTGCTCCCAGCTTGAGGGTGAACCTCCTGGGATGCATAGGATTTACCAGGAAGGTGGACTCCTGCATAGTGAGCCCACAGAGTCTACAGAAGGAGACCATAGGAGGTTGGTGGTTCCCCTTGCTGTTAGGCCCTTCCTCCTGCAGTTGGCGCATGAAGTTCCCCTTGCTGGTCACCTCGGTATGAGGAAACCAAGCAAAGGTTATCCATGCACTTCTACTGGCCCAAGATGGGGGAGCAAGTAGAAAGTCATTGCAGGAGTTGTGCCGCCTGCCAGTTGTCTGGTAAGGTTGGCGCGACAATCCAAGCTCCGTTGGTACCGCTCCCAGTTGTGGGGGTACCATTTGAAAGGGTAGGGATCGACATCGTTGGTCCCCTTGACCCGCAAACATCCTCAGGCAATAGGTTTATCCTGGTGCTGGTCGATCATGCAACCCGGTATCCTGAGGCCGTCCCATTTACAACTGTAACTGCCAAGCCAGTTGCAGAAGCTTTACTCGGCATGTTTACTAGGGTTGGCTTCCCTAAAGAAGTTGTGCCGGATGATGGCAGCAACTTTATGTCGAAGTATAGGCAGGCTATGTGGATAGAATGTAGGGTCACCTACAGGTTCTCTTCTGCATACCACCCCCAGACCAACGGTCTGGGGGGGCGTTTTAACAGGACGTTAAAGAGCATGATTGGGGCTCTGGAGGAGCCTCAGAGAAGAAAATGGGATCTTCTTGTTTCATGCTTACTGTTTGCCTACCGAGAGGTACCACAGGAGGGTGTTGGCTTCAGCCCCTTCGAACTTCTGTTCGGTCATCCCGTACGGGGACCCTTAGCCATCGTCAAAGAGGGATGGGAGATGCCCACTCCCCCTGTTACTACCAATGTAGTTGATTATGTGCTAGGGCTCAGAAAACGGATGGTACTTCTGATGGGCTTGGCTAGTGATAAATTGAAGGCAGGGCAAGCGCTGGTGAAACATTGGTACGACCAGAAAGCTTCCCTCATCAACTTTACACTTGGTCAGCAAGTCCTGATCATGAATCCCATAAGGCCTCGAGCTTTACAGGACAAATGGTCAGGCCCTTACCCAGTGGTGGAGCCCCTGGGTGAGGTTAACTATTCAGTGGACCTTGGAAGGCCTGGACAGGCTCCAAAAGTGTTTCACGTGAATAGGCTGAAGGCTTTCGTCCCAAGCGTCGAAATCGCAGCACTGCTATTGGCTTCAGACGTTGAGGAAGAGGAGTCTGAACCTCTCCCCGACCTGTTCCAAAGCAGTCCTTCAGAAAGCTCTTTTGAGGGTGTCCGAGTGGCCCCTCACCAAAATGGACAAGGCTCAGTGGTTTACCTTGGACATGAAGTAGGTGGAGGGAGGATACAGCCTCTACCCAGTAAAGTACAAGCATTACAAGACTGGCCTACCCCCACTACGCAAACCTAAGTGAGAGCCTTCTTAGGACTCACGGGGTATTACCTCAATTTTGTGGCAGACTATGGCACCATAGCTGCTCCTCTGACTGCCCTCACAACTCCGAAGAAACCCAAGAAGGTAACTTGGACCGACGAGTGTGAGAAGGCCTTTAATGGCTTAAAAGACTCCTAGTGCCAGGCCCCTGTCCTCAGGGCCCCTGATTATCAAAGACCTTTTATCGTGCAGACGGACGCCTCTGACACTGGGATAGGAGCTGTACTATCACAAGTAGATGAGAAGGGTAAGGAACACCCTATCGGTTTTATTAGTCGCCAGCTTAAGGACAGAGAGCTCAGATGGTCCACGGTAGAGAAAGAATGTTTCTCTGTTGTGTGGGCCCTAAGGAAGCTGAGGCCCTACCTCTATGGGACCCACTTCACTGTGCAAACTGACCATAAGCCGTTAAAGTGGCTAATGAACATGAAGGGGGAGAATCCAAAGTTGCTTAGGTGGTCCATAAGTCTACAAGGCTTCGACTTCACTATTGAGCATAGGCCAGGTGTCCAACATAGCAATGCTGATGGGTTGTCCAGAATGTTTAACCGACCTAAACAAGAGACTCATCCAGGGGTGGATTAGTTCCCCCTGTCCATAGTCTGGGAGGGGCGAGTGTTAGGAAAGATTTCGTAATTGTAGGTAATTTTCCTTCCATGTGGCAACCCCTAAACTTTTTGCTGTTGTTTTTCACCTTGTTCTTGACTTTGCCAGAGAAGTGCAGCCTTCTGCCGCACTCCTCTGGGCTTTCGCTCCTTTCTTACGGGGAAACTGACATGCCCTTAAGACAGTCAGTACCGGGGAACGCTGTTTCCCGTAGTTTCTTTTATCATGTTGCGGCTTTCGTGCAACATGACACAAGAGGGCACTGTAAGCTAAGTTACAGCTCTCTTGGGTCTCTAGCCTTCTACAGGCCCTAGATACTCGTTTATGATGGTATTTGATCGGTGCAAGTCATTCAGGGACTGGAATGGTGGCAGCGATTGATTTGTGTATTTTGAGCTCCTTTTGGCGTTCTGAGCGCGTTTTTCGCGCTGAACCCAAAATGGTGGCCTGGCTCCCAAAATGGCCAGACCACGAGGCTCCTTTGTCCTGTCCACTGACCGTCTTGCTCCCTACACCTTCCCCAGGTCGAGCGACCCGGGGCCTTCCTTATTTGGGCATGTACTTTCCCGCGAAACCTGGTTGCTTTCGCGGGCTTCTACATGTCTTTTGTGTGCCTCCAGGGTGTGGGCTGGGATGTCTGGTCCCAATACACATCCTGGGTGCCAGAGAGTCTAGGGTAGTGTGAATGCCTGGGACCACCGTGGTCCGTGATTGGTCCACGTATGGTATGTGTGTTGATGAGCGGATCTCCCATTGGCTCCCCTCGGTTTTGGCGCGAAGGGAACCGTGGATAAGAGGGGGCTGGAAACACCACTACCATGTCGATCTCCTGAGTTCTCACGAACGAAGGAATACAGGAGCCAAGTATCCTGCAACCAAGAGGCTGGACTGAGGAATCGCTGGTGACCCGCTGAAGGACTCCTCCTTTGCACTGCTGTCGTCCTGTGAAACCCTTTCCTCCTTTGATCGAACCAGAAGGCCTGTACTGGTGCTTCGACCTTTGGAATAGCAGGAACAGCTATTCTCGGCGACTTCATCATCTCCTGCCAGTAAGCCTTCGGAAGTGTCTCTGGGCCATCCAGTTGACTGACCAGCTTACAAGGGAGTCCTGCTCTGTAACCGCCGCCAGGCTGTGTTGTATTTCGAGTCCTGGTCACTCTCACACGCTTCGTACACTTGGCGTTCCCAAGTCTGAAGTGAGTAGTGTACATTTGGCTCAGATACACACGGCCGCTCCGTTGCCCTGCTGTGGTGACAAAACTGTGCAGGTTTCTTCGATTGGGACGTCTTTCTACTCTACACGACGACGAGGCATTCCCGGCTCTTCTGAACCTGCCAGCTGCTGAAACTAACGTGGAGAAGCCTGGGTCTGCATGCATCGCGGACCGGTGAGTAGTATAGCTAGGATCTGGTCGCCCTCCTGCAGTAGCCCATTGCTTTTCCCCGCTGTGTAAAAACAGCACCCTTTTGTCCGTACTCGCGCTCTGCTTCTGCTCACTGTGGACGCTGCGCTTGAGTCGCGGAACCTGTTCTTCTTCTGTTGTGCACTAACCCGAACTGCCTGACTTCCTCCGAAGAGCTTCTCCTTTTGCCCGTTGGCACCAGCGTGTGCAGGTACTTTGAGCACAAGCCTCCACTCTTCGCAGGGCTCGGACTTCCATCTAGTTAGGTGCCTCTGAAGGCGAACTGAGTCTAAAGCATTATCGCACTGCCTGTTTTCCTTCCCTTGCAGGTGGACTACACATTTCGTGCCTCTAATGCTTGAGACTGTCGTATTTGTATATATATTGTGTTGATATGGTATGTGTTGGCTTAATATTGTGATATTGTGATTTTGTTGCTACGGTCGTTGTTTTAAAGGCCTTAAAATAAATGTGTATATATTTTTGATATAACAACTGTTTGGCGTAGTTTGTAAGCGCTCTTGCTTTGTGTGCTCATTGCGGGCTTTCAGTCACCCTCACCCCTCTTGAGACCTAGTCTTGACCGCCGCGATCGCTACCTTGATTGGTCTGGCTCATTCAGAGGTTACCCTGTTCCAAGTAATTAGGTTGGCCTTCTGAACTTCTGCGCCACCAGGACAGAGTTCAGAAATCCGTCTTAACAAAAACTATCAACAGTCAGCGGCTGTTGCTGAGATGAAAACGGAATGCTGCTTCCTGGACCCGGAGCAGCGAGAAGCATACTTAGCTGCAAAAGTAGACGACCTAGACAACAGAGAGCGACACACGAACATAAGGCTACTTGGATTGAAAGAATCTCAGGGGGAGACTCCACAGACTTTGGAAATGCAAATCAAAGCTCTTGGTGAGTCCCTCTCTGAAGTGCCCCCAACACAAGCCATAGAGTTTGACAGGGTACACAGAGGAGGAAGACCACCCATTGGCCGACGCCAGTGATTGTAAAATGCCATAACTACAGGCAGGAAGCTGACATTATCAACAAAACGAGAGGCCAAGATAAAATTGACTTTGAGGGGTCAAGTGTACGTATTTATCAAGACTTGTCTTTAATTACCCTTCAAAAAAGGAGGTACAGTGCTCAACTAACAACATGGCTCCGGAATCAAGGTATTAGATATCGTAGTGGATTGCCTTTTTCGTAGAATTTTAAAATAGGGGAGAAGATTACATAATCACAAATGGCAAAGAAGCGGCAGGGGCTCGACAGAGATTACAAGGAGAAGACAAGCACCATTTTGGGTGACAACATGAGAGGCATGGAACAAAGAGGTCCGTGTTATGAACGCCCGCCAAAACGAGGAAAAACAGGAGGATCGAGGGAATATCGTAGATTTAATACTCTGTGATGAACATAACCAACTGTGGAACTTCCAGCCTTTTGGAAACAATTTTGTACCGCTCCAGCCAAGGATAACTTATACAAAGTTAACGCACTTACCGTTTTTTTTCTTCTTTCGAAGGATGGTCTGGCACCAGACGAAAAGTGCCAGATGAAGGCACCCATGCAGGCTCTGCCGAATCACAGGTGATGTGTGCTTAGAAGACTTGACGCACCTGCTTCAGCAAGACAATAGCATCATAGCACCTGGAGAGACAAGGAATCACCTAAAAGCGGCCCTATTTCTTTTTTTTACGGCGTCTGTTTTTTTATCTACAATGAAGTTTTGGTTGACTTTTTTCTTTTTTTTGTAGTTAAATTAGGTGGGCAGGGTTATAAGCAGTTCGAAAAATGGCATTAACATATTTATAAGGAGGCCTACTTTCTGGAATGTTCGTTACGAGCATGCAATACGTCTCATGCCAGGCAGTGGCTTCATCTCAGCAGAGATACTGGGTTATTGGACCTTAAGGTTTGTAGTAGTCAAGAGCATTTCTTGGAATAGAGATGTCAGTTAACAGTCTGGTTAATGTGGCACACTAAAAGTTAAAGGGCTTAACTCCCCCCAGAAACGTTAAATGTTAACAAGAGAGTCTAAACCTGCAAAGTTGGATGTTTTATTTGTACATGAAACTAAATTTAGACAAGGGGAAGAACTTCTGCTAAAGGGGAAACACCTGTACAAAGCCTCCCTAGGTCTCACCATAACTAACATCTTTAGGCACGAGGAAGGTAGACATGTGCTGGTAAAAGGTTCAATTGGTCACACCATGGTCAACCATGTTTGAGTATATGCCCCAAATCAACAACAATTTTCTTTCTGCAGATTGGTCTTAAACTTCTTGGTGGAATAGGGGGAAGGACTACTAATATGTGGAGCAGATTTGAACATGATAGCGGATCCCTCTGTGGACTGGTGGTCACAGTGCCCGGATGCTGAGCCGCCACATATCCCCCATAAGGCGGCCTGAAAGACTTGTTAGAAGAGGTACATTTAATTGATACATGGCGACACTTCCATCCTTCTGTCAGAATGTACACATTTTACTCACATATAAGACATATTCCCGCATAGATAATATTCTTATCGAATCAATTCATGCATACAAAATCATATCCACAGACACGGCGATTGTAGGATGGTCAGACCATGACATGAGTGTGCTTACTCTAGACTTGAGACCCACCACGCCATTGTCCCATAGATGGATATGTAAAGATATCCTCAGCCAGGACCCACTCTTTTCACAAACAGCTACGAGAACACATAAGTGAGTTTTTCTCAATCAACGACACCGGGAAAACCGCACTTAACACAGTTTGGGAAGCAGCAAAATCAACCTGGAGGAGTGTGTTAATAGCAGGAGGGACTGCGAAAAAGAGGATCTGCATACTAAGAGTCAACACTAAATCAGGAAATTAGGAGTAAAGAAGCCTTGCTACACAAACAAGCAAATCCACCTAAAGAAAAGGTTATCAAAGTAGAACAGCTTAGGAAAGAACTAAGTGAATTAGGGAAGGGGAAAGTCTTGACCCGGTTTCGTCATCTGAAGCAAAGATATTATGAAAAAGTGGATACGGCTCATTCCATGTTAGCTTCCAAATTGAGGGAGGAAAGAGCAGATAGAGTGGGGCTGGAGATTAAGAGCCTAGCAGAAACACTCATAGGGCCTCATTCCGAGTACGGCGCTAACCAATGGCACTATTAACGCCTTGGTTGACGCCGTACCCGGACCGGCAGCGCCTTGGTGGTTGGCGGAATTACCGCCCCATTCCAAGGTTGGCGGGGCGGTAATTCCCCAATCCCCATTTACCCTTCCCCATTCCCATTCTTGCCCCATAGGGCATAATGGGAGTGGGGAAGGCGTCAATTACGCCACCGTAAATTACGGTGGCGTAATTAACATCAAGGTCCCTTAGCGCCATGGTATTTAACGCCTGCTAAAAGCAGGTGTTAAAAGCACCATGGCGCTAAGGGAACTCGGAGTATGGCGGTAAGGGATTACCGCCACCGCTCTCGTTAGCGGTGGCCGCTATCCCTTACCGCCATACTCGGAATGAGGCCCATAATCTCCCCTCTAGAAATTACACAGCGCTTTGCACAATTCTATGCTACACTGCACACTTCGGAAAGTCAAGACGATCCCACAAGCACACACCAATATTTAGCGAGCATTCCACTTAAATCCACCTGAAGACCTTAAGGATTTGAATGCACAAAATAACAATATGGAGTTCTGCAAGTAATTTCCAAACATAAGGCTTGGTCAGCACCCGGCCAAGATGGCTACACTCTAGCCTTTTACAAAACATTTGGTCCATCCATAGCCCCATTTTGTAGTCAAGCTATACAATAACATTGTAAACTGGAGAAGCATCAACGTCCTTCAACCAGGCCAGAATCATAGTTATACCAAGAGAAGGGAAAGACCAAGCGAATTGCGCCTCATATCACCCAATTTCTTTAATCAAAGTGGACACAAAGTTATATGCGAGTATCCTAGCGAACCTCCTAGGCAGTATTCTGCCAAAGCACATACATAACAATCAGACAGGATATGTTCAGGGAAGACCAGGCTCGGATAACATCCTTAAATACTAGATATTATAGCAGGTGGCATAGGATGACATAGACCCATGTCTCATCTCAATTGACACCGAAAAGGCATTTGCTAGAGTGAAGTGGTCATTCCTGAGCACAGTCCTTACAAAAGCTGTCCTAGGGGAGCAATGGATTACAGAAGCTTTTGCATTATCTAGAAACACATCAGCCCAGGTAGTAGTAAATGGTGTGGCACCAGAAAGCATCCAACTAAGCAGGGAAATGCGGCAGGGATGCCCCTTATCCCCATTGCTATACATCCTCGTGATTGAGCCGTTGGTGCAGGAGATCCGCAACAACACCAGTGTTAGAGGGTTTCAGAGAAGTGGTAGTGAATACAAACTCGCCATGTTTGCAGATGATATACTTGCGTACATCACCGCCCCGATGTTTCTGTCCCGGCCTTGTTGCAAACAATTGATGATTGTGGCCTGCACTCAGGGTTTCAAATCAATATCCATAAGACTACAGCGCTGCCCTTGTTGTCAAAGAACACCCATACCCAACATAACATGCAATGTCATGGTTTACAACTTGGTGCAGCTGGGATTAAGTACCTAGGCGTAACTCTCATAGGGCAGCTGAGTGACTTGTACGAGGCTAATTATCCACCACTATGGGCTGCCATCACCCGAGATCTCAATAGATGATCAGATGACTTTATCCTGGGCTGCATGATTTACATCGATTAAAATTAATGTTCTCTCTATATTGATGGTTTTGTTTCAGGCCCTACCTGTTGTGGTTCCTGAGGTGCTTTGTTAAAAATTAAGAGTGAACTTCTCGCTTTCCTCTGGGTGGGTAAAGACCGCAAATTGCATACAAAACCCTTATTCTTCCCAAGAAAGAAGGCGGGATGAGCCACCCAGATATAAGTGAGTACTACAAGGCTGGCCAACTCTGACTAATAGTGGTCCACTTAAGGGATAATAGAGAAAAACAATGGTTTACCCTTGAGAATGTACTTTTTTTCCACGCTCACGAGGGGTGAATGGTTATGGGTCCCCCAGAGCAGACTTTCTAAAAAGATTGGGACCCACCCTGTATTAACCGTTTTCCTGGCAGTATGGCGGCCAGGAGCAGACATGAGTGGTATCACCTCATGGCCTTCTGCACTGAGCTCCATATGGGCTCCCCAATAAGAGACCTAATGGTGGATCTAGAACATTCCAAGAATTGTAGGAAGGGGGATTGACTAGGGCAGGTCAAATGTGGAGCATAGGTATGTATATATCAAAGAATGTCGTAGACCAAGAGCTGCAGATACAAAATATTCCCCCACTAGTTTACCTACAGCTTAGGGGGTTCTGTTTGACCATCTCTGGAAAGACCAATTAAAGAGGCATTTAACCCCCTTGGAGCGCATCCTCGATTTGCATATTGATACAAAGGGTTTGATGTCACCGTTTTGTACGGCATTGTTAACAAGAGGTCATTTACCCACCTGCCGTGCTCAGGTTAGCTGGGAAAAAGATTTAGATCTGCAGGGTGAAGTAGAGGTCTGGCCCACTTTGTACAGAGCGGTATGGTCATCAACAATTGCAATGTAGTATAACATTTTAAATTGCAGAATCCTGTCTCGCTGGTATCTGACCCTGCTCAGGTTCTCGAAAATATATGAAGGGGGCAGCCCAATTGAAAAGATAGACAGAGTATGCACCCTTGTTACTACTGTTCGGGGTTGAAAGAAGAGATCATGGCTATGTTTTGCTACCCCCATATGCCTCGAATCTTATTTGGGCCACCAGAGTATGTTTAGCACAACAATGGAAAAGGAATACTCTCCCGTCCAAATTAGACTAGCTTAACAAAGCATTTGACATTTACGAAATGGTGAGTCTTACAGCAACCCTCATGGAGTCACACACATATAACACATATATTGATGCTGAATGGCTCCCCTCCATGGAATATTATAGGAAAGAGAAACCCGGGCGAGTCCAGTCATAAGCTGTGGGCTGTTTAAAGCAATGTAGACAGAGTGAAATCTGGACATCAGCTCACCTGCACGGCTCTTGATTACACCGCTGCCTCCTCTAACGAGGTACTATAGCTAGGAAGTACCCGAAAGATCCTTGAAGTGTCCGGATGGACTTTAATTGCTAAAATGCCTTCTCATACAGTTTACCTATCAGTACCACAAGCCCCCGTTTCGGGACAGCGACTATGGGCCTCATTACGACCCAGGCGGTAAGTTACCGCCTGGGCCGTGACTTTACCACCATGGCGTAAACTACGTTTACGCCATGGTGGTTGGCGGACTTACCGCCCCATTCCGAGGTCGGCGGGGCGGTAAGTCCCCAATCCCCATTTACCCTTCCCCATTCCCATTTTTGCCCCATAGGGCATAATGGGAGTGGGGAAGGCGTTAATTACGCCACCGTAAATTACGGTGGCGTAATTAACTCCATGGTCCCTTAGCGCCATGGATTTTAACACCTGCTAAAAGCAGGTGTTAAAAGCGCCATGGCGCTAAGGGACCTCGTAATTGGCGGTAAGGGGTCGGCGCAGCTAACGCTGGTGCTAACCCCTTACCGCCAGGGTCGTAATGAGGCCCTATATGTTTGTGCCATTAAGGTTGAGGGAGGGGATGTGAAAATGGTTTTTGTTAGTCTGAAGAACGCAATCAAACTTTCAAAATTGGGCTAATGTTTCAGGAGGCTTTATTATAATTTTCGTTTTGTTGCACCCAGAAAAGTTGGAAAATGACTGGCATGACTGTATTGTTTCTTTATGCGATCCATGTTTTCAGACCGGTGTGCATTCTCACTGTATGATGTTCATTCATGATTTTTTGTTTTTTTGTCAAATAAAAGTTTTAAATAAATGCCCCGATTACTTACCAGTAATGTTTATTTCTAATGGATTGTATACTCCCACAGATTCCTTCTTTTAGATACATTACCCAGCGCCAGCTGTTCTCTGGAAATCTTTCAGCCACCAGAGGTTGTAGTGCAGATCATGGCCAGGCCCCTCTGTGCAATCAACGTCAGGGCTCCAGAAGCAATGCCATGGTGATATACATAGAGGATTATTATTATTATTATTATTATTTTATTATTATTATTAGGGTATTTATTGAGCTTGAGCCTAGCTTCAAGAAGCAACAGAGCACTTTACAATCATAGAGGGAAGAACACAGTGAGTGAGGGAAGCAGAGGGGAGGATGGGCAATTGGCAGCATAGGGGGAAGACAATGGGGAGCACATCACTAAGTCTCAGGTAGGGTGGGAAGTGCAGGGTGTGTGGGCCTACAGGTTAAGGAGGAGCCATTCCTTGGAGAGAAAGGTCTTGAGCTCTTTCTTGAACTGTAGAAGTGATCGGTCAAGTCTGATGTTGACGAGGGGGGGGTTCCAGAGTTTTGGAGCGTAGAGAGTGAATGCCTGTCTTCTTGTTCTCTCCTTCCTTGAAACAAAAATAATCTTCGTCAAGCTCAGTACCCCGAAGGCCTTGGGCTTCAATCCTTGTAGGACTGCAGCCGTAGATTGTCTGTGTTGGACCTCCACAGAATGTACCTTTGGTGCTTGTGGGTTGACCATAAAACACGAGGGCTAGTGTTGCAGTCAGGCCATGCACCCTGTGTCCATAGCCCTTCACAGCCCTTCATGAGGATAGCTCTCAACATCCATCTAAATCCTTGAGCAAGACTTCCTGCAAAGACCTCTGAAAATCTGAAAAAGTAAAATCATTGTAACCAGAGGATACCATTTCCTCGGAGAAGGAGAAAGGACAGAGACATAAAAGAGGAAGAGGCTTTACTCTCATAATGAATCTCAACATTCCTCCGCCACTTCTTCCTTCAGGAAGAATCACCATCACTTTCAGTGGGAGGACTATAAGTATGGTTCTTTAGATGATTAATCAACTAGAAGACAACAGGTAAAGGTGCCCACATCAAAGCAATGGTAGTGCCAGCGGTATCTACCTCAATGCCTATGGTGGATCCAGGGCCCACTGTATCTTATGCCACCAGCAGAAGTCTATCAGTCGACATCAGTCGCACGCTCATCGGCCTAGCCCCAGCTCCGGAACAAGAAAGAAAAAACATTATGCCATTCCGATTTTCCAGTGGGCATCTAGCAGTGGCTCAATCTATGGATTGTTAAACCATGGCACCTAGTCTCTCTACTTGGACCACTGCATCAGCGATTGAAGTCGTAATTCATCCCGACTTCTAAACCCAGATTCCTGGGTGGGATGAGGCAGATGTTTGATGAAGATAAAGACCCTGGAGCTCTTGTTCTAAAAATTGCACAATCTGATCTCAGGGAACCTCTGTTTGCACTGCATCGTAAATGGCTCCCGCCGCCAAATTTGATTCCGTACGGATTTACAACATTTGTGCTGGCATGAGAATGCATGCCGGTGCAGATGCTGGAGCATCTGTATGGCTGAAAGGAAGGGAGTGGCAGAAACGCAAGTTAGGTTCTGCCACTCCTCACCGCCATACAAATGAATGAAACTGAGCCTGGGCATGAATACAAGGTGTTGAAGCCTTACTTCAGGCTTTTACACAGTGCATTCAAGTTATGGCTCTCTGAAACATGAGTCCCCTGTGTGTTCATCACTAGAGTCTATCAGGGAACTGACAGAGCTCTTGGAAGAATTTTACTCTGCAGATATTTCTCTTGTCGCTTTGATTTAGGGGAACCAAGAAGCCAGCAGAGTGGGTACTACCTCCAACTGGAGTTCATGCAGGCTTCTTCATATGTACATCTTAATGCGACCTACAGAAAGACTTTAGGTAAAGTGCTAGAATGCCTGTGTCTCGCAAGTCCTTCCAATATGATTGCTCAGTATAACATGACAGATATTATGGGTCAGAACCACCTAAGAAACACAACTTCCCTTTTAATACAGCCATTGCAGATCCAGTAAAACAATCTGGCAGAAACTACCCTCCATTCCCTCATGGACACAGATTAACAGAAGAAGCACCAGCGAGCCCCTTCTGCCCCAGTGTTCATATTGAGCCAGCCCACAACTGAAAGTCTACTACAAGCTTTAACAACAACTTGATTGAAGTCTTCTACCTTTCCTTCTCTCCTTCCTGATAGGAGAACTTTGGTTGAACATTCTTTTATTTGACTATTACAGTATGATATGATATGATATGTCATTTATAACGCACCTGTACCCAAGTGTTTCAAGGCGCGACAAGACAAGGGAGGGAAGACAGATGGTGGACAAGACAAACTATCTTACTAGGCAAGTGCGACAGTGCAAAGTGCAGGGGGAAGGGAGAACAGAGAGTTGGATGTAGTGCAGGCCCCGGCCCAAGAAAGCCCTGTGGACAATGCAGAGGATCTTGAACTTGATCCTTGCAGCCACCGGGAGCCAGTGGAGAGATTTCAGGGCTGGAGACATATACGATCACTGGGCTTGAGGCCAAGGATAAGTTTTGCAGTCATGTTCTGGATTAGTTGGAGAGTAGAGGAAGGCAGATTGAGAAAGAGGCTTTTGCAGTAGTCCAGCCTAGAGAGAACCAGGGCTCTGGAGAAAGTGAGCTTTTGGGGGAAAGTGGCAATAGGAAGAATAAATCTGAGGAGGTGCAGCTGGTAGTGGGCCTTCTTGTCAAGGTCCATGATGTGAGGAGAGACGGAGAGAGTGGAGTAGAAGAGGACACCAAGGTTTTTTGCCTCACAGGAAGGCGAAGATAAAGGGCCCAAGGAGGGCGGCCAGAGTGAGAGAGGGAAAGCCGGAGCGGGGCTCCCAATGAGAAGGATCACCATCTGACTGGCATTAAGGCAGAGATTGTTGGAGGTGCACCAATCCTGAATCGTGGATAGACATTCAGGAATGAGCAAGAGAGGAGAGGAGCCAGAACGAGAGCTGAGTGTCATCTGCATAACACTGAAAGTTAGAGAAGGTAGATATCAGGTGGGCCAAAGGGGCCAATTAGTCATTGAAGGGTGAGAGGATAGAACCCTGGGGAAACACCACAAATGGAGAGAGAGGTGGTGGAGAGAAAGGACCCAAGTTGGGCCTTGGAGGGTCAGTCCAGGAGGAAGTAGGTCAACCACTCCAGGGCATGATCCGTGATGCCCAAGTTCTCACAAAGTCGATTGATCAGAATGGCGTGATTGACCGTGTCAAAAGCAGAGGACATGTCAAGGAAGAAGAGGACAGAAGGAAGGCTGGAGTCAAGATTAGAGAGCAGATCTTTACGGGTGTTCAGGAGAGCAGTTTCCATGCCTCTGGCTGCTCTGAAGCCAGACTGATGATCATGGAGACAACCAACAGATTCAGTGTGGAGAGTAAGCTGGGAGATGGCCATCTTTTCCAAGAGTTTGACCAGGAAAGGAGTGATGGAGAATGGGCGATAGTTTGCCAGACAGGTAGGATCAGCAGAAGGCTTTTTAAGGAGGGGGTGTACAAGGGAGTGCTTGCGGAGAAAGGGGAAATAACCAGCGGCGAAAGAGTGATTGCAGAAATCTGCCAAGGCTGGAGCAAGGGTGTCAGTGTGGTCCTTGATGGTTCAGGAGGAGCAGGGGAGCACCTGTTCGGACGACACTTTCATAGATCGGACTTGCCTAGAAACATCGTCAGGTGTTTTCACAGAAAAAGAGGAGAAAAGAGGAGGAGAGGGAGAGGTGACCATAGGGGGCCGAGAGAGGTAGAGGGAGTGGAAGAGAGGAGAGCGAGGACAGGATGTCCTGCCAGAGCCATACAGCGGGCCTGGGAGGGAACAGGAGAGTTGGAGACTGGCAAAGGTTTGGCCAGCTCCTTGCAGATTCTAAAGAGTTTGGCTGTGTTGTCAGAGGCCGAAGAGACACAGGCTTGGATGAGCGCTTTCTTATTGGATAGGACAGAGAGTTTGTATTGCCTTTGGAGCTGGCAGCAGGCCAGTTTGTCGGAGGATGCGCCCAAAGCCATCCACTTCCTCTCAGCCACCCAGGACTTGCTTTTCAGGGCGGCGAGGTCGGAGTCCTACCAAGAATTGCACTTGGAAGTAGGCTTTAACCAGATTCTCATGACTGAGGCAAGGATATCCAGTGTGTTGGATATAGAAAGATGTAGGTTACAGAGGGCTGTATCAGAGTGTGAGTCAGCCGCAGGAGGAGGAGCAGAGAAAGTAAAGGCAAAGGCATCCACTGATACACGCTTCATGGAACGAATGACCAAGAAGCGAGGTGGCAGTGCTGGGGTGGCCTTTGCCTGAGGGACAGAGAATTTCAGGTGAGAGGAAAGCAGAAAGTGGTCAGCCCAAGAGAAAGGAGTGGTGAGAGGGTTGGAGAAGGGGATGTCTGAGGAGATTAGAACATCCTAGGTGTGTCCTCAGAGTGTGTCAGACCAGAGGGTAAAATGGAGAGAGAGAGAGCGAGAGAGAGAGAGAGAGAGAGAGAGAGAGAGAGAGATTGATTCGAAGCATCCAAGTGCATGTTGAGTTCTTAGAGGAGAAGCTGAGAGGTAGAGACAAGAAGAGAGGTCAGCCCACTCTGAGAGGAAGATGGCCACCTGGCCTTGTGGCCTATAGATGGTAGCCACAGTCAGAGAGAAGCCAGGAGAGATATGGAGCCTGCAGACCAGGCATTAAAAGGAGGAGTAGGCCTGTGTAGGAATGACAGAAGCAGGGACCCACTCCTGACAGATCAGAGCTACTCCACCTCTGGGTCGGTTGGGTCTGGGCTCGGAGAGGATATTGTAGCCACCAGGGAGGAGAGTGTCAAAACTCATGAACGAGCGACCATGAACCATGTCTTGGTGAGAGCAGGGACATCCAGGTCAATTTCTTCGAGGATGTGCAGATGTCGAAGAAGTGTTTGATAGCAGAGCGAGGGATGAGAGTAGCGACATGGAGCAGGTTGCCACATTTGAAAGATTTCTGGGGTGGGGTACAGGCTTGTGGTACACCCAACGGAAGTGGTAGGGGGGCCAGAGAGTGGGCAGAGGTGGTAGTAACATGTGGCATTGTAGCCAGAGAGGAAGAGGAAGGTGCCAGTGAGCCGGCAGAAAAAGGAGGTGGCAGAGGAGCCAGCAAGGTGCTAATAGGAGTAGTGGGTTAAGGAAGGAAGTTGATAAGACGCAGGAGACGCCTATCAAAAAAGAGGAGATTTGGCTGAGGGCTCTGGACCAAGATGGTGCATTTCAGATAGACATTAATAATGGTCTTGGAGGAGTGGAAGAAGGCCAAGATGACCTCCCGCCGAGTGCCACCATTATTGAGAGTGGAAGAGATCGGAGAGAGAGCCGAGACCATATAAGGGGTCCATAGGTCTGGAGAAGGAAAGACAAAGAGGATGTCGTTAGGGTCTGTCTGGATAAAGCGCTGATGTGGGTGTCAGAGATAGGGAGGACAGGTTTGGAGACCAGGATATCCTTTTTGAACCTTTTCCTACCAGACTTGGTGAGAGGGATAGGGTAGGAGATAGAGTAGCAGTTTGAGAAGATGGGAGAAATTGAGAGAACTATAGAGGGTGCAAGGAGGCAAGAAGGGAGCACGAGGGAAGAAAGAAGTACAGCCCAAAGCCGAGCACCACAGGAGGCAACAGAGGGGGGGGGCACACAGGAGGCAACAAGCAGGCAACCAGCAGGCAACCACAGGGGAACGTCAGAGCAGTGTGTACAGAAGTCAGGTGGGAGCACATTGTAAAACACACAGATTCGACTTTCCTAAGGAGAGGAAACAGGACTAGTTTCAACAAAAACAGCAATGTGAAAGCGAACTTCCCTACAGGGATGACCAATCAATACAGTTCACTGAGATGCTTATGGGTGGTTCAGCATGAACAATAGAGTGATTAGAGGGGTGGGCAAGCTTAGTGGGGTGCAGCGATTGCTGCACTCCCTGACCCACCGCACTTACTTTAGCAGTCTCTGCAGGTTGACTGTTGCAGGGTTCTTGCTTCCCTGGCTGACACCGGCCAACACCATCTGGAGCTGCTTCTATGGGAGCTGTCCTTTGTCACTGGGTCCTTAGCCATGTGGGCTGCAATGGACAGTGGGCTGCCCTATGAACCTTAATAAGTGGAGCACCATGCCCAATTTATTGTTGTTGATCCTTCTATACTAGCTCACTTCCCCTCTTGAAGAGTATACCTGACCTCTGCCCATGCTACCTTAAAGAGGCAAAGGAAATGGGCCATTCATGTTGTGCCAGATTCAACTTTATGATTGGGATCACAGCAGGTTTAGTAGCAATGTGGGGCTGAGTAGGCGATTCATTTGCTACTCATCCTTGTACTCCTGCAGAGCAGTATTAATTTTGTAAAGGTAAAATGTGACATTCCTGCCTGAGGATGTCGGGTTTTGCCCCAGACTTACTAACATGCTGCTCTACCCTGCACCTGTCATGTGTCCTGCGAGATGTAGGCCACCTTTCCAAAATGCTCAGCAAACAGCTTTAATTCTCATGGACACATTCTGAAGCCCTCTGAATTTGGTACATTCTTGAGGTGTAGAATCACATGATCTAAAGGTAGTATATGAAACAATTAAATCTATGTTCAAGGTACATATTGAAGCTTCAAAAATAGCTGCCAAGCTGATGCTTCAAACCGCAGAATACTATTAACAGCATTTTCCAGAATTGCCTCATTCATATATTGCAACGTATTGAATATTCCCAGTCGCCAGGCTGGGAATACTCAATTACATGCTTCCTACTTTACATTAATAAAGGGAAAACAGGTGTGTTTTGTACTCTGTCCACCTCATTATGGGTCTTTTGGGACCTCAAGTGACAAGCCCTATCCATAAAGGCCATTTTCAGATTCCAACCAGGCGTCGTGCTGAGAGGAGTCCTCACACCTTTCTCCAAGGATAAAAGATTTCTACCCAGAAAAGCTTTCTGGAAATTCAAAAGATTTCAACACAGAAAACATTTCTAAACATTCCTGTCAAATTAGTGACTTTGGATACTATACTTGGTATGGAGAGCAGGTCTAAGAAATCCCTATGTAGGGCTTGATCCACCTTTAGGTTAAAAAAAAAGTTTCTGAAGGGGATAAATATGATGACTGCATTTACTATTTGCACCCTAATCATAACAGTGATGACTGTGAAATATGCCAGTCATTCAGCGCTAAAACACTTAGGGATAGACACAGATAGTATGCTGGCTAAACAAGGGCAGATACCCACCATCTGAAGCAGAGTCTTCTAAATGTATGGCGAATGTGAGGTCTTCTGAGAAGTCCTCCACCACTCAAAAAAATGTCTAGCTCTGAGGAAAGACCTCACTAGACAGAGAAAAGAGGAAAACAGGCAGGCAATGAATCTCTACATTACCCCTGCGCCCTGTCAGTGACCAATATCCCGTAGACAGCCATGACCCGACAACGAGATGCCCGTCAACAAGCAACTACAATCTGTCAACAAGCATTGCTTCGACAAGCAGCCACGGCCATTAGATGAGCTACCACGGCCCGTCAACCAATGCTCTGCCAAGGCCATATAGATGATTAGTCAAGACCTGTCCACCAAGACAGCCATGATGTTGGGTCACTCATCGAGAGTGTTAATATCAAAGAGCCTGTCAATGACAGATGAACATAAGAAGAATACCTCATCAACAAAGTCTTCCAAACATTCATCGTCGACAGAATCGACAACTAAGTCGCTTAAACACTGACAGTCGGAAACATCGCCGTCGACTAAGCGCAGTGCCTCTTCGATGACAAGGGATATGCCGGAAAAGAAAAATCTGTTGATGGACTAACAGAAAAAAATAAAACCCCCACAACTCAAAACCCTGTCAACTGAGTCATCCATGACGCAAAAAGCAAATGGCCTGTCTACATTCAGAGAACCAACACCATTAACGACAGTTTACAAAACCGGTCGATGACTAAAGCGGAGCCAAAAAAAGTGACAAAAGTAAAAAAGGAGCAATGCCTATATCTCCTCCAGTGTCTCCAATTAGATACTCTAAGAGACATACTCTGAGATAATCCCATACCAAATATTGGAACACCACATAGACTTTGAAGCACAACAGGGGTTCTGACCAAGGTTCTCAGACTCTGAAGATTCAGTCCTAATGACTGAACACATGACCTATACACTGAGACCTCAGAAAGTACAGGAAACTATGCTACCACAAGCACCAGCACCGCATGCATCACAAGCACCAACAGCGCAGGTGCCACAACAACCAATATAACCGGTATCTCAGGTACCACCTCAGGGACCTAGCATGCCATTCCCCCAAAAGCCTGTACTGGGACCGTACATATCTCAAAATGCTGCTGTCAATGCAGGTGTTGACTTCCTTATAGACTTTGGTCTAACAACTAAATGTGTGCATGCCGGTCTCCCAGCTACCTGTACCAAACCTGGTGCCAGGAGGGGCAAACCAACATTACGGTCGACCAGGAAACAGGCAAAATCGCCCAAGCAAAGACTGTCCCATGCATCAAGATAGCGAAGATCCACATCCCCAAGACGCATGTCGGTCCACGACACCCTGATAGAGAACCTATACATTCCACGATAACCACAGATGAACCGGAAGAGGGAGAATTGCCCCAGGCAGACACAGATGATGATCTACTCAATCTCTGCATCAAGTATGGATGGCGACTGGAAAACAGACTCCATCCTCAAAGGAGATATCCCGGAGGAGCGTCAAAACAATCACTACCAGATGATCTGGGAGCATTTCACGCAATATCAAAGGCATGTGAAAAATTTGGTTTAACTCCCAACGGAAGTAAAGAAGGACTGCTTCTTATTCGACATATGAGTAAGTGCAGAAGATCAGTGGTCTCTACGCCTATTCTAGATCGTTTGTGGGAGGAAGGCCTACTCATCATGAGGTATCCATTCTCAGAGTCAGCATTAAAAGAAAGGCTAGATAAAAAGTTTAGCACTCCGGACTCTACACCGAAATGCCTCACTGCACAACCCACTTCTGAGTCAGTGGTGTTGGCAGCAGCTGGAAGTAAAGCTAATTCTCAAGCCTCGAAATGTTCCGGCACACCGGATAATGAGGGCCGAAGAAAACAGACAGTTTTGGGGAAAAAGGTACTCGCCATAGGGGGGACTACAGTAAAAGCACCAAATGCACTGGTCATAATGACCATATATGACAAGGAAATGTGGCACTGACTGGCCCCCATATTGGAGCACTTGCCAGAAGAAAAAAGAAAGGAATCCCTATCAATACTCTGTGAAGGGGAAGAGGTGTCGAATCATAATATAAATATTGCGGTTGACATTCCGGAAACGTGTTTCAAGCATATAAGTAATAGGGCAGCGTTTATATGTCAAGGATGGCTCAGATGCAGATTTCCACCCAAAAGTGCAGACTAAAGTGCTAGACATGTGGTTTGAAGGAGATCTATTGTTTGGTCTAAAAATTTACAAGACCTTGAAAGCAATAGGAACAGATACAGACATGGCAAGATCATATTCCTATACTTTCCTCCATACTGCATGGGTGTCCCTCAGGAGGGACGGGAGACAGAACCTTTTTCACCAGAAAAATCTTCTTCCCCTCTAAATGTAGAGGCGTGTGGAGGCATGGCCCTGGGAGCATGTGCTGCCTTGACTTCGCCCTCCGGTGCCACACCCCAGTCCCATTTTCCGCGCTGACGGGAACAGGCCGAATTCACCAGCGCTCCTGAGTTTGGCTTCGGCCATGTAATTCCACGTGCGGATTCTTCCTCCATATCTTCTTTTGTCTTTTTGTTCAATAGGAACTTGGTCCTCAAACGCCACAGCTCCTCCCCGGCTCATGTCGACTTCGGCAGGGTTCAGCAGGTGCCCATCCTGCAATGGGCCTTTTCCAACTTCAGACCCACACGCCCTCTGCCTACATTGCCTTGGCCCAGACCACGGTTGGCAAGTCTGTTCGGCGTGCGGCTCGCTGTCCACGAAAGCGCTGAAGAACAGAATAGCCAGGTGGAGGGAGCTCTTCTGAGGACCTCAAGAGTTTCGTGAGACGTTCCAGGCCAGAGATAGGGCCTATATTTTCATCTACACTTCGCAAGGGAGACTCCTTCCCAGAGACTCTCCTACATGGGAGGGACCGGTCAGGTCCTTTTACCAAATCGCGCACCAAGGCTGTCACAGCTGAGGCGTCCTCGGATCCTCCCGGTGCCAGAGTTGAGGGGGCGCTGGGCTCTATTACCGGGCTTGCGCCCGAAGGGCTCTGCTCTTGTACCGGCTTCATGGCTGAGGGGATACACCCTGTTACCGGCAGTACATCCGAGGGGGCGCCTGAACACAGCTCGAACGACCTCCGGGTCGAGGTGGATACACCTACCGGGCATGTGCCCGAGGAGTGGGGCAAGTGACGTGCCTCACACATAAGAGACTTTACATAGGCTTGCATCAACGAGCCGAGCAACACGTGGCAGCCACGTGGTAGGCAGCTCAACAAAATGGCCGACGGGACAGAAAAGGACAACCGTTCGACGCCTCTGCAAGACTTTGGTGAAGAACGACTATCGCGGTAGGAGTGACATCAACCAGGTACGTGGCCTACAGTCTACCTTTCTTATGCGCAAAGCTGTTTTCCCTTGCGTCTGTATGTACAGGGCCGGCAGTGGCCTCAGTTTCCTCTAGTATCCCCTTCAGTGCCCTCCTCCTCCTCTTTGGCCAGCGAGGACCGGATCTTTGAGAGGTTCCTTGGCCTCATGAATTCTCCACATATGGGGGCTATCATCAAGGACGCAGTCAGGGAAGTCCTTCCCACTATGCTAGTGGCACCACAGACGCCTCCACCGATGCCTCTGGCCCCGGTGCAGCCGCCGCCTCCGGCTCCTCAGCCTACTCCACAGGCAGTTCCATACCATCCTCCACCTCTTCCTCAAGCTCCGGTGATGGTCCCCATGCCCGTGCCTCCGGATACTCCTCCTCCTCCTCCACAGGATCCCACAGACCCTCAGGATACTGGTGAGGAGGAGGATCCTGACACACCATCATTGGCCAGGGCCTTCCACAAACGTATCGCACGCCTGGCAGAATACCTGGGCCTCCCACAGCCCCAGGTCAAACAGCCGGCAGAGGGCATCCTCGCTGAGATCCTCACGAGGCGCCCTTCTGCCAGAACGGGAATTCCACTGCAAACCGATGTAGTCTCCCTCGCCAAGAAGGGTTGGCGCAAACCACACTCCGTCCAGCCAGTCAACACCTGCCTGGACGCCAAGTACAGGCAGATAGAGGGAGATACACTCTTGCTCTCCTCCCATCCTCAGCCACACTCCTCGGTGATCGCTGCGGCATCAGTGTTCTTCAAACCTCAGTCGCCCTTGTTGTTAACTCTGTCAGGGAACTCGTGTAAGTATGAGTAAGCTGCAGAACCAAATATAGTGAAAGCTTTAAAACAGCTCACCTTGGCAATCGATGACTCCAACTGGAAAGATAATGCAGCTGTGAAAATTTCCCAGAGACAGCCCTGGCCACTCTACCCAGGGTAAAGCAACCCAGGAGAGCGGGCAGGACTCCCAGGGAAACCCTCAATGGGAAGAAAACCCTGGATGAATCCCAGCTCGTGCAGATCAGGATACGATGAAAGATGGACGTCTACGGCAGGAACCCCCGGGAATCACACCAGACACTTTGTCTGCAGGAACAAGAGGTAAAGAGATAGGAATCAGGTTAAAGGAGGGTCTGTAGAATGGAAAAGAAAAGAGCTTCAAAGAGATCTCTCTCACCCGAATAGGACTAATGGAAAGTTTGGATCTGGAATCTGACTGCAAAGGACAGCTTCGGGGAAGCCTGGAAGGATAATAGGAGATGAGAATCTGGCCAATCTCAAAGGGAATCCTAGAGAAAGGGTACTTACTCAGGGTCTGGCCAGAATAGAAGACAAACAAGATGGGTTGGCGAAGCCGGTTGAAAAAGAAACCAGCGAATGCAGAGCAGAGGATCTGATGAGAGAAAGCAACAGGGTAAGTAGGAATCGCTAATGGTAGAGAGAAATGTGTGCATGAAAAAGGAAGGATACAGAAACGAACTCACGGAGCGTCAAAGACAGAAGCGACGCGAAGCACTGGTCGCTTCGGTTCCGGATAAAGGATCACGTGACCGGTCGGCCGCACGTCAAGAGAGCGTGCAACTACTAGACCGCTGCCAGCGGGTCGGAAAGATACTCTAGCTTCCATCTTGGAGATGCGCGGAATCAGGGCGCCGCACAAGCGGGTCCGTGCCCATAACGACCACTTGCCGCGATGTGTAACACTTGTCTTCTTCATCGACAGCGCTGATAGGCAAGAAGGAGAAAACCTTGGAGGCATACGGTAAGAAGGTGTATTCCAACGCTTCCCTGCTCCTGCGACAGTCCAACCGCGAAGCCATGCTGGCTGCCGCTATCCAGAGATTATGGCAGGAAATTGCTGACTTCCTCCCAGAACTCCCCTCCCACAGCCAATCACGTTTCAAGTTGGGCCTAGCCGAGGCCAAGCTTGTGGCGCAGGATATCATGGAGTCCACGCTAGCACACATCGATACCTCTGGACGTGCCATCTGTATTACCACAGACATTAGAAGGATGGCCTGGCTCCGGGCAACCAAGTTCAACCCGGATGTCCAGGAATGTATTCTAGATCTGCCCTTTGAGGGCAGTGACCTCTTCCACTCCAGCACAGACGAAGAGCTGGACAAGAAGAAGAATAGCTCTCAGACGGCTAAGTCTTTATCCTTTCTGACAAATGCCACGCCCAAAGCGTACTCCCAATCTCAGCAACGCTCGGAAAATAGTCGCTCATCTGGAGGCTTCCGCGGCTGTCAGGAACGGAGGTTTAGGCAGCCGGAATGCTCGCCAACCCCTAGTCGGCGAAAACATCATAAAGGGGGGGGGCAAGGGCTTTTTCCAGTCCCCCTCCTCCTCCTCTACCTCCGAGGGTAACAAGTCATGACAGACAAACTCGGGTCCACGTGTCGCCAGTGGGGGGCAGGCTTGCTCTTCACGCACACATCTGGCGACAGAACTTCGCAGACCCCTGGATCCTGTCAGTAGTATCCTCGGGGTACCGTCTACCTATTCCTGCCTCTCCTCCCTCTCCTCCCCCGCTTCCGCAAGTTGGGACAGCAACTCTTTTGGCGGAGATTCAGTCGCTCGTCCTGGGCCAGGCAGTAGAGGAAGTTCCAGTCTCCGAGCGGGGATCGGGCTTCTACTCCAGGATCATCGCCATTCATAAATAGAACCAGGCAGGCCTGAGAGTTGTACTGGACCTTTCCACCCTCAACCTCTCCTTACCTCTCCAGAGGTTCAAGATGGTGGCGCCAGCTTTTATTGCGGAGACACTATGCAGGGGAGACTGGATGTGCTCCCTGGATCTGAAGGACGCCTATCTGCATGTCACGATCTGGCAACCCCATCAGTCTTTCCCCCAGTTTAGGATCATAGGATGCCATTTTCAGTACAAGGTCCTCCCTTTTGGCCTCAACTCGGCCCCCAGTGCCATCAGCCTTTCACCCAAACGAGGAGATCGTCCTTCCCACATTCTTTTCTGACCCGAAGGTCAACCCTCAGAGAGTTCTACACTGCCTAGATATCAGGCGTGCCCTGAAATTCTACCTGGACAGGGCTAAGGGCTTCTACAAGTGGGATGCCCTATTCACCACTTTTGGAGGCGCCAGGCCAGGCTATCAGGGACGTAAGAGTAATTATAAGTTACTCACCGTAGCGACTAACATATTCTTAGTCCATAGTCCCCTTTCCTCCATACGTCCCACCATCCTTCCCCCTAATAATCTGGTGTCATTAGGCAATGGTAAATCTATTGTCGACGCATCTTTGGAGACTGAGGTGTGGCGCCGGAGGGCAGAGTCAGGGCAGCGCATGCTCCCAGGGCCGCGCCTCAGCGCGCCTCTAAATTTAGAGGGGAAGAAGATTTTTCTGGTGAAAAAGGTTCAGTCTCCCGTCCCTCACGAGGGACGACCATGCAGTGTGGAGGAAAGGGGACTATGGACTAAGAGTACGTTAGTCACTACGGTGAGTAACTTATAATTTTTAGCCCTTTTCAGAGAGCATCAGGCCATTCATCCACAACCACAAAAGGAGCTAGATTGTTCCAGAGCCACTCCTACACACAAGGTTTTAGAAAGAGCTTCCAAGCGGGGCGTGGCCGAGCAGAAGAACCATGAGGTTGCATCTCCTGTGAGGTCCGGGAGCCTGATGCATTGCCAAAACCCTGACACCATTGAATGGAGAACCTGAGACATCCAACACCAGGGGCTGCTGTGTGAACCGTGCTGGCAGCCTCTAGCGAGTTTGCTGAGTTTGAAGGAATTGGGGTCTACCGAGAGACCAAGATCGGAATCTCCATGGGGAGAAAACAAGATGGCGCCTGGGAAACAGCAAGTGCTGAGCGGAATGGCAGAGGAGCCTTAGGCAGCCTGTGCCCATGGCGAACCCTGCTAGGGTGGGGAAATGAGGAACCCCTTCCTGCAATGGAACGGAAGTTCACAAAAAGTAGGAGGCAACGCTGAGGTAACACAGAATCTAGCGGATGCAGACCTCTGGTGGTGGAGGAGAAGTGAGAAAAGGGTCGAGGGCTCCACTCTTTGATAGATTAGTGAGTACTCCTTAGGCACAGGAGGAACAATACACTTTTGATCACAAAAGAACATACAATAGATAAGAAATCAGATTTAATGGGAAGTGATGAACTTCTTACAATGGGGTGAGTTTGAAGGACATTCTTTATTTTTTATGTATTTATTGTGCTATGATTCCATTATAGAAACTGTGATGAATCAGAGATGATCATCCCAGAAACTCAGGTCTGGGCCCCTTCTCATGTGGCCAGGGAAAGGCAGCCGCTACCGGATCCTGACCCTAGGGGGTGGTTTTATGTGGGAGGATCACATATGGGGAGGTTCAGGTCAGGAAGAATGGAAAAATACTTTAAATAATTTCCCTAATGATCATACCGTATTAATGGCATATTGTAAAGTTGGACATTTTGAGACAAAAAGCAATATGAACATTATGGACTCAGACGAGGAAATGGGGCTTAGAGTTACAGAACTGTAGTGTGCAGTCTAGTAAAGTGCAATGACCCACACCTGAGTTGGACCTTTAAACATTTAATGGCCCTTCAGGTGCAGGCCATTCAGAGAGAGAAGTCTTTGAAGCAGCAGAAGCATGAGGAAGCAGTAGGAGACGGAGCCACCATTGTTTTGGACGCGGGACACTGTGTCAAAGTTGTGGCAGAGGTCGGGAGCCCTGTGGGATACAGAGAGCTGCAGCGGGAAGCAGTACAGAAACTAGCTGTACTGTGGGTGAGAAGCTCTCCTGGTCCTGTGTGCTGCTCCTGTGAGTGGCGTTCACCCGTGTGCGAGCGGAGCCGAGGCAGCTCTAACAACAGGAGGCACGAGCAATGGAAACGTTACCATAGTTGTCAGGTGTCCGTGCTTCCCCAAAAACAGAAGAAACAGGAGCAATGGGTCCAGCGGAGACACGCAGAAAGTCTGGTGAGTTGGCCTTGGTTAGGTGACCGCGGGCTCTCCGAAACAGACCGCTGGCTCAGAAGGAAAGATTTGAATACCGAACTAATGAATTAAGGTAATTTGGGCACAACGCTTATCTTAAGAGACAGAGTGAAAAGACATATTGTAACCACCATTGTCAAAACCAAAAGGGTAGGATATTTCATCAGAGTGAAACAGAATATTGTAACCACCACTACCAAGCCCAAAGGGAACAATATTTAAACAAAGTGAATGTGATTCACAGAAAGGAAGATCATTTATAAAAGGAGACTGTAGCAAGCATTGCCTAAGCCAAAGAAAGTCAATTAAACAAAACCAAAGATGGCATTATAGAAGCCATCGTCATAATCATTAAGGAGAGAGAAATATAATCTGCATTGCCTGGGGCAAGTGAATCGGTGTGAGGGACATTGTCAATGTGTACTGTATTCTTACAGTAGAAATTTGTACCCTCTTGCGGTTGTTGAAAGTAAAAATAATCATTCATGAAGCAGTTGCTGATTTAACTTTCCCAATTGAGGATGTGAATGTGGAAAGTTTGAAGCAATCCTCATCACAAAGTACTGGTAGTAGTAGTAAGGGTTTTCATCCTAGCAGGCGAGTTATACCAGGAAAGGGACATTGCGTGGGTAGTCCTGGCAGGCGAGTAGACCAGGAAGAAGAAATTGTAGTGCTACAATGTGGTAGGGGTTGTGGTGGAAAGACAGTGGTATATCGATTTATCTGTACTAATGAACTATTGTGGGCATCCTGACAAAACTGTGTTGCTTATGAAGAGGAAATGTGATTCAATGAAAGAAGAAGAGAGAAGAGAACAACTACATTGCATACAGACTTGATATTTGAAGATCCAGGTCTTTTTGATCCATCAAACAACAGTTGAAGAGTGAGAAGTGTTACTTGAAAATTAGATACATATATTTCCTATTAAAGGTCATATGGAATGAACAGAACGTTGTGCTATATTTCAAGTGGAACTTGGCTATTGAAAGAAGTTTCTTGATTTTGAACTTTGGTTTGAAACATCCTGAATTGATCCAGAGGACGGGGATTCAACCCTGGTCACAAGGATTTATGTTTATAATTTCTCTGTGTGAATTTAAATGTTATTTTATGAGTTTGAACAGCCAGATAATCCCTGTATGATTTGTTGTATGTATGAGTGTGAGGAACAGAGATTCTTTGGACATTAGGTCATTTTCCTTTAGCTTTAATTTGATAGGTTTGATAGGTAGGGAAACCCTTATTAGGTTAGGGAAAGATAGGCGTTTGTCTCAACCTTATTTTTTAATAAAATGACTACTTGTGAGAAAACTCTATCTACCTGACCGTGTCACATTTCTGACCCCTCACAAAATTTTACACAACATACAAGAATTGTTTAAAACATTAAACTAGAAGCTAGTAAAAACATATACATTCTCAATTTGATTTCATATAGATCCAAGCATAATGGGGCTACTAGTATTGGCGCTGCAGCGAAAGTTCAAACACTACAGATGACAGCACAGGTTTAGGGTTGTTGAAAAATAATAGTTAGATGCGGGTATGCTGGTGTCTCGCGGTATGATAGCTGCTAAAGTCAAAAGGCATCTCACCAGTTTTTTATGATCACCCAAAAGGAGGCTAAACAACAAAAGGAGATTGAGTGGGATATGTTTTACATCCACGGGAACAGCCCAAATACTAAACACTAGACAAAAGTGTTCCAATGGTTCTATGTCACTCCCAAAGTTAGGACACTCTCACAAACTAACAACGAAGGCTACCAGACTCTTTCACAAATGTTCAGAGACATTGGGCTTCATTATAAGCATGGCGGTCCGGGAACTACGGTACCGGTAAGCATTCCGGTACTGTAGTTCCCGGCAGCCATACTACGAGCTGTGCTCGCGGCGCCTGGCGGCCTGGCGGGCAGAGCGGCACCTCGAGCACAACTCGTGGATGCACTGGCACCGTTATGAACGGTGCCGGTGCATCCGAGCTCCCCATTCCCATTCAGCCCTATGGGGTCGAATGGGGATGGGGAGACCCTTGTTACCGGCACCCTCAAATGGGCAATTACCCGGTCCGCCGACCTCGGCAGGTCCCAGTAATTGCCCATTTGTGGGTGCCAGGAAAAAAAGCAATTCTGGTGGTATAACCACAGCTACTGCCAGGGTTATAATGAGGCCTATTGTTTTGGAAAAACATAAATACGTATTTTATTTACTATTTTGTAACATCAAAATCAAAGGATTGCCACACGGCTATTAGTGCAACTAGGGTGGTTACTTCAAAAATACAAAACCTGCACATCTTATAAGACTTTAAAAAACAGTGTATGTCACACTTAAATAATCACCACTTCATACAACCATCCGCATTTAATCACAACAGCACTCTTACTCAATCTCCCAACATGTTTCATTCCATCCATTCTTTGTTAAAAAGGTTTTGTGGAAATTCTTCAGGGGGGGGCAATGTGCACCTGGCCACCCTCTGTCATTCTGGCCCAGGTACCTGCTCACCCTGCCACCCTCCTGCACTGCCTCCAGGCCACCCCATGCACTAGGGTTCTGTATCTGTACCCACACAGTCCCCCTCCCACTTTTCTTCTGCACTTATCAGATATACCTTATCTGACTAACTTTCACCTGCCACTTGCTGGCTGCACTACCATGGTTTATCACCCTTATTTATTTATTTCTTTTATTTAATATTTATTCTGTTTCTCTCCTCTGCTCTGCACTTTCCACTCCCCCCTTCCATGCACTTTTCCCCCTTTTCCATGCATTTGCGTTTGCGCTTTCTGAAATGTCACTGGGCCTAGTAAGATTGCTGTTTTCTTTTTCTGCTCTCACTTTTTGGTTGTGCTCTAACACACTTGTGTACGAGCGCGATATAAATAAAATATCATTTAATTTCATTTCAACCACACAATCCAATTCAACATTCCTTGTTTAACATTATTTTCGCAATTTGACATGTAGTTTTCTACAAACTATTCCTACACAATCCCAAATTAACAACACTTCCTGGTTCTTCTTCCACCAGTGTCATTTCATCTGTGAGAATGACCCTTCAAAGATTTTTATTCATGTTACAAAAGGCACCCAGCGACAGCGAATTAGCGCTCTCCTGTCTTCTAGACCAAACTGCCTGGAGTAAAAGGTGGTTGCTGCTGTACAGGTATCTCTTCAGCAACGTGTCGGTTCCTAATGTCTTTTATGCTGTGAGCCGTTTCAGAAAATTTAATCAGCCGCCGCTCTGCAACGCTGAACGTAGCTGAGTGTTTTTTTTTAAGTAACGCTCCCTTCGCACTCTTGTCCGCTACGCTGTGCATCTCTTCACTACCTGCAACGTGCTCTTAGTCCTGCTCAAAGTCCTTCCGGGTCGTTTTCCTTGCGACGGGCAAGGAAAAGGAGGAGCATTTCTGCTAAAAAGGCTACAAACACAAGGGAATGGGAAATAAAAACAGTACTCATTAGTGTCGACTATACATTTTCAACAAACACAGTTGAGGCACAACCTACAAATGTGTTGATGTGAAACAATCTCCTGGGCATTAAAGCCTCACATTTCAACACATGATGGAATAAAAATTCCCTCACATTTATTTTACATAGTTGACAAGAAGAGTCCACCAAACAAATATGAGGGCCAATTACTTTCAAGATTGAACCTTAGAAGTTGATCCCTAAAGGACTGTGAAGGGGATTTCAATAAGTACGGTTGGGGAGAATCTAAAATGCTATTTATTTCCATATTGACCACAAAATCTTTAAACTGTGAGAGGTTAAACCGTGAGCGATTTAAAGGTGCATTAATGCATTATTTCTGTCTAAAGCACACAGCCTACGATTCACTGCAGTAAGATTAATTTGCCTTGTCGCCACAATCTCCCTTAGGTAATGTTCACAGACGGTGACAAAAGAAGAAACTTCCAAGTTTGATCTGACCATAAGCAATCTCCCTTAGGTAATGTTCACAGTCGGTGACAAACAAAATAACTGCCAAGTTTGTTCTGACCATAACTGCCTCCCTTACTTTAGTAAGAACATTCACAGAAACCTTATCCTGCAATTTATAGTAAAGACCCAATCACATCTATTTATAGTAGAACCACCCGGAACAGAGACCATGTTCTAATCTAATATCCTCAATCTGAAAATGCAGTGGCAGGTTCAAAACTCTTTGCTAAATGTTCCCCTCCTTTATATCAAGGCACCTCGTAATCAAAGCCAGAAGCAATTCGCACTCAAATAGAATTGAAGGAGTCACATTTGCTCTAAAACATTGAATCAGCTGTAGTAGTAAAAAAAAACACAATTTCCGGTGCATAACCCACATCTGAATAATGTAGGCCTCCACTTTGATTTCTACCCTATTTTCACCAAAGGTGGGTGATTTCTAAGAACAAACAAAAAGCCTAAAAATATTAATGATGATAAGGGAATAACATTCCCCAAGGCTATCCAAACAAAACTTCTATTTATTTTTGTATTGAGTATTTATAAGTATTTATAAGTAACATTGTAACACAGAATATTTGATTTTTTTGGGATTGATCTTCAGCCCATTTTCTATTAGGTAACGGAAAGTCAGATCTACCCTTCTCTGTAACCCTACAGGGGTAACATCCATGAGCAGAAGATCATCCACATAGGCTAGCCACCCCAATGCAAGTATATCTATTCTAAGGGGAAAGAGTGCAGCTGTCAAAAACACTTTGGGAAGATTAGAGATGTATAGATTAAATAAGACTGGGGCCAAAACACAACCCTGACATAAACCGTTATTAACTGGAACTTCATGGTAGAGGAGACCCTCAGAATTGAGCCTCACTCTCACCAAGTTATTCGTATGAAATGCATGGACTGTAACAAGGACACAATGAAACCGCTAGTTGAAGCACCCACGTCTTTTTAAAAAACATTTAAAGGGACATTCTTACCAAGTTGTGGAGTGGAGTAAATGGATAATACATAAATAGACATACATAGATGAAGGACAATTAACATTGGACATTTCTAAGTGCAGGTGTTCAGTACGGCCAGCTGTGCTTGGGATGTGACCATGATTGGTGAAGTGCTAGAGTGGAGACAGAGGAAGTGAGGGACAGGGGAATGATAGAGGCGAGAGAAAAATGTTAGCTAGGAGGCAGATGAGAAGTAGGTTAAGAGGGTAACTCGCAGGTGAGGAGGTAGGCTTTTAGTTTGGCTTTTAAAAAATCCGGGTGCACTGTTTCTCAGATGTCCGGGGGAAGAGAATTCCATGCAAGTGGAGCAAGAAGAGAGAGGGAGCGGAAGTGAGAGGAAGCACAGGGAAGACCAGGAGCCACAACGGAAGTCAAGGAGGCAGAGCAGAGATTACGAGAATGCTTGTTGAGTTGGATAGAAGAGGATAGATACAGTTGTGCCTTACCGTGGATAGATTTGTGAACCAGTAGAAGAAATGTAAATCTGGCCTTGTTTTGCATTGGCAGCCATACAGCCTAATGACAGTACGAGGAAGAAGGGGTAAAGTGAGGGAGTGCAAAGAGAGTCCTGCTAAAGCAGTTAATGATCTTGTCGAGAGGACAGAAAGCATAGTTGGGGAGTCCAAAGAGGATGCTGGCACAGTATTCCAGTTTAGAGAAGACAAGAGTGGTTAAGAGATGCTTGATGGTGTTGAAAGGAACAAGGTCCCTGGTTTTCCTAATATTTAGGAGGTTGAGGCAAGCTGCTGTTCCAGTTTTGGAGATGAAAGTAGAGAAGGTGTGAGATAGTTAATAGATGTAACTTTGGTTTCTAGCTGAAGGAGAGTAGGGGAGAGTGTTAGGTGGGAACTGGGTAGGAAGAGGAAGAGATGAGAGAGAGCTTTTGGCAGGGAAGAAGAGCAGCTCTGTTTTGGTACAGTTTAACACCAGAGATCGCAAAGCCATCCAATAGTTAATGGTTAAAAAGAGACAGTTTGAAATTCTGATGGAGAGATATGATATGATATTCTATTTATAATCAGAAGAGAGTTCAGGAAAAGAGAAGAGGATTTTGAGTGTTGTCCGCAAAGAGTTGGTATGAGAACCCAAAGGAGGAGATTAGTGTCTGTGAGAAACCAGAAGGTGTCTCGCCCACTAGTCCCTCAAGATCTGTCATCCAGGTGGCCAGGACACTGCCATCACGTTTGGATCGAGTTCCTGGGGGTGGACCAGTACGGGAGGATCACCTGGCTGAGGGGTCTTCGGGGAGTGGGACACCAGATGGTGGGACGCGGTATCCCCTTCCCTGTAACATCTTTACCCCATCCTACCATGTAGGATACTTAGGAACTCTACCACCCCCACCCCCTTTACAACACAAACACTTTCACACAGACAGCCCACTATGGGAGAAACAGACTAACACCTGAGCCGTGTACCTGACATGTCCCATTGCGTTGGTCAGGCAAGGTCAGGCAATTACTGACAATTACACACACCTGACTTCCATTACACTTCCCCACACAGATAAAAGGAAGAGCAGGAGAGCACACTCTGAGCGAGGCAAAGCACACGAGGAAACAGCCGTTTCGAGACGGCAGCTGAACGAGAGAAGAAAGACGGCAAAACAGGAGGGGATCGCAAGGAGGGAAATTCTGTTGACCTTTCCGACAAGGGACCATTACTTTCAAGACCTCTCGAAGTAGAAAGCATAAGACCAGGAAACTAGGCTGAAGAATGCTGTCAGAAATACCCGGGGCCCTTTTGTGTCACTAATCAAGGTGGGAGAAAGCAGGAACCGTCCTGGACTCCAAGAACAATGCAGCATCAGTGAAATCAACACAGCCAGTGAGTTGTGGAGACCGATACAAGACCTGTCTGTGTTGAAGCCAAGGTTTCAAGCAGCAACGTTGTATGGCGAGTGCTGGAACGAATATTAATAATAATAATTTAGCATTTATATAGTGCTTTAAACCCTCAGGTATCTGAGCACTGCTTATTATTACCCATGGTATGTGGTGCTCCTTTATCGACCTGGGAAGGATGAAAGCCTGAGTTTGGCCCTACCGGCATTTAAACCTGCATCAGCAGGCTACACACAGATGTCAGTATGTATGAGTGTGAGGAACAGAGATTCTTTGGACATTAGGTCATTTTCCTTTAGCTTTAATTTGATAGGTTTGATAGGTAGGGAAACCCTTATTAGGTTAGGGAAAGATAGGCGTTTGTCTCAACCTTATTTTTTAATAAAATGACTACTTGTGAGAAAACTCTATCTACCTGACCGTGTCACATTTCTGACCCCTCACAAAATTTTACACAACATACAAGAATTGTTTAAAACATTAAACTAGAAGCTAGTAAAAACATATACATTCTCAATTTGATTTCATATAGATCCAAGCATAATGGGGCTACTAGTATTGGCGCTGCAGCGAAAGTTCAAACACTACAGATGACAGCACAGGTTTAGGGTTGTTGAAAGATAATAGTTAGATGCGGGTATGCTGGTGTCTCGCGGTATGATAGCTGCTAAAGTCAAAAGGCATCTCACCAGTTTTTTATGATCACCCAAAAGGAGGCTAAACAACAAAAGGAGATTGAGTGGGATATGTTTTACATCCACGGGAACAGCCCAAATACTAAACACTAGACAAAAGTGTTCCAATGGTTCTATGTCACTCCCAAAGTTAGGACACTCTCACAAACTAACAACGAAGGCTACCAGACTCTTTCACAAATGTTCAGAGACATTGGGCTTCATTATAAGCATGGCGGTCCGGGAACTACGGTACCGGTAAGCATTCCGGTACTGTAGTTCCCGGCAGCCATACTACGAGCTGTGCTCGCGGCGCCTGGCGGCCTGGCGGGCAGAGCGGCACCTCGAGCACAACTCGTGGATGCACTGGCACCGTTATGAACGGTGCCGGTGCATCCGAGCTCCCCATTCCCATTCAGCCCTATGGGGTCGAATGGGGATGGGGAGACCCTTGTTACCGGCACCCTCAAATGGGCAATTACCCGGTCCGCCGACCTCGGCAGGTCCCAGTAATTGCCCATTTGTGGGTGCCAGGAAAAAAAGCAATTCTGGTGGTATAACCACAGCTACTGCCAGGGTTATAATGAGGCCTATTGTTTTGGAAAAACATAAATACGTATTTTATTTACTATTTTGTAACATCAAAATCAAAGGATTGCCACACGGCTATTAGTGCAACTAGGGTGGTTACTTCAAAAATACAAAACCTGCACATCTTATAAGACTTTAAAAAACAGTGTATGTCACACTTAAATAATCACCACTTCATACAACCATCCGCATTTAATCACAACAGCACTCTTACTCAATCTCCCAACATGTTTCATTCCATCCATTCTTTGTTAAAAAGGTTTTGTGGAAATTCTTCAGGGGGGGGCAATGTGCACCTGGCCACCCTCTGTCATTCTGGCCCAGGTACCTGCTCACCCTGCCACCCTCCTGCACTGCCTCCAGGCCACCCCATGCACTAGGGTTCTGTATCTGTACCCACACAGTCCCCCTCCCACTTTTCTTCTGCACTTATCAGATATACCTTATCTGACTAACTTTCACCTGCCACTTGCTGGCTGCACTACCATGGTTTATCACCCTTATTTATTTATTTCTTTTATTTAATATTTATTCTGTTTCTCTCCTCTGCTCTGCACTTTCCACTCCCCCCTTCCATGCACTTTTCCCCCTTTTCCATGCATTTGCGTTTGCGCTTTCTGAAATGTCACTGGGCCTAGTAAGATTGCTGTTTTCTTTTTCTGCTCTCACTTTTTGGTTGTGCTCTAACACACTTGTGTACGAGCGCGATATAAATAAAATATCATTTAATTTCATTTCAACCACACAATCCAATTCAACATTCCTTGTTTAACATTATTTTCGCAATTTGACATGTAGTTTTCTACAAACTATTCCTACACAATCCCAAATTAACAACACTTCCTGGTTCTTCTTCCACCAGTGTCATTTCATCTGTGAGAATGACCCTTCAAAGATTTTTATTCATGTTACAAAAGGCACCCAGCGACAGCGAATTAGCGCTCTCCTGTCTTCTAGACCAAACTGCCTGGAGTAAAAGGTGGTTGCTGCTGTACAGGTATCTCTTCAGCAACGTGTCGGTTCCTAATGTCTTTTATGCTGTGAGCCGTTTCAGAAAATTTAATCAGCCGCCGCTCTGCAACGCTGAACGTAGCTGAGTGTTTTTTTTTAAGTAACGCTCCCTTCGCACTCTTGTCCGCTACGCTGTGCATCTCTTCACTACCTGCAACGTGCTCTTAGTCCTGCTCAAAGTCCTTCCGGGTCGTTTTCCTTGCGACGGGCAAGGAAAAGGAGGAGCATTTCTGCTAAAAAGGCTACAAACACAAGGGAATGGGAAATAAAAACAGTACTCATTAGTGTCGACTATACATTTTCAACAAACACAGTTGAGGCACAACCTACAAATGTGTTGATGTGAAACAATCTCCTGGGCATTAAAGCCTCACATTTCAACACATGATGGAATAAAAATTCCCTCACATTTATTTTACATAGTTGACAAGAAGAGTCCACCAAACAAATATGAGGGCCAATTACTTTCAAGATTGAACCTTAGAAGTTGATCCCTAAAGGACTGTGAAGGGGATTTCAATAAGTACGGTTGGGGAGAATCTAAAATGCTATTTATTTCCATATTGACCACAAAATCTTTAAACTGTGAGAGGTTAAACCGTGAGCGATTTAAAGGTGCATTAATGCATTATTTCTGTCTAAAGCACACAGCCTACGATTCACTGCAGTAAGATTAATTTGCCTTGTCGCCACAATCTCCCTTAGGTAATGTTCACAGACGGTGACAAAAGAAGAAACTTCCAAGTTTGATCTGACCATAAGCAATCTCCCTTAGGTAATGTTCACAGTCGGTGACAAACAAAATAACTGCCAAGTTTGTTCTGACCATAACTGCCTCCCTTACTTTAGTAAGAACATTCACAGAAACCTTATCCTGCAATTTATAGTAAAGACCCAATCACATCTATTTATAGTAGAACCACCCGGAACAGAGACCATGTTCTAATCTAATATCCTCAATCTGAAAATGCAGTGGCAGGTTCAAAACTCTTTGCTAAATGTTCCCCTCCTTTATATCAAGGCACCTCGTAATCAAAGCCAGAAGCAATTCGCACTCAAATAGAATTGAAGGAGTCACATTTGCTCTAAAACATTGAATCAGCTGTAGTAGTAAAAAAAAACACAATTTCCGGTGCATAACCCACATCTGAATAATGTAGGCCTCCACTTTGATTTCTACCCTATTTTCACCAAAGGTGGGTGATTTCTAAGAACAAACAAAAAGCCTAAAAATATTAATGATGATAAGGGAATAACATTCCCCAAGGCTATCCAAACAAAACTTCTATTTATTTTTGTATTGAGTATTTATAAGTATTTATAAGTAACATTGTAACACAGAATATTTGATTTTTTTGGGATTGATCTTCAGCCCATTTTCTATTAGGTAACGGAAAGTCAGATCTACCCTTCTCTGTAACCCTACAGGGGTAACATCCATGAGCAGAAGATCATCCACATAGGCTAGCCACCCCAATGCAAGTATATCTATTCTAAGGGGAAAGAGTGCAGCTGTCAAAAACACTTTGGGAAGATTAGAGATGTATAGATTAAATAAGACTGGGGCCAAAACACAACCCTGACATAAACCGTTATTAACTGGAACTTCATGGTAGAGGAGACCCTCAGAATTGAGCCTCACTCTCACCAAGTTATTCGTATGAAATGCATGGACTGTAACAAGGACACAATGAAACCGCTAGTTGAAGCACCCACGTCTTTTTAAAAAACATTTAAAGGGACATTCTTACCAAGTTGTGGAGTGGAGTAAATGGATAATACATAAATAGACATACATAGATGAAGGACAATTAACATTGGACATTTCTAAGTGCAGGTGTTCAGTACGGCCAGCTGTGCTTGGGATGTGACCATGATTGGTGAAGTGCTAGAGTGGAGACAGAGGAAGTGAGGGACAGGGGAATGATAGAGGCGAGAGAAAAATGTTAGCTAGGAGGCAGATGAGAAGTAGGTTAAGAGGGTAACTCGCAGGTGAGGAGGTAGGCTTTTAGTTTGGCTTTTAAAAAATCCGGGTGCACTGTTTCTCAGATGTCCGGGGGAAGAGAATTCCATGCAAGTGGAGCAAGAAGAGAGAGGGAGCGGAAGTGAGAGGAAGCACAGGGAAGACCAGGAGCCACAACGGAAGTCAAGGAGGCAGAGCAGAGATTACGAGAATGCTTGTTGAGTTGGATAGAAGAGGATAGATACAGTTGTGCCTTACCGTGGATAGATTTGTGAACCAGTAGAAGAAATGTAAATCTGGCCTTGTTTTGCATTGGCAGCCATACAGCCTAATGACAGTACGAGGAAGAAGGGGTAAAGTGAGGGAGTGCAAAGAGAGTCCTGCTAAAGCAGTTAATGATCTTGTCGAGAGGACAGAAAGCATAGTTGGGGAGTCCAAAGAGGATGCTGGCACAGTATTCCAGTTTAGAGAAGACAAGAGTGGTTAAGAGATGCTTGATGGTGTTGAAAGGAACAAGGTCCCTGGTTTTCCTAATATTTAGGAGGTTGAGGCAAGCTGCTGTTCCAGTTTTGGAGATGAAAGTAGAGAAGGTGTGAGATAGTTAATAGATGTAACTTTGGTTTCTAGCTGAAGGAGAGTAGGGGAGAGTGTTAGGTGGGAACTGGGTAGGAAGAGGAAGAGATGAGAGAGAGCTTTTGGCAGGGAAGAAGAGCAGCTCTGTTTTGGTACAGTTTAACACCAGAGATCGCAAAGCCATCCAATAGTTAATGGTTAAAAAGAGACAGTTTGAAATTCTGATGGAGAGATATGATATGATATTCTATTTATAATCAGAAGAGAGTTCAGGAAAAGAGAAGAGGATTTTGAGTGTTGTCCGCAAAGAGTTGGTATGAGAACCCAAAGGAGGAGATTAGTGTCTGTGAGAAACCAGAAGGTGTCTCGCCCACTAGTCCCTCAAGATCTGTCATCCAGGTGGCCAGGACACTGCCATCACGTTTGGATCGAGTTCCTGGGGGTGGACCAGTACGGGAGGATCACCTGGCTGAGGGGTCTTCGGGGAGTGGGACACCAGATGGTGGGACGCGGTATCCCCTTCCCTGTAACATCTTTACCCCATCCTACCATGTAGGATACTTAGGAACTCTACCACCCCCACCCCCTTTACAACACAAACACTTTCACACAGACAGCCCACTATGGGAGAAACAGACTAACACCTGAGCCGTGTACCTGACATGTCCCATTGCGTTGGTCAGGCAAGGTCAGGCAATTACTGACAATTACACACACCTGACTTCCATTACACTTCCCCACACAGATAAAAGGAAGAGCAGGAGAGCACACTCTGAGCGAGGCAAAGCACACGAGGAAACAGCCGTTTCGAGACGGCAGCTGAACGAGAGAAGAAAGACGGCAAAACAGGAGGGGATCGCAAGGAGGGAAATTCTGTTGACCTTTCCGACAAGGGACCATTACTTTCAAGACCTCTCGAAGTAGAAAGCATAAGACCAGGAAACTAGGCTGAAGAATGCTGTCAGAAATACCCGGGGCCCTTTTGTGTCACTAATCAAGGTGGGAGAAAGCAGGAACCGTCCTGGACTCCAAGAACAATGCAGCATCAGTGAAATCAACACAGCCAGTGAGTTGTGGAGACCGATACAAGACCTGTCTGTGTTGAAGCCAAGGTTTCAAGCAGCAACGTTGTATGGCGAGTGCTGGAACGAATATTAATAATAATAATTTAGCATTTATATAGTGCTTTAAACCCTCAGGTATCTGAGCACTGCTTATTATTACCCATGGTATGTGGTGCTCCTTTATCGACCTGGGAAGGATGAAAGCCTGAGTTTGGCCCTACCGGCATTTAAACCTGCATCAGCAGGCTACACACAGATGTCAGTATGTATGAGTGTGAGGAACAGAGATTCTTTGGACATTAGGTCATTTTCCTTTAGCTTTAATTTGATAGGTTTGATAGGTAGGGAAACCCTTATTAGGTTAGGGAAAGATAGGCGTTTGTCTCAACCTTATTTTTTAATAAAATGACTACTTGTGAGAAAACTCTATCTACCTGACCGTGTCACATTTCTGACCCCTCACAAAATTTTACACAACATACAAGAATTGTTTAAAACATTAAACTAGAAGCTAGTAAAAACATATACATTCTCAATTTGATTTCATATAGATCCAAGCATAATGGGGCTACTAGTATTGGCGCTGCAGCGAAAGTTCAAACACTACAGATGACAGCACAGGTTTAGGGTTGTTGAAAGATAATAGTTAGATGCGGGTATGCTGGTGTCTCGCGGTATGATAGCTGCTAAAGTCAAAAGGCATCTCACCAGTTTTTTATGATCACCCAAAAGGAGGCTAAACAACAAAAGGAGATTGAGTGGGATATGTTTTACATCCACGGGAACAGCCCAAATACTAAACACTAGACAAAAGTGTTCCAATGGTTCTATGTCACTCCCAAAGTTAGGACACTCTCACAAACTAACAACGAAGGCTACCAGACTCTTTCACAAATGTTCAGAGACATTGGGCTTCATTATAAGCATGGCGGTCCGGGAACTACGGTACCGGTAAGCATTCCGGTACTGTAGTTCCCGGCAGCCATACTACGAGCTGTGCTCGCGGCGCCTGGCGGCCTGGCGGGCAGAGCGGCACCTCGAGCACAACTCGTGGATGCACTGGCACCGTTATGAACGGTGCCGGTGCATCCGAGCTCCCCATTCCCATTCAGCCCTATGGGGTCGAATGGGGATGGGGAGACCCTTGTTACCGGCACCCTCAAATGGGCAATTACCCGGTCCGCCGACCTCGGCAGGTCCCAGTAATTGCCCATTTGTGGGTGCCAGGAAAAAAAGCAATTCTGGTGGTATAACCACAGCTACTGCCAGGGTTATAATGAGGCCTATTGTTTTGGAAAAACATAAATACGTATTTTATTTACTATTTTGTAACATCAAAATCAAAGGATTGCCACACGGCTATTAGTGCAACTAGGGTGGTTACTTCAAAAATACAAAACCTGCACATCTTATAAGACTTTAAAAAACAGTGTATGTCACACTTAAATAATCACCACTTCATACAACCATCCGCATTTAATCACAACAGCACTCTTACTCAATCTCCCAACATGTTTCATTCCATCCATTCTTTGTTAAAAAGGTTTTGTGGAAATTCTTCAGGGGGGGGCAATGTGCACCTGGCCACCCTCTGTCATTCTGGCCCAGGTACCTGCTCACCCTGCCACCCTCCTGCACTGCCTCCAGGCCACCCCATGCACTAGGGTTCTGTATCTGTACCCACACAGTCCCCCTCCCACTTTTCTTCTGCACTTATCAGATATACCTTATCTGACTAACTTTCACCTGCCACTTGCTGGCTGCACTACCATGGTTTATCACCCTTATTTATTTATTTCTTTTATTTAATATTTATTCTGTTTCTCTCCTCTGCTCTGCACTTTCCACTCCCCCCTTCCATGCACTTTTCCCCCTTTTCCATGCATTTGCGTTTGCGCTTTCTGAAATGTCACTGGGCCTAGTAAGATTGCTGTTTTCTTTTTCTGCTCTCACTTTTTGGTTGTGCTCTAACACACTTGTGTACGAGCGCGATATAAATAAAATATCATTTAATTTCATTTCAACCACACAATCCAATTCAACATTCCTTGTTTAACATTATTTTCGCAATTTGACATGTAGTTTTCTACAAACTATTCCTACACAATCCCAAATTAACAACACTTCCTGGTTCTTCTTCCACCAGTGTCATTTCATCTGTGAGAATGACCCTTCAAAGATTTTTATTCATGTTACAAAAGGCACCCAGCGACAGCGAATTAGCGCTCTCCTGTCTTCTAGACCAAACTGCCTGGAGTAAAAGGTGGTTGCTGCTGTACAGGTATCTCTTCAGCAACGTGTCGGTTCCTAATGTCTTTTATGCTGTGAGCCGTTTCAGAAAATTTAATCAGCCGCCGCTCTGCAACGCTGAACGTAGCTGAGTGTTTTTTTTTAAGTAACGCTCCCTTCGCACTCTTGTCCGCTACGCTGTGCATCTCTTCACTACCTGCAACGTGCTCTTAGTCCTGCTCAAAGTCCTTCCGGGTCGTTTTCCTTGCGACGGGCAAGGAAAAGGAGGAGCATTTCTGCTAAAAAGGCTACAAACACAAGGGAATGGGAAATAAAAACAGTACTCATTAGTGTCGACTATACATTTTCAACAAACACAGTTGAGGCACAACCTACAAATGTGTTGATGTGAAACAATCTCCTGGGCATTAAAGCCTCACATTTCAACACATGATGGAATAAAAATTCCCTCACATTTATTTTACATAGTTGACAAGAAGAGTCCACCAAACAAATATGAGGGCCAATTACTTTCAAGATTGAACCTTAGAAGTTGATCCCTAAAGGACTGTGAAGGGGATTTCAATAAGTACGGTTGGGGAGAATCTAAAATGCTATTTATTTCCATATTGACCACAAAATCTTTAAACTGTGAGAGGTTAAACCGTGAGCGATTTAAAGGTGCATTAATGCATTATTTCTGTCTAAAGCACACAGCCTACGATTCACTGCAGTAAGATTAATTTGCCTTGTCGCCACAATCTCCCTTAGGTAATGTTCACAGACGGTGACAAAAGAAGAAACTTCCAAGTTTGATCTGACCATAAGCAATCTCCCTTAGGTAATGTTCACAGTCGGTGACAAACAAAATAACTGCCAAGTTTGTTCTGACCATAACTGCCTCCCTTACTTTAGTAAGAACATTCACAGAAACCTTATCCTGCAATTTATAGTAAAGACCCAATCACATCTATTTATAGTAGAACCACCCGGAACAGAGACCATGTTCTAATCTAATATCCTCAATCTGAAAATGCAGTGGCAGGTTCAAAACTCTTTGCTAAATGTTCCCCTCCTTTATATCAAGGCACCTCGTAATCAAAGCCAGAAGCAATTCGCACTCAAATAGAATTGAAGGAGTCACATTTGCTCTAAAACATTGAATCAGCTGTAGTAGTAAAAAAAAACACAATTTCCGGTGCATAACCCACATCTGAATAATGTAGGCCTCCACTTTGATTTCTACCCTATTTTCACCAAAGGTGGGTGATTTCTAAGAACAAACAAAAAGCCTAAAAATATTAATGATGATAAGGGAATAACATTCCCCAAGGCTATCCAAACAAAACTTCTATTTATTTTTGTATTGAGTATTTATAAGTATTTATAAGTAACATTGTAACACAGAATATTTGATTTTTTTGGGATTGATCTTCAGCCCATTTTCTATTAGGTAACGGAAAGTCAGATCTACCCTTCTCTGTAACCCTACAGGGGTAACATCCATGAGCAGAAGATCATCCACATAGGCTAGCCACCCCAATGCAAGTATATCTATTCTAAGGGGAAAGAGTGCAGCTGTCAAAAACACTTTGGGAAGATTAGAGATGTATAGATTAAATAAGACTGGGGCCAAAACACAACCCTGACATAAACCGTTATTAACTGGAACTTCATGGTAGAGGAGACCCTCAGAATTGAGCCTCACTCTCACCAAGTTATTCGTATGAAATGCATGGACTGTAACAAGGACACAATGAAACCGCTAGTTGAAGCACCCACGTCTTTTTAAAAAACATTTAAAGGGACATTCTTACCAAGTTGTGGAGTGGAGTAAATGGATAATACATAAATAGACATACATAGATGAAGGACAATTAACATTGGACATTTCTAAGTGCAGGTGTTCAGTACGGCCAGCTGTGCTTGGGATGTGACCATGATTGGTGAAGTGCTAGAGTGGAGACAGAGGAAGTGAGGGACAGGGGAATGATAGAGGCGAGAGAAAAATGTTAGCTAGGAGGCAGATGAGAAGTAGGTTAAGAGGGTAACTCGCAGGTGAGGAGGTAGGCTTTTAGTTTGGCTTTTAAAAAATCCGGGTGCACTGTTTCTCAGATGTCCGGGGGAAGAGAATTCCATGCAAGTGGAGCAAGAAGAGAGAGGGAGCGGAAGTGAGAGGAAGCACAGGGAAGACCAGGAGCCACAACGGAAGTCAAGGAGGCAGAGCAGAGATTACGAGAATGCTTGTTGAGTTGGATAGAAGAGGATAGATACAGTTGTGCCTTACCGTGGATAGATTTGTGAACCAGTAGAAGAAATGTAAATCTGGCCTTGTTTTGCATTGGCAGCCATACAGCCTAATGACAGTACGAGGAAGAAGGGGTAAAGTGAGGGAGTGCAAAGAGAGTCCTGCTAAAGCAGTTAATGATCTTGTCGAGAGGACAGAAAGCATAGTTGGGGAGTCCAAAGAGGATGCTGGCACAGTATTCCAGTTTAGAGAAGACAAGAGTGGTTAAGAGATGCTTGATGGTGTTGAAAGGAACAAGGTCCCTGGTTTTCCTAATATTTAGGAGGTTGAGGCAAGCTGCTGTTCCAGTTTTGGAGATGAAAGTAGAGAAGGTGTGAGATAGTTAATAGATGTAACTTTGGTTTCTAGCTGAAGGAGAGTAGGGGAGAGTGTTAGGTGGGAACTGGGTAGGAAGAGGAAGAGATGAGAGAGAGCTTTTGGCAGGGAAGAAGAGCAGCTCTGTTTTGGTACAGTTTAACACCAGAGATCGCAAAGCCATCCAATAGTTAATGGTTAAAAAGAGACAGTTTGAAATTCTGATGGAGAGATATGATATGATATTCTATTTATAATCAGAAGAGAGTTCAGGAAAAGAGAAGAGGATTTTGAGTGTTGTCCGCAAAGAGTTGGTATGAGAACCCAAAGGAGGAGATTAGTGTCTGTGAGAAACCAGAAGGTGTCTCGCCCACTAGTCCCTCAAGATCTGTCATCCAGGTGGCCAGGACACTGCCATCACGTTTGGATCGAGTTCCTGGGGGTGGACCAGTACGGGAGGATCACCTGGCTGAGGGGTCTTCGGGGAGTGGGACACCAGATGGTGGGACGCGGTATCCCCTTCCCTGTAACATCTTTACCCCATCCTACCATGTAGGATACTTAGGAACTCTACCACCCCCACCCCCTTTACAACACAAACACTTTCACACAGACAGCCCACTATGGGAGAAACAGACTAACACCTGAGCCGTGTACCTGACATGTCCCATTGCGTTGGTCAGGCAAGGTCAGGCAATTACTGACAATTACACACACCTGACTTCCATTACACTTCCCCACACAGATAAAAGGAAGAGCAGGAGAGCACACTCTGAGCGAGGCAAAGCACACGAGGAAACAGCCGTTTCGAGACGGCAGCTGAACGAGAGAAGAAAGACGGCAAAACAGGAGGGGATCGCAAGGAGGGAAATTCTGTTGACCTTTCCGACAAGGGACCGTTACTTTCAAGACCTCTCGAAGTAGAAAGCATAAGACCAGGAAACTAGGCTGAAGAATGCTGTCAGAAATACCCGGGGCCCTTTTGTGTCACTAATCAAGGTGGGAGAAAGCAGGAACCGTCCTGGACTCCAAGAACAATGCAGCATCAGTGAAATCAACACAGCCAGTGAGTTGTGGAGACCGATACAAGACCTGTCTGTGTTGAAGCCAAGGTTTCAAGCAGCAACGTTGTATGGCGAGTGCTGGAACGAATATTAATAATAATAATTTAGCATTTATATAGTGCTTTAAACCCTCAGGTATCTGAGCACTGCTTATTATTACCCATGGTATGTGGTGCTCCTTTATCGACCTGGGAAGGATGAAAGCCTGAGTTTGGCCCTACCGGCATTTAAACCTGCATCAGCAGGCTACACACAGATGTCAGTGGCAAGCGCTCTTCTCGCTGTGCTATCGGAACAAACAAGGTCTCAGTAAGGTATCCAGCTGAGAAGTGGCAAAAGTGAAACTCAAAGAATTATAAAAGAATTGTAAATCGAAGTGGTCCTGCGGCGGCTCAAGCAAAATCCTGCGCACAGTCGAAAGTCTTCGAATTTGATACAGTAAAGAAAGTTTGCAAAAAGAAGATAAATTGGCCCGAGACACGCAGAGGAAGACTAATTGAAAGTGTTGTGTTAAAGTGGGTCTGAGCCCAGCTGAGGGGGACCCAGGGTGAAAGGTGAAGCACCAGAGCAGTTGTGCATATAAAAATCCTAATGAGAAAGGAACTTTAAATGTATGTTTGTCGCATCAGGCCCTCTGAAGTTAGAGACTTTGAATGGCAGAGACTTTGGCACAGAAGGCCCTGATACTGAGATTTTGAACTACATCCTCCTGCTAGAAGCCAGAGTATGTGCTAAACTCTAGTGTGCTGCCTTGTCCCGTGCTGAAAACGTGGGGAAGCGAAGCTAACAGCTTAACTATCCTGATATATTATTGCTTGAAAACCTTTCCTTTGTATAAAAAAAATTCCCACACCATTTGTATTTAGAAGTAAAGATTGGCAATAGGTTGATTAGCATAGGCACGTTTCACGTTTATTTTGACAAGACACCACTAGAACTGCATTATTATTATTTGATGGTCGTAGCTTGCTCCCATCTTTAGATTTAGGATTAGATAGGCGTTATTGACATTAAGTAAGCTATGAAAACATTGTTGATGAATTTTGTATGTAAGTTTTTAATGTATTTTTTTTTAGAATGTACTGTTGTAAAAGTTTGATCAAACTAAAAACAACCAATAAAATAAATAAATTAGATAGGCGTTTTTAAACACAATTGAAGTTCAATAAACACCTTTGAACTGTTATCACTTGTGTCTGTCTTGCTGTCTGATACCATGCCTTCCTTATATATCCCAAGAGCAGAGTTGTAGCGTGTAAAGAGGATCGGACTCAAGACAGAGCCTTGTGGAACACCAACAGTTAGAGGAGACAGTTGAGGGGTGTTGTTACTCCAGGAGACAGAGAATTGTCAAGGTGCAAGGTAGGATTCAATCCAGGCTAGGGCTTGATCATAAATTCCAAGAAGAAATAGAGTTTAAGGAGATAAGATTCATCTCAACAGTGCTTTTTTAGGAGCGGATGACCATGGATGTTTTGAAAACCGAAGGACAGGTTAAAGAGTTCGGCTGGGTTCAGCTGCCCCTGTGGGTTGTGTAGCCACAGTGAAGGGGAGACAGGGTGACCCTGGAGATTGCCAGAAAAAGAGGGGATTGGATGCCAGTGGGGCTGTCCCACATTGGAGGGAGAAAGTGGGACTGCTGGGGACCGCTAGTGACTCCTCGGATTAAGTTGAGGGGAGGTGCCGACCAGCAGGCATGTATACAGAGGTACACATTATGGCAAAAATGCCTGCAAAACAGAAAGGATTGCAATCGGGCGATAATAAAAGCTTGATGCGCAATCTCAATGACACAAGGCGTAGTAAGATAGGCTTGAAGATGTGAAATATGCCATATGCGCTCAAAGTCATGAACTGGCGGAACTGACAGAAAAAATTAAAGCCCTGCAACAAAAGATTGAGTTTGTATTTATTGAGCAGAAGGACGTGGAAAATAGAATGAGACGGAATAACATCAGGATACAGGGGGGGGTTCCTAAATAAATTACTGACTGTGTCTTTGAGGAGTATGTGATAGCATTGTTCCGCTATATCATGGATAGGACCTCGAGATTGCTCTGGATCAGTTGCATCGGGTCTACCCCACGTATCAACGGAAAACAGCCTGTACAGAAATGTTTTAACGAGGGTGCAAGTACAAGCAACATAAAAAAAAGGAAAAGCCTAAGATTGCTCACAGGCAAGTTATGTGAGGAAGAAGTGAGATATTGATGGGCTCATCCCTGTAAGCTGATATTTGAGTATGTTGGGAAGGCTTCTTACATCGCTATAGAGGAGGAGGTGGTAGGCCTCATGGGCTTGGGGGATCCTGATCAGAGGATCGACCAGTCCCCAAATAGGGGAAGAAGTAGAAGAGAATCCCTGAGAAAAGACGATGGAAAAGAGATCGTTCAACCCTGATAGAAGTCGGGAGAGAAGGATTGTATCAGAGCGGGTCTTGGTGAGGGGAGAGTTTAGGTCCTAGTCGACTGGAGGATGACGGCGAAATTGGAAGATTAATGAAGCAGATGTTGTACAACGAACTGGAATGAGAGTCAATAGTGGGAGAGGAGTCATGGGGCCAAAGTGGGGTTCTATATAGGGGAAATGACGTGAGTTAATGAATTTGGATTTCGAGATTGTATTTTGTTGTGGTGTGGGGGGTTTGGGATAGGCATGGGCTTAGGGGAAACTGACCCTTAGTTTATTTAGGATGACAAGATCAAACCGAACAAGGGTTGATTTGAGCAAGCCATGGGTAAAGTTAAGATATATTATATTTATATTTTGGTTTTGAGTCGACAGTTGTGGGAAGGAAGTAATTGGAGAACTTCCTGCCAGACGTTCGAGGCAGGTGGGGTGCGCAAAATGAGGTGGCCAGAGGACAATGGCTGATCTGTGAATGTTCGGTTCTTAACACCCCCAAAGAGACAATGGATATTAGGGAGACCAATCAAGCTGTGCGTTTATACAAGAAATGCACCATTTGGAACAAGATGAAGGGAGATTGAAAAGTAGGGAGTATCCCATGCAATATTTTGCAGTGAGTGGGGAGAAGAAGAGAGGTGGGGTGATTTTACTTGGAAAAGGGAAAAGGATCATTAAGCAATATGGATCTGGGACCCTGAAGGTAGATGTTTAATTGTTAAAGGGACCATGGAGGGACAACTCTACACACTGGTAGCATCATATGCCCCAATGATAGGCAGGACAAACATATTGAGATTCTCAATGGGAAAACACCGGGGGAGTTATGCAAGGTGTTTGTAGTGGCGGAGGGATTTTAACTGTGCAATGGACCCTTAGAAAGATAAAACCATACCCCCCACAGCACTGTATAGAAATAGATATGTTTTAGGGAAGCTATTTGTAATTATAATTGTTCTTTTGTAATGCGCTTAATACCAGCGATTGGTTTCTAAGTGCAGGATCGAGATTCAAACCTGTGTGGCGCTACGTTGTCTTGCTTCCAGGACAAACACATTGCCCTTGGGCTATCCCCCTCACCAATTTAGGGAATTGTGATTAATTGAAACATGGCATTTCTTTCGTAGGATGACAAAGATTATATATATTATTCTGCAGCCCGTAAGGGTTATTCCAGGATAGATATGATCCTGAATTGAGCAACCTTAGTGCCGACAGTAATATCTGTGGAAATGGGTCTCTGATGCCTCATGGACCATGTACGGTTCTGATAAAAATGCTGTTTGGGGTAGCCACAGAAAAGAAAAGGAAACCATGGTTATTAAATGATCTAGTGTTAAGGAATGTAGTGATCAGAATACATATAGAAGAGGTACTTTTTAAACTATTTCAGTGAGAATGACATTGAAGACATGGACTGGAGGACTATTTGGGACGCAAGCAAGGTGGTCATTAGAGGGGAAATAATTACGAAAACTGCAGCATTCCTCAGAATAAAGGAGGCTACTTGACTTGAATTTGAGTGGATAATTCGAGAAGCTGAAAGGGTACACAAACAGAAGGGGTCAGTTAAGGCTATGAGGGCATGGGCAAAGGCTTGTAGGCAGTTGAAGGCACACTTTGCAGGCCGTTCCGCCCAATTGATGTTGCAGACCAAACAATCATACTATATACATGGAAATAAGGGAAACAGGTTTTTGGTAGCCAAGTTTTGTAAACAGAAATTAAGAATTACATTGCAGAACTGAAGGATGAACAGGGGGGCCTAACATGGGGAGGCGGATAAATTCAGAATCGCCGAAACATAATATAAGAAGGTGGTAAGGAGGGAATAGTTGGATTCTGATGAACAAAAAATAATTCTTCGGAAAGCAGATGATGTCTGAGGTTAAAGAAATATTGGAGGGACCCATAACCTAGGAAGAAATAGCGAAAGCAATAGATGCCTTGCCTCGATATAATAAAACCCCAGGTCCAGATGGTTTCAGTAACGCATACTATAAAACATTTAAAATGCTTTTTTTGCAACCACTCACGAAACTATTTAACATGGTAGCTGAAAAGGAGACGGTTTCACAGGACATAACACAGTCGATGACTGTTTTGGTGGTTAAACCTGGGAAAGAGTTGAGCAACTGCTCGGGTTACCACCCTATCCCGCTCCTTAATGGGGATGCGAAGATTTATGCGAAGGTGCTGTCCACCCGTTTGTTGGGTGTCCTCCCTAGAAAAGTACACCCGGACCAAACGGAATTCAACTCAGAGATGACAACTGATGGTAACTTAAGACGGCAGTCAATCTCAAAGACAGGGGGAGGATATCGGAACAGGAATTGACAGTGGTGGCATTTAACGACCATCAGGCATTTGACAGCATGGACTGGACCCAGACCGCCAGATAAGGGTCGTACCAGGGCTTTGTACGCATTAAAAACGTGTAAATACAACACCTTTTATCTTTAAATGCATACCATTTACGCGTAGTTTTAGAGAAGATGTCAGTGCAAAGGGCAGGTGACTTGATAGAAACCAGAACAGCTCTTTGAGCGGTCTGAAAACAGACATTTATTCTCTGAGCTGTGTGCACCAAGTCAGAAAGAAAGAAGCACAGTGCGAGATTGGGGATGGTTTCTTTATGTTCAACTTCTGATACTTTGTGTCTGTATATATTCATGGAGGGAGCATGGATGCTTATTTTCTTCTATTACCATGTTAGGATATTAGTAATAAGATAGACAACTTAGTTACAATTGAGATGGGAAGGTATCTTTTATAGGAAATAACTTATGCTTTTTGCAGTCAATATAGGCTTGGATTACACAAACATATTTTTCAGTTCCAGTATAGTGTGCATTTATCATCAACATGCATCTACATGGTGTGTTTATGTAAACCAATGGCAAATCATGTTACTCTGACAATTTAATTTGCTCTCTAATCATAAAAGCAGTGTGTAAAAATACTTCCTCTTCAAAACCTCATCTGGGGCATGGATGAGTTTGCTATGTTTAGTTGAAACATTGGGCCTCATTACAGGTCGGGCAGTCCGGAAATAACAGTGGCGGTAAACCCGCCGCCACTGTTAATTCCGGATCGCCCGATCCCGAGTCCTGCAGGCGGGAGGTGGCGTTCCTGCCAGGTCTGACCTGGCGGGTTTACCACCACCTGCCTGCAGGCGAACGAGGAAACACCGGCACCATCACGAGGTGGTGCCGGTGTTTCCATGATCCCCATTCCCATTGAGTCCCACAGGACTCAATGGGAATGGGGATTTACACCATTCCGTCTCCGGAATTCCCGGGACACCGGGGTTGTAATGCCCCAGTAATTGCGGGAATCATGGAGGCGGAATGGTAATACGAGTCTGGCGGTAATCAGGCGGTTTTACCGCCTCGGTTACCGCAGACTCATAATGAGGCCCATTGATTCAACCTTAATTAGGAGACAATAGGCCTCATTACAACTCACCCGGTATGGAAACAACGGTGGCGGTAAACCCGCCGCCACCATTGTTTCCATACCGGGTGATCACGACTCCTGCAGGCGGAGGCGTCAATCCCGCCAGGTCTGACCTGGCGAGTTTAACACCACCCGCCTGCAGGCGGACGAGGAAACACCAGCACCATCAAGAGATGGTGCCGGTGTTCCCATGATCCCCATTCCTATGTCCTATGGGACTCAATAGGAATGGGGATTTACACCATTCCGCCTCCGGAATTCCTGGGTCACCAGGGTTGTAATGCCCCGGTAATTCCGGGAATCACAGGAATCACGGAGGCGGAATGGCCAGTTGGGGCTTGAATGTCAGGGCCGGGAACCTTTGGTCAAAGTCCAAAACCGGACCCCAGATGTTGTGAAAGCGATGTAGAATGTCTGCCCCGGCAGCCATCACCTTCTCAGCGATCAAGATGTCCCAGACTTTCTCCCACCAGAAAGGCATGAGCGGGCCTTCCGTCGTTTTCCAGGTGCGGGCTATCACGTTCTTGCCCTCCAGTAAGCATTGGGATAATAGTTTGGCCTTAGGAGCAGACCTTGGGTAGATCCTGGGGATCGGCGCTCCAAGGAGAATAGGTTCAGGGTCCAAGGGCAGTCGCACCTGAGTGATTTCTGCTATCGTCGCTAAGCATTGTTTCCAAAAGGCTTGTGCCTTGGGGCAGGACCACCACATGTGGAAGAAGGAGCCTATTTGGCTGCATTGTCTCCAGCATTGTGGGTCGAGTGTGGGGTTCATGTGATGAAGTCTTAGGGGAGGGTAGAACCAACGGAGGAGGATCTTGTAGGCGCATTCTCTGTTTGTGTTGCAGGATGAGGAGGTGTGAGCCCGGGACCGGATGTCAACCCACTGACTGGTCTTCAATCGGACAACCCAGGTCCGCTTCCCATAGGGCCATATACCGAGTCTTGGAGGTTAAACAATCCGTTTGGAGGCGTTTATATAAAGTGGAGATTCTCCCTCGGGGCGGGAGCTCATTAAGGGTCAATTTGATGGCTGTAGGGGGGCGGATAGCTGCCTGGCGAGTCTGTGGATGGGTGCACCAGTGGCACAGCTGGGTATATGTGAATCTATCCTGTTCCTGGATCCTAAAGAGTTCTTTACATCGCTCAAAGGTGCAGGGTTGGCCCCCTTCAAAGAGTTGGCCCAGGGTCTCCAGGCCTCCTGCAATCCAGGACTTAAAATTCCGGGCAGACAGACCAGGTGAAATGTTTGGGTTCATAAACACCGGGGAGAGGGGGCTGAACCCCGTCGGGATCCTCTTCTGTTTCAATGCCTTGTCCCATAACGAAATGGTGTATTTGGTGGTCGCTCCGGAGGGGGGATATGTGGGAGAAAGCGTAGTGGGAGGGGTAGTTGCGCCTGTTCAAGGTCCACCCATCTAGGGTGGTTGGTAAGGATTTGCCACGATTGGATACAGGACAGCTGAGCCGCCATTTGGTATTTCTGTGTGTCTGGGACCCCGAGGCCACCGAGTTTCGAGCTGCCCATCATCGTGGATTTAGGGATTCTGGGTTTTTTCCCCTTCCAAATAAACTGCAGCATTTTCTTCTGTAGGTGTTGAAGGGCTGGCGCCGGAACCGGCACCGGGAGTGAGGAGCAAGCGTACAGAAATCTCGGTAGTAAGTTCATTTTACAGGCTGTAATACGGCCCATCAGCAATATCTCTTGTGCCGCCCAACGCTTTAAATCTGCCTCCAAGTTTGTAAATAGTGGGGGGAAATTAGCCCGCTAAACCTCGCTTGGGTTGGCCGGGATCTGGACTCCTAAGTAGCTGATTCCCTTGGTCGTCCATTGTATTGGGCACAGAGGGATTAGGGCTTCTCGGTCTTCCCGGGTCAGACCCACTCCCATGGCAGCTGATTTCCGGAAGTTGATGGCAAAGCCTGTGACCCTTCCATAGCTCGCTATCTCAGCCAGGGCTTGAGGGAGGGAGGAACGAGGCTTCGTGATAGTCAGGAGGACATTGTCTGCATAGAGGGCCAGCTTGTGGTGTGCTGTGCCTGATTGTAAGCCTTCGATTGCAGGTTTCAACCTGATCCGTTGGGCAAACGGTTCCATGATTAGTGCGAAGAGGAGCAGCGACAGTGGGCATCCCTGTCTGGTTCCGCAGGTTAGGCTGATAGGGGAGGAAAGGGTGCCATTAACTCTGAGAAGGGTTTTGGGAGCTTTGTAGTTTGCCAGCGTTATAGTGCAGAATTCCGGGCCAAATCCAAAGGCCTCAAGGGTGAGCCTCATAAAAGTCCAATCCACTTTGTCGAACGCCTTGGTTGCGTCCAGGGCCAGAAGCACCAGCTCCCGGGAGTCTCGGGAGGCAAGTTCCACCAGGTCTAATGCCCTCCGGATGTTGTCGGCCGTGGAGCGGTGTCTGAGAAAGCACTGATTATCTCCGGCAAGAACGGAGATAGTCGTGTTGCTAAGATTTTAGAGTATATATTAGCATCTATGTTGAGCAGGGCGATGGGTCTATATGACGCAGGGTTCTTCGGATCGCTTCCAGGTTTAGGTTGTAAGACCGTAATTGACTCCTGCATGGATGTGGTTATAATGCCCGTGGTCCTGAACGAGTTAAACAACTGTACCAGAGGCGCTAATAACTGGGGTTTGAAAATCTTGTAAAACCTGGTTGTATATCCATCAGGGCCGGGGGCCTGGGATTTAAGGGCTTTTATTGCCTCGTCCACTCCCTCGTCGGTAATCAGCGCCTCCAGAGAGTCACAGGCTGTTCTTTTTAGCCGGGGAAGTGTTGCACTCCATAGGTGTTCCCTCTGTTCCTTCATGTCCCGTACCGGAGCGGTCATCACCTGGATCAGGTGGGCCGTAGCGAGCTGTCGTTTGTCCTGGTCAGCTTAATGGACCTTGCCTTGTTGGTCCCGCAGGCCCACAATCGTGTTATTCCTCTTCGCCTTGGCAAGTTTGGCCACCAGTAACGTATTCGCTTTGTTGTTCTTAGCATAATAAAACTGTTTAGCTTTTGCCATTTGGTGGGCAGTGTGTTCGGCGTAGTGGGCCTCGATCTTTTTTTGCACTATCCAGATGGCCCGCTGAGTTTTAGGGGTCCAGCCCTTCTCCTTATGGGTCCTTTCTGCTTTTTTAAGTTCTTCCTCAAGACCCTGGCGAGTTTGTCGTTTATGCCTGTGATAGGCCGCTCCTTGCGTAATCAGTTCTCCCCGCACCACTGCCTTCATTGCGTCCCCAATTGTTGGCGGTGGAGGTGTCTTAGCTGGGGTTCTCCTTAAAAAAGTTGGTGATCGTGGTTGCTATTGCGTCTCTGAGTGGCATCTCGTTAAAAATCAGATCATATAGTGTCCATCTACGCTGTTAGGGGTTAGACGTTTCCTGTACTCGGATTTCTGGGGCCACCGGGGCGTGATCAGACAAGATTCTGGAGCCGATTGTCACATTGTTGGTGAATGTGAAGATTTGTGGGGATACTAGGAGAAGATCTATCCTGGAGAAGGTTCTGTGGACATAAGAATAAAAGGAAAAGTCTCTTTCGGATGGGCTATCGTGAGGTCTCCGGCACTGGGCGGGTGCTACTTGTCTTTCGTGGGGTCCGGGACCCCATTGAAGTCCCCACCAATCACTAGGTGGCCCTCCAGAAAAGGAGAGAGGGTCGTACTCAGGGACTCATAGAACAGCGCCTGGCCTGAGTTGGGTGCGTATACAGAGATTATAGAGTAGAGTTGTCCCAGAAGCAGGCATTTCACCGCCATGTACCGCCCCTCCGGGAGTCTAGAATTTGAGGGTTCAGTCCCCTCCCAAATAGGATTGCCGTGCCACCCCTCTTGGAGTTCCCAGATGCGAAGTGTTGCTTCGGAAGTTTCGGGAGCGTAGGCGGCTGTGGTCTGCCGGCAGCAGATGGGTTTCCTGTAGCATAGCTACTGCTGCATCGTCATTCTCAAGCTTCTGTAGGATGGACTTGCTTTTGTAGGTCTAGAGCCTCCCCTGGCCAACGGGGCCACAGAACAGTATGTAGCCAACATGGCTAGCCTTACAGGTAGTCTCAGTGGATCGTTCCAAGGACTCATAGGTGGACTGTGCCTTGGAACCAGGCATGGGTCGTGGAATAATGCCAGCTGCTTTGGAGATGGAGCTCATTTGTGTTCCTGTGGGTGCTGATCGGCTTCATGGTGCCGGACTGACGAGCCGGGACGGAAAGTGGTGGCTCCATCATGGGACCACATCCGGCTACTTCCTCCTCCGGAATCTGGGAACCCTCGACCACGAATTTTGTATGGGGTTCGGGGAGGCCACAAGGTCTGAGTCAGCCGTTGCCTCGGAGGGTGAGGGAGGCGAAGGCCTGGAAGCATCTGGGCGCAGGATGTTTTCAGCATCTTCAAGGTGGCTAATTTTCCTTAGTGAGCCCTTATAGGAAAATTGCAAGGCTGTGGGAAAGAGCCATCTGTAGCATATTTTTTGGGCTTGAAGAAGAGTGGTTAGTGGGCGGAGGGCTTGCCTCTTTTGGAGAGTAAGAGGGGAAAGATCCTGAAAGATCTGGAGGGAGGTCCCTTGGAATGTAATTTCATCTTTGGAGCGGCTTATCGCCGAGATGGCTTCCTTCGTGGTAAAGAAGTGCACCCTAGTGATGACGTCAGGGGGGCCATCTGACTCCACTCCGCAACGGGGGTTAAGCCTGTGGGTGCGATCTAGGAGAAGCTCTGAATCTTCAAGGTCAGGGAGGAGAGACTGAAAGAAGAGGCCCACGTATTCAGCCAACCCCTTGTTTGGGATCGAAGTAGAAACCCCCTGAATACGGAGGTTGTTGCGCCGGGCCCTATTTTCCAGGTCTTCCTGCTTGTATTCTAGGATGTCGTACTTGTCTTGCAGAAGTCTAATAGAGCGTTGGACCTCAGTTAGGGGGGAGTCATGATCTTGGCCATGATCATGATCTTGGATATGGTCCTCAACAACTCCCACTCTTTGTTCAACCTCCGAGACCCTTTTATCCGTACTTTCCAGCTTAGTAGTAAGTTCCGTCATACAAGAGCGGAATTCTGATTTGATATCCGCCATGAATTCACGTATGTCTTCTTTTCTCACCAGAGGTCCCTTGTTGTCTAGGGATTCCCGTGAAATAGAGGAGCAGAGGTCCTGTTTCTTAGCTTTGTCGGATGAGATCAGCAGTGTTGCTATGTCCGAGGACTTGGTGGTCTTCTGTTGCTTAGTCATTGCGCTGGTTGTCGGCGGCGGGTCAGTGGCCGCCGGGAGCACTGTAGCGGTGAAGGAGAGTTGCTACGAGAGCCGCTCAGGGGCCCTAAGAGCCCTGCGAGAGGCTAGGGAGCGCTACCCGTGCGGGTTATAGGCCTTATGCGCGGGAAGCAGGGTCGTGGGCCGGGGCGCCCCAGGAAAGGCTCAGGGAGAAGAGCATGCGGGCTAAGCCTACCTTTAATTCTGATTCGGGTCCCCCGGGGGACGGAGCGGGCCCCCAGTCGGGCGCTGGTTGTAGACTCAAGGAGGCAGTAAGGTGCAATGGAGTGCTCTCCAGGGGCTCCTGCTGAAGGCTCCTGCCGCCAACTGTCTCATGGGGGGAGGGTCTCCTTTCCCCGCTCCAAGGAATTGAGCCGCTTTAAGGGCCGTTGCAAATGTCTATAGACCGGAAGGTAGGCCCCACCGGGAACTCAGAGGAGCCACCAATGCAGCCCGCGTAGGTTTCCCTCCGCCGGGAGGGGGGAGCGCCCTTCAATCCACGGGCGTGTAGCTGTAAAGCGGTGTGGGCCGGGGCGCCCCAGGAGGAAGAGGGAGGAGAGGGGGCACAAAACGGAGGCCAGGCAAGGAGATCACGCCGCAGGGGAATCCCTCGCCAATCCTCGATGCATGCAGCGCTCCCAGTCGGTCCCAGGAGAGCCCGGGCCGCCCCCAGAGGCAGACGGAAACAGTCCGCACTTCTTGCCTGGATGTCTGGATGCTCGTCCGTCCCCTCCGGCCTTTGTGTTATGGGGAGGCTCGCCTCCAACTCTCGGCTGCGTACGCGTACATACGTGCGCCGCCATCTTGAATTCCATGGGCGGCAGGGGGGGACTGGGATTCAGGCGGCGAGTACGGACACAGTGCTCCTTCTCCCAGCTTTCATCTTTGAGCTGCTAGTGCCCCATCGGTTCCGATCCACATAGCTGGCGTCAGTGGATCGTGTAAGCCACAGAAACTGCACGAATTTAGCTATAGCAGCGGGCACTCCACAAGCGGCTTTAGAGGAGCGACTACATCGCTTCGGCTCCAAGCCACGCCCCCCGGTAACAGGCGGTTTTACCGCCTTGGTTACCGCCGGACTTGTAATGAGGCCCAATGTGGTCAATCCTTCAAATCTTCAAAACTACAATTCAAACATTCACAGCCTGACTCTACAGCCAGTGCAAGTGTGGTTACAAAATAAACAAAAACAAATGGGTTACATTTGCAACTGAAATAGAAACACTACCAAACATATCCATGTAGTGGTAATCCAGATACGCATTTAACATTTTTATGTAGCACTTCATGCCGAGTTTGTCCAACTTCCAAGCACTGTATTCACTATTTTATTACCTTTAACAAATAGTTTACCAACCTCTGAAGTATGTAAGGTTTACGCGGTCCATCCAGCCTTTGATCATGACATTAGATATAGATCTTAGCATTGCACAATTACCTCTGCCCTTTTGTATCCCAACAACTGCATACCATGAAGTAGCATAGTTCTGCAAAATTAGGACATTTTCATTATTCATGAAGAAAAAACTATTCGGATGTCAGACCTTGTTTGGGTCTTAAAAATTAAAATATATACAGAGGAAATCAAAGGTGCAGACCTTTGTAAAAGGATAATGAAAGGCATATTGAGTGACCTATATTCCTGTAAGAATAACAATCCCTTCTGTAACATGGTTTAGGAAGTAAAGCAGCTGTAAAGCGGCTAGGAATTGGTAGCCAAATCATGTGTTGTTCTAATGTTGAATTCCTTCTTATTACAGTTTCCTAAATTCGTTCTATGTGGTGATTATCTGAGTCCAGAAGCACCGTCAGCCTGCATATTTGGTCTAATCTCTATCAATGCTTTATTAGTCCTATCTGTGAGGAGTTTTCACTATAAATGCAGTTAATTGTTCCTGTTCTATGCGAGTAGTGCTCCCACTGCTGTGGTTATGCTGTTCCTATTATATGTGAGAGGAGCTTGAATAGCTACGGCCTATGCTGGGCATGCTCTTTGTGATGAGAAATTGGACTGCTGCTGTCCTTCAACGTGTTCAGTGTGGGGGCGCTTTCCCTGCTCCATCCCATGCAGTTTGTCCTCTATGTGAGGGGAACTACTACTGTTGTGACCCATGACTTATCTGCTCTATATGTGGTAATCTTGCCCTGTTGAGACCCATGATGTACCTGTTCTATGTGAGGAGATCACGATGTACTGTGGGTTATGGGATACTTTTGCCATATTAGGAGGGGATTGTGCACTCCTGAACCATGTGCCTTGTGTGGGAGCTTCTACTGTGGAGACCCATTCCTTATCAGTTCTACATGTAGGAATGTTCTATCCTTGCTTTATCTGGCACTCATCAACTTCACCTGTTCTATGGGATGACAGCTTGCATCTAGGGTTTTCCTGATTCGCCTTTTCGGTTTATGTAAAGGAAGGCTACATGGCTCATACTCTAGCTGACTTGTTATGTCTGATCAAAGCAGTAAAAATCTTATGCTTCTTGTGTGCCTACATTTTGCATGCAAGTGAAGCTCAGAGCATTAGGGCTCAGTGTTTCCATCTGCAGGAGTGTGCTTGTGCTACTGCAGACTGTGCTTTATCTGTTAATGGTGAGAAACGTGCTTTTCGATTACAAAGAGGACGAATGCTGCATGATAATGGTTTAAAATACAGTTTTAACTTTTTTTCGCAACTCTGGGAGTTAACATAACTACATCCTACAAGGAGCTTTATGGAGCCAACATACCGGAACTGTGGAAAGAGACGGGAGAAGAAATAAAGAGATCTTCAGGAACTGTCCTGGTTTGCCAGAAGAGCAGCAGTAAAAATGTCCCTACTACCAAGAGTGTTATATGTGTTCCGAGCCCTCCCAATACAGATTCCAGCAACAATGATTACAAAATTACAAGGAGAAATGTTTACATTTATATGGAACAGTAAGTGAACAAAGTGGGCATAAGTGCTGAAACAACTCTCAACATTCTCCTTCTGTACAGGGCTCCGTCACCAGCACCTACTTTTTCATCACAGCTCTGTAACTATCTTTTAACCCTCCTTAAGCCTAAAACAAAATTGGTTCTCCTCAGAGATTTTAATCTCTGGTTAGGCAGTGACACGGATGCTACGGCAGGGTATCTGGAGACCGCATTGGATGCTTTGGGCTTTTCTCAGTGCATAAAACAACCGACACACACAAAGGGATACGCCCTGGACTGGGCCGCGACACATGATCTTAACGTATCTGATGCAGCAGTTATACCTTGTACATGTTCGGACCATTTTTGTGTTTATTTTCAGAGTTGCATAAATTACTTCTCAGAAAGATGGGCTGAGCCCAAAGCCCTCTTGGTAAAAAGTTTTAAAAAACTGACTTCAGAGAACCTTAGCACCTGGGCCTCGTGCTTGAACACAGATATCTCCAATATAGTAGGAGTGGATGAGATTTCAGATACTATTATGAAATCATTAAGTGTAGTGACTGAGAGATTAGCCCCTCTCGAGATGGTTTACCAGAGGAAACATTTAAGTAAAGCATGGTTTAATGATAACCTAGGAGAAAAAACATAACTTTTTTATGCCTGGCGGCAGAATAGAGATCGCTGCAGCCTGGATGCTTATAAAGAAGCAGCCAAGATTTATAAATTAGCAACCATTCAAGCTAAAAAAGACTCTCTGAATCTCAGAATTGCTAGTCCAACTTCCAGTGGTAAAGAGCTCTTTAAAATACTAAAAGAGCAAGAACACCCTAAGGGCCCCATCAAGATTCCATCCCAAAAGACGAAATATGGTGTACACGCATCCAGGATGCCCTGTGTAGCAAATTAGATAAGATAAAAATGTCCTTCGAAGAAAAAAAACTGCTTATGAATATAAAGAACCCTGAAGCCCTTCTTTCTTTGTCACTGTCATGATGCCTACCCCCGGAGCACCAGGCCAGGCCCAGCACCCCCGGGAGCAGGCATCATGCCCCGGGTAAAAGCCCAGCGGCCCCTTATAGGGGCTCTTTGGACTCTGTCCTGGCGCCTTTGGCGCCAGGCTCATGTTGGACATCAGTCCTGGCGCCATAGGCGCCAGGCTCATAAAGGAAAGTGTTTGGTGCACTTACCTGATGCAGACCATGCTGCATACTCACCTGATGCAGACCATGCTGCATGAAGACCCAAGCCAAATGAGGCTTAGGAGGGACTATTTTACTGAAGGGACTATTTTGTTACTTGGGTGGGGCTGTGGAAGAATACTTAACTAGGACTTCTTCCAAGGCTATTTAAGCCACGCCCGGACAGCCACACGTGCTTCGCGTTGTTCTGCATCCCAGCAGCTGAACGCTCACCGTGTCTGCTCCTGCACCTGGACTCCAGCCATGCCCGCCTTGAACCTGGAACACCTGTAAGGAAAGAAGAGAAGAGAAAGGTGAAAACCAAGAACTTATTCAAACTTCTTACCTGCATCCGGAATCTTCACGCCAGCATTCTTGAAGAAAGACTTCCATTTAAAAGCATTGCGTTGCTTGCTGCAGCGCCGCGCTTCACTCACCTGTTCTCGAGACATCTCCCGGCTCCATCGCGGCTGTCAGCACCGGTCGCCACATCTCTGCACCTAGGGGAGAGAAGAAGAGACAAAAGGTGAGCAGAGGGAACACAGGAGGAAAGCCGAATTTTCAGCCATAATACTTACCAGCTTTTCTTGGTGAACCATTCCACATTACGGGTCGGCGCCGCTTCGTTGGCAGGTACCGCACCCCGGCCCCTATGGGGAAAGGACAAAAGACATTACTGGGGAATTATAAAGACATTAAGAGGGGTCGCCCTCATCACTAACTCACCTGATTTTACCATCGGCAATTTAACCCCTCAACGCATCGCCTTCGTTCTGCACCTGAAAATAAAGGACAGATCACAGGTTAGGAAGACAACATAAAAAGAGGCTCACACTTGAACTTTTGAATCTTCATACTTACGGTCGCTCAGAAAAGTCAAGTGGATTTTGCCAGCGCCATTCTGAAAACCAGTGAAGTAACTGGACGAACGCGCACCCCTGCACCAGAAGCAGGATGGAGAGTTCATCCTTCCAAACCATAAGGTGAGCTTAAACCGGGGGTTTTGGAGGAAGTCTGAGAAGAACGAATGGGGAAAGGGGGGAGCAAGCACACTATTCTGCAGACTGTTAATCCCCTTTCTCATCTGCAGAAGGATATTCCTACGGGCCAGACAAGCAAGATTTGGGGGTCCTGTTCAATCGGTGGTCCGAGTTCTGCGCATCACGCGTGAAGAGGCCACAGCAACCCAGACTAGACCAGCACCTCCGTGGGAGCCAGGTGAGCGTTACAGTCACCTACTAAGGATACTAAGCCTCAGACCTTTAATTTCTCACCAATTTCAGAGGAGAATTACCTAAAATAATTGCACCACTTAAAACTCCAAGCTGCAAGGGGGACCCCTGCTCTGCAGTGATTATTAAGGAATGTTCCCCCGTACTTATAACGACAAACACAAAATTCATGAATGCCTCCTTTGAGCAGAACCGTGTACCCAACAATATAAAAAATGCTTGGATTATCCCGTTATTGAAAAAGCCAAATCTCTGCCCCATGATTCCCAGCAATTATAGACCAATTATCAACACCCATTTTTTATTGAAGCTACTGGACAGAGTGGTGTATAATCGGATCTCACAACACCTCAATAACTCCCAGATTCTTCACAAATTTCAGTCAGGTTTTCGGCAGGCTCATGGGACTAAGACTGCCTTGGTATCCTTAAAATCGAAGCTGCTCCAAATAATGGATGGGGGCCAAATAGCCCTATTGATGATATTGGATCTTTCATTAGCATTTGACCTGGTGGATCATGCCATCTTGTCCACCAGGTTAAAGCATTATGCCAATTTTTCAGCCCAAGCCACTCAATGGGTTAACTCATTCTTGAATGAAAGACAGATGAGAGTAGCAAGCGAGACCACAGAAGCTAAACTCATTCCTTTGCTATTCGAAGTCCCACAAGGAGCGTGTGTATCACATCGTTTTTATAATATCTTCATGATTCCGTTTTTTCACATGTTGGAACAAGAAGGGATCTTCTTTATTAACTACGCAGATGGCACACATTGTGCCATCCCTACAACAGGCTCACATAAGGAAGATGAAATAAAGATCAATAGGGTTTATCAAGCCATTCAAAGATGGATTGTTATGAATGGCATGGCTTTAAACTGCTCAAAAACTGAGCTCCTGTTGGTCGGGGCCGACACAAGGCTGGCCAAACTTGACCCATTATATAAAGAGCTCAGTATAGATAATTGTTCAATTGAGGTTAAGACCATAGGCATCTATCTGGACAAGAATCTGACCACGAAGGCTCAGGTTAACAGCCTGGTCATAGTTCAACAAGCTGCTAAGGCATCTTCACCCACTTATATCTGAGAAGACCTTAGCTAGAGCCATCATTGGCTCTAAATTGGACTACGGTTGCTGTCTGTTTGTAGGCATTGCACAAACTGACCTCCACCGGCTCCAGATCATTCAGAACGGAGCGGTGAGAGTGGTGAAAGGGCTTGGCCGCAGGGACCAGATCTCAGATGCAAGACGGAGGATGTCCTGACTTTGCCGCGTAGTGAAGAGTAATGGGCCTCTGTCCACAAATCACCCATAGGGAAGTGTAAATAAACACCCTGTGCGAGCTTTGAGGCCACAGGTGGTTTGATGATTCGCCGGATCTGATGACGCCAAGGACCCCAGAGGCTGTTGGAAGGAAGTTAAGATTAGCACAGGCAAACACAGTACTTTGGTATGAAGAAGTGTGCAATAATCTCTTACCTAAACCCAGCAGGGATGATACTGGGGTAACTTGGGTCTGGTGCGATGGAGTGCCGCAGATCCGGCCAGTCGTGTCCCAGATGGTCGGTACCGACTGGACCTGTGTTTCTGCCGTGACTTGAAAGGCAAGTGAAACCAAAACACGTAGAGCCAATGGCCGAAGATCGTAGAGTCAAAAAGGGGCAATCCGTAAACAATCCGTTAAGCAAAGCAAAGTGTCCAGAGTACCGAGATCCTTGCAGTTCCGAGCGACAAGATTGAGGAGTAGGCAGACCAGTCTGTGATTCATAAGCCAAAGTCCAAATCCAAAATATCCAAGTAACGTGATATCTGCAAGCGCCGAACAGTGTCGTGAAACAGCTGTGAAGCGGTGAGAAACTCGAACTTCCCGGTTTTTATGTGCGTCGACTCCCGATCACGTGAGCGGTACTCTGGACACGTGATCGAGAAGTCGTCGCGGAACCAGGAAGTAACCGCGATCGGGTGTTCCATCCCGACCGCAGTCTCCATGGGAGTTGCCAATGGAAACGAGGCAACAAACCGGGCCAGCTTCTACGCACGACCCACACTCGCTGGTGACAGCGACTCCCTCGCACCCTAAGTGAAGATATGTCTCGGGAGGTGGACGTCAACCCGGGGCGAGTAACAGTGTGTGCTGGGGTATCAATCAAAGAGGTGCACCGTGGCGAGACTGGTTTGTTGTGCATGACAGAGGATTCTAGAATGGCTGGCACTGGAGTAGCAGCTTAGCTCAACTGCTCTGGACCTCTCCCTGAAGAAAATTTATAAGACATTGTCATGAACTCTAAGAAAAAGATTTGTGAAGCTGAAAACCCTGCCTCAAAGAAATCTAAGCAGGTCCCTGAGATGGAGGATACCCCAAGCCTGTCTGATGTTTACAAGACTATTCTTAGGGTGGCCCAGGATGTAAGTGAAATCAAACTGACAATGGCTGAACTTAACTTGACGACTGGTCAACTGGATGGCAGAGTCACTGACTTGGAGAAATCATCCTTGACTATGAGCTCTGAGATTGCTGGCAGCTTTCAAGCATATAATAATCTGAAGTCTGACTTGAAGAGAGAAAAGGAACAACGCTTGGAATTGGAGTTAAAGCTCGGGGCTAAACACATCAGACTGGTTGGAGTGGAAGATTCAGCAGGAGATGATGAGGATTTACCTACTCTGATTTTTCAGGTTTTTAAGGAAAGTTTTCATTGCCCTACCGTTAAAATGGAAGATATAGGCAATGTTTTTAGGATTGGAAAACACCAGGGGGGCAAAGCGAGGCATGTTTTGATTTCCTTTTTGAATCAGTGGTCAAAGGAGTGTTTAATGAAGGCTGCAAGGATGACTGGAAATGCCTCTTTCAAAGGTAAATCTGTTTATTTATATCCTGACTATCCCAAGAAAATCCTGCTCATGAGGAGGTCATTTGGAGGGGCTAAAGACTTGGCCAGACAGCTGTCTCTGCATGCTTTTCTTAACAGGAATAATGTTTTTACCATGGTATTTCCTGAGGGTGAAAAAAGCACTTCTGACACTGTACAAGCGCTAGATTGGTTGGAGATCTACAAGAAAGGTCTCCATGTACCTGCTCTGATCAATGATCAAGCTTGATTTTAATGGTGCCTCCGAATGCCCTCTTTCCCCCCCATCGGATTAGTCTTATGTTTTTACTTTTAACCTTTTTATAGCTTATGTAGTTTGTTTTTCATTTATTTTAAAATGGCGCCGGTGTTGACATACAGTTTTTATTTGAAAATGGATTATAGAACTGCTTTTACGCGAACATTTATTGCCTGTGACTCACTTCGATTCCATTCTACGGCCTCGGAAGGTGCTCTGTGTCGCTTCCTGCATTTTCGAAGAAAGGACCCTCTCGGAATGACGTATGATGCATGCCGATCAGCGCTTCTGTCAGCTGATCGGCCCGGCGTCTCAGTCTCCGTCCTGAGCTTCGTGGAGACCGAGCGGCACCCGATGCTCTTCTGCGGGTGCTCATTGTGCTGAAGAGAACATCCTGACTCGCAACAGTAAGCCTTGCTACATTAATTCAGCGACGGTGCATTATTATGATATGTATGGAGGGAGTTCATAGTTGAATCGGATCGAGGGTCTGGATGTTTTGGTCGGCTGGGAGAACCTGATGTGTCTTTCTTCCCTTGGCACATTGAAGCGCTTGTCATTTGTGACAGAAAAGGGGGATTGTCTGGGTGCTTCGTATTGTGTCACTGCACTTCATCAGCCAGAAGCAGACATCATTAGCCCCCTCCAACGTATGTGCAACCTTCGCACTGGAACACATTTTCAGTCAGCAGGGGGCAAATAATAATGGAATGCTTGGAAATAATTCATTATTTGGGGAGAATAAGCAAGGAAATGCGGCTCTTCAGGGATTGACCTAGTGAACTGGCAACACATACATTTAATGTACAATACATATCCAGCCAGTATTATTGCCCAGTTAGGCAGTCTGGCACAAACTTCCAAGTCTTTTAAAATGACTGGCAGGAAGCTTCCTTGTTGCCCATGTCTCTTTTAAAAGCTACTGTACTAGTTTATCTGAGGCCTCATTATGGATACATAATATGCTGAAACAACAACGGACCACTGGGCTTGGCTTTTGGATTAATTTTGAAAGTGGATTTCAAGCACACGCTCTGGAGGTTCTGATTTTTCCAAGCGTGGGGACCCAGCATTGACTTACCCTGTTGCAATTTCCCCACATTTTGACTGGCATATGCCATGATTCTATGCTCCTTGTTTCTCCCTTATGAAAAGCATTTCTGCTGTATAAGTTAATCTTCTCCGTTTTGTGAGCATTCGATTATGGGATGTTTTCACTAGGTTAAGATGTGCTGCAACTTGGTTTCCTTGAAGTGTTACTTGAAATTGGTTCTGTTTGTAATTGTTGGTAGGTTATTTTGGGAGTAATTGTGAGAGTTGCTGCTATTAATTTTTTTTGGGCCTGTTGCTATTGTGGGTGGGCTTCATACTTTCTTTTGATCTTTAATGCACTTACTTGTTCTTCTGGACTGATTGCATTATCCTATGATGTAGGAGGTTTCGGATGTCTGTCGAAGTGTGGCACAGTCTATCTAGATGATAGCTCCTGCCCGGAAGGTTAGATTGCTATGGCTGGAATCTATGTTTTTTTTTAATGCTGCCTTGAGGTTGATAGCCCCTTATGATCATAATATCATTCTTTTATTCTAATTATTTTATAGGCTCTATATCGGGTTGTTTTAGGACATTGTGGGCGGTGATAGACAGATACCAGTGTGTACACATTCATTATAAGGTAGACATACTGCATTTTACGGGTATGCCTTGGGGTTAGATGGTAAGGGGAGAGCGAGGAGACTTTTCACAGAACTACGGCAGCACTGCTCAATATCTATGTACTTCTGGCCTGAACAACATGCCCATGCACAACAATGTTTATAATTTTTGAGCTCTTATAATTGGTTAGGTTGGTGGACCGTGGTACAATGACATCAAGCGTTTTACCCAGGGCTTGAATTCAGGTTATTGGTTCTGACTTAACATGTCCGAGACTAACACATATGGGGTCTCTTCATATGATAGCCAGTAGAGGTTTTCCGGTAGCCTTAATAGTTTGATTTACATGGTTTGACTCATTTCAGGGGGGTGGAGGGTTTTAGGCATTTTGGGGGTATTTGGTTACACGTTTCATTATTCCTCGTTGGCTTATTTTTAATATTTAAGGAGGTTTTATTGGATATTGGGAGGGGTCCTGGGATTGGTTACGAATGTGGATTCATTTGTTCTTTGAGCTGAACAGACTTCACAGTCTTATCTGTTCTTTTGGTTTGTTATTTTGTGCTTTTGGCTCATTTTCATGTTTATATTCTTTTTCTGGTTTCTTTTCATTTTCTTTTTACTTTATTTTTGCTCTGGATGTTCCTGACTTTCAGGTTATAATGACTTCTTGCACAAGTGGGACCTCAAATGACCTGTGTGTTGTCTCTTGGAATGTGAATGGGGTCAATAATATGTTAAAGAAGAAGAAAGTTTTTCAAATGTTACAGGACATGCATGCTGACGTATGCTTTTTACAGGAGACTCATATTTTGGAGGATGAGATTTCTAAGTTGGAAAAGGAGTGTGTGGGATCAGTTTATGGATCCTCCTTCTCGTCAAGGTCGAGGGGAGTGGCAATTTTGTTGCGTAAGAAACTGCCTGTTAAAGTTTTGAAGGAATGTTCGGATAAGGATGGCAGAATGATTGCATTGCTGGTAGAGATTCAAGGGGAGTTGTTAACCCTCTGCAATGTGTATGCTCCCAGAGTGGACGATGGCTCCTTCTTTAGAATGGTGGCACAGACCCTTTTAGATTTGAATAATCCTAATATTCTACTTGGGAGGGACTTCAATACGGTAGTTGATCCTGATCTGGATAGAAGTCAGGTCAGGCGTGTGTTGCGTTTTGATTATCATCATCAAGCACTTCATTCACTCTTGGAGGAACATGATTTGAAAGATATGTGGCGTTTGGAGAATCTGGACAAATGACAATACAGTTTCTTTTCTAGTGCGCATGGTGTGTTTTCTAGATTGGACATGATTTTTTCTGGTGGGAATGTATCGGAAAGCGTCATCTCATGTGATATTGGTAATATTTTGTTGAGTGACCATGCCCCCGTTGAGATGCATTTGCGACTTAAATTTCAATGTAAAAGAAGTTTCTCATGGAAGATGAACACTTCTATCTTGTTAGATGATGACATTTTAGAACAGATTGTTTCGGAGGCAAATTACTTTTTTTGGAGAATCGCTCGGAGGAGATTAGTGTGGAGAACACGTGGGAAGCCTTTAAATGCTGTATGCGTGGCGTCTGCTTAGGGCTGTCATGTGGTAAACGGAAAAAGGAGGAGAGTAAGAGGCATGATCTGGATCTACGTATTAGTGAGGTCTTGCGGGATCTGATGCTTGATCCGACTAACTTTGTTCATTTGGCAGCTTTGAAAAAACTTAAAAAGGAAATGGAAGACTTTTTGTCGATGAGGGCTGAACGTGGCTTGTTCTATTCTAAATGTACCTATTTTGAGAAGGGGGAACGCTGTGACAGATGGTTGGCATATCGGTTGAAGAAAAGGATTTCGGAGTCGGCAATTGCGTCTATGGTTGACAAGGATGGTAGCATTACATTTGATCCGAATAAAATTAACTTGATATTTCGTGACTTCTATGAGAATCTGTATAGCAATGAGGCTGGTATTAATGGTAGGGGTGAGGACTTCTTTGGTAATTTGCCGATGCCGAAGGTTTTGGATAACGATCGTGATCTACTTGGTGATGTGATTACGGTGGATGAGATCAAAGAGGCAATTTCGGCGCTGAATGTTAGCAAATCCCCGGGCCCTGATGGCCTCCCCTGTGAGTTTTATAGGATTCTTCCGAATTCAGCCTTAGAGCTCTTGAGAGATATGTTTGTTTCTAGCAAGCAGACCGGGACGCTATCTAAAAGTACTAACCATGCGACTATTTCGGTATTTCTGAAAAAGGGTAAAGATCTCCCGACCAGTTATCGTCCAATTAGCCTAATCAATACAGACAATAAGATTCTTGAACAAGGTCCTAGATATGGGCCTGGTACAATTATTGCCTACTTTGATTGGCGAGGAACAATCTGGTTTCATGATAAATAGACGTACCTCTAGTAACATCAGGAGGTTATTGCTTACTATGGAAATGGCGGATAGGATGAACTGTGATGTGGCGGTCCTTTCGCTTGACGCAGAAAAACCATTCAACAGGGTTAGTTGGGATTACTTGTATTCTGTACCGAAGAGGATGAATTTGGGTGAGGAGTTTATCTCTTGGGTATTCCAGACTGACTGCTGCTTTTAAGACTAATGGAGTCATTTCAGAACCCTTTAGTTTGGAGCGCGGCACGCGTCAAGGTTGTCCTTTCTCCCCTCTGTTGTTCATTTTGGCAATTGAGCCTCTTGCTGTTGGCATCAAACATGATCCAGATTTGCAAGGAGTGAGTTGTTAGGGTGTGGTACAAAAAGCTTGGCTTTATGCGGACGACCTTCTATTGGTACTGGAGAACTTGCAGGTGTCCTTACCCAGGTTGATGAGGCTTTTATCCGAGTTCCATGATTGTTCAGGCTATAAAATTAACCGCTTGAAGTCTGAAGTATTGCCTCTGTCGAATAGATGTGATAAGGCTCTGGTTACGGGGCTGGGGTTTACTTGGTGTGATGTACGCTTGCGTTATTTGGGGGTATGGCTGACGTATCCTCTTTCCAAGATGGTTGATGAGAACATGAGTGTGGTTATTCGGGAATGTAAATCGGATCTAGAACGGTGGTCATTGCTTAATCTTTCTTTATGTGGTAAAGTTAATGCCCTGAAGATGAATATAACTCCTAAAATCAACTTTGTATCTAGCATGCTTCCTTTGAAAATTAAGAGCTGCTACTGGAATGATTTGAACCGCCTAGTTCAGGAATTTTTGTCGGACAAAAAGCCACCAAGACTTAGTCTATGGAAGTTGCAGCTTCCAGTTCATTTAGGTGGACTGGGGGTACCGAATTTTCGGGCTTACCATTTGGCCTTTTCTGCTCATTCTTTTGTACCATTTTTAACAGGTGAATTAGACAGCTGGGCAGTGGCGGAGTCGAGTGCCTATGGGCCGCTGGTCCCGACAGCCTTGTTGACTACAAATACCAAGATTCAGGGTGGTAATTTGATGGCAACGTCATTTTTGCGCAATTCATGGATTGCAGTTTTGTCATTGCTTGGTCGGGATGCATTCAAGGGCAGGAGTGCCTCTATCTGGTTGAATCCTAGGATTAGGGACAATTTGGGGACAGTTTTTTGGCCTGAATGGTTTTTGATGGGTATTACACAGGTTTCTGATTTGGGGAATGATGATCGGTGGTGGACCGCAGCAGAGCTGAGAGAGAGATGGAATTTTGATGGTTTATCGGACTCGGCATATAGACGGCTAAAGAGGGCGGTTGGTGAGGTTGACTGGTCTGACTCCTTGAATGTGTGCGCTTTGCTGACAGACTCTAACAGTGGGAAGAGTGGCGGTTTGGCTAGTAGGCTCTACAAGCTAATGGTGTCACATTTTCGGTGTAATGACAATTTGCGGAGAGTATGGAGTGAGAAAATAGGATCAGAAATTGATTTGGATGATTGGCAAAATATGTGTAGTAATGTAATCTAAGTGAACGGTCTCGACAGATCAGGATCCTGAATCGAGTTTATTGGTGCCCTGAAACATTGCATAAAAGAGGCATGTCTGACAGTTCGGACTGTTGGGGGTGCATTCAGGCAGTAGGGTCATTGGAACACATGTTGTGGAATTGTGGAAGGGCCAGAGATTTTTGGAGTGATGTCTGTGATGTGTGTGTCAGGATTACTGGAGGAGGGCCGGACCTTGATTTTAGGACGGTAATCCTGGGTGATGATTCTGGGTTGGGGGATGTCAGCTCAGCCCACAAGAAGTGGATTTTCCATGCATTCATTGTGGCCAAAAGGTTGATTCTCCGAGGGTGGAAAGGACGGGTCCCTCATTCCTATGAGGAGTGGATTCAGGAAATGCATTGCCTGTCATGGACAGAGAAATTGATTTACAAATTGAAACGTAAATTGTCTACATATGAGAAGATCTGGAATGAGTTTAATGACTTCTTTTAAGTTGGTTCTTACTTATTTATGTACTTTCTTTGTGTACTTTCTGTTTCTGTAATATTACTGTTGCTGACATGTTGTATATATTGTGTATATTATAAATAAATAATAAATAAAAAAAAAAGGATACAAGACGGAGCCTACATTGGTTGCCAGTGCAGGCAAGAGTGCACTTTAGGATGATTCTTATCACCCATAAGTGGCTCAAAGGTTAAATGCCGTCATATCTAATGGAAGCAATTGAAAAGAAAAAGAATATTAGATCATTAATATCTAATAACACGAATATTCTAAATATTCCTCGATACAAGTTAGCCAAAACTCGCAATGTAGCATTTAATATTGCAGCCCCGGTAGCTTGGAATGCCCTGCTGCCAGATATCAGAATTATCGAATCCGCATAAGTTTTCAAGAAAAAAACTGAAGACTCTATTATTCCACTAGTCTATGCTGCCTATTGACACAATATTCCTGGCTATTTCATCAGCCCCTCAGGCTTTGGTAGGTCCTGTCTCTTGTCATGTTTGTCTTTCGGTCTGCGCCCTTAAGCCTTAGGGTACGGGGTGCGCATTACAAATTCATAAACATAAACATAAACAAGAATCGCAAAAATGATTCTGACATGGTCCCCGTTATTACGGGGGTTGGGTATCCCAGATATGAGAAGGTATTTATTAGCGGCACACATCGCACCCATGTTAGAATGTATGCTGAATTTTGGAGCCAAGGGATGGGGGGACGTGGAACAGGGTCTCACGTCGATTCCAATGTAAAACCTCCCCTTCCTGTGGGGTAAAAGAGACAGGCGGGGGGTCATCGCTTGGCCTCTACTGACTGTTCTTTGAGATACTGGCGTAGAGGGTTGAGGATGGGAGGAATGAGCCAATGTTTGGGACCACTGTCACCAATTAGTCATGGTTCTGAGTTCACACCAGGGATGTGTAGTGGTTACTTTGATAAATGGGAAGGGGATGGGAAAATAAGACTAAAGTATTTCTATAAGGAAGGGAGCCCACTGACGTTTGAGGAGCAAAGGAACAAGATTTTTTTAGGCATTCCCAGATTTAGGTATTCCCAGATCCGGCACTGGATTAGAATGTGAGGGTTAAAAGGGTTGTAAATAGGACACCCACAGGGATTGAAAGGTCTATGTCGGAAGGTATTGAGCACGGTAGGATTTTGAAGATATACATACTGCTGGATAGGAACACTCCCAAAGACAGACTGCCATATATGGAACAGTGGGAACAGGAGTTGGAGGTAAACATAGTGCAGGAAAACTGGGAGTGTATTTGGGAAAGGGCGCATAGGGTGTCAAAATGCAGTACTGTTAAAGAAATAGCGTATAAAGTATGCTATCGATAGTACCTTACCCCACAAAGAATGAGCAAAATCACATCCATTTCTTCACCACTAGGTTGGAGGGAATGTGGCTAAGTGGGTAGGCTGGGCCACATGCAATGGAAGTCTCAAAAATCCCACATCTACCGGAAAGAGATATTGGGACATATCAAAGAAATAACAGGAATCCAGTTGCCGATGGATCCATTAGTGCTGGTCAAGAGAAATGCATGGAAGAATCTTACACAATGAGGGGGAAGGGCGCAGAGTTGATTACATATATATGTTAAATGCAGCCAGTTTTGGAAAACAAAGAAGATCCGATCACATCCTAGTGGTGGGTAATGATTTGGGGAATCCTGGCAATGGGAAAGGGAAGTGTGCTTGCCAATAATAGTTTCCAGGATTTCGCACAAGTGTGGCTCACATTTCAGGAACATGTGCAGGAAAGAGAACAATATTTTTGTATGCCTTGCAGTAATGCGGAAAGTTGCCACGGTTTTTTATTTATTTTTTCTCATAATAAAAAGAAATTCACTTTGCCGGAAAGTGTGAGAGCATTCATTGAGTGTTCATTATTGAGAATCAATTCATGAACATTTGTGCTTTTGAGATAAGTGTGGGACATCTATATAAATAGCCATATATATTTGTTTTAAAATATATTGTGCATGTTTTGAGATGGAATGAGTTAGGAGGTCTACGAGTAGACCCTCTATAAATTACATGACATGTGTAAATCAGTGCTGTGTGGATCAGTGAAAGCGGCTAGCCCACTGCAGGGATTTATTGTCTACTTTCTCTTGGATGCACAGTGACAGGTGTATGTTTTTCAATGAATTGTCTCATCTGATAGATATCCTCATCCAGCTCTGCTGCTTTGGAAAAAATGTCGACAGAGGGTGTAGTGGACCTTGACTTGGCTGTCGATCGTCAATCTATCTTGCTTGGTGCTCGATCGTCGGCTCCAGACGTACCATCAGGCATCATATATATACCATGTCACTACGCCCCAAACCTAAGTTCCTTTTTTCTGTGCGCTCGACACGCTCTTTAGGAACACAGTGATCAAGTTTTAAACTCTACTTGATGTATTTTCGTCATAATTCATTTTTATCTCCGACCACAAGATGTCTGTCGTCCTGGTTTCGGGTTTCAAGCAGTGTCCTGACTGTCTCTCCAAAATGTCGGTTACTGACCCGTATGAGATATGCCTCTGGTGCCTCGGCATGGGTCATGACCAAGAGGGTTGTGCGTCGTTGTCAAGACTGGAGGGGGGGTCTGCACTTCCGCTCTCTATTTGGTAGAGGAGAGACACAGAGACCCCTGCCAAGATTCTCTATTATGGCAACGTAGTCGAGCAATCAAGGCCTAGCTTCTCAGGAGGTGATGCAAACTGGTTCTTAAGTACAGTGTAGTCCCCGAGCACCCACGAAGGAATTTCCACACACTGTATCGGTTAAAACACAGTCTTTATATAATTAATATTCAAAGTCATATACACGATCACGATAACTCAATTTGTACTCCGAAAATCAACAATGGTAAATATGTACAATTCTAAAGTGGTACCACTAACGTTACTCGATCTTATTAAAGTGCATACGGTCAGGATGACACACAGATCAAAATAAAGAGGAAAACCAGCAGTAGAGAGAGGAAGGAAAGCAGGATGGTTGAGCAATAGGCAGAATACTGGTAACTACCGTTAAACACAGTTCTGTGTGGAGATCCCCCCACCTGGGCAACCTGTAGAAGAAAGATACAAGCCCAATCCATATATTGTTCACCCTTAGACTTCCCAATAGTTCTGCAACCCCAAAGTACCTTGGTGTTGTAGCGTTCCGCATCGGGGAAATCGACAACCCTTCTTGAGTGTCCTCCCTTTCAGGCAGGAGTCACGGGTCGTCGAACGTCCGACGGAGAACAGGCCGAGCTACGACAGTGAAGTGGCCGCGTCATTCCTAGCGGTGCTCGTTGATGGGGAAGCGTAAATGTCCTGCAAGGAAGAGGCGTGCGGGGCACCTCAGTGTCGATAGTTCCGGACTGCGGAAGAACTGTGGCCCAGCGTCTCTGTGGTCTTTGGGTGACGGTAAACCCACCGGTGGATGCTCCTCGGCACGTCGACGGTCAGGCCTTCTCCAGCAGGATACGGCGGTGACTATGTGGACGACAGCGTCCTTGGAAAAATGAAGTTCTTAGGCAATGGGAGCACGGCGCCTCCAGTCGGCGACGGCGGTCGTTGACAGTGACAGACAACAGTCCGGGCGCTTCTCCTTGGAGTTCCGCAGCAGTCCCCGTATCGGGTCGGCAGCCTGTCAAAGGTCTGTCTACCAGGGAGCTTAGGCAAAGATCAGCGGTGCACAATGGTCCCTTGTAGCTCAGGAAGAGAGCAACTTACCAGGTCCTCTCTGGGTCAGTCCTTGAAGCACAGCAGCTTTCCGATTGCAAAGGAAAGCAACAGCAATTCTTCTCGTGCAGCAGGGCTCAAGGTTAAGCTTCACTCCAGTTACTCGTCGTAGTGGACCTCAGCTTCCGAACACGATTCCTAGCAGTGAGAGGTCCCCAGATATACTGTTCATCTCCCATTCATTCCGCTGGGTCGCACTCAAGCATACAGTCACGACTACAGGCATTCATGCAGGCAGGCAACCAATCAGGAACACAAGGTATTCAGGCCATTCACTTCTCTCCAGACACTCACAACAAGTCATGTGTATTGGGACAAGTACCGAGCCATTCAACACTCCAAACTGCATTCATACCGGTTTCAGGCAGGGCTGGCTCAACCATTGTGTCAACCACCAGATACTAGACAGCCACAACATAGAATGTATATTCGTCACACACTCCATTCACCCAGGTCCCACCCACAGGCGTACCCACAGCATACGGTCGTTGAGAAGGCTCCAGACAGTCTGGTCGGCACTTCCCCACACTACCATACAGGGAACTTCCACCCAACAACCAGTCAGGGGGAAGGGACAGAGGCAGGGCTTCCCGGGACTTTGGGAAGATCAAGGTAACAGGTGATGGAAGGCAAGAGGCCATGGGGGCCATTTTGTCTCCATCCGGAATCTACCGATTCCAATGACAGGGCCTGGGCATCCCAAAATGGAGGACGCTCAGGGCACCAGTCATTTCAGCACAGAGCTGCCACCAGCCCGTACCCTGCTCTGTGGGTCACACACAGGTGCCCAAAAACATACACTAGGGGCACAGGGTTTTACCCCTACCCATGGTGCCATAAGGGTATCCCACGGGCCCGTTCACCAAACCAAAGGAGAGAGAGCTGCACCGCCAGGAGTCCCACATGAACCTCTACGCAGAAAACACGACAGAACACACGATAAAAAGCAGTAAGGGACAAGGATACGGAGGCCCTGTCCCTCCGATGCATTTCCAGCATCACAGTTGTGCACTAAAATGCACCCGAAATTGGTTCGCGCATGGGCTGCTAAACTCGCTTTAGGCCGACCGCCTTCAAAATCTCTGGCGCGGTCGACCGTCCGGTTCTCGGAGGCCAACACTGAGGGGCCAACCCCCAAAAAAGATAAGGAGAAACATCGGCGGAAGAAGAAGTGATCCCATTCTGGAAACCACTCTTCCTCATCATCATCGCGCAAGAAAAAGAGGTGGGAGAATTTCAAGGTCTCCATGCTTGAAATGTTTCAGAAACTTGCTGCGGCAGGCACGGGTGCCCACCCCCAAGCACCAGGCCTCGCAGGCAACAGTGGTGCTCTGTAATACCGACCCTTCACAAGCCCCAGTGCCAACACCATTGGCATCAGGAAAGCCTTCGGGCTCAATGCCAAATAAATTCCAAAACATTTGTTGCCGGGGCCTTTCTGCGCAAATCAAGGTCTGAGTGTCTCTGACACCGACCTTTTGCCGCAGCCTTATGTGATGCTGGCAGTAACCTTATCAGCGCCAAAGCACAAGCCCTCTGCGCCGATGCTCGGCGACAAATCCTTTACCCCGCTCTCCCAGACCAATTTCTTCAGCGCTGTGTTATCCATTTTTGGCGCCGATGACGCAGTTGACATGGGAGGAGATGATCCCATGTTCATGGGAACAGGGGGCGTTGACTATTTCAATGACCATGTTCAGCTTTTCGAGCTGGCACAGGGGCTTCAGGGTGCCAGGGGGCTGGACACTTCACCTGACCTGGAATTCCAGAAAAACCAACCCTATACCCAAACCCATGCCATGTTTAGGGCACTGGTAGAGAGGTTGGTTGACACCGTGGGACTGCAGGCTTTGGCAATGCCAGTCCAAGGGTACAAGTTTACAGATATACTGGACGAGTGTCCGGTTACGGAACGGGACATGCAACTGAATATGGTGATTGCCGACCCTGTAGCCTCTCTGTGGCAGCATCTCTGCTCCATCGCCCTAGTCATCCCCACCACGACCGGAAAGTATTGGCCAGTAAGAGGAGACCCGTCATTTCTGTCTTCCACCCTTCCCCAGAAGGTCTTGTTGTACAAGCTGCCATAGTCTCCACCAGACCAGCATCTTCAACTTCAAATCTGACGCCTGACAGAGAAGGCAAAAGAATTGATGCCAAGGCCAAGAAAGTTTTTACGTTAGGCAGCATGGCTCTGAAAGCCACACACGTGGCTAGTGGTTTTGCGAAGTACTCCTTTGGCCTCTGGAAGGCAGTAGAAAATGCTACGCAGTATATCCCTGAGGGGAAAATGCGAGATGGCTTCGTAAAGCTGGTGAAGGATGGGAAAGAGGTAGCCAGGTAGTCACTGCAAACGGGCCTAGACGTGGCTGACTGCATGGGCTGTTCAATGGCATTGGCGATTGCATTGAGGCGGCTGGCCTATTTGAGGTCTTCAGGCTTTTTGCCTAATGTCCATAACAAACTGATGGACATGCCCCTTGAGGGCAAACTTCTATTCGGCCATAAGGCAGATGATTCCTTGTAAGGAGTCGAAGATCTCTGCAAAGTCACAGGCCTAGCTGCACAGCCAGCCAAACCTGCCTTCAGATTCACCTCCAGGGGCAGAGGCTGCTGCCTCCCTGCAACATGGGGTAAGCACCTTGTATTTGCCTATTGCTGGGCTTTCGCATCTATGTGCTGCTGCTGCCCTGCAACATGGGGTAGGCACCATGGATGTGCCCATTGCTGGACTTTCCTTGTCCATTTGTTTGACTTTCGCATCTATGTGCAGCTGCCTCCCTGCAACATGGGGTATGCACCTTGTATTTGCCCATTGCTGGACTTTTGCATCTGTGTGCGGCTGCCGCCTTGTAACTTGGGGTAGGCACCATGTATTTGACTACTGATTTGACCTTTGCATCTGTGTGCTGATGCCGCCCTGCAACATGGGGTAGACATCATGTATTTGCCTATTGTTTTGACTTTCACATCTGTGTGCTGCTGCCGCGCTGTAACTTGGGGTAGGCACCATGTATTTGCCCACTGATTTGACCTTGCATCTGTGTGTTGCTACTGGCCTGTAACATGGGGTCAGGCTCATTGGTTGTGATCACCTTGCACTTCCCATTTGACCTTTGCGCGTTTCACAATGTAACTAACCTCCTACGCTTCCTTTGTTCTGTAACCTGAAGCACTGAAACTAATCCCTTGAGTGTAAGCACCTAGATACCTCAGGGTTTTGCTTGCTATATAAATAAATAAATAAATAAAAATAAAATAAATTAAAATATAGGTGTTATATGTGCCTTACTTCAGGAAGGCACAGCTCCCGCAGGCCAGGCTAGGGCAAAAGCACTGTGCATGCCCCGGAAGGGAGAGGAGGGCTCCCAGAGGCCAACAAGCAGCAGCGGGGGCGGCTCCGCCCTCTAAGCTGCTTTGATTTTCCCCTCCCACAACTAACCGGTTGTTGGATGGCTGGCAGAGCATTGGCCCCAATGGTGGGAGATTACCTCCGACACCTGGGCCCTGGAATCTGTGTGGTGGGGCTATTGTCTGCCCTTCTTAAGTAAACCTCTGAACAGACCCCCACCACCTCCAAGCCAACCAGCACAGGAGCTCCAGGAAGAACTGAGAGCCCTGTTGTTGAAGGGTGCCGTGGAAGATGTACCACCTGAGCAGAGAGGATCGGGCTGGTATTCCTGGTAGTTCCCAGTGACAAAGAAGGGAGGAGGTCTTCATCCCATGTTGGACCTCAGGGCCTTGAACAAGTTCCTGAGGAAAGGTAAGTTCAAGATGGTGATGTTGAGGAAAATTCTCCAGGCTCTCAAATTGCAGGACTGTCTGGTGTCTATAGATCTGCAGGGGGCTTATTTCCATGTGCCGATACATCGAAAGCACAGAAAGTTCCTGAGGTTCCTCATAGGGGACAAGCACTATCAGTTTAAGGTGCTTCCCTTTGGGTTGACCTCCGCACCAATGGTCTTCACCAAGCTCACGGCAGCAGTTGCGGCTTACCGGACTTGGACGACTGGCTGATCCGGGGGAAGTCGGCAGAGTGGGTTTTGACTCAACTCGAGGACCCCTGCTCACTACTCCACAGGCTGGGCTTCTCCCTGAACATGAAGAAGTCCCACGCGACACCAGTCCAGAGGCTCCAGTTCATAAGAGCCGTCCTAGACACTCGGTGGGGAAGGCCTCTCCCCCCCCCGAGGAGAGAGTGTACATCATTGCACAGATGGTGAACGAGTTCCAGAACCACCCCGCCTTCTAGCAGCTTCTTTCCTCCGTCTTTTAGGCCTCATGACCTCCTGTATGTTTCTAGTGCCAGAGGCCAAGCAGCGCATGAGATCTCTTCAATGGCTCCTATGGGGCCAGTGGTCTCAGTACCTCAGAACCCTCTCTGACTCCTTCGGGGTACGACCTTAATGGGTGGGCCGACAGCAGCAATCTCATGGTGGGGGAACACTTCTGGCCACTGTGGCCTCAGGTCCGAGTGGTCACGGATGCGTCTCTGAAGGGTTGGGGCACTCACTGCAAGGACTTGCAGATGAACAGCCTTTGTTTTCTGCAATAGAAGCCAGGTGGCACATCAACAGGCTGGAGTTGCGAGCCATTAAGTTAGCCCTGAGAGCGTTCACTCCTTCTCTGAAGAGGAAGCATGTCCTGATTCTGGCAGACAATATGGTGACCATTCACTACCTGAACAAGCAATGTGTTACGCTCACCTGGTCTCTGCGGGGGTGTTAGAGCACGGTTGGAGCCCTCCCTGGACTTGGCTCCCCTGGATCTGACATCTTCCCCAGCTTCTGTAGTGTGGGCTGCTCTGGTTGTTGGCACTGCCCCTGAGAGAATACGAGAGGCAGTGAAAATGCTGTGGTTGGACTGTGATTTCCCTCGAATTCTTCGTTCCAGAATGAGGTGAGCATGCGTTTACCCATATAGTCTCACCTGTTTTCTTGTGATGATGAGCTCTCCGTCCTGCTTCTCATCAGCAGGGGTGCCTTTGATGGACCGAGTTGCTCCACTGGTCCGTTTGCGTGGCAGCTCAGACCGGCTGTGGCTGAACCACTTTGAAGGTAAGTGTTATTAACAATGATTATTGTCCGTATCCTTTTTGCAATGTCTTTTTCCTGTGATTATTGTCCATAACCCTTATAATGTCTTTCCTCTCCCCAAAAGGTGTGGTGAAGATGGCCATGCATAGTCACGGTGTTGGAAGCGAGTACAAATGCGTGCCAGAGGGGATTGTGAGGTTCCCAAATAGAAGGTATGTTGGGTTTGAAGGTCAAGCGCAAAGCTTATGTGTTGCGCAACCAAGCATAAGATATTTATGCAGTCTCTAACCTTGTGTGTCCTTTTCTCCTGCAGGGATTGCCTGGCGGCGTCGAGCGGGAGGTGGCAATACGAAGACCTGCCAGCGATTACTGGATGGATGGATCGGAGAGGATGCTGGGTGGAAAGAAAGAAGAGCTCCCGCATAGCTGGACGCCCGGAACAGTTGAGGATGCGCCTCAACTCTGATGACAATGCAAATCAGGTAAGATGTGATGCGCTGCAGGCAATGGGATTGAAAGAGACAGGTAAGATGCGCTTCCGGCGATGATGTTGCTCGAGTCAGGTAACCTGCTATTTGAGCGATGGTATTGCTGGAAGCAGGTAAGGTGTGCGCTGAAGGTGAAGTGTCGGAGTCAGGTAAGCTGCACTTCAAGCGATGGTGTGGCTGGAGTCCGGTAAGGTGCGCGCTGAAGATGATGAGCTGGAATCAGGTAAGAGCGCTTCAGGCAACGGTAAGCGTTACACTGCAGGAAGCAGACTCAGGCGAAGCGCTTGCATTCTGGTGGGGCAGGCTTAAATAGCCTGGTCCCAGCCCCGCCCCTTTGGCTCTGCCTTGTGGCCCCACCTTCCCACTCCTAGAGACTGCTGTACGTGCACCTCAATGTTTCCCAATGGCCACACCCGATCTAGATGCACGTGGCCCCAGAGACAAAGTGTGCAGAGCACACTTTCTCATGAGCCTGGCGCCAAGGGCGCCAGAACTGGGTCCATTTTGACCCTTTAGATGGTATAGATAGTGGCCCTTGTCCTGTGACCGTTACACAGTGTGGTATGTGCTCCCTCCCCCTCTGCAGAGAGGTGATACAGCTGTGGTTCTGTGTAGTAGAGAACCGGATCTCAGTCTCAGCAGTTCATCTGGCGGGGACAGAGAACAGTTTAGCGGATGCTCTGAGCAGGCAGAGCATGGGCTCACAAAAGTGGGAAGTGTGCCAGGAAGTCCTAAAGGAGGTCTTTTATCGCTGGGGTACCCCATCAGTGGACCTGTTTGCCACAGAGTCCAACAGAAAGTGCAGACAGTTTTGTTTGAGGGAATTACCAGCGAACGGCGTGCTAGGTGATGCGTTTCTGGTGGATTTGACCTTCCCTATTCACTATGCCTTCCCTCCGATTCCCATCATTCCTTGGGTTCTCAGGAGGCTCAAGAGGTTTTGATCTTGATCTAACCCAGTCGAAAGGTCGGGTGCTCCACCCGAACCCGGAGTCCCTCAACCTACATGCATGGCTCTTGAGAGGATGGCTCTTGAGAGGATGAGATATGACTGGGACCTCTCGGAGGAGGTGCTTGAGATGTTGCTGACTGCACGTAGACCATCTACAAGATATCTGTACGCATGCAGGTGGAGAAGATTTGAGGCGTGGGGCAGGGAACGCGAGATTGGTCCTATCTCTTGCCCCGCCACTTCACTGCTGGATTTCCTTCTGTCACTGGCCTCAGCAGGTTTTGAGGTGACCATAGTCAAAGGATATTGGTGGCTTTGTCTGTGTTTAAGCAGTCCCCAGATCAAGGTTCATATTTTACGATCCCAGTGATGGCTCAATTCCTGAAGGGCCTTGTAAATAGGTTTTCGCTAACCCCCTTTGTTGTCCCAGATTGGGATTTTAATCTGGTTCTAACCTTCCAAATGGCGGCTGCTTTGGAGCATAAGCATACCTGTTCTTTGCGGCTGTAACATCCGCTTAGTGGCAATAACATCCGCTAGGTGGGTTATTGAATTGCAGGCCCTTTGTTGTAAACCGCCCTTTCTGCGGTTCTTCCGAGAGAAGGCCTCACTTAAAGTAAGACCAGGATTTCTACCGAAGGTGGTGTCTGAGTTTCATCATTCGCAGGCCATGGACCTACCAGTCATCTACCCACCTCCACACCCTTCTAAGTTTCCATCGACTAGATCCCAAAAGGGCCCTGAGTTTCTGCGTCGCAAGGACGTCTGAATTCTGAAAACTCTTTGTGGCCTATTCTCTATCCCGTAAAAAGGTCTGGCAGTAACAAAACAAACACTATCCCGGTGGATCGTATAGTGGATCATGGATTGTGCATAGCAGAGTGCTATCAGTCTGCAGGCAGGGAGCTGCCTTCTTGCATGAAGGCACACTCAGCTAGAGGGGTCTCTGTGTCAACTGCCTTACAAAGGGGGTTCACGGTAAGGGATATTTGTTGTGCTGTGGCAAAATGGTCCTCACTTCACACTTTCACTAAACACTACAGTCTAGATGTTGCCTGTGGGGCTGATGTGCTTTTTGACAGGGTGGTGCTGCAAAATTTGTTAGTATAACTTTCTGTCCGCCTCCTTTGCCTCACTGCTTGGGGAGTCTATCAGATGAAGAATCTGCGTGAGAAAGGTAATCGATTGAAGGAGAACTTACTTACCATAATGTTCTTTCTATGGACTCTTCTCCCACAGATTCCTCATCTGCCCACCCATCCATCCCCGCTCAGAAAGTTTGACAGTTGGTGTGCATCTCTTCCTTGGTGGGTTGACACCTGGTGATGGTCCTAGGAAGACCGTTTTCTGTCTTTCATGCTGCATGTTTTTCTCTTCAAAAGTAAAAAAAAAAGATGAATCTGCATGAGAAAGGTAATCCATTGAAGGAGAAATTACTTACCGTAATATTCTTTCTATGGATTCTTCTCCCACAGATTCCTCATCTGCCCACCCATTCCCCGCTCAGAAAGTTTGACGGTTGGTGTGCATCTCTTCCTTAGTGGGTTGACACCTGGTGATGGTCCTAGGAAGACCGTTTTCTTTCTTTCATGCTGCATGTTTTCTCTCCAAAAGTAAAAAAAAAACATATATATTTTTCTGACACTACAGATCGTGGTGTCTTTCATAAAGTTTTAACTTCCATTGGGACGTTTTTTGTTGTGTTAACCTCTCATGGGATAGTTAGCCTGTTGGTTCTCTCTCTGTGTTCCTATGTAACTGAACTAGAGGCTTCCAGCCCTTTAAGATGAGTAGCAGTACCCTTGAGATAGATGGGGAGGCAGATTTTATTCATACATCCATAATCAAGACGACACAAATAGTTTTGGGCAACTAAACCCGTGGTGTACCCAACTCCTGCAGCAAAGGCCTTGAGTGCACTGCTACGCACTTTCAAATTGGAGGATGTGTGGATAACGATGCATGGACAAGACCGGGGGTATTCTCACTATAGTGCCCCGACTAACCTCCCCACAAGGCTGGATTATGTTATGGTAGGGGGGGAATTGTTAGGGGAGTTTGTTGGAGCGGAATATAAAGCAAGGGTCCTATTGGACCATGCACCTTTGATGGTTATGTGGCAAGCGCTCCCCCTGAGAGCCAGGATACCAACATGGAGACTCAGGGTTGAGGCACTCAGGGACACAGGATTTCGTGATGGTCTAAGAGAAAGAGTGAAGGAGTATTTTCTTCATAATACGGGTAGTGTTAGGACAGCGGGCACACTGTGGGAGGCTTTCAAGGTAGTGGTGAGGGGGGCAGCTATGTTGCAGTCTAAAGAAATGCAAGATGTGATACTACAGGATTTGCAGCAGGTGGAGCAGAAGTTAAAAAGTATAGCACGGATGAGGGATGGGTCCTCAGAAGAGGTACGGGAGGTGTCGCGTATACAGCAGGAATGTCGGAAACACTGGAACAGGTTGAGTAATTTAAGCAACAGGAGATATATTGAGAGACAGCATCCAGAGGGAGATAAACCTGGGCGCTTGTTAGCCTAGCTGTGCAGAAGTGAGAATAGACGAGAACCAATAAGAGCAGTGGTTGGGAGCTACAGGGAATCGCTGGAAACACAAGAGGGAGTGAATAGATGCTTTTATGAGTTTTATAAACAATCATATGAGGAGTTCTAAGGCTGTGATATAGCGGAGATACGGGATGCACTGTCAGAGATAAGAATGCCCAAGTCGAGCGAAGAGGAACAGGATGTATTGGAGGTTCCCATTACAATAGAAGAACTGGAACATGTGATTAGAGAGCTACCGATAGGCAAAGTCCCTGGGGCAGATGGGCTCCACAGTGAATTTTACAAGGAATATAAGGCCGAGATACTACCTCCACTGCTGGAAATTCTTAATGAAGCGCTAAAAACAGGCAGATTGCCTGAATCTCTGAGAGAATCGATAATAGTTCCCCTCTTGAAACGAAACAAGCCAGACACTGACTGTGGTTCATACAGGCCCCTCTCGTTACTGAATCAGGATGGGAAGATACAGCGGTAATGGCACGCAGACTCAAGCCGCTTATAGCCAAGCTCAGACATTCAGATCAGACCGAATATGCCCCGCACAGGAATATAACTAGTAATCTGCGCAGATTGCATCATGTGATAGATTGCACCCAGGGAGAGGCGCAACAACTTGTGGAGGCATCCCTGGACGCAGTCAAGGCGTTGAACTTGGTTTGATGGCCTTGGCCGCTGACAGTGTTGGAAGAGTTTGTATGCGACCAACATATATTAGATGGGTAGAACTGCTATACATCGAACCGATAGCCAGGTTGAAAATAGGTACGATAATCTCAGAACAGTAAAGCAGTTACGAGGCAGGGATGTCCATGGTCTCCGATACTATTTATATTGGCGCTGGAACCGCTTTAGATCTATTTGCGAGATGAATATGGAGAAGCAGGGATAGCAACGTCTGAAGGACAACAATTAATATCACTGTATGCAGATGATATGTTGCTTTACCTGCAACATCCAGAGACCAATTTGCAGTTTATTCCGGATGTGATGAAACGTTACGCTGTGCTGTTGTGCATAACTATTAACCCGCATAAGTCGATTCTGTTCCCACTAGGGGAATATGTGGGGAGCCCGTTACACAGATTGCCAGTGGTGCCAATAAAATGGGAATTGGACACTTTTCGCTATCTCGGAGTGCATATTTATCATAACCCTCGGTTGGAACATACATTTAATACTGTGAAAGCACTGCATGGGATCGAAATGTCCATAACCTTTTGGGCAAAATTGCCACTATCCATGATGGGAAGGGCGGCCCTGCTGAAGATGGTGGTGCTGCCAAGATTACTACACTTTTTTGCGAACATCCCATTTGCGATACCTGGGCAATTCTTTATCAAATTGAACAGCATATGTAGAGAGTTCATATGGTATAATTCTAGATGCAGGTTGGCACTATGGAAACTCCATAATACATACGACTTAGGGGGAATAAAGCTGCCCAATTTTGAAGTGTACTTTGTTGCTAGCCAACTGCAGTTTGTGGCCAAATGGCTGGAAGATGTGCAGACACACGATCACGGTTGTTGTAAGCAACAGAAGAGAGGTTTTATTTGAAAGAAATTATATGGATGGTAAACCCTCACAAGGCCCGTCTACCCTAGTTAAAGAGATTGGGGTGGGGGATGTGGCATAGAGCTTGTCAATTGGTGGGGGATGTAGTACCATATTCCCCACAGGTTCCGCTGGTGATATTAAAGGGAGTAAGTGACCAATTGAGGTTGAGTGTGGGGAAATATTGGGAACCCAATGGAGTAGTGACAGTGGGCGACCTCATTAAGGAGGAGGTTCCCAAAGCGTTTGAGATTTTTGATAGAAGAGGACGGAGTGCACCCAGGTCAATACTTGACACACTCCAGTCTGCTGCGAAATATACGTAATAGCTGTGCGGAGACGGAAGTGGGATTACAATTGGACAGAACAATAGGGTCATTTTATGACGTGGCGGTGGGCGGGCATGAGGTATCAAGGACATACGAGTTGCTAATGTCCAAGGTGGGAAAGGAGTTGGGGCAGACGAGACAACAGTGGGAGGTGGATCTGGGAGAGTTATGTTGGACGCAATGTGGAACAAAGCCATGATGTATCATAAAAAGGTGTCCAGGAACCCTAGACTGCAGCAGGGACTATTGTACATAACTCACAGAGCGTATTTAACCCCGTACAAAATAGAAAAGTTTGGTCAAGCAGCGCTACAAACTTTCCCGAAATGTGGAGAGGTGAATGCAGACTTGACTCATATGATTTGGGCTTGTGGGGCGGTGGGCAGGTTTTGGGGAGATGTGGCTCAAATGCTAGCGAAAGCAGATATCATTCTGGATATCCAATCCCCCTTGGCGTGCTTCCTGGGGGGTTTCACCAGACCCAAGAGGGCCAAACATATAAGCAAACTTAAAGACCTAGCATATATATTGGGGAGTACCCAGATAGCGATGGGGTGGATGGCACGAGTGAGACCTCTGGTGCAGATATGGTGGAAGGATCTGATAAAATGGGCTAATGCAGAAACTGTGGTATGGCAAGAAGCTGCGGGTAGGACAGAAGAACAATTGGAGGGAGGGTTTGCCGCTTGGAGGCAGTTAATTGAGAAGTTGTTCGCCTCCACAGTAGGTGGACAAGAGCCGGCACATGACCCGGAAAGTGACAAACAGCCAAGTGAAGTACGAAATGTAAATGTTGATGTGGTATAGCTATATATGGTGAAGTAGGCTGGGGAAGGGGAGGGAGGAGTGTGGGGTGTGTGGGGTTTGTACAGACAATGATGATGTAAACTTACTGAAAAGTATAACATGATGTGATGACTGCATGTAGTTGTATTACACTGAAAATAACAAATTGTTTTAAAGAAAATACATTAAAGCGGTAATGGACGAAATTAGTGAATTTACAGACCATTCTGGATTCAAAATCAACACTGCTAAGTCTGAGTTATTTCCACTCACAATATATGGCTAGAGAATACTAGAGTACCCGAGAACCTATATGGATTGAGTTGGGCTCCAACCACTGTTAAGTACCTTGCGGTGTCGGATTCCCGGATGCAGTATCTGCTATTCGAAAGGAACCGTGAAGAATATCTACATTCACTTGAAAGTAAATTAAACCTATGGACTAAATACCCAATTTCGCTATACGGCACAGTCGCACTCTTGAAAATGGTGGTGGTACCCAAGCTACTATACTTCTTCACTACAATCCCAATATGGCCCCGGCGTAAGTTCTTTACCAGGGTTAGAGCATTGTCTGCCCAATTTGTAAGGAGGTGGGACTGCCCATATGAAGTGGGAGTTCCTCACCGAACCTAATGACGGGGGCTTGGCAGCCCATGATTTTGAACTATATTACTCGGCAGCCCAGGCACAATACGGCGGGTATTGGTTTGGTCCAGATGCCAGCACTCCAAATAAGGCATTGGAGAGATATGGTGCATATCTGGCCGACCTCAAATCGGTCATACTGCGTGACAGACACGTAGACTTGTGCATGTTTCATCCAGTGCACACAACTGTGAACGCTTGTGCTCGAATAAATGGTAAATTGGGAACAATCGGCCCTTACTGTAACAGTATTCCATTGTGGAACTGCCCGAGGCGCCCTCCCTCTTTTGACATTGACATTCAGATGTCGTGGGACCAAGGGAAGGATATGAAGCTGGGTGACTTCTATCCGAGGGTCGATTCGTCACGATTGAAGAATTTAAAGCTAAACTGGGTGACAACCTGGTGCGTGTGCTACAATATTATCGTATGCGAGCAGCGGTAAAGAAAAAATGGCCCACCTTCCCACAGGAACCTGAGCCATGTAAGTGCATAGAGGTGGTGGTACAGGGAGATAATCGGAAGGGATTACTGTCTAGAATATACAGGAAGGTACACAACGGGAGGGAGCAATGTATTAAGTCAGGCAGAAGTGGGAGAGAGACACTGGGAACACTATTGAGGAAACTAAATGGCAGAAATTCTGCCTCCTTACGAAAGAGGTCTCGCTCACTGCACGTCTCTGACTTATACAATTTAAAGTATTGAACAGATTAAATTACACACAGGCGAAAATTGCACGATTCTCACTTAACACCACTTATAAATGCCCACAATGTGGGAGTGAAGTAGCCAATTCCCTCCTTATGTTCTGGAGTCGTCCGAAAGTCACGGAATTCTGGCAAAAGGTGGCAGATGTGCTACACGAAATAACTGAAATTCCCCCTATAATACTCCCCTCAGATACCTACTTGGGGACATTGGTAAGGTTAAGGTGAAGACTCAGCGTTTCTTTAACATGGGATGTATAACTGCTAAGAAATGTATTCTATTAAAATGAAAATCAAGTACAGCACCAACGATACAGTAATGGATGTGGGAACTGACGTATGCTAATGAAAGGGAGGAGGGATATGTGGTCACATTGCCAACAACATGGAAACCTAAAGACATAAGGGGCCATTTTGAGAATACATGAACAAGTTATAATTTTGTGCTGAAAGTATGACAATATGATGCCGATATAGCAAGTAAGGACTGTAACCTTTGTGGAAGGAAGCTATATAGTCATGTATAATAATGCTGGGTATGTAAGAAATGCACCAAATTATCTGTAAAATGTAACTATGCAGACGTTGATGTGAGTAAGATGTTGGTCTCCCTGTAACCCACTGCAAGCAAGTTAAATAAAGTTTAAAAAAAATAAAAAAGGAAAATGTACTCTAAAAAAACTAAGCATTATAAATACTCCTATACATTCTTTGATCTCAGAAACAAAATGTTACTTCAATGCTAACATTGCCACTTCTTGGCCAGAGTATGCATATTCACGTGGAAACATTTCAAACCCTTTTTCAAAATACACATTTTTCTCCAGTATTAAGACATGTATGGTATAGAAGAACGCTACTTGAACAAATAACATTTAAAGTACACAAGTATTCAATTTGACTCCCCTATGAATGTGTAGGTTATTTGCAAATTATTTAAATGCAGACAATGGTCAACTTGCAGGTTTGAATTCAAAGTAATGCTCTCAGAATCTATTTACTCTGTTCTGAATACATGTATGTGCAATCTTCTCAGAATAGGAGTGTGTTACTTTGAATACAGCTATATATGCAGCTTTACATTGATGTGTGTGTGTACTGTGTTCAGTATACCTGCGTGTGCAACTGTCAATCTATGGTAACATGTGCAATGTTAATCCCCCCCCCCTTCCACATTACCTATGAGTCTATTTGTGCAGTTAAAGATACGTGTCTGCAAGGGTTTAACACTTTTCACAATTCTTATTTGATAGAACGAATTCCTTATTCTCATTTTTATTGCACAAACATCTGACTTACAACTATGGCCTCCCCGGCTGCATTAATGTATAATACTGTATGTAAATATGCTCTATTTAAAGCGCTTTGGAGAAAAGCACTACATAAATAACAAGTTATTATGATATCTCTCAGACAATAGCATTTTGCAATGGCACTATGGCCCAAAATTACTCTAAACCAACTGAAGCCACTAATTCTATTTTAAATGGTACTTAATTTTACAACAACTTTTCCCCAGACCTCAACTTCTAGCATACAAGAGGGGTAGGAATTTCAGGGTTGTACTAATTAAAGCTGAAAAAAGGAAACCCAATCCACAGACTGTTTTAGCGAGGAAGAAATGTGGAACCTTTGCCTGCCTACACTGTGGTAACTGTAATAACATTATGAAGTGGAACTATGTTAGACACCCATGCACGGGAACTAGGATCAAATTGAGAGACTTTGCAACATGTGATTCAATGTCAGTAATATATGGTTTGAGCTGCCCATGTGGCATCTTCTATGTTGGACAAACTGCCAGAAATATCAAGGAAAGATGTAACAAACACAAAAGCAACATCAGGACAAAAAATACACGCTCGCCTGTTGCCAGACACTTTACAGAGCATTGTCACACGGTTGCCCAACTTAGATTTATTGTGTTGGAGTTAGTACATTATTTCGAACAGGGGTAGAGATTTAGCAAATAAATGGAGTCAGGGAAAGCTGTATTGGATCGACCGGTTGGACAGTTTGAGCCCCAACAGCATGAATAAGTACTTTTAAATGTGCGCATATCTGTGAACCACATGAGATGATTGAGTTTAGATCATAACTGCCATATATTGTGTATGGGGGTATGAAATGTGTTTGTGGTCATATCGAACATGTGACCAAATATAACTAAACTGCTCATTTATAATCTTTCTGGAAGATTGGTTGATGTCTCTTGGACATACCAACATGGACTTCGTCAAATTCTGATAATTTGGTGTAATTTGGTGTATGAGCCGATAGATTAACGAACTTCAAGGATAAAATAACTAATGAGATGTATTACAGTTGTAGAACTGTTAGATCAACAAATGCTTCAGGGGATATTTTAAATCTATGCACTATGATGGGTTCTGGCATATGCCAGACCCTGAATACTGTGAGCATCATACCCTATCAAGAACCACTCGCCTGGAGTGGACATAGAATTCCATTGTGAAATAAAATTCCTTTAGAAAATAGGATTCCGAGATTCCAAGATGGTGGCCGAGCTGAACAGACGTGCGTGAGCGGAGCTACATCTGCCAGCTTGGGGCCGCAACATCAAGAAAGACAATAATGCAGGTAGTGGCCCCCCAGAGGAGAGCGGATTCTGGTGGCCACACCCGGAGAGGATAAGGCGCCCAGAAAACGACATCAGCCACACTGCGGGACCCGCTCCCATGGACACCCGGAGTGAACATCAGCGAGCGGCCCAGTGCCCGAATGGAGAGGCGGGAAAGGGCGGTCCTCTCCCCTCAAGATACGCGCTGCACCGCAGAAGAGCTGGGTCCCCCACCGGCCACGCCGGGTGAGACGAGAAGCAGCATCAGCGGGAAAGTCGTGCAGTGGTCCGGCCAGAAGCCCCACTACCCGCAGCCTCAGGAACGAATCGGCCACCCGGCAAGCGGAGTGCCCGCTTGGGAACCCGTTCAGCCGCAGGTGAAAAAGACCCCTCCGCAGGCCGCGCACCCGACACAGTGGCGGAGGACCCTGGGGGGTGAGTGAGCCCGGGCAGCGCCAGCATAGGCAACGGAGCGCGGAGCGGTGACACGGAGACAGACTCTCTCCCCAGGCGCCCACACCAGCTTCCACGGAGAGGCCCGGAGCAGATGTCGGAGGGAATCCGGGAGCGGCTTAACAGACGGAACCTCAGAAGCGGCATCAGTGGGAGTGTGCGTCCGCCCCCTCGCCTTGCAAGGACCCACAGGACTCCACTACGAGGGACAGGAGAGGTGAGGAGAACCAGGGGGGAAGTGCCCTTTCAACACCACCAACACCCCAGAGGCTCAGATGGAGGGCCAGGGGGGCCGCCCCCTCTCACATCCTAAACAACAGGGCAATAGAGAATAGCCCCACAGGGTGACAAGAACGTCAAGCCAAACACGCCCGAGCTCCAGCTGATGGCAGGATGGTGGCAAGGCATGGACTCCCCCTCAGCCCCCAGGAACACGGGAAGAGGACACAAGGAACACCCCAGGCTCAATTAAATCCCACTACCCATCCAATACAAGCAATCAGCACCACAGCTTGAAGCCACCCGGAGGAATACTCGCCCCCCCAAACAGATCCAGAGAGCTAAGCCTCGCCCAATAGCCCCTCGCAGGGTACAAGACACCCCCACCAAATTCTGAGAAATCAGGTAACGTGGAAGTAAAAGGGATCAACCACCAGGGGGCCTACCTCCCCAAGATCCACCAAGCCAGAGGCAGATACCCCCACGCAGACCCAAACACCACAGGAAGGAAGCAGCAAAACTACCCTCGGGAAGAATACAGGAGACTGACTGTGGTTCATACAGGCCCCTCTGGAAGGGGAGCCCACCACATCATTGCAGAACATGAAGTGGCCATAGATACACTTCAAGGAACCATAAACCCAAGAGCACACCGTAGAAGCACACATGTCCAAATCCAGGGGCAAGCAAGTACAAGCCACGTCCACCAAGCTGAAACCAGATCAGAACTTGGACCGCCTCTGGGGCACGAACACCCCGACAAACCAGAAAATAATGGCGTACAACAAGAAAGAGGACAGAGACCGTGGGGAGGAAGATAACACAGACATGACCACCAAAGAAAATAGGATTCCTCTCTAGGTTCTGATTATCATTTCTGCAGATATATAAACGGACACACCTTATATCCATGAACTCTTGACATATCTCTTATAGACATTTTACTAGTCTATACACACTTATCTAGTATGGTGGGGAATATGCAGCTAATCCGCTGAATCAGTATCAAGAATCACACTGGTCTGAAGACCTTTTGGCATTAGAGATACCTTTGTACAGTGCACCGCCAGATAACCACGACCGCTCCTGCGAGGTGACGCTTGTTTACATATGTAAAACAAAAGAGCTGATGGCTGCAAGGATTAGAATAAATCTTAACCCTCCAGACCATCGTTCTTCGCCTGCCAAGCCATTACAAAAGGGGAAAGACCATATGCAAATCAGGCTTGGTCCCACCCCCAAAGGGGTAGTCCAGCCCGAACTGCTAGATCACATCCCTTCTGCACGAGACCACAAGCATCCCCAGACATGTTTCATCCTTGTTGGGTGTCATCAGTGAGGAGTAGCTTGGGTCTCTAGGCCCAGCAGGCAAGGGACCCACGTCTAGCCATACCCGTCCCACTCGGGGTGACAATAGCAAAACAAAAGTGTTGATGGCTGGAAGGTTTATAATAAATCTTGACCTCTGGCATTTCTCTGGGCAACCCTCCAGACCACTGTTCTTCGCCTGCCAAGCCATTACAAAAGGGGAAAGACCATATGCAAATCAAGCTTGGTTCCACCCCCAAAGGGGTAGTCTAGCCCAAACTACTAGGTCACATCCCTTCTACACGAGACCACAAGCATCCCCAGACATGTTTCAGCCTTGTTGGGCGTCATCAGTGAGGAGTAGCTTGGGTCTCTAGGCCCAGCAGGCAAGGGACTCACGTCTGGGCATAGCCTTCCCACTCGGGGTGACAATAGCAAAACAAAAGAGTTGATGGCTGGAAGGTTTAGAATAAATCTTGACCTCTGGCATTGCTCTGGGCAACCCTCCAGACCATCGATCTTCGCCTGCCAAGCCATTACAAAAGGGGAAAGACCATATGCAAATCCGGCTTGGTCCCACCCCCAAAGGGGTAGTCCAGCCCGAACTGCTAGGTCACATCCCTTCTGCACGAGGCCACAAGTAACCCCAGACATGTTTCAGCCTTGTTGGGCGTCATTAGTGAGGAGTAGCTTGGGTCTCTAGAACCAGGAGGCAAGGGACCCACGTCTGGGCATACCCTTCCCACACAGAGTGACAGTAGCAAAACAAAAGAGTTGATGGCTGGAAGGTTTAGAATAAATCTTGACCTCTGGCATTGCTCTGGGCAGAGAGAGGCACAGCTCCACCCTACTGATGAGGTCCAACCAGACCGAAACACGTGTCTGGGGTTGCTGTTGGTACTCTTGCTCAGAGGAGAATTGCCTAGCATTTCAGTGTTGGACTGCCTCAGGCCAGATTGATTGATATTTTATTTCTATCGCGCTCGTACACAAGTGTTTCAGAGCGCGACAAGGCAAGGGAAGGGAAATGGGGAGAACAAAACAGCGATCTTACTAGGCCCAGTGACATTGAGAACGCGCAAGTGCATGGAAGAGGGGGGAGGGGAAAAGTGCATCGAAGGGGGAGAGGTGGAAAGTGTGAAGCAGAGGAGAAACAGATAAATAGCAATAAATAAATAATAAAGGCAACAAACAGTGGTAATGCAGCCAGCAATTTGCAAGTGCTAGGTTTAAGGCAGCAGACAGGGTAGGTCCGATAAGTGCAGGAAGATAAAGGGGGGGACTGTATAGGTACAGATACAGACCCCAGTGCAAGGGGTGGCCCGGAGGCAGTGTGGGAGGGTGACAGGATGAGCAGGTACCTGGGCCCAAAAGACAGAGGGTGGCCAGGTGCACGGTGCCAAGAGAGAACAGATCAGCATGGGAGAGGGGGAGCGAAGGCAGAAGAAAAGAGGAAGGTCTTGAGGTGCTTCCGGAACCGGAGATGGTTCTCCTCAAGTTTTAGAGTGGTAGGAAGGCTGTTCCAGAGGGAGGCCCCAGCCGAAGACAGAGATCTACCCCCAGCTCGTTTCTTAGAAAAATGACTGACCCTGAGTGAGTTGGAGGTAGAGGAGTGAAGAGCTCAAGAGGGGAGGTATTTGCGGAGGGATAGCTGAAGGTATTTTGGACCCAGGCTCCAGAAAGCCTTGTGGACAATGCAGAGGGTTTTGAATTTAATCCTTTCATCCACTGGGAGCCAGTGAAGAGATTTCAGAGCTGGAGAGATACGATCCCAGGGCTTGAGGCCAAGGACAAGTCTCGCAGTCCTGTTCTGGATTAGTTGCAGAGGGCGGAGAGTAGAGGCAGGTAGATTTAGAAAGAGGCTGTTACAATAGTCAAAGCTAGAGAGAACCAGAGCTTGAGATACCATGAGCTTCTGGGGGAAGGAGAGGAAAGGCAGAGTACCTCTGAGGAGGTGCATTCGGAAATTTGACTTTTTAGAGACCTCAGAGATGTGGGCAGAGAAGGAAAGGGTGGAGTCAAAGATGGCCCTGAGGTTCTTAGCCTCGCAGGTGGGGGTAGGAGGAGGGCCAAGGGAGGCTGGCCAGAGAGTGAGGGGAAAGGATGTTGAAGGTGTGCCGATGAGAAGGATCTCCGTCTTGCTGGCATTCAGACAAAGATCATTGGCGGCACACCAATCTTGAATGGCAGTTAGGCAATCAGAGATGAGAGAGGGAGAGGAGGTGGCAGAGAGCAGCCTGAAAATGAGTTGAGTGTCGTCAGCGTAGCACTGGAAATTTGAGCAGAAAATGGTAATGCAGTGGGCGAGAGTTGCCAGGTATTGGTTGAAAAGCCAGGGCGAGAGGTTACACCCCTGGGGAACACCACAGGTAGAGAGGAAGATAGATGAAAGGAAGGACCCAAGTTGGACCTGGGAGGGTCAATCTGAGAGGAAAGAGGTCAGTCAGGCCAGAGCCTGATCAGTGATACCCAAGTTTTCACGGAGACGGTTGAGCAGGATGGTATGGTTGACCGCGTCGAAGGCAGAAGAGAGATCAAGGAGGATGAGGACAGAGGGAATGTTAGAGTCAAGGTTGGTGAGCAGATCTTCACGGATGTTTAGGAGAGCAGTTTCCGTGCTTCTGGCAGCTCTGAAGCCAGACTGGTGGTCATGAAGACAGCCAAAAGAATTGGAATGAAGGTTAAGCTGCGAGATGGCCAACTTTTCCAGGAGTTTGCCAAGAAAGCGAGTAATGGAAATTGGGCGATAGTTAGCTGGACAAGAAGGATCAGCTGTGGGTTTCTTGAGAAGAGGATGCACAAAAGAGTGCTTCAGGACAAAGACCGATATGTTTGGGATATTTCTTCTCCATGAAAGATAGTGAGCTAAAGACTCTGGGTAAGTCTCTTGTAACCAGGACTAATGTCTGGCAGAGGGACGCCCAGGACCCCCCCTTGTTAATTTGCATATTTAAGTAACTCTTTGGGTCTCACCCTAAGTTATTAGAGGAATCCAGACGTGGACCCCTTGCTCTCTATTCTTAGAGAGGCACAGCTCCACCCTACTGATGAGGTCCAACCAGACCGAAACACATGTCTGGGGTTGCTGTTGGTACTCTTGTTCAGAGGAGAATTGCCTAGCATTTCGGTGTTGGACTGCCCCAGGGCAGGACAAAGACTGATATGTTTGGGATATTTTTTCTCTGTGAAAGATAGTGAGCTAAAGACTCTGGGTAAGTCTCTCGTAACCAGGACTAATGTCTGGCAGAGGGACTCCCAGGACCCCCCTTGTTAATTTGCATATTTAAGTAACTTTGGGTCTCACCCTAAGTTACTAGGGGAATCCAGACGTAGACCCCTTGCTCACTATTCTTAGAGAGGCACAGCTCCAGCCACCCTACTGATGAGGTCCAACCAGACCGAAACACGTTTCTGGAGTTGCTGTTGGTACTCTTGTTTAGAGGAGAATTGCCTAGCATTTCGTTGTTGGACTGCCCCAAGGCAGGATAAAGACTGATATGTTTGGGATATTTCTTCTCTTTGAAAGATAGTGAGCTAAAGACACTGGGTAAGTCACTTGTAACCAGGACTAATGTCTGGCAGAGGGACTCCCAGGACCCCCTTGTTAATTTGCTTGTTTACATAAGACATCATCACGTGCGAATGCAGTGATGGCGCTACTTATAAATTCCTGTTTTCTTTTCCAACTGTGCTCGGTCGTGGTGGAGAGAAAGGAGCATGAACATACAAGCAAACGGTGAGTAGAGTTATCAGGACAGAATAGAACACCTAGCAATAGCCACACTACTGGAGACTTCAGTATACATGACTGATTCATGGTTTTATTGAATTTAGGCATTTTGAGTGCCATACTCAGAGCACGAACATTGGATTAGTAATTGAGGGACTCTGAGACGTGCGCATCCTGCATATTGACGCCATCACTAGCGGTTCCATAGACTGTAAGGGTATGTTTTCCATTCATAATTCTCTCTTTTTATTTTGGGCAAGTGGCCATGATTAATTGGTATTACATAGGGGAAGGTGACGATGATCACGAACCTAGTGCTAACCATATTGTATTTTCAACTACTAATAAGAACATTACATCTTATCATACTTAGAGGATCTGTTTTACTTACTCACATAGAGTGAAACCCCTACATCTCTCGTGATTTGATGATTTGAAGATTAAGAGTAGTTATGTGGATTCTCCACTTTGGATCCACACCCGGTGAATGAGGATTGATGGGGCATTACAGAAAAAAAGATTGTGTCAGTATATGTTTTGGAAGGGTAATAGAATATACTAAAAATGTTGTATCTTTTGTCACTTTTTATTAGATTCTGTTGAATACCGTAAAGATAGATGGACACAGCAAATGTGACGTTTGAGCTCCTGAGGAAGCAACACTGGTCCCGAAATGCATATAGCACATTTCTATTTGATTTCACAAACTATTGTTGACCATGTGGTGATGAATGTATACATATTTTGTGGTTCTGAAAATGTATCATTAATTGCTAATAAGGATTCTTTTTGTATAAAAAATGGTGTGTCAGTGAGTATTTCCCTCAGGTAATCCGTATTTGATCAACTTTTATTGTTATGCATTACAATCAGGTGTGCAGGGGACGCAAGTGCTCCACAGTTTGTGGACATCGGTTTCCAGGATTACGTTATTTTACAGCCTAGTGCCAAGGCTGCTATTTTCTCCCCTGCACCCTCTTACCTATTCATTAAAACAACAGAAAGTGCTGTATACTAAATGCACTTGAGTGCACCTTTATACTAGACTGGATATATGTAATTTTACAAAGGCAGATCTTCATTAAACTGGCACCAAAATGCATTCAGTTTTTCTGGTAAGATAGCTCAGTGGCTTTACCACTCCCTGCTGTGATCTGTATGTGATCTGCAGGTTGCAGGTTTGAATACCGACAAGGCCAACTCAGCCTTTCATCCTTCAGAGGTTGATAAATGAGTACCAACCTTGGTTGGGATGATGCATGTTAATATGTTCTATGTACAGCGCTTAGGTGTAAGCGCTAACTAAACAAATCATTATCCTCATTATCATTACATTTAGTTTCTCAATACAAAATACATTGCACTTTAAGGAAGTAATTAACACAGGACATTTACAATATCAGCACCTGTATTCCTATTCTCAAACTGCATTCCCTTGGATTCTCCCTGCCCTTTATTTTCTCAAATTTACCCTAATCAATCTATATGGGCAGTTTGGGATTTATTGGGGTTTCATTTACCTTTTGAATGTGGCTTCTCATTTGGAGAATCAGCTGTGGACTCAGCCTGCAAACCCTCTTTTTAGGTGGCTCTCTGGAAACCAATACAATGGTCTTCCTTCTACCCATGGACTGTTCTTAAATCTCCATGGGTTCAGTTCTTCATACAATAATAACAGCTCTCCCATTTCCCATTAATTCCCCAAATCGTCAATGTTCATCTCCCCATATTCCATAATCACAATCATCCTTTATGTCCTTTGTGAATGCAATTATATATCTTTCTGACTCATCCCCTGCCTTGTGACTAAGGGCCTCATTATGAATCAGGCGTTAAGGGGTTGACGGCGCCGTAAACTGCGCCGACCCTTAACGCCTGATTGCAAGGTCCCTTAGCGCCATGGTGATTTTAACGCCTACTTTTTGCAGGTGTTAAAATCCATGGCGCTAAGGGACCATGGTGCTAATTACGCCACCGTAATTTACGGTGGCGTAATTAGCGCCTTCCCCACTCCCATTATGCCCTATGGGGCAAAAATGGGAATGGGGAAGGGTAAAATGGGAAATGGGGATTTACCGCCCCACTCACCTTGGAATGGGGCGGTAAATCCACCATCCACCATGGTGTAAACGTAGTTTACACCATGGTGGTAAGGGTACGACCCAGGCTGTAACTTACCGCCTGGGTCGTAATGAGGCCCTAAGTGTTGTTTTGTTAGTCCCATGATTCTGCAAAAGGGGTGGTCAAAATCACTCCTATTGAAATAATGCCAATTTTCTTTATTTAAAATTCTTCAGGCCAAAATTCAAAGGCTAGGGGGCTGGGGTTATGATTGATAAATATGATCTTGGTTTTATCCCTAATTATTGTATATTAGTTCCTATTCTTTTGGGTCTCATTTCAAGTACACCGGTCCGGAGTTAACGCCCTCCCCCAACTGCCACCGCGGAGTTAAGGGTTCCGTAAAGTCCACCTGCATGGAAACCCTTCCGTTACCGGCAATACGAAACACTGCGAGCATCACAACTAGCGTGGACACAGAAACACCGCCAGAAAAATGGCGTTAAAACCGTGATCACGGTGGTGGTACCGCCGCCACCGCGAATATGACGTTAAACAGTGCCTGTTGAACTGAATCAGGGCACAGGTGCACCAAATCAGCCCAGCTGGACCCAGCAGCACACTGGGATCCTACAAAAGTGCCACACCCAGCCCAACACAAGACAGAACCATGCAGACAGCAGCTCTAGTAGCACTTGGACTGGGCCTACTCAACCAACAGGCAGCACTGCACATGATGGCAGTAATGGTGCAGAGGAGGAGGCGGAGGAGGCGCAGGCGCCAACCAGCCAACCCTGCACCTATGGCTAACCCCATTGTCCAGCCAGCACAACCCCGCAGGCAGCCTGCAATACCACGGATCAGGGCCTCACCCTGGAACCTTACCCCAGGACAGATCCACACACTATACCGGCTGGACCGTCCAACAATCCTGTACATCACTGCCATGATTGAGGACAACATCAGCAGCCACATAGACACCCCCACCGCCATCCTCCACCCTCCTGAAGGTTGTGTCTGTGCTGCATTTCCTTGGCACTGGCACCTATCAACACACGGTCGGTGAGCTGTATGGCATATCACAACCATGTTTTTCAAAAATTCTGGTACAGGTACTGGATGCCCTGTTGCGCCATGTGTCGGAACACACAGCCCTACCCCGTACCCTCCCCGAGGTCATTGCCACCAAGTTGGCTTTCCATGCCATAGCAGGCATGCCAAATTGCATAGGTGCAGTTGACTGCACCAACATTGAGCTGACAGTACCACGTGCAATTGAGATGGTGTTCCGCAATAGGAAACAGTATCACTGTTTGAATGTACAGATGGTATGTGATGCCACGCTACTGATTACACACTGCTGCGCACGTTTCCCAGGCTCAACACATGACTCAATGGTACTGCGGAATTCGACGTTGCCACGGTACATGGAACGCTATGCTGGAAAAAGCACATGGCTATTAGGTGAGTACAGCTGACAATGCTCCGACCCTGTTGAAGTGGTGTGTGTGTCTCCAGGCCAATGAGCAATGTGAGTGTGCCGCTGTGACCACACATGCATCACCCCCCCTGCCATCAACCAAATAGACAGCGGATCCCAAACATCACAAAGGAAGACATGACAGGTCAACACAGTGTGCCCGTACACACCCTGCCACATGACACACACAGCCGATACTGTCGCTGTCCCATACACTTTGTACCACTGGAAACACCCACCCACAAATGGAACACTGCCCTCCCAATGCACATGATGCCTGTAAATGAGACGTCCTGCATTAACTACTTCATTACAGTGGAGTGACTCTGCCATGTGTGCACATCACTGCACTATGCCATACTCACAATCAAATGTCACCCGCAGGGCAGAGAACACATGCACGTAAATGTGTAGGTCAATATCCATTTGGCTACATCCACTTTGATGGCCAATAAACACTTCCAACCACTGCATGGCACACATGCATGAATGAACAATGATACAAGATAGCACAGCATCAGATGAAGACATGATACCACAAACACTGACATGTCCCCCCATCTACATCCCATGTAGGTGATGCTGGATATGCACTCACGCCATGGATGATGACACCTGTACGGAGACCAAGGAACAGGCATGAAGAGGCGTACAATAGGGCACATGTCCGCACACGTGGAATGATTGAGAGGACATTCGGACTACTGAAGGCCCGGTTCCACTGTTTGAGCAGATCAGGCGGATCACTGCTGTACAGCCCGTTGAAGACGGGTAAAATCACGCTTGTATGTGCCATGATGCACAATCTCTGCCTGCGCAGGAACATCCCAATGCCCCCAGACGCAGATGAAGAAGATGGGGAGGAGATGGGGATGGAGATTGAGATGGGGATGGGGATGGGATGGCACCACCTCCCCCTGGGGGTCCACTTGATGGCCAAAGAGCACGGGATGAACTGATTCGCATTTACTTTTGAGAAACAGCACATTCACAGCAATGCATGGACATGGTGATGACAAAAAATGATTTGTTGTACAGCAAATGAAATGATAGATGTCCACACATGTATGTTTTGATTTCAAATGATGATATATTGATGAATTAACAACAGGGAAGGAGGTGCAATGGTTAGAGAAGCTGGACACCCGTGCCCACCCACCACCCAAACGTACCCACCCCCTCCCAGGCTCCAATGTTCAAACACCCAAAACAACCTCCCCCACCACCCAAACGTACCCACCCCCACCCAGGCCCCAATGTTCAAACACCCAAAACAACCTCACCCACCACCCAAACGTACCCACCCCTCACACCCTTCTAGTCCACGTGTGTCCTGCAGTGCCCCACACACATGCCATCACTTCCGTGTGCGCTTCTGGGCCTCCTTGGACTGGCAGTAGTGGAGCTGGATGGGGTGGTGGTATTAGATGGCACAGAATCAGGTATAGATGGCATACGTGCAATATTTGCCTGTTGCCCAATCAACATGGACTCTATGAGCCTGGAGGTGTTGTCATTACCCTCCCGCACATGGTGTGCCAGGGTGACAATAGTGATGGCAAAGCGTCCAATGGACCTTGATAGGTGACGCACTGACGTGCTATAGCACTCCCTCTGCAGCCTAGATTCCTCGAGCTGCCTCTCCACCAGCTGGGTCAGGGTAGCCTGCTGCTCCTCCATCCGCTGCATGCGGGAATTAAGCTCTGCCATAGATGGGGTGGGTGACCTCATGGGACTTCGGAGTGATGTGGGGCTAAACTCCAGCTGATGGAAGGATCCAAGGTCATCAAATGTCGGCATCTCCCCCTGTGGCCCAGTATCAGAGTGCTCTGCCGGGGCACTGTTGTCACTACAGGCCGCCTCCTCTGCAGTGCAGCTGCCTTGTGTGGTGGTTTGGGTGGGCATGATGGGTTCCTGTGGCACCTGTGTTGCCTCAGGCAGCGTGGAGACGCTGGGGATGTTGGTGGTGGGGGCCGGCACATTTGTTGCAGTTGGTACTGGGGGCAGAGAAGCCGAACTGCTGGCAGCATCCTCTTGTGCAGGGGCGGTGGCTTGGACACGTGCTGGTGCAGATTGCCTGGCCTGTTGTGCAGTATCACTGTCACTTGATACGGCTCTGGGGACATAGAGGACATGCAATTAGTGTTGTGGTGGTGGCTGATGGGTGCATCACATGCATCATACAGGTTGATCATTCAATAGTGTTAGTTACATGCATCTGATTGTTGGGGGTATGCATTGTTGTGATATTGGTTGCCATACGGATCATGATGGGTCCGTTGGCCCAGTCATGCACTGCTTGGGGGGGGGAGGTTGTTTATGGGTCCTTTGGCCCAGTCATGCACTGCTTGGGGCGGGGGGGGGGTTGTTAATGGGTCCTTTGGCCCAGTTATGCACTGCTTGGGGGGGGTTGTTAATGGGTCCTTTGGCCCAGTCATGCACTGCTTGGGCGGGGGGGGGGGTTGTTAATGGGTCCTTTGGCCCAGTGATGCCATCAACATATTCTCATGTGGCATTCAAGTTTCACCACTTACCAGCATCTGCAGGTGGCCTCACTCCTGCCTCAGCTTCCCCGATCCCATGGATGCCCTCAAGGTGGAGGACACTGCTGCAACGCTCCTCCCATGCTTGCAGCCTCAGTGGGGAAGGGGGTCCTCCACCTGTCCCACTGCTGCGTTGGTGGTGTGTGGAGATCAGGTTCCGAACCCCCAGCCTGAGGTTGTCCCACCGCTTGTGGCAGTCCTTGATGCTCCTCACAGTCACGCCCACAGCGGTGCACTTGCGTGCTGCTTCCGCCCACACTGCCTTCCTCCGCTGCTTTGTGGCACGCCATTGATCGGCACTGAACAGCATCTCTGCATGCTCCACTATATGCTCCACCAGAACAGTTAGCTCCGCCTCACTAAAGCGCTGTTTGCGCTGCCTCTAAGCTGGAATCCTGGCAGGCATGATGGTGGTCCCTTTTGCCTTCTCACGGTGTGGATTCTGCTTGTGCTGACTCTGGATGGCAATGGATTGTGATTTATATGATGGCCGCCTCTTTGTTTCCTGTTTTGGCGATCATGGTATTTCCGGTTCTGTGTTCGTGGCGACGGAGGCAGACACGGGTTTTGCGCTACTTGTGGCAGCGCTATGTCCATTTCCGTGGCTTTTTCCGTGATGGTGGTAACAACGTTTCTGCGTCCGTGTGGTGCGCGCGACCGACAGCACGTAATCGGACGGTCTTTCCGCAACCTTGCGGACACAGAATCTTTGTTACCGCCGTCACGGAATCACTGCGGTCCAAACCTGACAGGTTGTAAAGAGGCCCATTGAGTCCTTTATTGTGACTATGCAATTTTTAGCCTGCTGTGATTGGACATTTAAGCCTTGATCAATGTCGATTAGAGTTGGGTTTCATCCGTGTAGTTATAAAACACGAGATAGTGTTGATGCATAATGTTTATTAATGGGCGTGGATATAGGCCAACAAAATTAGGTGACAAAGCTGATGCTTGGGGTACCCCATATCTTACTGATACAGGATGGGAATGAAGAGAGCCCATTTGAACCGGTTGACCCTGATTGATTAGAAATGAACAGAGGCAGTCTAGGACTTTGCCTCTAAAGCCATATTCACGTAATCGATTGAGTACAATTCTATGGACCACTGTATCAAATGATGTGGATAGGCCTTGCAAAAACATGATTGAACCTTATCCATTTAGTCTCTAAAATGGTCTAAGATAGCGATGGAGATATATACTGTACTCCTCATTGATCTGAAACCATATTGGTTCCTATTCGGTAGTCCTGTATTCTCTGTGGATGCCTATATTTGGGACACTTTTACTCTCTCTAATTGTTTAGACAGGAAAGGAAGTTGTGATATAGGGCAGAGAGTTCCTGGCTCGTTGATGTCTAGAGGGTTTTTTTTAAGCAGATTTTCAATAGATTTTTTCCATCCTGAGGAAAGATTCCTGAGAACAAAGATAGATTAAAAATGTTCAGGATATCTATCTTAAAGAAAGGATAAATATATTTAGCAAGTTTGGGGTGCACAAATTCAAGCAGGATCCTGAGTATTTGGCGGAAGGCAAGAGTTTATGAAGTTCACTCTCTTTTAAAGGTGCAAATGTTTCTAATATAGCTATTTGGGCACTTTCTATATTAGCTAGAACTGGCCCTGGTATATTTTCATTATGAGCAGGACTGTCCAGTTCATTCCTGACCTTTTCAATTTTAGGAATAAAATGGGTGGCAATACGATCCACTATGGGTTGAGATGGAGCTGGTACAGGGCGTGCCAACAGATAGCTCATTTACCACAGCAAATAGTCTGAGTGCCGTTAGCTGCTGAGTCAATTTTGTTTTACCATAAATGCTTTTTTCTGCTTTAAGAATCTCTTTTTTTATAGCAGCATTGGAGTTGTTTTTGTTCCCTAAGAGCCACAGGATCATATGCTAAACGCCAACATCTTTCCTTGTTCCTTACTTGGCAACACATATTTTTCAGATCTGTTGTAATAGAATTATGGGGGTCCACAACCAGCTCAAGTACTGTCAAAGTAAACTATTAAATATACTTTAGGTGCAAGTGGGTAATATCCTGAACCCAAAGGATAAATAAGTGAAGCCAAGACTCATTATCAAAATAGGAAAACTAGATGCATCTGGGTTACCCATTTTGTTAATGGGGCTTTGCTTCACTCAGATCTGGTGTAAACCATGTTTTGACCATTTTTGGGGGTTTCTACTACTTAATTGGGGCAATCTTGACCAGTACCTCAGCAGTGTATGAGTTTAATGAAGCATCCAGCACGTGCGGCTCGTTAGTTGTCAATGTGGGTGTAATATAGGGGTTTCCAGAGAGATAATTGTAGACATGTTCTTTTGTTGCTTGTTTCTATGTGTAAGTTGCGAAAGGAACGGTACATTGAGTCTTTGCCTGTGGAGCTGAATCTATAAGCATATTAAACCGTAAGTACATGCACGTGGCATTAAACGTGCATGTACTCCGACCAGGAGATCTGCAGGAGTGTGTCAACCGTTATCTGTAGTTGGCGGCAAAAAACTTGGTCTAGATTATGTCCAGCTTTGTGTCTGATATTGAACCTGTGGTTTCAGCTCTAGGTCTTCCAAGGAGTCAATTAATGGGCCACTTCAGGGTCTGACTAGAGTTCATTCCAGTAGTTAAAGTAGCCTAGGAGGTGTGACAAATCTGAGGATCTTGTCCCTTCTTCCATAGACCTTTCCCATGGGCCAGGACAGTGTGCCCACAGTACAATAATACCACTGGGGGTGGTGCACAGAGGGAGGATCACATAGGGAGGGACACCCCTTACGGAATTAGGAGCGATTATTCGCAGGGAACGCAGTATTCAACCACCTTAATAACCCTGGTGACAGGGACCACCGCTCCAAGCCGCAGGAGTGGCATGAACCAACTAACCCCAATGCGGTTTTGGGACCTGCAAGTCAGAGCTTACACAGGGCTCTGCAACCCCAGCAGGGAAGGTGGGTTAGGGAAACAATGGTTGAATGGGGACAGGGAAGTGAGAGAAACCCGGAAAAGAGGGTTAGGAAGAGGTTATGGATAGGTAGGGGGTGCTAGGGTAAGATCTGTCATTGTCATTTCAATCAGTATCCTTTAACATGCCTTCATGCAAAAACGTCCTTCTATACACCGACAATGCCGCCCGAGTAGTGAACATAACAATGGTGGCACTGGACAAGAAATTACTGGAACTCAGTACATATTACAATTGAACACTTCGCTTAGGTTGTGGCTGGCTGGAGTGTCCCTTTTTGTCTCCTGCAGATTCTTACAGCCTCGCAGTACCTCACAGAAGCACTTCAAATGCTGCAAGAAAGTACTACAATTAGTGTACACGTTTTAACTGCTGCACGTGGCATTAAACGTGCATGTACTCAAGTTTCGGATGATTGGGTTAGTGGTTTTTGGTAGTATTACCTGGATGTGGCTAGTTAGCGTATTAAATGCTGGACTTTGTAGAGACCGCACGTGACTACTTAGCATGCAGCAGCAGTTCCTAGCCGCACGCGGCTTTGTAACATGCAGCATTAGATTCCTGCCTGTGAATTGTGTTTGGGTGCGCTCTGAAAGCAGCCATGACTTCAAGCTATTCACACAACACATTAGGCAGTGTGCGTAGGTAGTATACACTGGTAAGTGTGTGCAGGTTAGTGCATTTGGTGCACAGCATGCAGGGCGTAGGCAGCAGTAAACAACACTTATCTTAATGGGAATCAGGGGCCAGAGAACTGGTGGGGCTGTTCTCCCTGCACGACCCCCCTGTTCCTGTGATTGAAGGAAGCGCTGTGTGACTTAGATGTTGTTTGCGAGGGGCTGGGATATGGATCCAGTGGGGCGTGGTCTCTCGCGTGTAGTTCTGAGGCAGGAGCTGCTTGACGCACCTCTTGTCAGCTTGGAGTCTTGAGCACAAGCCCTGTGCCTTTCATTTCGTGTATTCGTGTTGATGAGCCACTCCCAACATGGCCTTAAATCTGTAGTTCTGGACCCAGGAGCTACTGGGAAATGCAGTTCTGTAAACGTTCGCTCTGCAGAGAGGGCAGAGAAGCCTTTTTAATGGCTTGATTGTCTTTGTTTTGCATTTTTTTTTCATGTTCTTTTGGCCTGCTTCCAGCATGGTTGATGCTCTGTATTACCTGCCCATGGCCCCTTGGTCTCCATATATCCCGCATTGGGTGTTGTCCTTGACCCCCAGCCCTGAGAGTACTCCCATCTGTTCGGAAGGGTCCTGACTTAGGCTTTTCCGGATAGTTGCTATGGAATGTCCGCACTAATCTCATTGCATGAACATTACAAGCCGGTTTCCAAGACCGATCCTCTTGGCCATAGCCTACCCAATCTATTAAATATATACCTGCCCATTCTTTGTACGCTGGGAGTTAAGGATAGATTGTACCTCATACTCTGGATGACCATGTGCGGGTGAGGGTCTCTTGGTGCGGATGGTGGCCCGGGCTGGTTTCAGGAGGGAAACGTGGAACGTCAGATGTATTTTCATTTGGACTGGGAGATTAAGTCGTACTGCTACTGGGTTAATGACCTTTTTCACAGTGAACGGGTTTAAGTACTGTGGTTATAGTTTCCTAGGGCCTTGCATGTGGATGTTATGGATGTACAGCCATACCTGGTCTCCCGTTTGATATTAATGGCTCGGTGGACAATGTTTGTCAGCGTAGTGTTTATACAGTGCTTTGGCGTGACTTAGATTAGTTTGGATGTTTTTCCACACTTGCTGGGCGTGTGTGTGTCGTCCTAACAGTGCGGGTAAGTTTGGTGACGGCGGTGCTGCAGCAACGATCAAAACCTGCGGATGAAACCCATACAAGATGTAAAACAGGGTATATTTGGTTGATATATGGACAGCGTTATTATAGGAGACCTCAGTTAGCCAGGTGTGTTGAACCCAGGATGTTTCCGCATTGATAGCAAAACACAGCAGATATTGCTCTAGCCCCTGATTTACCTTTTCAGTTTGCCCATCCATTTCTGGATGGTACCGAGTATAGGCATACATCCATCCCTACTAGTTTGCAAAAGGAGAGCCAAAACCGTGACGTGAACTGTAGGCCCTTGTCCGTAATGACTTTGGTTGGTAAGCCGTGAAGCTGTACCACGTTTTGCAGGAAGAGTTCTGTGACCACTCCAGCGGTGGGGACATCTTTACACAAGATGAAGTGACTCATTTTCATCAGGCACTCCACAACCACAAGTATTGAGGAATACTTCTGTGTCGGTGGCAGTTCAATTGTGAGGTCCATGGTGACCGTATGCCAAGGCACCATAGGTGTGGGCAATGAGTGCTGCAGGTTTTTGATGACTAGCCTTGTTCCTACAACAAACTTCACAATCAGACACATAATGTGCTATATCCTGCTGGAGAGTGGGCCACCAGAAGTGTCAGGCTATTAATTCTTGTGATTTAGTTATGCCTGGATGGCCGGCTAAGGAAGTATTGTGACACCATTGTTTAGTCTTAATTTGTAATTCTCTGGTGGGTAAGTACAGAGCATGGGCACAGTAGGGGAGCCCATCGACTAAGTTGTGTATGCACTTGACTTACACGAATCATACAATTCCTTCGTTGAAATGGCTTGTTGTACAGCTTCGTACATGCTTGTGTTGGTGATAGCTCCTATGATTTGAGCTGTGGGAATGATAGTTTGAGACTCTTGTCTGGGCTCCTTTTCTGGGGGCTCTGGATACTGTGAAAGTATATATGCCTTACGGTTAATGCTCTCAGGACTATAGCTGATAAGAAAATTGAAATCGTCAAAGAATAACTCCCAATAGAGCTGCCGCGGACTGAGGGATTATGCCGTCTTGATCCCTGCATGCACCCCACCAGATGGTAAGCACCTCTCAGGTCCAGCTTCGTGTATATTGATGCATTCTGTACTTGGTCAAGCAAAACCGTAATGAGGGGGAGTGGATAGCGGTTCTTGATGGTGATGCGGTTAACGCTGCTGTAATCTATGCATGTATTTAAGTCCCCAGTTTTCTTCAGGACGAAGACCAACTCCTTATTTCCCTGTTTGATGGTCAACAGCTCTCTATCTATACACATGGTTGCGGTCTGTCTGTTAAAGATCTTGCTGAATTCCTCAAGAAACATATCCCAATAATATAGGATTCTATCATCTCTCTGAACCAGGGGATTTGCCCATGCCACAGTGTCACCACTGAGATAGGATATGACAAAAGCCATTCTGGCCTGTGTTGTTCTAAATGCGGTGGACTTCGTGAGGAAATGTAGATGGCACTGGGTCAGGAATGTCTGGAACTTCTGTGGAACACCCGCATACCGCCCAGGAGGGGCGAGGGGAACTATGGGGAGAACAAAACAGCGATCTTACTAGGCCCAGTGACATTGAGAACGCGCAAGTGCATGGAAGAGGGGGGAGGGGAAAAGTGCATCGAAGGGGGAGAGGTGGAAAGTGTGAAGCAGAGGAGAAACAGATAAATAGCAATAAATAAATAATAAAGGCAACAAACAGTGGTAATGCAGCCAGCAATTTGCAAGTGCTAGGTTTAAGGCAGCAGACAGGGTAGGTCCGATAAGTGCAGGAAGATAAAGGGGGGGACTGTATAGGTACAGATACAGACCCCAGTGCAAGGGGTGGCCCGGAGGCAGTGTGGGAGGGTGACAGGATGAGCAGGTACCTGGGCCCAAAAGACAGAGGGTGGCCAGGTGCACGGTGCCAAGAGAGAACAGATCAGCATGGGAGAGGGGGAGCGAAGGCAGAAGAAAAGAGGAAGGTCTTGAGGTGCTTCCGGAACCGGAGATGGTTCTCCTCAAGTTTTAGAGTGGTAGGAAGGCTGTTCCAGAGGGAGGCCCCAGCCGAAGACAGAGATCTACCCCCAGCTCGTTTCTTAGAAAAATGACTGACCCTGAGTGAGTTGGAGGTAGAGGAGTGAAGAGCTCAAGAGGGGAGGTATTTGCGGAGGGATAGCTGAAGGTATTTTGGACCCAGGCTCCAGAAAGCCTTGTGGACAATGCAGAGGGTTTTGAATTTAATCCTTTCATCCACTGGGAGCCAGTGAAGAGATTTCAGAGCTGGAGAGATACGATCCCAGGGCTTGAGGCCAAGGACAAGTCTCGCAGTCCTGTTCTGGATTAGTTGCAGAGGGCGGAGAGTAGAGGCAGGTAGATTTAGAAAGAGGCTGTTACAATAGTCAAAGCTAGAGAGAACCAGAGCTTGAGATACCATGAGCTTCTGGGGGAAGGAGAGGAAAGGCAGAGTACCTCTGAGGAGGTGCATTCGGAAATTTGACTTTTTAGAGACCTCAGAGATGTGGGCAGAGAAGGAAAGGGTGGAGTCAAAGATGGCCCTGAGGTTCTTAGCCTCGCAGGTGGGGGTAGGAGGAGGGCCAAGGGAGGCTGGCCAGAGAGTGAGGGGAAAGGATGTTGAAGGTGTGCCGATGAGAAGGATCTCCGTCTTGCTGGCATTCAGACAAAGATCATTGGCGGCACACCAATCTTGAATGGCAGTTAGGCAATCAGAGATGAGAGAGGGAGAGGAGGTGGCAGAGAGCAGCCTGAAAATGAGTTGAGTGTCGTCAGCGTAGCACTGGAAATTTGAGCAGAAAATGGTAATGCAGTGGGCGAGAGTTGCCAGGTATTGGTTGAAAAGCCAGGGCGAGAGGTTACACCCCTGGGGAACACCACAGGTAGAGAGGAAGATAGATGAAAGGAAGGACCCAAGTTGGACCTGGGAGGGTCAATCTGAGAGGAAAGAGGTCAGTCAGGCCAGAGCCTGATCAGTGATACCCAAGTTTTCACGGAGACGGTTGAGCAGGATGGTATGGTTGACCGCGTCGAAGGCAGAAGAGAGATCAAGGAGGATGAGGACAGAGGGAATGTTAGAGTCAAGGTTGGTGAGCAGATCTTCACGGATGTTTAGGAGAGCAGTTTCCGTGCTTCTGGCAGCTCTGAAGCCAGACTGGTGGTCATGAAGACAGCCAAAAGAATTGGAATGAAGGTTAAGCTGCGAGATGGCCAACTTTTCCAGGAGTTTGCCAAGAAAGCGAGTAATGGAAATTGGGCGATAGTTAGCTGGACAAGAAGGATCAGCTGTGGGTTTCTTGAGAAGAGGATGCACAAAAGAGTGCTTCAGGACAAAGACCGATATGTTTGGGATATTTCTTCTCCATGAAAGATAGTGAGCTAAAGACTCTGGGTAAGTCTCTTGTAACCAGGACTAATGTCTGGCAGAGGGACGCCCAGGACCCCCCCTTGTTAATTTGCATATTTAAGTAACTCTTTGGGTCTCACCCTAAGTTATTAGAGGAATCCAGACGTGGACCCCTTGCTCTCTATTCTTAGAGAGGCACAGCTCCACCCTACTGATGAGGTCCAACCAGACCGAAACACATGTCTGGGGTTGCTGTTGGTACTCTTGTTCAGAGGAGAATTGCCTAGCATTTCGGTGTTGGACTGCCCCAGGGCAGGACAAAGACTGATATGTTTGGGATATTTTTTCTCTGTGAAAGATAGTGAGCTAAAGACTCTGGGTAAGTCTCTCGTAACCAGGACTAATGTCTGGCAGAGGGACTCCCAGGACCCCCCTTGTTAATTTGCATATTTAAGTAACTTTGGGTCTCACCCTAAGTTACTAGGGGAATCCAGACGTAGACCCCTTGCTCACTATTCTTAGAGAGGCACAGCTCCAGCCACCCTACTGATGAGGTCCAACCAGACCGAAACACGTTTCTGGAGTTGCTGTTGGTACTCTTGTTTAGAGGAGAATTGCCTAGCATTTCGTTGTTGGACTGCCCCAAGGCAGGATAAAGACTGATATGTTTGGGATATTTCTTCTCTTTGAAAGATAGTGAGCTAAAGACACTGGGTAAGTCACTTGTAACCAGGACTAATGTCTGGCAGAGGGACTCCCAGGACCCCCTTGTTAATTTGCTTGTTTACATAAGACATCATCACGTGCGAATGCAGTGATGGCGCTACTTATAAATTCCTGTTTTCTTTTCCAACTGTGCTCGGTCGTGGTGGAGAGAAAGGAGCATGAACATACAAGCAAACGGTGAGTAGAGTTATCAGGACAGAATAGAACACCTAGCAATAGCCACACTACTGGAGACTTCAGTATACATGACTGATTCATGGTTTTATTGAATTTAGGCATTTTGAGTGCCATACTCAGAGCACGAACATTGGATTAGTAATTGAGGGACTCTGAGACGTGCGCATCCTGCATATTGACGCCATCACTAGCGGTTCCATAGACTGTAAGGGTATGTTTTCCATTCATAATTCTCTCTTTTTATTTTGGGCAAGTGGCCATGATTAATTGGTATTACATAGGGGAAGGTGACGATGATCACGAACCTAGTGCTAACCATATTGTATTTTCAACTACTAATAAGAACATTACATCTTATCATACTTAGAGGATCTGTTTTACTTACTCACATAGAGTGAAACCCCTACATCTCTCGTGATTTGATGATTTGAAGATTAAGAGTAGTTATGTGGATTCTCCACTTTGGATCCACACCCGGTGAATGAGGATTGATGGGGCATTACAGAAAAAAAGATTGTGTCAGTATATGTTTTGGAAGGGTAATAGAATATACTAAAAATGTTGTATCTTTTGTCACTTTTTATTAGATTCTGTTGAATACCGTAAAGATAGATGGACACAGCAAATGTGACGTTTGAGCTCCTGAGGAAGCAACACTGGTCCCGAAATGCATATAGCACATTTCTATTTGATTTCACAAACTATTGTTGACCATGTGGTGATGAATGTATACATATTTTGTGGTTCTGAAAATGTATCATTAATTGCTAATAAGGATTCTTTTTGTATAAAAAATGGTGTGTCAGTGAGTATTTCCCTCAGGTAATCCGTATTTGATCAACTTTGATTGTTATGCATTACAATCAGGTGTGCAGGGGACGCAAGTGCTCCACAGTTTGTGGACATCGGTTTCCAGGATTACGTTATTTTACAGCCTAGTGCCAAGGCTGCTATTTTCTCCCCTGCACCCTCTTACCTATTCATTAAAACAACAGAAAGTGCTGTATACTAAATGCACTTGAGTGCACCTTTATACTAGACTGGATATATGTAATTTTACAAAGGCAGATCTTCATTAAACTGGCACCAAAATGCATTCAGTTTTTCTGGTAAGATAGCTCAGTGGCTTTACCACTCCCTGCTGTGATCTGTATGTGATCTGCAGGTTGCAGGTTTGAATACCGACAAGGCCAACTCAGCCTTTCATCCTTCAGAGGTTGATAAATGAGTACCAACCTTGGTTGGGATGATGCATGTTAATATGTTCTATGTACAGCGCTTAGGTGTAAGCGCTAACTAAACAAATCATTATCCTCATTATCATTACATTTAGTTTCTCAATACAAAATACATTGCACTTTAAGGAAGTAATTAACACAGGACATTTACAATATCAGCACCTGTATTCCTATTCTCAAACTGCATTCCCTTGGATTCTCCCTGCCCTTTATTTTCTCAAATTTACCCTAATCAATCTATATGGGCAGTTTGGGATTTATTGGGGTTTCATTTACCTTTTGAATGTGGCTTCTCATTTGGAGAATCAGCTGTGGACTCAGCCTGCAAACCCTCTTTTTAGGTGGCTCTCTGGAAACCAATACAATGGTCTTCCTTCTACCCATGGACTGTTCTTAAATCTCCATGGGTTCAGTTCTTCATACAATAATAACAGCTCTCCCATTTCCCATTAATTCCCCAAATCGTCAATGTTCATCTCCCCATATTCCATAATCACAATCATCCTTTATGTCCTTTGTGAATGCAATTATATATCTTTCTGACTCATCCCCTGCCTTGTGACTAAGGGCCTCATTATGAATCAGGCGTTAAGGGGTTGACGGCGCCGTAAACTGCGCCGACCCTTAACGCCTGATTGCAAGGTCCCTTAGCGCCATGGTGATTTTAACGCCTACTTTTTGCAGGTGTTAAAATCCATGGCGCTAAGGGACCATGGTGCTAATTACGCCACCGTAATTTACGGTGGCGTAATTAGCGCCTTCCCCACTCCCATTATGCCCTATGGGGCAAAAATGGGAATGGGGAAGGGTAAAATGGGAAATGGGGATTTACCGCCCCACTCACCTTGGAATGGGGCGGTAAATCCACCATCCACCATGGTGTAAACGTAGTTTACACCATGGTGGTAAGGGTACGACCCAGGCTGTAACTTACCGCCTGGGTCGTAATGAGGCCCTAAGTGTTGTTTTGTTAGTCCCATGATTCTGCAAAAGGGGTGGTCAAAATCACTCCTATTGAAATAATGCCAATTTTCTTTATTTAAAATTCTTCAGGCCAAAATTCAAAGGCTAGGGGGCTGGGGTTATGATTGATAAATATGATCTTGGTTTTATCCCTAATTATTGTATATTAGTTCCTATTCTTTTGGGTCTCATTTCAAGTACACCGGTCCGGAGTTAACGCCCTCCCCCAACTGCCACCGCGGAGTTAAGGGTTCCGTAAAGTCCACCTGCATGGAAACCCTTCCGTTACCGGCAATACGAAACACTGCGAGCATCACAACTAGCGTGGACACAGAAACACCGCCAGAAAAATGGCGTTAAAACCGTGATCACGGTGGTGGTACCGCCGCCACCGCGAATATGACGTTAAACAGTGCCTGTTGAACTGAATCAGGGCACAGGTGCACCAAATCAGCCCAGCTGGACCCAGCAGCACACTGGGATCCTACAAAAGTGCCACACCCAGCCCAACACAAGACAGAACCATGCAGACAGCAGCTCTAGTAGCACTTGGACTGGGCCTACTCAACCAACAGGCAGCACTGCACATGATGGCAGTAATGGTGCAGAGGAGGAGGCGGAGGAGGCGCAGGCGCCAACCAGCCAACCCTGCACCTATGGCTAACCCCATTGTCCAGCCAGCACAACCCCGCAGGCAGCCTGCAATACCACGGATCAGGGCCTCACCCTGGAACCTTACCCCAGGACAGATCCACACACTATACCGGCTGGACCGTCCAACAATCCTGTACATCACTGCCATGATTGAGGACAACATCAGCAGCCACATAGACACCCCCACCGCCATCCTCCACCCTCCTGAAGGTTGTGTCTGTGCTGCATTTCCTTGGCACTGGCACCTATCAACACACGGTCGGTGAGCTGTATGGCATATCACAACCATGTTTTTCAAAAATTCTGGTACAGGTACTGGATGCCCTGTTGCGCCATGTGTCGGAACACACAGCCCTACCCCGTACCCTCCCCGAGGTCATTGCCACCAAGTTGGCTTTCCATGCCATAGCAGGCATGCCAAATTGCATAGGTGCAGTTGACTGCACCAACATTGAGCTGACAGTACCACGTGCAATTGAGATGGTGTTCCGCAATAGGAAACAGTATCACTGTTTGAATGTACAGATGGTATGTGATGCCACGCTACTGATTACACACTGCTGCGCACGTTTCCCAGGCTCAACACATGACTCAATGGTACTGCGGAATTCGACGTTGCCACGGTACATGGAACGCTATGCTGGAAAAAGCACATGGCTATTAGGTGAGTACAGCTGACAATGCTCCGACCCTGTTGAAGTGGTGTGTGTGTCTCCAGGCCAATGAGCAATGTGAGTGTGCCGCTGTGACCACACATGCATCACCCCCCCTGCCATCAACCAAATAGACAGCGGATCCCAAACATCACAAAGGAAGACATGACAGGTCAACACAGTGTGCCCGTACACACCCTGCCACATGACACACACAGCCGATACTGTCGCTGTCCCATACACTTTGTACCACTGGAAACACCCACCCACAAATGGAACACTGCCCTCCCAATGCACATGATGCCTGTAAATGAGACGTCCTGCATTAACTACTTCATTACAGTGGAGTGACTCTGCCATGTGTGCACATCACTGCACTATGCCATACTCACAATCAAATGTCACCCGCAGGGCAGAGAACACATGCACGTAAATGTGTAGGTCAATATCCATTTGGCTACATCCACTTTGATGGCCAATAAACACTTCCAACCACTGCATGGCACACATGCATGAATGAACAATGATACAAGATAGCACAGCATCAGATGAAGACATGATACCACAAACACTGACATGTCCCCCCATCTACATCCCATGTAGGTGATGCTGGATATGCACTCACGCCATGGATGATGACACCTGTACGGAGACCAAGGAACAGGCATGAAGAGGCGTACAATAGGGCACATGTCCGCACACGTGGAATGATTGAGAGGACATTCGGACTACTGAAGGCCCGGTTCCACTGTTTGAGCAGATCAGGCGGATCACTGCTGTACAGCCCGTTGAAGACGGGTAAAATCACGCTTGTATGTGCCATGATGCACAATCTCTGCCTGCGCAGGAACATCCCAATGCCCCCAGACGCAGATGAAGAAGATGGGGAGGAGATGGGGATGGAGATTGAGATGGGGATGGGGATGGGATGGCACCACCTCCCCCTGGGGGTCCACTTGATGGCCAAAGAGCACGGGATGAACTGATTCGCATTTACTTTTGAGAAACAGCACATTCACAGCAATGCATGGACATGGTGATGACAAAAAATGATTTGTTGTACAGCAAATGAAATGATAGATGTCCACACATGTATGTTTTGATTTCAAATGATGATATATTGATGAATTAACAACAGGGAAGGAGGTGCAATGGTTAGAGAAGCTGGACACCCGTGCCCACCCACCACCCAAACGTACCCACCCCCTCCCAGGCTCCAATGTTCAAACACCCAAAACAACCTCCCCCACCACCCAAACGTACCCACCCCCACCCAGGCCCCAATGTTCAAACACCCAAAACAACCTCACCCACCACCCAAACGTACCCACCCCTCACACCCTTCTAGTCCACGTGTGTCCTGCAGTGCCCCACACACATGCCATCACTTCCGTGTGCGCTTCTGGGCCTCCTTGGACTGGCAGTAGTGGAGCTGGATGGGGTGGTGGTATTAGATGGCACAGAATCAGGTATAGATGGCATACGTGCAATATTTGCCTGTTGCCCAATCAACATGGACTCTATGAGCCTGGAGGTGTTGTCATTACCCTCCCGCACATGGTGTGCCAGGGTGACAATAGTGATGGCAAAGCGTCCAATGGACCTTGATAGGTGACGCACTGACGTGCTATAGCACTCCCTCTGCAGCCTAGATTCCTCGAGCTGCCTCTCCACCAGCTGGGTCAGGGTAGCCTGCTGCTCCTCCATCCGCTGCATGCGGGAATTAAGCTCTGCCATAGATGGGGTGGGTGACCTCATGGGACTTCGGAGTGATGTGGGGCTAAACTCCAGCTGATGGAAGGATCCAAGGTCATCAAATGTCGGCATCTCCCCCTGTGGCCCAGTATCAGAGTGCTCTGCCGGGGCACTGTTGTCACTACAGGCCGCCTCCTCTGCAGTGCAGCTGCCTTGTGTGGTGGTTTGGGTGGGCATGATGGGTTCCTGTGGCACCTGTGTTGCCTCAGGCAGCGTGGAGACGCTGGGGATGTTGGTGGTGGGGGCCGGCACATTTGTTGCAGTTGGTACTGGGGGCAGAGAAGCCGAACTGCTGGCAGCATCCTCTTGTGCAGGGGCGGTGGCTTGGACACGTGCTGGTGCAGATTGCCTGGCCTGTTGTGCAGTATCACTGTCACTTGATACGGCTCTGGGGACATAGAGGACATGCAATTAGTGTTGTGGTGGTGGCTGATGGGTGCATCACATGCATCATACAGGTTGATCATTCAATAGTGTTAGTTACATGCATCTGATTGTTGGGGGTATGCATTGTTGTGATATTGGTTGCCATACGGATCATGATGGGTCCGTTGGCCCAGTCATGCACTGCTTGGGGGGGGGAGGTTGTTTATGGGTCCTTTGGCCCAGTCATGCACTGCTTGGGGCGGGGGGGGGGTTGTTAATGGGTCCTTTGGCCCAGTTATGCACTGCTTGGGGGGGGTTGTTAATGGGTCCTTTGGCCCAGTCATGCACTGCTTGGGCGGGGGGGGGGGGGGTTGTTAATGGGTCCTTTGGCCCAGTGATGCCATCAACATATTCTCATGTGGCATTCAAGTTTCACCACTTACCAGCATCTGCAGGTGGCCTCACTCCTGCCTCAGCTTCCCCGATCCCATGGATGCCCTCAAGGTGGAGGACACTGCTGCAACGCTCCTCCCATGCTTGCAGCCTCAGTGGGGAAGGGGGTCCTCCACCTGTCCCACTGCTGCGTTGGTGGTGTGTGGAGATCAGGTTCCGAACCCCCAGCCTGAGGTTGTCCCACCGCTTGTGGCAGTCCTTGATGCTCCTCACAGTCACGCCCACAGCGGTGCACTTGCGTGCTGCTTCCGCCCACACTGCCTTCCTCCGCTGCTTTGTGGCACGCCATTGATCGGCACTGAACAGCATCTCTGCATGCTCCACTATATGCTCCACCAGAACAGTTAGCTCCGCCTCACTAAAGCGCTGTTTGCGCTGCCTCTAAGCTGGAATCCTGGCAGGCATGATGGTGGTCCCTTTTGCCTTCTCACGGTGTGGATTCTGCTTGTGCTGACTCTGGATGGCAATGGATTGTGATTTATATGATGGCCGCCTCTTTGTTTCCTGTTTTGGCGATCATGGTATTTCCGGTTCTGTGTTCGTGGCGACGGAGGCAGACACGGGTTTTGCGCTACTTGTGGCAGCGCTATGTCCATTTCCGTGGCTTTTTCCGTGATGGTGGTAACAACGTTTCTGCGTCCGTGTGGTGCGCGCGACCGACAGCACGTAATCGGACGGTCTTTCCGCAACCTTGCGGACACAGAATCTTTGTTACCGCCGTCACGGAATCACTGCGGTCCAAACCTGACAGGTTGTAAAGAGGCCCATTGAGTCCTTTATTGTGACTATGCAATTTTTAGCCTGCTGTGATTGGACATTTAAGCCTTGATCAATGTCGATTAGAGTTGGGTTTCATCCGTGTAGTTATAAAACACGAGATAGTGTTGATGCATAATGTTTATTAATGGGCGTGGATATAGGCCAACAAAATTAGGTGACAAAGCTGATGCTTGGGGTACCCCATATCTTACTGATACAGGATGGGAATGAAGAGAGCCCATTTGAACCGGTTGACCCTGATTGATTAGAAATGAACAGAGGCAGTCTAGGACTTTGCCTCTAAAGCCATATTCACGTAATCGATTGAGTACAATTCTATGGACCACTGTATCAAATGATGTGGATAGGCCTTGCAAAAACATGATTGAACCTTATCCATTTAGTCTCTAAAATGGTCTAAGATAGCGATGGAGATATATACTGTACTCCTCATTGATCTGAAACCATATTGGTTCCTATTCGGTAGTCCTGTATTCTCTGTGGATGCCTATATTTGGGACACTTTTACTCTCTCTAATTGTTTAGACAGGAAAGGAAGTTGTGATATAGGGCAGAGAGTTCCTGGCTCGTTGATGTCTAGAGGGTTTTTTTTAAGCAGATTTTCAATAGATTTTTTCCATCCTGAGGAAAGATTCCTGAGAACAAAGATAGATTAAAAATGTTCAGGATATCTATCTTAAAGAAAGGATAAATATATTTAGCAAGTTTGGGGTGCACAAATTCAAGCAGGATCCTGAGTATTTGGCGGAAGGCAAGAGTTTATGAAGTTCACTCTCTTTTAAAGGTGCAAATGTTTCTAATATAGCTATTTGGGCACTTTCTATATTAGCTAGAACTGGCCCTGGTATATTTTCATTATGAGCAGGACTGTCCAGTTCATTCCTGACCTTTTCAATTTTAGGAATAAAATGGGTGGCAATACGATCCACTATGGGTTGAGATGGAGCTGGTACAGGGCGTGCCAACAGATAGCTCATTTACCACAGCAAATAGTCTGAGTGCCGTTAGCTGCTGAGTCAATTTTGTTTTACCATAAATGCTTTTTTCTGCTTTAAGAATCTCTTTTTTTATAGCAGCATTGGAGTTGTTTTTGTTCCCTAAGAGCCACAGGATCATATGCTAAACGCCAACATCTTTCCTTGTTCCTTACTTGGCAACACATATTTTTCAGATCTGTTGTAATAGAATTATGGGGGTCCACAACCAGCTCAAGTACTGTCAAAGTAAACTATTAAATATACTTTAGGTGCAAGTGGGTAATATCCTGAACCCAAAGGATAAATAAGTGAAGCCAAGACTCATTATCAAAATAGGAAAACTAGATGCATCTGGGTTACCCATTTTGTTAATGGGGCTTTGCTTCACTCAGATCTGGTGTAAACCATGTTTTGACCATTTTTGGGGGTTTCTACTACTTAATTGGGGCAATCTTGACCAGTACCTCAGCAGTGTATGAGTTTAATGAAGCATCCAGCACGTGCGGCTCGTTAGTTGTCAATGTGGGTGTAATATAGGGGTTTCCAGAGAGATAATTGTAGACATGTTCTTTTGTTGCTTGTTTCTATGTGTAAGTTGCGAAAGGAACGGTACATTGAGTCTTTGCCTGTGGAGCTGAATCTATAAGCATATTAAACCGTAAGTACATGCACGTGGCATTAAACGTGCATGTACTCCGACCAGGAGATCTGCAGGAGTGTGTCAACCGTTATCTGTAGTTGGCGGCAAAAAACTTGGTCTAGATTATGTCCAGCTTTGTGTCTGATATTGAACCTGTGGTTTCAGCTCTAGGTCTTCCAAGGAGTCAATTAATGGGCCACTTCAGGGTCTGACTAGAGTTCATTCCAGTAGTTAAAGTAGCCTAGGAGGTGTGACAAATCTGAGGATCTTGTCCCTTCTTCCATAGACCTTTCCCATGGGCCAGGACAGTGTGCCCACAGTACAATAATACCACTGGGGGTGGTGCACAGAGGGAGGATCACATAGGGAGGGACACCCCTTACGGAATTAGGAGCGATTATTCGCAGGGAACGCAGTATTCAACCACCTTAATAACCCTGGTGACAGGGACCACCGCTCCAAGCCGCAGGAGTGGCATGAACCAACTAACCCCAATGCGGTTTTGGGACCTGCAAGTCAGAGCTTACACAGGGCTCTGCAACCCCAGCAGGGAAGGTGGGTTAGGGAAACAATGGTTGAATGGGGACAGGGAAGTGAGAGAAACCCGGAAAAGAGGGTTAGGAAGAGGTTATGGATAGGTAGGGGGTGCTAGGGTAAGATCTGTCATTGTCATTTCAATCAGTATCCTTTAACATGCCTTCATGCAAAAACGTCCTTCTATACACCGACAATGCCCCCCGAGTAGTGAACATAACAATGGTGGCACTGGACAAGAAATTACTGGAACTCAGTACATATTACAATTGAACACTTCGCTTAGGTTGTGGCTGGCTGGAGTGTCCCTTTTTGTCTCCTGCAGATTCTTACAGCCTCGCAGTACCTCACAGAAGCACTTCAAATGCTGCAAGAAAGTACTACAATTAGTGTACACGTTTTAACTGCTGCACGTGGCATTAAACGTGCATGTACTCAAGTTTCGGATGATTGGGTTAGTGGTTTTTGGTAGTATTACCTGGATGTGGCTAGTTAGCGTATTAAATGCTGGACTTTGTAGAGACCGCACGTGACTACTTAGCATGCAGCAGCAGTTCCTAGCCGCACGCGGCTTTGTAACATGCAGCATTAGATTCCTGCCTGTGAATTGTGTTTGGGTGCGCTCTGAAAGCAGCCATGACTTCAAGCTATTCACACAACACATTAGGCAGTGTGCGTAGGTAGTATACACTGGTAAGTGTGTGCAGGTTAGTGCATTTGGTGCACAGCATGCAGGGCGTAGGCAGCAGTAAACAACACTTATCTTAATGGGAATCAGGGGCCAGAGAACTGGTGGGGCTGTTCTCCCTGCACGACCCCCCTGTTCCTGTGATTGAAGGAAGCGCTGTGTGACTTAGATGTTGTTTGCGAGGGGCTGGGATATGGATCCAGTGGGGCGTGGTCTCTCGCGTGTAGTTCTGAGGCAGGAGCTGCTTGACGCACCTCTTGTCAGCTTGGAGTCTTGAGCACAAGCCCTGTGCCTTTCATTTCGTGTATTCGTGTTGATGAGCCACTCCCAACATGGCCTTAAATCTGTAGTTCTGGACCCAGGAGCTACTGGGAAATGCAGTTCTGTAAACGTTCGCTCTGCAGAGAGGGCAGAGAAGCCTTTTTAATGGCTTGATTGTCTTTGTTTTGCATTTTTTTTTCATGTTCTTTTGGCCTGCTTCCAGCATGGTTGATGCTCTGTATTACCTGCCCATGGCCCCTTGGTCTCCATATATCCCGCATTGGGTGTTGTCCTTGACCCCCAGCCCTGAGAGTACTCCCATCTGTTCGGAAGGGTCCTGACTTAGGCTTTTCCGGATAGTTGCTATGGAATGTCCGCACTAATCTCATTGCATGAACATTACAAGCCGGTTTCCAAGACCGATCCTCTTGGCCATAGCCTACCCAATCTATTAAATATATACCTGCCCATTCTTTGTACGCTGGGAGTTAAGGATAGATTGTACCTCATACTCTGGATGACCATGTGCGGGTGAGGGTCTCTTGGTGCGGATGGTGGCCCGGGCTGGTTTCAGGAGGGAAACGTGGAACGTCAGATGTATTTTCATTTGGACTGGGAGATTAAGTCGTACTGCTACTGGGTTAATGACCTTTTTCACAGTGAACGGGTTTAAGTACTGTGGTTATAGTTTCCTAGGGCCTTGCATGTGGATGTTATGGATGTACAGCCATACCTGGTCTCCCGTTTGATATTAATGGCTCGGTGGACAATGTTTGTCAGCGTAGTGTTTATACAGTGCTTTGGCGTGACTTAGATTAGTTTGGATGTTTTTCCACACTTGCTGGGCGTGTGTGTGTCGTCCTAACAGTGCGGGTAAGTTTGGTGACGGCGGTGCTGCAGCAACGATCAAAACCTGCGGATGAAACCCATACAAGATGTAAAACAGGGTATATTTGGTTGATATATGGACAGCGTTATTATAGGAGACCTCAGTTAGCCAGGTGTGTTGAACCCAGGATGTTTCCGCATTGATAGCAAAACACAGCAGATATTGCTCTAGCCCCTGATTTACCTTTTCAGTTTGCCCATCCATTTCTGGATGGTACCGAGTATAGGCATACATCCATCCCTACTAGTTTGCAAAAGGAGAGCCAAAACCGTGACGTGAACTGTAGGCCCTTGTCCGTAATGACTTTGGTTGGTAAGCCGTGAAGCTGTACCACGTTTTGCAGGAAGAGTTCTGTGACCACTCCAGCGGTGGGGACATCTTTACACAAGATGAAGTGACTCATTTTCATCAGGCACTCCACAACCACAAGTATTGAGGAATACTTCTGTGTCGGTGGCAGTTCAATTGTGAGGTCCATGGTGACCGTATGCCAAGGCACCATAGGTGTGGGCAATGAGTGCTGCAGGTTTTTGATGACTAGCCTTGTTCCTACAACAAACTTCACAATCAGACACATAATGTGCTATATCCTGCTGGAGAGTGGGCCACCAGAAGTGTCAGGCTATTAATTCTTGTGATTTAGTTATGCCTGGATGGCCGGCTAAGGAAGTATTGTGACACCATTGTTTAGTCTTAATTTGTAATTCTCTGGTGGGTAAGTACAGAGCATGGGCACAGTAGGGGAGCCCATCGACTAAGTTGTGTATGCACTTGACTTACACGAATCATACAATTCCTTCGTTGAAATGGCTTGTTGTACAGCTTCGTACATGCTTGTGTTGGTGATAGCTCCTATGATTTGAGCTGTGGGAATGATAGTTTGAGACTCTTGTCTGGGCTCCTTTTCTGGGGGCTCTGGATACTGTGAAAGTATATATGCCTTACGGTTAATGCTCTCAGGACTATAGCTGATAAGAAAATTGAAATCGTCAAAGAATAACTCCCAATAGAGCTGCCGCGGACTGAGGGATTATGCCGTCTTGATCCCTGCATGCACCCCACCAGATGGTAAGCACCTCTCAGGTCCAGCTTCGTGTATATTGATGCATTCTGTACTTGGTCAAGCAAAACCGTAATGAGGGGGAGTGGATAGCGGTTCTTGATGGTGATGCGGTTAACGCTGCTGTAATCTATGCATGTATTTAAGTCCCCAGTTTTCTTCAGGACGAAGACCAACTCCTTATTTCCCTGTTTGATGGTCAACAGCTCTCTATCTATACACATGGTTGCGGTCTGTCTGTTAAAGATCTTGCTGAATTCCTCAAGAAACATATCCCAATAATATAGGATTCTATCATCTCTCTGAACCAGGGGATTTGCCCATGCCACAGTGTCACCACTGAGATAGGATATGACAAAAGCCATTCTGGCCTGTGTTGTTCTAAATGCGGTGGACTTCGTGAGGAAATGTAGATGGCACTGGGTCAGGAATGTCTGGAACTTCTGTGGAACACCCGCATACCGCCCAGGAGGGGCGAGGGGAACTATGGATTCAGGCGTGACCTGCACTTGGACAGGGACCGGTACCGATGGTGTACGGCCGGATAACAGGGCCGTTTGCACAGCCAAATTGTGCACCTGAGTTGCTAAGGTAGCATACTCTTGTCTAGTGGCTGTTAACTCTGCCCACAGGTCATGTAGGGCCTTAGTAATGTCTTCCATAACGTAGCCGGGTCATACCACTCAGATGCCTGAAAACACATGGGCCTGTGCTTCTGACAAGGTCCACAGCTCCCAGGCGCAAGAGTGGCACAAACTAATCACCCCCACTGCGGTTTTGGGACCTGCAAGTCAGAGCTTACTTAGGGCTCCGCAACCCCAGCATGGAAGGAGAGTTAGTGAAACAATGGTTGGATGGGAAAGGGGAAGTGAGGGAAACCGGAAAAGGGGTTTAGGAAGAGGTTATGGATAGGGAGGGTGATCTAGGGTAAGATCAGTCATTATCATTGCAATCAGTATCCTTTAACATGAAGTCATGCACACACATCCTTCCATATACCGACAAGGCCTCCCGAGTAGTGAACATAACAATGATAGCCCTGGACAAGATAGAACTGGAAGTCAGCACATATTACAATTGAACACTTAGCTTAGGGTGTGGCTTGCCGGAGTGTCCCTTGTTGTCTCCTGTGGATTCTCAGTGCCAGGCTACCTCACAGTAGCAGTTCAAATGATGCAAGAACATACTACAATGAGTGCACACGTTGTTAATTGCAGCACGTGGTGTTACACGTGCATGTACTCTGGTCCTTTCCGCAAACCTATGCAACTCTCTTTCTCTCTCCATTCTACCTTCTGGCCCGACGCATGCCACTGGCCACGCCCTAGATGTTTTTATCTCCACAGACATCCCTCTCTCTATCCCTCTCACTACCTCACTCACCTGGACTGAAAATTCTCTTATCTATTCCCACATGAAGCGCTATTCTCCTCTAGCACGGGTGCACCCTTCACTACCTCCCGCCTTCAAGGTCATCAAACCCATTAAAAGAGTGACAGTGGCTTCCTTTGCCTCCACCTACTCTCCTCATTCTGCTCCTCCAGCTGACTCCCACTCTGACACAGCCCTCTCAAACTTTCACCTCTCCATCTCCAACACACTTGACATTTTTGCCCCTGTCATGAGGGTCTATCTGAAGACATCCAAAAGTGCAACTCTTGGTACAACTCTGAGCTGGCTGCCCTTAAATGAAAATGCAGAGCAGCAGAGTGGAAATGGGGATCTTCAGGCGCCCCATCTGACAAACTGGCCTGCCGCCTTCTTCAAAGGCAAGATAGACTCTGCATCTGCTCCAGAAAAAGAGTCTATATTCAAGCTTGCATCTCGTCAGCATCTAACAACACAGCTGAACTGTTCAAAGTCTGCAAGGAACTGCCCAATCCTACTGCAGCCTCATCCTCTACTGCACCCACCCAGGTCATTTGCTCGGCCCTGGCTGACAATTTCATTGCCAAAACACAGAACATCCAGTCCTCTCTCTCCCCTGCAACTTCACCTGAACCCACATCTCCTGGGCCCCCTTGGACACCTTCCCTCTTCTCGCCTCCCTCTCCCCTGTCACATCTGAGGAAGTCTCTAGACTAGTCTGGTCCATGATAGCCTCCTCCAAACAGGTTGACTCTGGCCCATCTAAAACCATCAAGGGCAACATTGATTCTCTTGCTACAGCCTTGGCCAACCTCTCCAACCTCTTTTTCACCACTGGAGCTTTCCCCACTTCTCCACGTCTCTCAAGCACTCTCCTGTGAACTCTCTGCTCAAAAATCCCTCTTCTGACCCCTCTATCCCCGCAAACTATCGGCCGATCTCGATCACTCCTTTCCTGGGCAAACCCCTGGAGAAATTAGCTATCTCTCATCTTACCCTCCACACTGAATCTGTTGGTTGTCCCCATGACCATCAATCTGGCTTCAGAGCATCCAGAGGCACAGAAACTGCTCTTCTGAACACCTGTGAAAACCTTTTTTCAAATCTTGATTCTAACTCCCCTTCTGTCCTCATTCTTCTCGATGTCTCTTCTGCCTTCGACACGGTTAACCACAACATCCTGATCTCCCGTCTTTGTGATACCCTGGGCATCACAGATCTGGCCCTGGCGTGGCTTGCCTCCTTTCTCTCTGACCGTCCTTCCCAGATGGAACAGATGATCCTTTCTCTCCTCTATCACTCTCTCTCTATTTGTGGCGTCCCCCAGAGATCTAACCTATCCCCGTGGTTCTTCAATATCTAAATGGCTCCTCTGGCCCATAGGATCTCCACCTTCAGTGTTATGTGGATGATACGCAGCTCTCCTTCAGGCTACCCTCGGCCTCTTCCTCCTTCTCGCTCATTCCTGACTGTCTGTCCACAATTCAGTCTTGGTGTGCTACCGACGATCTCTGCCTCAATGCCAGTAAGATAGAGATTGTCCTCATTGGGCCCCCTCCCCTGGCTTTCACAATTTCCCACTGGCTGGCCTCCCTTGGACCTGCGCCCTCACCTGCTAGTGAGGCAAACATTCTGGGGGTCATTTTTGACTCCACTCTCTCCTTCACCTCTCACATCCTGGACATCTCTAAAAAGTACCACAAGACTTATCCTTCGCCTCAATCCCAAGGACCGCATCTCTCTGGCACTGAAATCCCTCCAATGGCTCCCCATGGCTGCTAGGATCAAGTTCAAGACCCTCTGCATAGTCCACAAGGCTTTCTGGGGCTGGTGCCCTTACTATCTTCAACGCTCTCTTCCTAAATACTCCTCCAACTCTTTGCGTGTCAGGCGTTTTTCCAAGCAGAGATTTGGGGGTAGATCTCTAGCCTCTGCAGGTGCCTCCATGTCAAACAGCCTCCCTGCCTCTCTCCACCTTGAGCTGGGGCTCCTTAAGTTTGTGAAACTCAAGACCTTCATTCTCTCTCCCTCTCCCTTACTAAGCTCTTCTCTCTTTCTTTCCAGCTTCACTCCCCCATCTCTCCCCTAACTCTTTTCAGCTTTACTGACTGGTCGCCTGGCTCACCTCCAGAGCCTCACAGGTCCCTGGCTCCTCCGCCAGTCTTTGCAATTGCCCACGGACCTCTGCACTATGCTCAGAACTAATGCACTTTCAGCATTTGTTCCATGAGAGGGGTAACCTCTACCCGCACTTTCAGCATACGTTCTATTAGAGAGCAAACTGCTCTGCACTTAACACAGGGCCCTGCTGGACTGGGCGCACTTGTTCCCCCTCGCCCCTTCCCTTGCACATGGATGTCATTTAGGGGTCGCCAGGGGTCACAACTGCGACCCATGAGGTTTCCCTTGCTCCCCTGTGGTCTCCCTTGCTATCCCTAAAAAAAGGATTTTTATTTTAATTTTAATTTTTTCATGTGCTCTGGCCAGCAGCATGTGGCTCTTTGTTTCTGGAGTGGTTGGTTTTCTGATAGCTAAGCCGGTAAGACAACTCAGTGGGTTGAGCGCTGGCTGCTGCAATGTGTGTGTGATCTGCAGATGTCAGGTTCGACTCCCAGCAAGGTCAACTCAGCCTTTCATCCTGCTGACGTTGATAAATGAATACCAACACAGGTTGGGTGATATTGTATATATATATTTGTTCTATATGAATCGCTTAAGCGTAAGTGCTATATAATAACACATCATTATCATTTGGCCTTGGACATCTGCTTGCATTCACAGTGGTTTGGTAATATGGGCCTAAACGCACTGATATTAACGATACATATAGTGATCCATTCTTGTATGAAATGTACATCACTTTACAGTGGTATCGTAACCATATTGTTCGTAGTGTACTGAGGAACAATGCTATGTGATGCCACCTCTTGTTTTGTCGAGGGGTGAAAGGTTGTGTTGCATCGCCTCTTGTGATGCCACTTTGGGGTGGGGTCAAATGACATCACTTTCTGCGATGTCATCAGAGGTCAAGGGTTGTGCAATGTCACTTCTGTTACCCCTGGCATTTTGGCGAAATGACATCCAAAGACATCCCTACCCTTGCACTTCAGTCTGTACACTTGCATGACCTGAATTCACTTGGCCTAGTAAATTCTGTCTGTCCCACCTTTGTGTCCCCTCCCTTATCTGGTTATGCCTGTTACACCTCATGCACTTGCACTAGGAGAAATGTCGTCAGGCCTAGAATGCTAGTTACCTTTTTGTTAGATCATTCAGAAACTTCAAGGTTTGCTCCCTTCCCGCCTTGAAGCGCTGTACAAATAAACAATTACAATTACAATTACTCAAGTTTCTGACATTTGGGTTAGTGGTTTTTGGTAGTATTAGCCGCACGTGGCTAGTTCACCTGCAGCGTTTGTTTCCTGCCCGTCAATTGTGTTTCGGTGTGCTCCGAACCGCCCACAACCTCTAAGCCATTCCCACAACAGACTAGGCAGTGTGCATGGTAAGTATGCGCTGGTAGGTATGCTTGGGTTAGTGCATTCGGTGCGCAGCATTCAGGGCGTTCTGCTCGCTTAATGCAGTAGGCAGCGGTAACCAGCACTTATCTTAATGGGAAGCAGCGGCCAGAGAACTGGTGGGGCTGAAACCCCTGTGCGTCCTCCATGCTCCCCACGATTGAAGAAAGCACTGCAGGACTTATCAATCGTTTGCAAGGGGCTGGGATATCGATCCAGTGGGGCGTGAGGTTCTGAGGCACATCTTGTCATCTTGGACAAGATGTGCCTCAGAACCTCAAGCACAAGCCCTGTGCCTTTCGTTGTGCAAATGCTCATTGCTAAGACACTCCCAATGTGTCCTTCAATCAGTAGTTCCGGGCCCAGGAGCTGCTGGGAAATGCAGTTATGTAGGCGTTCGTTCTGCAGAGAGAGAAGAGAAGCCTTTGTAATGGCTTGATTGTCTTTATTTTGCATTTCTGTTCATGTTGTTCTTTTGGCCTGCTTCCAGCATGGCTGATGCTCTGTATTACCTGTCGCTGGACCCTTGGTCTCCCCATAACCAGCATTGGGTGTTGTCCTTGACCCCCTTCCCTGACACCCAGTCCCTTCTCCAGTACCAAGTCCTCCCACAACCCCCTTGTAGGGAGAACTAATATACCCTGTTGTAAAGTTTATTCTCTTAATACCCTTGACAAACCTGAAATATCCAAAGACTTTAAGTTACGCGTCCTGCTTCAAAGTATAAAACGAGTAGTGGGACAAAGCAGACCACTTTAAAAGAAACAAAGTGAGCCGTCTAGTTTATTCTGAGATGTTAATTGCTGCTATGGAGGCAGCCGGCTTGCGCTAGAGTTTAAAAAAAACTCAGCTGTCAAACAGCCGAGAGAGGTCTGAGTGAGACGAGTCTCCCAAGAATGAGTCATGAGAGAATGGGTCTCCGAGAAGGCACAGCGGGTTACCTGCACCAAACGAGAATGGGAAGCCAAACGGGAAGCCAAGGAGCAAGGTAGAGGAAAGACCAACAAAGGACCAAGAGCTTTGGTGCTGGTACTTACCTCGCGGCTACCCAAGTCTCGGTGAACCACTTGAAGCACAGAGCATGCAGCCGGGAGAGGAGAGACGCCGCCTGAAGTGCTGAAGAACTTGCCTCTCTCCAAAAAGCTGTCAGAGCCTCAGTGAGCAACACAGTGACTGGGGAGATGCTGATACTGGTCAAGAAGAAGAGAACAGGTATTCAGGTTTAGCAGAAGTTGTTAGTGGTTCGGCTCAGTTTAAGAGAGGTTTTGGGACTCAAAAGCAAAGTCGAAGACAGTTACCCACTTGGCAGGAGAATGAACCAAGGGGGAGTAATGTCCCCTTGTGAGACTCACACCCAAAACAGAGGGTCTGGGAGCCAAAAGAAAACCAAAACCTGTTGCTCACTTTGCAGGAGAGTAAACGGAAGAAGCAGCAGGTAGTCAGGAATAAGAGGTAGAAAACAGAATCACAATCCGACCTTCCCTCATAAAGAGGCATTACACGGATTTTAAACCCTTTGCAAAGGCCTAAAATAACACAAGTATTTTACAAATAATTAATTAATGTGTTGTTAAATTATAATATACATATGTTTTATCACAATAACATGTATGTTATATCACTGGCAATCACAAGGCAATGGATCACCAAAAGGCATACAATTCGAAAATGAGTGGAAAGTTTAGAGCATGCTCCAGCCAAATGACACGTTGGAAAGTTGCAATTTTCTCAATTCCCGCTTTAAATTACCCAAACAGTTTTTAATAAAAATGGGTGAAATACTCTGATTTAGAGTGCGGTGTTTGGGCTGGGGAAAAGATAAATATCACTGGACAAGACAAAAGTGAAAGGGGGACTCTAGCTAAAAAACTGGATGAGATATGCAAGATAGAAAAAGGGTCAATTTGAGTAAAATGAAGCCGTGAAAGAGAAAAGAAAATCAGCTGAGAAAAGAACAGGTTTGCTTTAAACTAGATTATTCAGACTCTATTGCCAAAGAGAGACACAGTAAGATCCAAGGTTGATTCGCGACTTCAACCTTATCACCCTGGCGTTCAACTTTAAGCGGAAATTAGTTTGACTACTCAAAATATAACTAAGGGCTTAGGATTTACACCAGACAGAAATGAAAAGAGAGATTGCGCTAGCACTTAGAAATCAAGGACAGGGTACACAGAGAATTCTAACAGTTTTAACAAGTTACCAGGGTATTAATAGGATTGCTTAGAGAGTGCAATACAGACAAAAGGGTCAAGCTATGGTAGACTATGGGTTATGGGATGTAGGATACTCACAGTCCACTTTTGAATCTGGGATTTTGGACAGTCAATAGGGTCCCGTCACCACACCGCAGGCATGCCTGGCAAAAGACAGCTGTGCAAGGTCTAGTCACCAGATGGTGAGGACAGCTGGGCAATTCAGATAGCTGAATGGCACAGGTAGCTGGGCAATTTGGATCACTGGATGGCACAGGTAGCTGGGCAATTCTGGTCACTGGATACTAAAGGTCAGCGGGCATGCAGGTAGTGGGCAGCAAGCCGGTCTGATTTCAGGATGCAAAAGGTACCTTAGCTCTTCCCCTTTTTGATGGGAGTCTAGTGGTTTTTCCAGATCAATGGCCTTGCTGGGACAGGATCAGCAATGCTTTGGCCTTGTAGTGAAAATCTGGAATCAGCAAGATGAATGGAGCAGATCAGGAACGCCGGGCAGGAAATTCAGGAGAGAGGTTGTCTGGAGCTCTCTCAACCACTCTTATTTATAAAGCATGGTGACATCACAGAATTATTGGTGGGCAGAACTGAGCTAGGCCTACCTCCAAGAAGCAGATAGGACAATCAATGTTGGTTGCCTCCTCGAGGAGGAGTCCCAGTTCATGAGGTTGCACGGTAAAAAGCCATCCCACAGTCCTTTTTGCCAAAAATCAGTCATAACCTAATTTACACAGTTATACATTTGTGGCACTTTAACAAATCATATGGGCAGATTACATATTGTATGCAGAACATAGCAGTCCAATCCTCACGGTTGTGGGACCTTGTTCACCCTTCTACCAGTTTTTCATGCTTTTCAGTGAGAATTATATTACTTAAAATTCTATAACTTTATACATGGGTGTGGATTATCATTAGGCATGTAAGTACTAAAATTTGCAATGGCATCATGGATGCTTTCCTTATAATACCCAATTCTCTGCCATTATATTCCCAAGGTGTCAGGGGAAGCTACAATGTCTTAAATCAAAGTCCACAAAATCATATTTAAACTGCTGTATTTTCACATTTTTGAAAAGTCCTGTGGCAAAGATAAAAGTCTTAACATTTTTATTAATAACAAAGACCTTGGAGGCAAATGTCAGTATTGTTCCCCATATATGGGCATGCCTTTCCAAGGCTACCCCCCCACGCCAGGGCTGTCACAGAGATGTTCTTTGAAACTTCCTCTAGAAGTCACGGGTAGGTGTGACGTTTCACCTTGCACTTCTGTGTCCCAGAAGTTCCATTGTGGGGGGCTCAGCCCAGACCAAAGTCTGGCCCAAGTAGCAATTATCACTTGTATGCCAGTATCTACTGTGAGGGTTTTTTTTGTTTCTGGTATCCTCTCAGCAGAAATCTGCTGACATCCCCCCATGCAGCCACTGCAATTTGATTTAATTATGAGCTATGATTTTCTTTTCAAGCAGTGATTTTTGACATTTTGTTGCAAAATTTAAGTGTTTCTGTGTAGCTAAAGGAAAGCTTTTGTTTATTTTCTCAGGTTTGGCTGGCACAGCCTGTCATTCCGGGACAAGGCTCTTTTCTGATGGAGCACAATGTCAATATGGCTGGGTGTGACCGTTTTTTTGTTGATAAAAGCAGTTTGGTGAAAACAGGGAAAATTAACATCAGAACGGCATCATTTTAGAGGTGACATATTCCCTTTTTCAATGGGAATTTTGGGCTTGCAGCAAAGCCACGCTTCTTTTTCACTCCATTTCTTTAAAACAAACAAGAACACACCCTAGTAGCCTTTCTCAGGGTGCTTCCTGTTCCATCTTGCCCAATGCCGCTTGGCAAAACAGTGCAGCCCTCCTTTTGTCGCTGCAAAACGCAGTTTTGGTGTGAGGCAATGGTGCTCACAGGAGCAAGCACAGCCATTTTGCTGTTTCTGCTGAAATGCAGCTTGGTGATGTGGGGAAGTACTGCTGAGTGGTTAAATATATCCCACAAATACCCCCTGACTCTTCTGAGATTCCTTGTTGAGGGAGAGTAGGGGAAACTGGGATTAATCAGGTGGGCAACACAGGGCTCCTCAGGTGGAGTCCTTACATCATCAGGGAGCGGTACTTCCACAATTGTCCCATTGTCTCACATTGTAGTACGGAGCGATACCTGCAGCTTCCCCTTAGGTTTTTCTTTATGGTGTGGAACGACACCCCGTCTTTTCCTTTGTTCTTTCCTTTCCCAGTCCCCAGGGAGGTCCTCCTTGTTGATGAATGAGCGGAACCAGTATGAGTCTATGAAATAAACATAAACCGGTTACTACAATTTCCCACTAACTGCCCCCGGTAAGGATGACAGCAGTGAGACACACAAACATTCAATAATGACAATTGACAATGAAGAAAAATACTCCCTGTTACATAATTATACCTATAAATCTATGCCTTCCCTTCTGGTTCTTATTTTCCTTATTCTCATGCTTCAGATGTCTCTTCTATTTGATTTTATCTTGGCTCCTCAATAAGGTGGAAAGTGTGCCTTGGGTGACAACTTTTTAACTGATTAATATGGACCCATTTCTCTTCTGTCAGTTCAACTTTGGGGATGCAGATTCTGTAGACGACAGGTGAAATTCTATCTACAATTTCAAAAGGACCCCACCATCTTGGCAAAAATGTACGCTCTTTGGTCTGGTTCCTTTGGAAAATGTACAAGTAGACCCTGTCTCCTACTTGGTATTCCTTTTTGGTTGTGTTTAAATCATATTGAGTCTTCATACCCTCGGTAGATCTTTCCAGATTCCGCTGAGCATACACAAAAGCATGTTGAAGGTGCTTTCTTAGATTCTCAACATACTCATGAGTTGTGAAGGTGTTTACCAGTGTCTGCTCTTGTGTTCTATAGAGCAGATGCTGAGGTAGCACCATCCTTCGTGCAGTCATCAGCACAAACTGAGTCATCTTTGTTGCAGAAGAAGGTGTCGATCTGATGGCCATCAGGACAAGCGGTAAACGGATGTCCCAACTTGTCCCAGAGTCTGCCACAAACATTTTTAGAATGCTCACAAGGGTTTTATTGTACCTCTCAACTCCACCACTAGAGGACTGGTGGTATGCAATGTGAAGTTTCCTTTTTACCCCAAGTATCTCCCACATTTTTGTCATCACTTCGCTGGTCAAGTGACTACCCCGGTCTGACTCAATCCTTTGGGGTAGGCCAAAATGCGAGAAGATGTGATTGATCACCAGGGCAGCTTCTGTTTCTGCTTTACAATTTGGGGCCGGGAGACATTCCATCCATTTGAAAAACAAGCATGTTACTGTTATAATGTACATGTTCCCCCTAGAGGAGCAAATCACAGGCCAGATGAAATCCAGTTGTAAATCTGGCCAAGGCAGTGTCATCCCCCTCTTCTGGAGGGGAGCTCGGTGTGTGAGGGAAGTTGGCTGAAAATGTGCACACACAAGACACCCCTTTGTAACGCTTATCTGGTATCCACGGGCACGTCACTCAGCCTTTTCTGACCTCTTACAACCTCGAACCCTTCCCTGGAGTCTACTCGACTGGAGACTGGGCCTTGTTTTCTTGGAAAGTGTGCTCTCCGTCCTGCTTTCAGCGCAGGGGCGCGTTGATGGATGCGGGCTCGTTGCTGCCTAGTTACTTCACTGGCAAGAGTCCGACAGGTAAGTATGATGAGTCTTTTGAACAGTTCTCTAACTTCCTTCCTTTCCTTCCTTAGATGATGGCCGGTGTGCGGGGATGGCAACGTGCTGCTGAGATGAGTAGTGCTGAAGGTGAGTTAGAGCGCGATGCACGATGCGACCCTTTCGTATTTGTATTGAACTGAGTTCTTTTTCTGTGTCTTTTAGGTGCAGCAATGTTTTCAGTGTTCAGAGTTACGAAGCAGAAATGCGGTGAGTAAGCGTGGTATGCGCCGCCTCTAGATGTTTCCACGCTAACCTGGAGTGTCTTTTCCCTCTTGCAGATGGATGAGAAGTTCCAGAGACAGAGCTCCCTCAGAGCGGCTGGGATTCAGGTAAGCGCTTGAAGCTCGTACAGTCTTTAAAAAATAAGCGAAGATTTGCTGAATATTTACTAATGCCTTTTTTCTGTTCTTTTCCCTTTTCCTTGGGAAGCGGCGTGCCGGGATGGGAATGACACCACTGAAGATGCCCATGGAACAGAAGGAGCGATGAATGATGGGCAGAAGCACCGCAAGGTAAGGCTGTTCCTAATGGTGTTCTTGTTCTTACAGGAGCTGAGCGCACAAGAAAGATGCAGGCCTACTGGAGCACGATCCGAACACGGGGAGTGTCACACTGCAGGTGCAGAAAACACAAACCATGATGTTTCTCAGCCTGGGCGTGGCTTAAATAGTCTCTGGGTATCCCAGGTGTCTCTGGGCTGATCCACACCCAAAGACTAGACTGCACATGCAGTTCTGGGAACCGAAATATGTGGGGGCATCCATCTTGTCCCCATTAATGCACTACAAGTCCAATCCCTAATGTTATCCTATGGGAGTGAGTGAGTCTGGTGCCACAAGTGGGTCTTTGGAGGGATTGAGAGGCCCTTGAGGGCCATGTAGGTGATCGTGGCCTGCCTCCAGCCTGACATCTTGGAGGGCTGGGGACATGAGGGGCAGGAATTATGACAGCCTTCAAGTATTGGTCGAGGTCCTGCCCCATGTGTGGCCAGTATGCAACCTCTTGCAAGGTTTCTAAAGTAGTGTGAAAACCCTGATGACCGGCTGTGGCTGCGTCATGGGCGTGACTAGGTGTCCAGTCATTTGGTCGACTACAAACTGGTCGACTGCAATTTGGTCGACGTCATTTGGTCGAAAACCAAATGGTCGAATTTTTTTTTTTTTATTTATATATGTGTTTTGTGGGTTTTCGTGTTAAAAAAAAAAAAAGAAAGAAAAAAAAGGGGGTTGGGGGGGGGGACCCCCCCAAAAAAAAAAAAAAAAAGGGTTAAAAAAAAAAAAAAAAAAAATTCGACCATTTGGTTTTCGACCAAATTGATTCGACCAGTTGTCCAGTCGACCAATTGATTTAGACCAAATGACTGGCAACCGCGTGACTAAGCATCAGGCTTCGGAATATGATAGGTAGGTACCACCCACTGCTCACAGCCATAGATGGATTACCAACACCCCATCTTGGAATCAGACATTTTTTGGGACATTTCATAAACACCCTTAGGTCCTCTTTCCCAATGTAATCGGTATCAGTCAGAGGAAAGTTCTCAGGGTCCTCAATGTGTTGATAAAATTTACCAATAGTCGGATCCCCTTTTTGTGCCGTGATGAAATCAGCATCTGGGGTCTCCTTACTCCACTGGGCAGTTGAGAGTCCATTGTGGGCATTTGTCTGGGACCTAGTGATAGCAGTGATCTGGATTTCCCCCAAGAGGGACTCGATCTCAAGGAGATCGCCCTGGATGGCTCCGGTTTTAACCAGCTGATCAGCTAAGTCATTTCCAGTTTTGTATGGCCCCACTATTCTGGAATGACCCTTAATCTTTTTCCAGTATATCCTACTAGAGGTGATCAGATCATCAATATTTTGGATTAGCTTGCCATGTTTAAACGGTTTGTTGTTAGCACATAGCATGCCTCTGGTTTTCCAATTAACCAGGTGCTCCACAAACCTGTTCCGGACATAGGGCCTCATCACGAGTCTGGTGGTAACCCTTGAATTCGGTGGTAGCGCTATTACCGCCACATTTAAGGGACAGCCAGATCATGGCCTTGGCGGATCTCTCCCCAGCTCTGAGCTTGGGGAAAACCGACAAACATTCACGCTCATACCGCCGGCGGGAAATCACCGGTGGTATGAGTGTGAAATTTCCCCATTGAGCCCAATGGGGAATGGGGCATTCCCGAATGGGCTCAACGGGGAATGGGAATTTCCAAATCAGCCAAACCCGTGATCCGGCGCTAATAGCGCCAGTGGGTTTGGCGGTAGGGCAGATAGCGCCAGCGCTATTAACGCTGGCGTTACCGCCCAACTCGTGATGAGGCCCATAATCTGACTCAGTGATTATGCCCAGTTTGTGGAGTTGGTGTTGGATGACAGTGAGGATGGCTGCCATCAACTCCGCTACCTGACTACTACGGGGGCCGATTTTATACCCAGCAGAGGGTTGCAGGGCATCATTCACCCAGGCATTCCCAACGTTGGCTACCAGTTTCTTTTTGTCAACATGGTAGGAGCACCCCTCCACATAAACTGTGGGCATTCCCTCGCACTTGTCTTCTTCATAGACTGTGCAGGGAGTTCAGTTACACCTCCATGTTGTCCTCGGTTTTAAGACTTTCGTCCTCGAGACAGTTTTCTCTGGCACAATCATGCAAGTTAGCCAAACCTTGGCAAGGGGACTCTTCTTGTTTTGGCCATATCCGACCTCCACAGGAAAGCCTTGCATTGACAGAATCCAGGAAGTAATTCTGGAATTATTCACATTTCCGGCCCGGATTCTGTCACTTTGGAGGTATTGCAAAGGCTGGTGTGGAGTCTCCACTATGATGTGTTCCCCCTGAATAAACGGGCGGTAATTTTTCAATGCCCAGACCGTTGCGAGGGAAGGCGTTCTCACAATCGTTGAATTTTTCCTCCATAGAGGATAAAGTCTTGCTTGCATAGGAGATTACTTTATTGACCTTGTCATGCTTTTGATATAATACTGCTGTCAAGCATGTATTCGAGAACCCTGTCTCCAAGAAGAACTCCTGGTTTTTGACAGGTTAAGCGTGACAAGGCGCTTGTGAGAGGCTTCTTTTCAGTGGCTTCTTTTGAGTTGCTTTACTGCCGCAGATTGTTCTTGACCCCACTCCCACTTGGCCCTCCCACCCCCTTCAACAGATGGATCAGGCGTCTTGTGATCTCTGGGTAATCCTCAATGAACTTTCTGCTGTAATTAGTTAGTCCAAGGAGGCTTCTTAGCTCACGCAGAGTTGTGAGCTAAGAAGCCTCCTTGGACTAACTAACTAGTTTTAGGAGTGATTCCACTTTCTTCTCAGACAGAGACCCTCAGGAGTTATCTCATGCCCCAAGAAGTTGACACGGGTCCTGCACCTCTGTGCCTTTTGAAAGGACAGTTTTGCTCCGGCAACCCTCAAATGGGTCAGAACATAACGGATTTCCGCTATGTTTTTATCAGGACATCATCCACATAGGCCAGGTTGCCCCTGTCACCCAAGTCGCGAATGGATTTATGTAGGAAGATGTTGAATTTGTTGCCGGAGTTGATGTATCCGAAGGGAGTCCCGGACCACGTGTACTGCTGCCCCCCCGAATGTAAAGGCAGGATTGTATTGGGATTCCCTACTGACAGGCATGGTCCAGTACCCATTGGTCAGATCAATGGCAGTGTATACCCTTGAACCCTGGATCTGGGCCAGTCCTTGGTCAATATATGGGAGAGGCCATCGGGACATATGGACCCGTTTATTTAGCTGGACTGGAACACACATGTTGATGCCCCATTAAAGTGGCTGCCAGGGCTGCATTGCTCAACAGGGCTGTCCCTGGTGGTGCTGCAGGCCTGAGTTGCCATGGAAGCACCGGCACCATCAACAAAGTTGCCACTGCATCCATGTACCCACTCATATAGATTCTCATGGGAGTCCATGGGAATGTGTATCAAGAAAATGTCCTGCCCCTGACTTCCCTGCCCCTGGAAATGTAATAGTCCAGTGGCACCAGCATGTCATGCACTGGTAATTGTTAATGGGTCTTGCAGCAACCCACTGGTAGCACTGGCAGGGTTAACAGCGGATCCATAATGAGGCCTAGTGGGACCTGCACACTGCATCACTCCCTCCCTGCAGGGACACCCATACGCATACTCAGTGATGTCATCAATGACATTTGTGATGTCATCTTTGATGTCCTGGGTGTTAGTCTTAGCAATGCATGGTGGTGGCACGAGTTATGGTTGCTTAGCTTACCATAAATGGCGAATTTCAGGGGTTTTTCGGTTTTTACTTGGAACCATAACGTCCTTTTAACAAAGTTTTTTTGCTGAATTTCATAGGTTTTTAGTAATGCAACTTAACATAACGTCCCTTTAACAAAGTTTTTTTACTGAATTTCATACGTTTTAGTAGCTTAACCTAATCATAACACCCCTTTAACAAATGTTCTCACTAAATATAGATATAAATAATATAATTTGATAAATGTTTACTAGGATTATTTTAGTTTATATACACATAACATAGAAAATACTGAACTCTTTACCTCCGCTAGTGATTTTGATGTCCGCGGACTGTGCGCATGTCCACAGATAGACGCGATCAACATCAACACTATCCAAAAACTCGGGGGGTATCTTACATTATTGTATCATACAATAAAAATACTGAACATGTTAAAAAAGCAGCACATAAATACATTACATTTAATAATAAATAAGAAGTGGAAACTGTATATCTAAGACACCAACCATCAGATTCCAAGATGGCCGCCGGCAGTGGAAGTCCCATCTAGATCACGCTCCTGCCGGGCCTAAACAAAAAAACACATCAAACGCGCTTTTCCGACGGTTCCTGTACTGGAATCAGCGCCACAACACCCAAGAGACAGGGGACACAGTGACGATCTGAGACAGCCCCGGCAACACAGCCCCTGACAATCTTGCCGCCGAGAGAGGCGGCCGCCCCTCCCCCACCGAGGGAGTCCTCGGCAGCCTAGCAGAGGAGACCGCGCAGGGGCGGACCCACGAAAGAACAGAGTCCCGGAGAGAGAGCCGTCTACAGCCCCGACACAGAGAGAAGAGAAACGGGACCCGGCTCAGCACCAAGAAGAAATCGCGCACCACCACGGAGGTACAGCACTGGGAGCAGTGCATCCGCAGGAACACCGGGACACCATCCACGCAGGGCGCGAGGGGCCCTCCCCCAGCGACAGGGCTGGTGAGCGGCACGACGCAGACAGGGGGAGAAGGGCTGGCTGTGGACACACGACAAGGGAATACAACCACGAGCAGACGGATCGGCAGAAGCGAGGCACACAGGGACCGGCACTTCGGTGGTGAGGGGCAAGAGGAGAAGGGGGCGCCATCCGGGCACTCACGGACACGGCACGACAGGCATTGCTGGCACAGGAGAGGAGATCAAGAAACAGAGGTGAGTGCGCCCGCAGGGGCACCCCCCCTTGTACTCTCCCCGGCACATAAGGCCACGATCAGGCGGGGGCAATCACACAAGATGCTGGCCCGGGCACGGAGGAGTGCCCCTCCCCATCTCTGCATAACAACATAGGCGCAGAAATAAGTAGGGGGACATACTGGAGGCGGAATAAGACCCCAATATAACTCAGGGCACCCCCACACCCAAGGAGGACATAGGAGTGGCAACAACACTCATCCCGATACAAAAGACCCTTGCACACGGCGGCGGAGCACGATAAAAAGGGGCAGGTCCAGCAGACTAGCAGACTCGTGGGGGACCAAACATAGCCCTTCCACCACTGCCACCAGCCTCCCCTACAATCAAGGAAGATGTCACGAGCAAAGAGGAAAGGGGGCCCCTCTCAACCCACACCGCAATCTCACAAACAAGACACCAGTCTGCTACAATTGTGGTCCTCAGATGCTCAGGCAGTCCCAAAAGACAGGCCAGGAGAAGAACTCTCTACCGACACATACCTCCCAAACCAGAGCGCTCTTCCCCCGACAAAGGATGATATGAAGGCCTGGTTTGCGGAGCTCCAGGACAAGTTTATGTCCACAGTCCAGGACCAATTCGCCTCCATGAAAAACGAGATGAAGCAGGCGGTACAAGAGTTGAAAATAGATGTGGCCAAGCTGGAGGAAAGGTCAGACACCGCAGAGAGAATCGTACAAAACATAGAAACGGAAACGAAACAGAACAGTGAAACACAAGAACACCTGATCCGGCTCACCGACAACCTCGAAATTCAATGTGAAGACCTGGAGAACCATTCCCGCAGATCCAACATCCGTATAAAGAATATGCCCGAATCGGTGACGGACAAAGACCTCAAACAGCGATACAAGAGGTGTTCAGAGATATAATCGAAGCACAAGAATCAGAGAACATTGGGATAGACAGAGTCCATAGGGTGGGTCCGAGAAGAACTGGCACCCCAGGGGAGAGACCGAGGGACGTATTAGCAGCACTCACGTCTTACCCACAGAAGGAACTGATCCTAAGGAAAGCGAGGCAGCTTGATCACATTAGGATGAATGGAGTGGAAATACAATTGTACCAATATCTGGCCTCAGCAACACTCCTAAAAAGAAGGGAAATGGCCCCATTGGTGAGGGAATTGGTGGCGAAAGAAATCAGATACAAATGGACGTTCCCATTCGGCCTACTATTCGAGTGGGAGGGCAAGCAGCGAAGAGTGACTACTTGCGAGGAAGGCCTCAATATAATGGACAAGCAGATGGAGGAGACGGACATGAGGGATGGCAGGACGAAAGGGGAGACCCACAAAAGGCTGAGAGGATGGGAAGTGGTGAGACAAAAGAAGAAACCAAATGGATGGGAAAAAGCAGGGAAGCCAGCAGGAGACCATTAGAGATAATCAAACAGGGCCGCCAGCTCATCCTCCTTGAAGGGAGAGGGCGGAAGAAGATTAACCAGAAAAACCTCGGATTACCAAGTAGAATGAGGCCCGGCGGGGGAACGGGAGGGACGTAACCCAGGTCTGAGGATGAAGCAGGGTTTAGGACCCCCCGCACAGTTAATCCCGAGCTATGAGAGGGCAGGGAGCGATAGGCGCAACGCCCTAGCAACCATAGGTGCTTGGGCTCTCCTCGGGATCGAAGTTGAATTCATGTTAATAGTTGGTGGGGAGATGGGAAGTTGGGGGGGAAGCATGGTGGGGGACAATCCGGAAGAGGGAAGGGATCACAGTATGCGGGAACGATAATTGAACCAGCAGAGTAGAAGGGATGGGGAAGCTCAGAGTATTTTCACAAAATGTAAGGGGGCTGAATTCACCGGTAAAAAGGAAGAAAATGGAGGCCCTGGTAAGAAGGGAAAAGGCGGACATTCTGCTCCTCCAGGAGACACACATTAAGGCCCAGGACAAAAAGAAAGTACACCTCAGAGGATATACGATCTGGGCGCCGGCGAATGCTGGGGAAAAAAGAGCAGGAGTAATGATTGCAGTGAAAGGGGGTCTGGTGGCAAACCTCATAGACACTCGAGTAGACAGGGAAGGGAGGTTTGCATATGTTAATATCTCTTTAGAGGGCTACAGGCTCACCCTAGTGGCAATATACTCGCCGAACACTGGGCAGGATGGATTTCTCCGGGTCACCCTGGGGAAACTAGAGGAATTTGCGAAGGGAGAGGTAATTCTGGGAGGAGACTTGAACTTGGCCTGGCAACCTTACATAGATAGGAGCGCGGGGGGAACGCAGGCACATTAGACTCCATCCAAACAATTAAAGCTAAGGATGGAACAGATGGCACTACGAGACGCCTGGAGGGAAATAAAGGGGCAAGATGCAGGATTCACCTACTACTCGCGCGTGCACAACACGATATCGAGGATTGACTATTTCTGGGTGTCGGTGGGACTGGTGAGGATGATCCAGGATATCGAAAGGGAGCGATAGCGTTGTCAGATCACGCCCTGCTATGGCTCGATGTACAGACCCCCAGAAGGGGAAGAGATCTCTGGAGATGGAGAATGCAGTCCGACATTCTAATGGACCAGGTGCAGGGAGAGGAACTAAGGGACAAAATCAAGGAATACTTTGACCTAAACGACAATGGAGAAGTTCCACTGGGAACAGTAAGGGAAGCCTTTAAGGCTGTAACCCGGGGACATGTCATAGCACAAAAGGCAGCCAAAGACAAACAACATCAAGAATGGGAAAGAACGCTCGAGAAGAAACTAACAGACATACAGGAGGAGCTAACACTCCATCCCACAAGAACCCTCAAGAAAGCAATTAAACACGTGCATGGTCAACGAGAGATGCTCCGCAACAAAAAAGCAGAGAGATCCCTACAATATCTAAAACAGCCATACTATATTAAGTCCAACAAAGCGGACAAATATCTAGCAAGACAACTTAGAGAAAAACAGAAAGCAATGACGATCCTGAACGTCAAGGATGCGCATGGAATACCTCATATAAATTCAAATGACATAGGGGGGGCCTTTAAGGCTTTCTACCAAGATCTATATGCAGCGGAGCACCCGGACGAAAAGAAACAAGACAAGTTCCTACAATCTATTCCCATACCGACAATAGCAGAAGAAGACAAACAGGCTTTAGAATCGAGGATTACAGAGGAAGAGGTCCACAGGGCAATAGCAGGCCTCCCTATGTCAAAGGCACCAGGCCCAGATGGCTTCACGGCTCAATTTTACAAAAAATATGCGGACACTTTGGTTCCATTCCTGACGAGGCTTCTAAACACATTCAAGGACAGTGGAAACGTAACATCCTCCATGAATGAAGCAAAAGTCCTCGTGTTCCACAAAACAGGTAAAGACCCCACTCTCCCGGCCTCATATCGCCCGATAGCCCTAATAAACCTAGATGCCAAAATCTACACTAGAGTACTGGCCGCCAGAGTTTCACCCCTCCTCCCGACCCTAATAAACACAGACCAATCAGGCTTCATCCCAGGTAGGCAAACACACGACAATTTAAGAAGAGTCATTCACCTTATAGAAAAAATAGGCATTACCCACACACCAGCAATCTTACTCTCACTAGACACCGAGAAGGCCTTTGACCGGGTAGAATGGTCCTTCCTCCTTAAAACGTTGAAGCATATGGGGTTCGGTGATAAATTTATAAATATGGTTAAAGCCAATTACAACTCCCCATCGATAAGAATAACAATAAACAGAGAGGTCACGGAGAGGGTGGAGATCTCGAGGGGTACGAAACAGGGATGCCCCTATCACCTCTGCTATATGCTATATTTTTGGAGCCTCTCCTAATCAAGATAAGGGAGTCAGAGGGGGTAAAGGGGATCGAGATGGCGGGCAGGCAACATAAAGTTATTGCATATGCAGACGACATGCTATTGGCCCTGGAAGACCCTGTGAACTCCCTGACAAGATCCATAGAAATACTGGAGGAATTTGGGGAGATCTCAGGCCTGAAGATTAACAAGAATAAATCAGAGATCATGCTCCTTGCCGGAGACAAGGAGATAACAGAAACAGTGGCAGGCCTGCTAAGTCTAAAAATAGTGGAGGAGGGTATCAAATACCTGGGGGTGACGCTAACACACAGAGTAGACAAGATCTATAAGAACAACTACACACATCTCCTGGCTAGAGTCAGGCTGGATCTAGAAAGATGGTCCCCGCTTAGGATCTCATGGTGGGGTAGAATTCAATCAGTAAAAATTAACATACTCCCCATGGTGCTCTACCATTTCCATGCCCTCCCAGTAACAGTCCCTAACTCCTTCTTCAAAGCACTCTCCAAAGCCATATCGCAATATGTGTGGAACAGGAAACCCCCAAGGATCTCCAGAGCCATTCTCACGGCACCTATCAAGGCAGGCGGAATGTCCCTCCCTCATTTTAAAAAATATTATCAGGCAGCCCAACTTTGGATCCTCAAGGAATGGTTGGGGGAGGACCAACAGACGATCTGGGTAACACAAGACAGGGCGGTCGCCAGGACCCCCCTGGAGGACCTACTGTGGAAACATAAACAACACAGACACCTGAACCTTATAGTTAGTGAGGTCATGAAAGCCACCCTCAACGCATGGGACGACCAAACCAGGAAGGTAATCAGGACCACCCCACTGGCCCCCTTCACGCCAATCTGCCGAAACCTTCCGTTCCCACTGGGACAGGAATCCGGCGCCTTTGAAAAATGGGAAACAGCTGGATGCAGGAAAATAGGTGAAATGATCCAGGATAATGAAATACGATCTTTCGAGGAATGTAAAAACATGTGGAAACTAACAGAAGCCAATCGTTATAGATACAAGCAAATAAAACACTGGCTAAGCACACCAGAGATCTTCCAGGTGGCCACAAGGGACCTTACACCATTTGAAAAGTACATAATATCAAACCCAGGAGACAAAAAACTGGTGTCAACCCTTTATACCCTCATTAACACACAAGGAGAGGAAATAAAATGGACATACATGAGGAGATGGGAAGCCACGCTGGGGGAAGAAATAACCAGGCAGCAATGGGAAGAATACTGGGCAGGCATCCCAAAACTCACCAGGGCAGTCCAAACCAGAGAAATGTGGTTGAAAATAATCACACAATGGCACTACACCACAGAGAGGCTCAAATCAATGTACCCGGCCACATCGGATCGCTGCTGGAGGGGGTGCCCGTACGCAGGAACCTGGAGGCATATCTGGTGGGACTGCCAGGGAGTACAGGGCTTCTGGAAGGAAGTGCGATTGGAAACCCTGAAAATATTCCCAGAGGCAGACCAAATGGGGGATAGAGTGTGGTTGTGCGGATTTAAAGACCCAAAGGCCAAGAGACTACACAAAGCACAATGGAGGAGCTTCATGGGTTTAGTCATTGCGGCATGGGCAACGATAGCTCAAAGCTGGAAGAAACGAGACCCGCCGCTGGTATACACCTGGCTGCAAAAGGTGTGGTCCCAAATGACCATGGAAAAGATTACGCACTATCTCCAGGACCAAAACAATACTTTCATGAAGGAATGGGGACAAGTGCTGGAATATTTGAAATCAGACTACATGGAACAATGGTGCCCACATAACATTAAAATATCAGACATGTATAGCACGTAAACGTTCCAGAAGTGAAAAACTGATGAGGATCCACTCTTCTGGGGAGGGGGGAGGGAAGTTGGGAGAAATAATTGTGTTAATGTTTATTTTTGTACCAGAAAACATTAAAAATATGTTTAAAAAAAAAAAAAAGACACCAACCATCCACTGAAATAGCGTTTGCAATATAATGGAATATACCAAAACAAAATAAATATGCCTCCAACAGAATTACCACACAGAAACTGCACCGCAAAAAGAAAGAGCACACCTACACAGCCGCAAGACCAAAAGTTTGTAAGAAACTAGTAAGTACACTACATTTATTTTATATATTTATAAACTTTCTGTATTAGGTGCACTAAAACTAATATTTGTTTTTTTTACACAGAAATGTCCAGTACTTTGGAATGGCTTTAAGAACATTTCCCACGGGAAGAAATGAGTGAAGACAATGATACTAATGGTACACACAACATGTCTCTAAATAAGTCAATTAATAACCATTACATTATGTGTACTTAACAATTCTTTTTTAACAGACCATACAGACACTCAAAATAATATTCCAAGAGAGACATTAGAAAATCCTCATGTAGCGATTGGAGCTTAAAATGGATATGTTAATGAAAAATATCATTCTTTTAAAACACTTTGTAGAGGACCACATAAAAGAAAACATTAAATATCACTGTCACACATGTACCTGTTCCCCCTCTCCATGTCCCAGTCAACTATCCCCAAACCCTCCCCAGCAAGAAAAACATTACAATGAGACTTCCATCTCTTCCTCCCCTCCCATCCATCATGTTCAAACCCCTTATTCCCCTGCCTGGATTTGTTTCAGTTTCTGCTTCCCCCTCTCTTTCGTAATTTGTATACTGTTTTACAATAATAACATTTTATGTATGTTGTTAGTATATTACGGTGTCTTATTTTTTTAAAAGGCAGTTGGGGTGTCCGCGGACAGCGCGGGTGTCTGGGATGTCCACAATTAACCAAAATGGGGGTGTCCTAAGGACACTATACGTGTTTGTACTGTCCGCAATCAAAATGGAGGGGTCCTTAGAACACACAGGCGTTCCACCTGTCCGCAATTAACCAAAATGGGGGTGTCCTAAGGACACTATAACTGTTTGTACTGTTCGTACTGTTCATACTGTTCGTACTGTTCGTAATTAAAATGGAGGTTTCCATAGAACACACAAGATGTTCACCTGTCCGCAACAAACCAAAAAGGGGGTGTCCTAAGGACAGTGCAGGTGTTCGGGATGTCCGCAATTAACCAAAATGGGGGTGTCCTAAGGACACTATACATGTTCGTACTGTCCGCAATCAAAATGGGGGTGTCCTTAGAACACACAAGATGTCTGCCTGTCCGCAATTAACCAAAATGGGGGTGTCCTAAGGACACTATAACTGTTCGTACTGTTCGTAATTAAAATGGAGGTGTCCTTAGAACACACAAGATCTCTGCCTGTCTGCAATTAACCAAAATAGGGGCGTCCTAAGGACACTATCACTGTTTGTACTGTTCGTAATTGAAATGGAGGTGTCCTTAGGACACACAAGCTGTCCATCTGTCTGCAACAAACCAAAAAGGGGGTGTCGTAAGGACAATATACCTGTTTGCACTGTCTGTAGTAAAAAATGGGGGTGTCCGCAGGACACTAAATCCGTCACCGCATGTCCGTAACTATTCAAATTAAGGTATCCAAAGAGCATCCCCCCTGTTTGCAATGTCCGCAACCAGAATGAATATGTCCGTAGAACACATATTCCGTCTGTCTGTCCGCAAAGTTCTGACACACATTTATTTTATTCAGGGACTTGAGCACTGTCCGTAGAACACCCGCGCACATGAACACAACACCCTTGGGTCCTACGAACATTGTGCCTGTCCGTAACTGTCCGCCATACGTGTGTCGCTCTTTTAATTAGTTCAGGGACATAAGCATTGTCCGTAGAACACTGGCATGCATGCGCACAACTGACCCCACGCATTTGGTGTCCTATGAAGAGCTGATCCTCATCGTGCTGCTGGCTATCCGACAGAGCATTGCTTCTAACCCGCATTGCTTGCCTTGCTGGTGACTTCTGCCTGCTGTTCTCCAAATGGCAACCATGGCTACTTCGGCTTCATCAGCACCCCCACCACCACCACCACGTCCCCAAGGGCCTGCAGAGGGGAACAGGCGTGAGGGTGCAGAGGAGAGGGATGAAGAGGATGAGGTAGTGGAAGTCCTTACTACTAGCACTCATCATGAGTCTTGGGTGTGGCGGTTATTTACCACTCTTGATGGAGTGCCAAAAGCGCATGCGAACAAGGTGATCTGCACTCAGTGCAAGATGGTGCTGAGTTGTAGCAAGTATGGTTCGTATAGCTATGGTACTACATCAATGAAGCGACACCTAAAGGCATTCCACGGTGGGGCTATTCGTAAGGTTGTACCTTGCGATAAACATAGTATGTTGAGTTCCCTTGCAGCATCCTCTGTTTCCGCTCCTGCCACCACAAGAGACACTCCTGTGGGACTGCACATCCCTCCAGCTGCCTTGCAGTCCATTCATGATGCTGTTGACCCTTACCTTTCGAGGGTCACAATATTGTGCATGTACTAAGACACAGTGCTCTGCAGGGGGGAGAACCTTCGGAGTGCTTTCGAGACTGCGGTCAAGGAGCATGAGAAGACTGGCCACTACCTGAATAAGGCCCACCCAACATCTTCCTCTCTCCACCTGTCCTTTCTTAACCCCGTGGTTGGTGTCCCTTCCTTAACCTCCTTTCCCCTCCATTCCTTGTGTGTCGTGTTTAAAAAACTAAAAAAATATAAAACAACAAAAACCAACAAAAAAAGGCTCTTTTCAGAGCCGCCTTTCACAGTCTAAAAATAGAAGTGCCAAATAAATGGTGCAGGGCCCTGTGCATTTTTTTAAAGTCCTGCCCTATCAGAACCATTGCACTTTTCTCTGGGAGGAAGTAGTGGCTCTGAATAGAGCCTTTTTGTGGTGTTTTTTTGTGTTTCCAAAACCTCAACTGGTCAACACCTACTGCAAAATGGAGTGCTATAATTCGAAAAAGGGTCGCAATGCATTTTGTATATTTTGCAGAAAAATCTGATTGCCAGCATAAGTAAGATGTACTCCATCGCTGCAAAAGATTTGTGCCCTACGAAACATAATATTTTCATTGTGAAAAGAGGACATGCCACTATCGCTCAAAAAGGCACAAACAGCCTTATTCACATTGTGCCTCGCTTTCTCCATTTGTGGACCAAACGAAGAAGAACGCAGCCACACTTCACATGTCCTTCTTTCATTGCAAATTGCAAAGTAATTCCAGACACATGTCCTAAACTGTTCCCTCCACAATGAATAATAATAATGTCTGGATGACACGTTGTCATCAAAGTAGCACAAAGAGGTACCAAATCCAGCTACTTCATTCCACGCACTCCATGCCAGTGCACTTCCACATGAGGGAATTCAAGATGTGCAGCCACTCCACAGCGATCCGCATGCACCTCCAACCAATTTATCCATGAGTCTCCCAAAATCCAGATAATCTGCTTTCTGAAACACACAGCCATAGCTATCTGCTCTCCGCTCAGGAAAAAGACTTTCTGACAAACTCTCTCCTTACACATCACACTGAGTAAACCTTATTGACCCATCCCTTGCTCTGCTCAGTCTCATTTGCATGCCTCTCAACCCCAAAATCCCTGTATGTAATACGCGCCGTCTGCAGACAACCGCGGTGTCAGCGGACAAATCGAAACATCTGAGAGTGGAGAATGAAAATTTAAATAGAGTGCCCCATTTCCCCTTTGAGGTTGGCTCTGAAAAGAGCCTTTTTTTGTTTTATTTTAGGCTACTTCAGAAACACCTTTTATTTTGTATTTTTTTTGTTTTTTGTTTCCTTATTTTCCTCCAAACATCTTCTTATCCTCTCCAAAGCAATCCTTATATTCCAAAACAGCATAGCATTTCCCAAAAAAAGATAAAGACATGCCATCTTCTTTAAAATAATCAACATTACCAGAGTCAATGTTGTCATTGTTACAAAAGAACATGCCAGCTCCAAGCATAAAAGCAAACATGATGTGGTTGATTAAACACCTAGCAATATTTTGCTGAGGACAAAAAACCGAACTATTGTCCCATATTGCCCTAGGTACCAAACCTGAAAAAATTACCTTAGCATTTGGAAGTAGTTTCAGTACTGTTTCAAACAAGTTTTCTAAATCTTTCAACAAAGTAGGGGCACTCACATAGCCCGAATGCAAAGCACCACAGTGCAGAACAACCACATGTGGACTGTTCACCCTGCCCATATCTTCACAAACTTGTACAACTGCCTGCACATTGAAACCAGGCACAGTGCTCTACACCACCTCCACTCCTTTAACATCAACATTTTTTGCCACATTCTTGCATTTAGCATACTGCTCCAAACCATTCACAAACATATCTCCAAGCACCAACACCCTGACTTTCTCCACCTCTGCCATCTGCACTATACACCGCCTCTCTCAATACAAACTAGGACCTCAACACCTAATTGGCTAATCCCTACAGTCCCCTTTCCATGCTGGATTTAAGCCGCGGTGTCTGCGGAGCACGTAACAATGGGGCAGCCCTTCTACCCTTTCCAGTTCACTCTCTGCACCATTCCCTCATTGGCTACTGTTAAGCAGTCACGCAACCATCCACCAACCACATGCAAGAACTCTACATCTAACTCCATCATGACAGATCAGCACTTTACATGTACTATTGATCCCTCTCAGTACAATTGGGCTGTGACTGCAAAGGACCTACAGCAACAACTACTATAAAACTCCCCAAGATTTCTACTTGTAGGTTCATGCACATCCACATGCATGAACACAAACTACAGGTATGAATATTATCTTCACAGTACATGTACAGATCTTGTATGAATGCATATAAACAGAGTAACTGCCACTTAACCTGTATAACCTGTAAAACAAACTTACTGTCACTTCTCCCATCTGCTATGATCAAGTGTCACTTGCAAACCTGCCTAGTCTTCGAATTTTTGCATATACACACTGCTGTCTAAAAAAGTGTAATTTCATATTAAAAGATGAGAGAAATAACAGTTTAATTGTTGAAAATGGCTTTGTAGTGTTTTATAAAATGACACACAGCCAGGATAAGTACATGCATCTTTATTCATGCACACAGATAAACAATATCATTAGAAAGGCTCCCAGCTGAAACAACACCACTGCCTCTACATCAAATCCTTCTGCTTTATTTCCCACACCTTCACAAACGCATACATTGCATGCTTTTCTGTACAATTTCTGCCATTATACTGTAAAAATAGCAAAGAATGCATATGATTATTTCTTCTATCTCCTAATAACCAATAACGTAGCCTTAAGAAGCCAATTGATCTATATACGCTTACTATTATGCTCATTTGTAAAGCATGTTCAACTAACAGATTCTAAGTAAAATATACAGGATGCACATAGGTAAAGGAAAGTGCTATGTTCAGTTATTAGAAATCACTACTACTGCAAAAACAAAAAAAATCAATGTCTACATTAACAACAGTGATATACACACACATATTCAATAACTTCTTTCTGGTACAATTGCAGTGAATTACAAAAAGAAGTATCTATCAGAGCACACCTAATTACTCAAAAACTAAATAACAATTTAGAGAGATTTTATTACAATTCTGGGTGCTGGGGAGGAATACACGCCCTGACACTGGAGCATGTGTTAAACATAAAACAAAAAGTGTCTAAACTTAAAGACACTCCCGTCCCCTGCACACCTTACAAGCTGAAATAAATCAGTCAAATTTCATAACATTTGCACTTTTATATATAGAAAGAATTGTCAATTTAGAACATAGGTAACAAAATATCTTCATAAAAGTACAGAAAAAAGCTATCAACTGACTTCCAATATGGCCAGCATGAAAAACAAATCAAACCAGACAAAGAAATAAGCTCCCAATTTTGAACTGCAGCTTCAAGCTCTACGCGTTTCGGGGACTATCCCCTTCTTCAGGAGCAAAGATATCTGCAAGTATAGATATATATACAATTAGAGGACATCTCACATATCATTAAAAGTTTGGACAAACTAAACACATTAAATAAAGAGAATACATTAAATAATTATGTACACATAAATCGAACCACAATTCTACATAGCATACACAAGTGGTTGTATATTCACAGTGGTACAACTGGTATGGCTCCAAATGTAAATCTCAAAATGCATTAAAACCTAAAACACTTATTCGTATGTACCTCACAGTGGGAATGTTGTCAAAGAAAATAGAGTCTCTGTCTGTGCATCTGTCTGTGCACGACGTACACATAACCAGGATCCCTGCGAATACTCCTGCCGTCCTCAACAAGTGAAATGTGATTGCCGAACTCTGGAATACCAAAGTATATCTATCAGCTCCAATTACACGTAATTAAATCACCAAACCTTAATGACTAAACAACTAGTTCAAAAAACACCTATTACTCATTGGCAACTAATCTGTGCAGCTCAACGATCACCAAAATCCACAACCTTGTGCCACCACCTCATCTTTGTGCCAACACATCAACTTAACACAGAAAGTTAAAAAGCCCAAATCCTCAAAGAAAACCCAAAATTTAAAATGTGCAACTCTTCCAACATATATTATTTACCTAAGGCAAATCAATAGCCAATCCAATCCAAATTCAGGACTTCCAGTACTCCGCATCCAATGTAAAGCATCCTGCTGATTATAGATATGTATAATGCAACTAAAAAACAAACACAAAATATACCATTTACAAACTAACACCACCTTTCCAATACAAACATAAATAAATATAAACACATCCACACAGCTTAAACTTACTTCCAGAAGCGCACCTCTTCACCTCAGATTCAACGGCTCCTCTCCAATTTACACGTAACAGATCCCAACCCACAACACACTTCCTGGCTCATTTTATACTGTTTCCTGGTAGTCACATGATAAAGTCACGTGACCCGCCGGCACTGAATACTAAAAGAATGCACAAAACTCCCTGCAACCTGCCAAATACACAGCTAATGCTAACTAAGCACACAGGTACTGAGTGAGTAAATCAAACAAAATAAAAAAGACGCCAAAGATAAATGTGTGTGTAGTTAAAAAGGAGATAGACATAGAAGAAAGACTGCATTTTTGAAAAAATAAAAAAATAATAAATAAGTGCCTTAAAACTATTGCTGTCCATCAACCATACTTAACTACGCGGCAAATTCAGAAATAACCAAGTAAACTAGTTATGTACTAGAGATAAATGTGTATGTATTTAAAAAGAAGATAGACATAGAAGAAAGACTACATTTTTGAAAAAATTGAAAAAATAATGAATAAGTGCCTTAAAACAATTGCTGTCCATCAACCATACCTAACTACGCAGCAAGTTCAGAAATAACCAAGTAAACTAGTTATGTACTAATTACCCAAACCCAATAACTACTATTCCATACACCTCTAATGGAACAACCGGTATGTAACACCCGGAAAACATAAATCCCTCCATGTGACCTCAAACTCATATCAATTTATGCATTATGAACTACGCGGCAAATTCAGAGATAACCAAGTAACCTAGTTATGTACTCATTACACAAATCCAATAACTACTCTTCCATACACCTCTAATGGAACAACCAGTATGTAACACCCGGAAAACACAAATCACTCCATGTGACCTCAAACACATATGAATTTATGCATTATGAACGACTTAAACCATTCACCAACCATACCTCGACACCTACACAAAACAATTCAAAGAGAACTCTTCATTGAGCCCTCTTGGAGATAAAGTCCCCAAGAGGTCAATCCAAAACATCTCTCTCTGAGCTAATATTCTCAAAAAGTCACCTCCTCTGGGTGGTTTCTTCACCACTTCCAAAACATTAAACCTCAATTGTGCAATAGTATGTCTAGACATATTAAAATGCCTAGCAACTGAAGATTTCTCATTTTTACACCGTATTTGAGATTTATGTTCAGTCCATCTTTCACGTGCGGATCTGGCTGTCTGTCCAATATACATTAATCCACACGGGCACTTAATGCTGTAAATCACCCCTGTGGATCTACATGTGGCAAAATCTCTAAGAGTGATTTTTTTGCCCGTCTGCGGGTGAAGAATGTATTCTCCTTTAGCCACATTGTTACAATGACTACACGACAAACAAGGAAATGTTCCCTTTTTTTTAGTCACCAATGTCATCTGAATTTCCTTCGGGCCTCTTTCGGGTCTCACAACCCTATCTCTCAGGTTCCTACCTCTTCTATACACCATCATTGGTGGAGATGGAAACAATTACAGAAGTATAGGATCATGATGGAGAATCGACCAGTGTTTATGTATGATTCTTTTAACATGCCAACTTTGTCGAGAGAATTTGGAAATATGCAAAATTGAATCAGACTCCTTCTTCACCTTAGGTGTAAGCAATTGCTCCCTTGTAATCGGGAGCGCTCTGTTCTGGGCCTCATTCAAAAGTTGTACTGGATACCCTCTTTCAGAGAATTTTTTAGAGAGCGACTCACATTCAACTTTAAATTCATCAGTATCCATAACAATTCTCTTAATTCGCAATATCTGACTATATGGCAGACTAGCAATCATTGGCTTTGGATGAAAACTCGCAAAATGCAATAAATTATTAACATCAGTTGGTTTATGAAAGAGTGATGTTTTGACCTGATTATTAACAATTTCTAACTGAACATCCAAAAAGTGTAACTTGGGGTCACCAATTTCCAAAGTAAATTTTATCCGTGAATGAACAGTATTTAAATACTCAAGAAACACTTTTAGTTCACCTTTGGAGCCACACCACACACCAAAAATGTCATCGATGTACCTTTTCCAAACAATTATCTTACTGGACCATTCAACATTGTCTAGTACAAATTGTTTTTCAAACCAGTACATGTAGATATTAGCATATGCAGGGGCCATCGCTGACCCCATTGATGTTCCAGAAATTTGTGCAAAATATGAGTCTTGGTACCTAAAGTAACTGTTGTGTAAAATAATCGTAATCAACTCCATCACCAACTGTGGATCACATTCTACATTCACAGACTGTAATAGTAACCACTCTACTGCCTCAATTCCCTCCTGGTGGGGAATCGAGGTGTACAGGCTACATACATCCATAGAAAACAAAATACATTCTGAGGATAGACAAACAATTTCATTTATGTTCAATAAAAAATCAGTTGTATCCCTTAAGTAGGTAGGTATCAACTTCACCAAGGGTTGTAAGATCTTATCAACATATTTAGACAGTGGATCTAAAATACTGTCTGTTCCTGCTACTATGGGTCTCAAGGGAGGATGCGTTGTGCTTTTGTGTATCTTTGGAAGACCATATAGTACTGGTATGATTGGATGTTTATTGAGGAGAAAAGACCTTGTTTTAATCGAGATCCACTCATTATCCAAAGCTCTGTTCACACAGGCTTCAATCACTGATTTAATCTGTATAGTAGGATCACGATCCAATCGCAGATACGTGGAATTGTCATTAAGCATCATTTGACATTGGGTGTGATAGAAAGCAGAGTCCATGACTACTACTGCCCCACCCTTATCTGCTGGTTTTATCGTTAGATCTAAATCTTTAGCCAAGGCCTCAATATCTTTAAGTTGAGACTCTTTAAGATTAACTGGAGTTTTTGAATTGAATTTAATTTTCTTCAAATCATTTTCCACCTTGAATTTAAACATATTGATCACTGGATTTTCTATAGGAGGGTCAAACGTACTCTTAGGTTTAATTTCCAAAACATCCTCCATTTCATCAACTGTTCTGTCAAAAGTTTGCATAGAGAAAAACAATTTCAGTTTGATTTTCCGCAACAACAGATGTAAATTAATTTTTTCTTCAAACAGACTAGAATTACTTGCTGGAACAAATGACAGTCCCTTATTCAAAATATCCAACTGATTAACGGTGAGAGTTTTACTTGAAATATTCACTACTATGGATTCTCTCACTTGGTTTTCTTTTTGGACCTTGTTCCCACGTCGGGTCTTTTTTCTAAAAAAGGAACCCTCTGCGGAGAATGTGGCAATATCGGTACAGTTAAAGCAGGTTCGCCTGAATCTGCACTGTCAGCCAGAATACGAGTTGGCAAGCTTCTACCTGGTATGGGGTCACCAATACTCCCCTCACTAGTGTTATCCGAGCCTGATGATTTAGATGGTGGTTTAGGAAACCTACTCCTATTTCTTTGAGCATAAAATTCCTGCCACGAGTATACAATATCGTTGTAATAGTCAAAAGTGTCTCTCCTAAATTTACGCAATTTACGCTGTTCAATATCTTGTTTGTATGAAGCGAGCTTCAGATTGATATCCTCCAAAATGCACTTAAGGTCTTGTTCAGTCTTCAACTTTAAAAGTTGATTAGTCAGATCAGTAATTTCTTTCTGAATAGAATCTAAGGAATTAGCGAGTTCCTGTATGGTCAAGAGGATGAGGTCCAATGAACATTTATTCAATATCTGGTCCCATTTAATAATGAACTCCTTGTTCTCCTTACATAAAGTTGGCCTCAGATATACTCTGAGGCCTCTAGGAATTCGTTGAGATTTATGATATTCAACCAAAGTTGAAGCATGAAGCTTCTGAGAAATCTCACGTCTAATGACGCGTTCTAATCTAGAAATCAAACGATCCGGACTGTCCTGTGTGTCTGTAAGTTTTTCAGTTTGACCAATTAGAGCCAAGATCTGCTTGGCCTCCTCGTTAGTAAATGCCAAAGTAGTGGCATGTTTATCAGTAATCTCATTGATTTTCGAAAATGACATAATATAGTGGGTGCTACCAATGATCAGTGTCACACATAAAGAGCAACTACCAAATTACAAAAAGAAGTATCTATCAGAGCACACCTAATTACTCAAAAACTAAATAACAATTTAGAGAGATTTTATTACAATTCTGGGTGCTGGGGAGGAATACACGCCCTGACACTTGAGCATGTGTTAAACATAAAACAAAAAGTGTCTAAACTTAAAGACACTCCCGTCCCCTGCACACCTTACAAGCTGAAATAAATCAGTCAAATTTCATAACATTTGCACTTTTATATATAGAAAGAATTGTCAATTTAGAACATAGGTAACAAAATATCTTCATAAAAGTACAGAAAAAAGCTATCAACTGACTTCCAATATGGCCAGCATGAAAAACAAATCAAACCAGACAAAGAAATAAGCTCCCAATTTTGAACTGCAGCTTCAAGCTCTACGCATTTCGGGGACTATCCCCTTCTTCAGGAGCAAGAATATCTGCAAGTATAGATATATATACAATTAGAGGACATCTCACATATCATTAAAAGTTTGGACAAACTAAACACATTAAATAAAGAGAATACATTAAATAATTATGTACACATAAATCGAACCACAATTCTACATAGCATACACAAGTGGTTGTATATTCACAGTGGTACAACTGGTATGGCTCCAAATGTAAATCTCAAAATGCATTAAAACCTAAAACACTTATTCGTATGTACCTCACAGTGGGAATGTTGTCAAAGAAAATAGAGTCTCTGTCTGTGCATCTGTCTGTGCACGACGTACACATAACCAGGATCCCTCCGAATACTCCTGCCGTCCTCAACAAGTGAAATGTGATTGCCGAACTCTGGAATACCAAAGTATATCTATCAGCTCCAATTACACGTAATTAAATCACCAAACCTTAATGACTAAACAACTAGTTCAAAAAACACCTATTACTCATTGGCAACTAATCTGTGCAGCTCAACGATCACCAAAATCCACAACCTTGTGCCACCACCTCATCTTTGTGCCAACACATCAACTTAACACAGAAAGTTAAAAGTGCAGTGAAGACCACTCTCCTGAAAGGCAGAAGCGTCTGAAGTACGAACAAGAACTTAGAAGAAACCTACTATTTCCATACACAAAAGTAAGTACAATACTATCATAATTTTCTAACTGTTACTCAAACACACTAGAATTTTAGTATTGTAGAACAAACCATTGTATTAACACAGTACCATTAGATTTAGTATTAGTGCTTCCCCTCTCCAGCTGCATACTTTATTTTGTCATCTGAACCCCAGTATAGTAACACACAAATACAAGAATAGCCTTCCCAACTTGATGTAGCTGCCCACATCCACAAACATCATTACCATCATACTCAGACACTCATGCACAAAGCAGGCATACACTGCACAACAGCCCAACACACACTTTCTTTTTTCTCCAACAGATCCCAAAGAATGCCTACCAAAAAGCAACTCCGTAGAAAGCAACGCAGAAGTAGAGCAAATCAAAATAAAAGTGTCCAAAATAAGCATCCATCTCTAGCAGATTTTGTACAAAAAGTTCAACCAAAACAGCTAATACAGTCATTAAGCGAAACAAAACAAGCTTCCAGTACAGAAACGTTGCCTCCTCTGTCAAAATGTAAAACGAAACAGAAAGTGATTAACAAGTCTTCAGCAACCACTACTGCTAACACTGCACCTATAAATCTTGATGTAGTTGCAAGTAACCATTCCAAAAAAATTATTTTACAAAATATTTTCCACCACAGAGTCCTTCAGAACATTATAAAAACAGGAGAGAAATCGTGCACGATCCCTTAAAACCTACCATAGAAAAATAATCCTAGAAGCTCTCATAGGTAGTGCAATCCTACTCAAAAGGAAGTTATTTATTTTAGTTTTAAACAGAATGAAACCACTAACAAAACTAACTAATAAACTACAAAAAAGACTTATCAATAAACAGAATATCAACAAAAATAGCTTTTTAAACATCTGTGGAGGTGAATGGAACCATATTTTAATGAAGAAGCATACAAACAAAAGCAAAGAAACCCAATTGCCATACATAGCAGTGGATGAGGGTATGAAAAGGTTAATAATACCATCATGGAACAAGAAATGCTGCTCACACATATCTCCAGCAAACTTAGCATCACCTCTCCATTCCATTGAACCAAAACGTCCAGTCTATAAATGGTCGTGCACATCAATGTGTAACATTGCCAAAAAATCTTTCAAATCTTTACGCCAGTTCCTCAATCAGTATGTAAAAAGCAAAGACAAATTCAAAATCAAACTACTACAAAATATGGATGCCCGTCCAGTGCGCAAATACACAGGACTACAAGGACATTCATTAACCTGCATTTCAGGAACTATTTGCAAAAGCACCTTCCATCATATCAAAATGATATCAACACATCATTCAACTATAAGAAATCTGGTCCATAAACTCAACTATGCTAAAAGTCTTGCTTAAGCACTAGCCAATTTAAATAACGATCTTCTATATGGTACAAACAACTACTCGAAGAAATAGAGCATATCAGGAGAAAATATTTTGGAAGTGAAAGCCACTTACAAAACGCAATAGCTTTAAAACAAACTAGCACCTATTGACTGTACAAATAGCAACCTTCTATTACACACATACAAAAAAGAAATATTAAAGTTTAAAAGTACATCCGCTGAAGTACCAAACCATGTGTGTGTGTGTTGCCGCAGGACTTTTTATAAAAGTACTACAAAAACTGTAGACATAACGTACAAAATAGAAGACAATGAAGATTCCAAATGGTTCGAATTAGCTCTCTACCTTATATCAGAAAACAAATACAAAATTACTGATCCCTTAATACTTTGCAGTTACTGCACTGCAAAACTTGACAACAACAAACTCCTTCATGTGCTATCACAAATAACTTGGAATTATTCCCACTACCAAAACCCCTGCAACAACTCAATTTATATGAGAGCATCATATTTCAAACAGTGCACCCATTTCAAGCAATAATACGCCTTCAACCAAAAACAGCAAAATTACCCCCCTCTGAATTAGTGAAAGGCATTCGTGGCAAAGTACTTTCATTACCATTAGATCTCAAAGAAAATGTACACACTCTGGGAGTGCAACGTCCAATAGATCAATCTTTAATTGTCTTAGTAAATGGCATACCTACAAAAGACAAAAGAAATTGGCAACAACCTGTGGACTTATATAAAGTTAGACAAGCCCTGCAATATATAAAAGACAACAATGAATACTACAAAGACATTAATATTGAAGAAAACCTGAGAGGAACCATTGAAATAATTCAAGAGTGACTAGAAACTGGTCAATTTCAATTTTCAGATCCTGCTACAGAATCTAATATTTTAGACCATTATACAATTCATCCATTACACTCTAAAGACACTATAGATGATGCACTGGAAACGTACCAAATGTGACAAGCCAAAGGATCTCCAATCAGCATATGGGAAAAAAGTATAGATGCACGGGCCTTTCCTCTACTCTTTCCTACTGGAAAAGGAGGAAGGTACGATGATAGACCCACACAGATAACAGCATCAGAATATCGCTCTTTACGAATGTATTCTGACGACCCCAGATTCAGACAAAATGTGGAATACATATTCCACCTTCTGTTTGAAAGTGAACTAGCAACTCTATGCTATGGAGTTGCACACACATTAAAATCAGGTACCCATTTTCAAAATATGACAGCTACGTAATTACTAAAAAATGTGCAAGAAAAAGATGAGGTTTACAGTCAAGTATTACAAATCTTTTACCAAACATGCGTGGTACAAAAGAATACTGATTCCGATGTCATGGAGATGTACTCTGTATGATAAGAAACCTTGGCCCACCCACTTGGTTTGTTACATTAAGTTGTGCAGAATATGCATGGGAAGATTTACACGATTTCCTATGCATAGCAAACAAAAACAAAACAAACATAGATATAAAAACACCAGGAGTACTCTGCTCTCTAGATCCTGTAAATGTATCAAGATATTTCCATCATCGCTTCATTGCTATGCTACACTTTATTTGTAATAAAACTGTTCCTCCCCTCAGAGAAGTGCAACACTTTTTTGGGAGAAAAGAATACCAAGCCAGAGGAGCACCACACATCCACATGCTTTTATGGATTAAAGATGCTCCTAAATTTGGTCAGGACAGTGATGCCACTGTTTTGCAGTTTATCCAAAAATATGTCACTTGTGAAATTCCTTCACAAACAACACATAGTGACCTTCATGCACTCATTTTACAATTTCAAAGACACAAATGTGGGAAATATTGTTGTCGCAAATATAAAAACAAAGGGAAATACTATGCCGCTTCGGTTCCCCTAGACCAGTTACAACAACAGGTCAAGTAAACAACTTCATGTCTTCTGTTAGATATACAGGGTAATTCAAGGAATAAATGTGCACCGAAAAGGGGAGCGCAAGCGTGAAAATCGCAGCGCACGCGTGCCAAACCCACGCAGCCGTTCATCGATTCATGGAATGTGCTGCGCTAGTAAAACCTGGTATTTGCGCCAAATCCGCTGGTGGCGCACGCTGGTGCACACGTCACTAAACGGTGTGCGCTATGTGCACAGGGAAAGCGCACATCGTGTAGCGCACACAAAAAAAGTGGGTAGAACATGGGGTGTAACACGCGGAATAGGGAACAACACGTGAAAATGTGGGTGTTACAGGGGAAGTACAGCAGGTAAATGCTCGCAACACCCACACGCGCGCTAACAACACATATTCATGGAATCGAACAGGGGAAAGGCATGCGCCAAAAAAAGACGCGCTAATCCGGAAACACGTACGCCAGCAGGAATCCGGCGTAAGCGGCCCCCCCAGCATAAAAGTGTGCACGAACAACAAACAAGCACAGACGCTACAATGAATATACCGCTCCTCGCAGCAGTGGTCGTGGGACACCGCAGGAGAAGGAGGATTGCAAGCCCCGTATTTTTTTACCCATGACCAGCCTTTTTGGGATGCCTGATGACCAGGTGTATGGGAGATACATGTTTCCACCACACATAATCCTAGACCTGGTGAAGGAGTGGGAGGATGACCTCACATCACCCACCCTGTGCTCGCAAGCACCTTCCCCTTGGAAAAGGTGCTCAATGTACTGCACTTCTTGGCTACTGGTTCATTTCAGTGGACAAGTGCCATAGTGGGGGGTGTGTCACAAGCCACGCAGTCACGCTGCCTACACCAGGTGTTGGCCATCATGACTGCACGCCCCTCAGTCCGCAGGCACATATACATGCCCAGAACACCTGCAGAAAGGCAGGCTGTTGTCCAGCAATTTTACGCGGTAGCACACTTCCCCAAAGTCCTAGGTGCCATTGATTGCACCCATGTGACTCTACGTCCACCCAAGGCCACTGAGCATATCTATCGGAAACCGCAAGCACTGGCATTCCATCAACGTGAAGGTTGTATGTGATGCCAAGGGAATCATCACCTCAGTATATGGCAACTATCCAGGGTCCAGCCAAGGTAGTTTCATATTCAGAATGTCACCCCTAAACGGGACCTGGAAGCTGGCCGGCATGGCGACACATGGCTAATTGGTGAGTATAAATGCCTCTGCACATGCATGCATGTCAGAAACTGAGAAATGGGAAAACGCCACTAATGACAACCATTATCACCTCCCTAGCGGACAGTGCCTACCCTTTCAGCACCTACATGATGAAGCCAATTCAGAATCCCACCACACCACCCGAGTTAAGATACAACGCAGCCCATATTGCAACCCAGGGCATAGTGGAGCGCACATTCAGAGTGATCAAGTCACGCTTTTGCTCCCTTGACTGCTCTGGTGGGCAGCTGCTATATGCGCCCCCATTAGTGTACAGCATCATAGTTAATGTTAATGTTAATGTTAAAGGTCATTTGTACCGCGCACTATCACCACCGGAGTGGTCCCCTGGCGCTCTGGCGGCTCTGAAAGAGGGGGGATGGTGGGTTAGTGGGTGGAGGCTGGAAAAGTGCAAGATTGCAGTGATGTGCTGTTGGCAGCCTCAGCCCGGTGGTTCCGTCGGCTGGGCCTGGGGTGTATGCGGCCGGTAGTCGTCGTGTGCTGATGTGCGAGTCTATGTGTTTTTTTGTTTTGTTGTTGCAGTGTAGTGAAGTTCGTGCGGTTTGCTGCGCTAGAGGTTTGTGGTTGTGTTTGATTTGGAGTTTGAGAGGTGTATGCAGAGAAGGAAATAGTTAATGGTATTCGTTAGTCATCTCTATCCTGGACTGAAACTGGTTGGGCTCGTGTAATCTTACCCGACGGGATGCTTGTACACCCTGAGCCTCAGGAGGTACGTGTCCGATTTTCCATTCGAGGCCGTTTGAGGATCTATCTGTCCCCTCCGCCCGCTCCCTTAATAACCTTGCATGCTCCTCCCCCCCTCCACATGACTAGCGCCGCTGCTATTGTCCATACACCCAGTTGTGTGGTGATTGGTGGTATCTTGTCTGTTCCACAGCCTCGTGGGACCTAGTTGTGGCTGTGAGGGCGGTGGGGGATGGTAAGGGTTGGCTGGAGTAGTTGTATCCGTTTCAAGTGGCAGCATGTGTCCTGCACAATGTTGCAACCCAGCGGGGCGTGCCAGTGGACATGGTGGTGCCCCCACATCCCCAACCACATGCATGGCCGCTGCGCATGAGAGGTGAAAGGGCATGTGGCGAGGCAGCCCGGACCCAGCTTGTGGCAAATTACTTCATCTAAAATCCCACCCCTGTGGAGTGCACACAGGTCTGGCACATACCAGCTCACAATCAATTATGATGACAAAAGGGACAGTCAACTGTCACAACCATACCAGCCTGAGATTGTTCACCTGGAAGTGCTATATTGTGTGCATCCCTAGCTACTCAGAGACACCCAATGCTGTGTCACAAAAAGGCATAAATTCATGCAGCATGAATGACTAACCCCTTGCAAAATACCACATCAAAATAGTGGCATGTCACCCAACACCACCCCAGCACACCATGGCATGGCATGCAATGTGAAAGCAACCAAATTAATGCACAACACATGACACAAGTGTCACAAAGTGCACTGTCCTAAATGGAAACAGGCCACAGACAATTTGCTCTCAATAATCAATAAAAAAACAACACAAATGAACAAATACTTCCCAGCAAGAGAAAACATCAGTACATGTTCAAACAGTGGCAATATATGAGAATTAGAAATCAAAGTAGTGCAAGTGTCACAACCTCACTAAGGCAGCACATTGACTCCTTCCAACTACATAGTGTTGGTGGTAGGCAAATGTTTCAGAGTACTGCATACAACATGAACTGCATCTGCAAAGTAGACGGGCTTGTTAAGACATGAAGAAGGTACATGTATTTAAGGATAAAGTCATGGATGTAGAACCATACATAAATCCACCATGCAGTGGATATTTCTACAACAATACCCACTAGGGATGTATACACAGTTTTGACTACAGACTGTCCACACAACTTATGGGAGCCCCTTGTCACTGTGTAAGTTACTGTCACTTGGTCACACCTTTTGCAAGCCCATGGAAAGGGGAAGCAGGAGGGGTATATGTGTCAGGAACCCAAGCATCTAACCCAAAGACAGGACAAGCCTGCATGTGCCCAGCTGGAATACACAGTGGATGCCTACGGGAGCCACACCAAGCAACACACTGTTAAAAAAAAAAAGAAAATGCCCATGTGTGGGGCGGGGGGGAAAGGGCGGGTGGGAGGCCATCCAGGAGGGACGAGGTAAAGGGTGCACCCCAACACCCACATGCGTGGATGTTGAGAAAAAGCAAAAATACCTCCATGGGCTCATGACCTGCACGGCTACGCTACAGTGGGAGAACTGCATCGCTGTCATCACCCTCTGGTGGTACATTAGAAGGTGGGTGTGATATGGGAGGCAGACCACGCAAAGCCCTGGCATGCTCCTCCATAGCAGCAAGCATGCAGGTCTGAAAGGTTTGGTTCTGCAGGATGATGGTACAGAGATCCCCATGCAGCACCTCAAGGGTAGCACGCATTTCTGCCTGCATGGCCTCGCATGATGCCCGGATCTCCTGACGGGTTGCCTGGAGCTCAGCTGAGAGTGTGCGTGTCAGCTGCTCCAGCTGCTGTTCTGACGTTGTACTCCGGGACACCTCAAGTTCACCCAGAGTATTTCTGAGGGAGCTGTGTTCTAACCTCAGGGCTTCCCTGTGGGCCTGTGACTTTACAGATATGGCTGTGCACATAGTCTCCAGTCCAGCCCGTTGCTCTGTGTTGGGCACCAACATGTCCTCCCTGTGTGAGTGGCAAATGGACTCTGTTGCCTGCTGCTGGAGCTCCATCTGCCTTTCAGGGGGAAGAATGGAAGTGGCCACCCTATCCATTGCCGGAGCCATCATTTCACACGATGCACCCTGTTGTGCTGCTATAGTGTAGATGGAGTTCTCCCACACAGTATTGCCTGGTGGTGCACGGCCACCGCGTTGGCGGGCACCACACCTGTTTGGGGCAAGGTGATGTGCACCTTGCTGTGCTGGCACTGCCTGAGGCTGCAGGACTGCATTCCTCCTTTGATCTGCTGGCCCAGGAACAGGAGCAAATATTGTGGAGTGTGACCCTCTATCCGTAGCCGGCACAGGCGGACTTTCCAACACTGAATGCCCCATAGAGGGGTCTACCCCCGATGCAGGTGGGTTGGACAGAACAGCATCCCTGCCAGAAACACTCACCTGCGACGGCATATATGTCTCAATGTCCGATTCAGAACCTGATTCATAGAGGTCTCCGGAGGTGTACCCAGAGACACCCGTGGACAGTATGGTCTGTAGGAGTAATGAGTTTTCACCCACCACCACCCCACGTCCTCCACTGGTGCCCGGTTGTAGCTGTGCGTCCCCCTGGCTCTGCGCCATCTCTTCCTCCTCAACAGCATCAAGTACCTCATCACCTGCAAAAACATAAAAGAAGAGTAATGAAAACAGACATGAGCACCATAGCCCACACACATAGGCATGACGATGCAGACATCCAGTACATAAATGACACATGTCACACATGACAATAACTCTGGCATGCATGCACTGTCAATGAGTTGGAAGGGGAGGCAAAAAGCAGACACTGAGGACTCCAAGATGGAAAACCAACACATGTGCTGCATGCTGGATAGCACTGGCATCACACATTAGCCTGTGAGTGGCATGGACAATCCACATACATGACACATGCCAGCACACAGATGGCACGTAGAATAGCCATGGCAGATTTTACAAGGACACCCAGATGGTAGCAAATCAGTACTGCTACCCATCCATGTGAGATGGACATCATGAAATAAAACATGCAAAATAGTGTGACAAAACACGCATGTGCCACATGCTGCAACAAATCCAGTGTTCACTGAAGCAGTGATGGCAGGCACATGGATACATCAATGGTTGGTCACTTTGACATGAGAGGATACAATTGTCATGTTCAACATTCAAACCGGGCCTCAAAATGATTTTGTGCAGGCCATGTGTAGGTGCACATTACTCAATCAGCCTGACTGTTCAAATATTTCCCATAGTAAGTCAAGAAATGTGGCCCATTGTGCGGTGTAATCTATGACTGAAGTATGTCACATTTGGGACAGTAGGCCACAAAAATGTGTGGTAAAAACAGTATGAAGAATGTTGTGGCAAGAGGACAGCTGAAGGCCAAGTGCAGTAATCATGTGCAAAAAGTGAACTGTGGTCAGAAGGGATACTGCCAAATAGAAACACAAGTCCGGGGAATGGTTTTGAGGGACCACATGGGTGACCCATAGCACTCATGACTACACAGCCTCACCTGGCACTCAATCAGAACACATCACCCAAGCAACATACACATGGATTGCACACACATGCATGGTCACTCACCGGATATTGCTTCAAGATCTGGTAGGTCTCCCATGCCGTGGATCTGATCCTCTGTGATGAATGATCCAGCGAGAGACTCATGTTCAGTGAGTTGTTCCTCCTCTGGTGGAGACCTACCGCCAGTCACCAGAGTAGAGGCAAGATATGAAGCCAGCTTGTTCTTTGCTCTGCGTTTCAGGTCATTCCACCGCTTTGTGGCATGTCTCAACCCACTCATCCAAGCCCTGCAACTACACTAGGCATTGCTGGCAGCAGAAACATCAGAATGGCCACTGGAAAGCATGCTGCTCGCCAGAAATCACCAGAAAATGCGCAGTGTAAACCTGCAAAATAGGCTGCCATCCACTTTTGCCTATCTTAGTGAGCACCGGAGACCACTGCCAAAACCCATCCTTTGGCTGCTCACAGAGCAAAATCTCTGACAAAGAATACAGAGCTGTCTCAAAAATCTGTTTTTATTTGGTGTCAAATTTGCTAAAATCATGGCTCACAAACCACCTCAAAAGATCCAACTCCTTGTTGGGTGTTCCACATAATTATACTGCAAGAATCCACATAAATCCAATGTCAGAAAGAATCATGTGTTATTAGAACAAAATCCACTTTTAAAGATATTTGATGGAAAGACAGCTGTCAAAATGGGTGTCGTACCGTTACTCGCCTCTGTCAGGTGCTGGCGATTTATAATTCTGACAGGAGAGCTGTGTTTCAGAAGATAAATATGCCAAAGAAGAGAATTCCATCAAAATGCCATATAGAGTGCCACACAGTGATTTTATTGTTGAAAAAGACTTGATTTAAAGATATGTTGCTTATTGTGAGTTTATAAATCTATTTTTTTTTACAAGGAACTATGTTGCAATTGACTAGAAGGCAATCTGATTTAGTTAAAACTTCAAGAGGCCTTCTGTTCATGGGAACCCTTCACACCTTATCCCTAGACAAAGGAGATTTCCCCTGCCCCAGGCTAATAGATTGACAGACTGGTGTGAACAGGAACTAGACAAGGCACCCTGGCCTGCTGCTCTCAGTCAAGACAATGAGGGCTTTGGGATGAACAGAATATGCTGATTGGGTGTGACTGGTCAACAACTGCTCTGGGAGAAACAAGACATGTGACCCTCTGAGTCAGCCAGCTCTGGGGGCGGGGACAAACCATTGTGGATTCAGGTAGCCCAGCAAATATATGTTTTATAAAATTGCGTATGACAAATTTTAACAAGCTAACAGAAATATGAAACTTTGGGATTCTTAAAATGAAATATTCACCAACAATTTCAGACTAAGCTGGACGCCGTGTGATGTTCTGAGACCAAACCCCCGGAATTATTAATATTGCAGCTGCAGTGTTTTTGCTATGAACATGAGAATTTAAAGGAATGTGCCCAGAGAGGATATGTATGTTTGTGTAAAAGTTGGTGCTGAACCAATATTGGGAAACCCACCAAAAGCGCGAATAAGTTGTAATTTCTGAACTAGAGCTCTTAGGAAGATCAGAGTTGGACAAGAATGTACCTTAAGTAATTTGTGATGTGTATATGTATTATGAACAACTTGTGTATCTGGGAAATATGTATTTTGAGTAAAAATTGATTTTCTCTGTAAAAGCAAGGGGGAGGGATTTCAGTTAAGCCATAAACATGACAACAGGTGACACGCTGATTCTTTCTCCAGTCAGGGGACAGAGAATCCTCTAACCTACAAAATCCTTAGGTTGTTGGGCATAGAGAATCAGCCTACCCACCCACTTTGGAAACACATAAAAAGAGACTGTTTAGGACAGATAAGGAACACTCTTTTTTCCACTACTCACCGATTCTTGCGAAGCACTCTGCCAGACCAGATCCAGACAATATCCAGACAGAGACTCCAGACTCCAGACCTAGATCCAGAGACCAGAACTCTAGTACCCAAACTGTAGAACCTTGAAGCAGAGAGGCCTAAACCAAAAGCTGAACTCTTTTCAGCAGGCCTGTAGAATCTAGCAACCTGATTCTCACATTCAGCAGCCGGGCTGAGCTGTTCTATTCTAGCCAAGAACCCTGTGCTAGAACCAAGGTCCAGTTCAAGAGGCTGCAGACCGCCATGCAGTGCCTGAGACCTGTCCGGTGGCGAGAGTGAAGCCAAACCCCTTGACCAGATCTTTGATGAGGTCCATTTCATTCCAAAGCTAGGAGTGAGTATCTAGTCTAGTACTGTCCATAACCAATTTCTTAGTTTAAGTAATCCTCTTCCAACCATGTTAACCTGTCCAGAACTGCATTATAGAATCTTGTGTCCATCCTGTTGATTACAAATCTGTAAAGCGCATCTGTCATTTCTGAAATCTTTATTTTATTTCTGCAAAATCTACCTTCACAAAAACATCCGTAACTTTTGAACCGCACGTCCTAGAAGTGCAAAACGACATTCCAATTCATAATAGTTTTTCCGTAATCGCGATTTACGCACGCGGAAAAATTGCAGCAAATTGCAATTTAGCTCCATTTCACCACTTGTAAAAATAGCTGTTTCTTGTTTGCAACTGCTGAATTTCGTTTCCAATTTGATAATCATTCATGTATCATTGTTAGTGTTGACCTGAACCAATCTCAAGTAACTATCACTCATCCTGAATCTCTTTTAGTGAATTAAAATCAATTTAGCAGATTTTCCCATCCATTGCAATCACATTCAAAAGTGTTTTGACCTGTGTTTTAAAATCATACCTGTTTTCTCTAAGCTTGCTGGGGGGAACTGGAATTGAACTGCATTCTTGATTGTATTCCTGAAACCTGTGTGCCCTCATTTCCATCTCTTCATATTGCATAGGGGGGGAGTGAGTAGTCGCAGGGAAAAAAGTGACCATATTGTCTTTTGTTGAAATCATATCAAGTTATTTCTGGGTTGCATTCTTTCCCATCATTGCATTTCCTTGAATCATATAAGGTATTCTCTGCTACAGAATCCTTCATATTCATACTCCTAAGTGATTAAAGAGATTGTCAATTTTGCAATATTACCCCTTGTTGATTACCATCCATATTCATAAGTGTGCTATTCAGATATTCTTTTGTTCATAAAAGTGTGATATGTATATTGTGTAATTCTTTAAATAAACCTTTTAATTTGCAAAACAAACCTACTTCTTGGCTCAATAAGGTCAGGGGAGTTCAAAGAGAGGGGCGTTATATAAGGGTTCATCATCCAGATTTAAAGAACTTTGACATAAAAATATATAAATAAGCATTGACTTAGTTGGATTGCTGGAATGAAGTTACTTACAGATGGGGGCTCGGCGCGGGACTTCTGGATTAGACCTACCACTTGTACAGCTTAATACAGTGTGCTAACTGACAGGATACATAAATCCTGTTGGGCTACTACGCTGTGTTACACTGTAAAAGCACCCCTCAAAAAGGAACGCTCTCATGAAACGGTCTGTTTTGCAAAATAAAATATTAAACTTCTGTAAGTCGGGAAGGAAATCAATTTCCAGAATGGCGACATTGGTAGATATCAAGATAGCTAGAGAGCACCTTTTACATAAGCTATTTGTGAGAGGTGAGTGGACTGAGCAGGACCAACATGTGTGGTTGCAGGTGATCACACAACAGGTCACTGCAACTGGGTTAGATTTCTGGAGAGATCAGGGTCCCTTACATGTGGCCCTGAGTGAACTATATATGGCCCCTAAGGCCAAGGATGAGCACAACAAGATTGCCAGGGTAGCGGCATATTTATATTTATATATGGGAGCCATACAGGACAAATGTGCTGAAGGCCAAGATCTGGCAAGTAGGCAACTGATGGAATTAGAGAAGGCCCAATCTGATCTGGACTCTTCTGAGCAGAGGATGCAGAGGAGACAGGAGTCAGAAAATGAAAGTAAGCAGTATATCATTAAAATAAAAGAAGATATGGGTATCCTGCAACAAGAAAGGGCAGACCAGGATACCAGAATTCTGGCCTTGCAGAAGGAGTATCAAGAAGGTTTAGACTCCTTACTGCAGAGCCAGAAAAAGCTGGAGCAACAGATAGATTTCAACAGGGCATGCACAAAGCAGGTAGCCACCCTGCAAAGCCAATTGAATCAAGAAAAAGAGGAGAGCAATACATTGATTTTGAAAGACCTGGATACCCAGGCAGAGTTTGATGAAGAGCGCCAGAAAGCTGTTGCCTTTCAAAGGCAGTGGGACGACCTGGTGGCACAGGGGCAGGCTCTTACTCAGGAAAGGGACGCCTTAGGCCTGGAAGACTGCCACTTAAAAGACAAGCTGGAAGAAAATCACCTGGCCCTCCAGGGACTGGGTGACCTCCAAAGAGAGCATCAAAACTTGTTAGAGCACACCAGGAGGGGGTAAGATGCTCTGGCAAGAAAGGAGCAGGCCGGTAGGATGGGACTCAGCAGGTAACCCTCCTGCAGCAAAGACTGGCCCAGTACTCCAGGACCGACCAGGAAGCACACAGAGAGAACGAGGCTCTCTGCCAGCACAATGATAGGCTCCAGCAACAGGTAGCCATGCAGGAGATTGAGTGAGGAACTGAAAGCACAGGCTCTGGCAGGGCAACAGGGAGCAGGAGCTGATAGAGAAGAGGTTTGCTGGTAAAGGGAAACACCTGGGCATAACCTCAGGAGCCCTAGTACCAGAGGCCTCCATCTCTCCCAGTCCCTGGACTCTGCCACCCCATGTCCCCTGGCGCATCTGGGCCCAGGGCCACGGGGATGGCAGATTACTATCCAGTCAGAAGTATGGGGCTCATAGGGCAGTACCTGCCAGGAATGGATGGGCGGGCATCCGGGTATGGGCACCCAAGTATAGTGCAATTTAGTGGGGAAACCCGGGAGAGTAGGCCCACTAAGGGCATCCTGAAAACCTTTGCCCAGTTAGGTCAGTGGGGGGGGGTACCCATCAAATCCGGGCAGCAAGGAGGAATCTGAAGACTCCTCTGAATGTCCCAGGATACAAGGGACTAGGTCCCCACATTCTGCCAGCCATTCCCAGGCTCGCGGAATCCGGGAAAACCTGGAAGATCAGATGGGCACCTCTGGGAGCAGTGCTTCTGAGTCATAGGATGAATGGACCAGGGTTACCTGAACCAAGAAGGCCAATAAGGCAAAAAGGGCCTTGCTTAAGGACCCCTTAAAACAGATCAAAGCAATAAGGAGCGTCATCACTCCTTATCATAAGAACTCCAAGTATTCTGTTTGGGAACACTTGGAGCTCTTTGAGCAAATGATGGAGACTTTCCATTTAAAAGACAGCAGTAGCTGCATTCAGTACATAAAATGGACATTATCCCCAGAATACTCTAGTTTCTTTGCGGGGCTGTAGAGTCAAAATCATTCAAGATGGTCCACCTACGGGGCGGCCATCTTAAAGCACTTCTCTGTTCATAGAAATCCCCAAGAGGCTTGCAAGGCAGCCTACAATTTACAATGTGGGGAGGTCAGGCCCCACAAGAATTTGTGCAGGAGTTGAAGCGTGCCTTTGCGCAGACTACCAAAAGGGTGCGCACGGACAGTAAAGAATTTGTAAATATGTTTTTCCATGCCTTACCAAATACATCATGACCCAACTAGTGAGAGACTTTCATGAGAAAAGGTCACTAGACTGGGTCATTGAACAGGCCACCCGAATCTATGAGGTGCAGAAGCCCATAGAAAATAAAAATAATTCTCAGAAAAACCCCAAACCGACCAGCACCCCTGCAGCTGCCAAGGTGGCAGAGGTAAAGGTTGCCCCCATTTTGGATTTGGAGATGGGGGGCCTAAAAACTTGCCTGCACAGAATAATTCCAAGCCCAGAAGGCCCTCGGGCCAGTCACAGACAGGGAGCCAAGGAGGTAGTCCCACAAATGGGGTCCCTCACTCCCCTCACTATGTAAGTCCCCGCTACAAGGGAAACCGACCCATCCTGGGTTATGTGTGGACTCCTCCAGCCCAAGGGGGGATCCAACCAAGCACCTAACCCAGGGAACTTCCCTCCTAACTTCCCCCAGGAGGGCAGACATTCACCAAATCCTGAGCAGAACTTTTTCCCCAGTTATCCACAAAATTTCCAACCCCAAAATCATGCATCCTTCTTTCCCCACTTCCCTGAGCCCAGACCACCTAATCCGGGAGAGGGGAGGCCAAGGGTGGAGGGGTACCCAAATCTTCCCAACCCAGGGTACTACCAGAGAAGGGATAGCTACCCTTCCCGGGATCAGCCCAGGGGAGAAAACGGAACCCCGTATCAGCCTGAGCGGGTTTCACAGCTTGAGCGCCAGGTCCAAAACATGGCACAGGATCTGGGTCGCATGCTGAGGGCTCAGCAGAACTCTCAGATGAGCATGCCGGCACAGAATGCCCCAAACTCTGGACTTGGTGCTCCAGAACAATGACAGGGGCAGCAACCCAATAACTCACTAGTTCCCAGGGAGGAGGCACAAGGGGAAGGGAGTGTAAAGCCTTGGAGGAAGCTTCCTTCCCCACTTGTAAACAGCCCCTGGAAACCTAGGAACCGGAAACAAAATCTCCTACCCCGGAAAGTCTGCCACCCAAGGAGCAGAGAGGAGGTAGGAGAAACAAAGGACCCAAACAGACCCATTTTGTGGAGGAGATAGAGATCTTCCAATTTGAGGGAGAGGGATCCTCAGAGGATCCTGGGAAAAGGATCTTCTCTTTCAGAGATGGGAGAACTCCTCCCAAAGACAAATTGGTCCGAAGGGATTAAAATCCAGACTGGGTAGATGTGGGGACTGAGCTAGCGCCGCCCATCATCCCATCCCAGAACCAACAACATCAAAATCCCCTGGTTCAAACCCATCCTGGTGACTACCTCCAAAAAGGGGGTGCGGCCCAGAACCAGGGGAACCCAAAACGTCTCCTATCTCCAGTTGCCAACTTTTTCTTTCAGATTCCCAAGGCTCTCCACAGAATTCTGCCCAAATCTCTTCTCTCTCCGTGTCCAAAACCAGAAAATTAGCCCACCAGTTGTCCAAAAATGTGCATTATCTGTACCCCCTTGCGGAGAAGGAGGGAAGATACTATGCCCCGGTACAAGTACAGGGGCAGGGGACAATTTTGGCACTGGTGGACACTGGATCCCAAGCTACCCTTCTGTCCAAGGCCTTTGATGAACTAAATTCAGGAAGGGGGGAGAATTACCAAATCCCTCTCACCTCTCTACCTGGACAACTTCAGAACTTTGACGGGAAGGAAATTCCCGTCGAGGAGACTGCGGATTTGGACATTAAAATTGGGCGACACAAGGTGAAACACCCGGTCATAGTAGTGACCCCAGAGGGCACCCCTTCTTTACTAGGGAATGACCTCCTGAGAAGGTTGTCACCCCTAATAGATTGTGTAAACAAGGTCCTCTGGACCCATACTAGCCGACCCATAAAATTGAAACAGAGTGTCAACCATGTTAGTCTAAACGGCACATGCCACATGGTTGAACAAAAATATGACCAAGTAGAATTTCACTTCCAGAACAATCAAATTCCAGACGTGACAGTTATAGTAGTAGGACAACAGACTGGTGATGGGGGGTCCTCTCTATTTCTGAAAATCAACCTTCCTTCCAGTTTAAGGTGGTATTCCACACTGGAAGGAAATACTGTGAAATTCTTTACCAATCCACAATCAGACATTCCCGCTCGTATAGTCCAGAAAGATGTGAAATCAGCTCAGAGCCTGGTTGATGTTCGGCAAATTGGAGAGCAGTTGTTCATCCCTGTTCAGTTAAATGATGGGAAGGACTCTGTTCTCACCCGAGTGTGTGTGAACAACGGTAAGAGCTTCATCAGCGAAGCCATGTTCCGCCAACTCCCAAAAGATCCAGCCATTCCCACATTCAAACTGATAGACAAATGGGAAATGGATTTGGAAGCTCCCAATTCCAAACATCTCCTGCCAAGCAGGTGTATGCTCAAAATCTCCATTGGCGAAAAGAGCATAGTCCATAATTGTTGGGTCGTGCGAGACGTCACTGCCACCTTTTACTTTGGCAGTGATATTCTCAATCGCTTTGCCATTAGTTTGGACCTAATAAACTTCAAAGCTTGGTCCCGATTAGCGGATAATCTCATGGGCTTTGATGATCCAGAGAAAGCATTTAGGTCAGCTCAATTGCTACCTTATGCAGTTGAAATTCAGATTGGAGAGGAAGTCACCATCCCAGAAAGGACCCGACAATTCTCCCTGGAAATGAAAGTTAAAAGAGGACAGACATTGAAAAACCCTGATGCTTATATTCATCTAAATGCTTCTCTCCAACAGCAAGTGTTGGGGGTAAACCCAATACCATTAGTCAATATAGAACATGAAACCATTCCAATAGAGGTGGATAACATCGACTTAAAGAGTACCACTCTAGCCACAGGCACCATTATTGGAATGGCGGTTGATGACCGACATTTTTCCATTGATGTAGGCAATGAACTGTTAGGACCAATGCCCAAGGACTGTTTTGACAGTGACAGTGATGACAACACAACACCAGACAGGATCTTTACCCGGCATGGGGGAACTTCCTGGTATACACTTCCTGCCCTTATGGTAAGGAAGATGTGACTTGTGACTTCAGGAGGGATGAGGGGATTTTCCAGGTCCATGAGGGCTGCTTTTCCCACCTGAAGCCACCAGTCCAAATCAGCACTCTGACCAGGGACTTCTCCACCCAGCTGGAGGAGGCCGCTGAGATAGCGAAACCAGTCTTTCCCGGCTTCAGGCAGATGATTGAAGAGAGAGTCACGTAGCTGATGCCTGTGTGACTCTGGAGCAGAAGCAAAGGCTAGAACAAGTCTTCTTGGATTTTCAAGATCTCTTTGGGGTGGACTCATATGACTGTGGTCGCACCGACATCCACACAACAACAATTCCCACGGACCCTGGCATGACTCCAGTGTTTGTGAAGCAATATCGCTTGCCTCTCGCATCAATGGAGTCCCTTACTGAAATAATTAAGAACCTTGAGTCCCGCGGGATAATCCGTCCAGTTCACAGCACCTTCAATAATCCGGTGCTGGGGATATTGAAGCCAAATGGCCAGTGGAGACTCTGCGCCGACCTTAGGGAACTCAACAAACGGGTCCATATTTCCCGATGGCCTCTTCCCTACATTGACCAAGGACTGGCCCAGATCCAGGAGTCACAGGTTTCACTGCAATAGACCTGACCAATGGATACTGGACTGTGCCTGTCAGTAGGGAGGACCAATACAAGCTGGCTTTTACCTTTGGGGGGCAGCAGTACACATGGACCCGGACTCCCTTCGGATACCTCAACTCCGGCAATGAGTTCAACATTTTCCTACATAAGGCCATGCCCGACCTGGGTGAGAGGGGTAACCTGGCCTAAGTAGATGATGTCCTCATCAAAAGCTTAACTGTTGGGGAACACATAGTGGAGATCCGTTATGTTCTGACACAGTTGAGGGCCGCTGGAGCAAAACTTTCCTTTCAGAAAGCACAGTGGTGTAGAACACGTGTTAATTTCTTAGGGCATGAGATTACTCCTCAGGGTCTTTGTCCCCAGGAAGAGAAAGTGGAAGCACTCCAGAAACTGAAAGACCCTACAACTCTCTGGGAACTAAGGAGCATCCTTGGACTGACTAATTACAGCAGAAAGTTCATTGAGGGCTACGCAGAGATCACCAGACCCCTGATTCATCTCTTGAAGGGGGGGGTCAAGTGGGAATGGGGTCCAGAACAATCCGAGGCAGTAAGATAGCTCAAAAGAAGCCTCTCACAAGCGCCTTGCCTAGCCTACCCTGTCAGAAACAAGGAGTTTTTCTGGAGACAGGGTTCTCTAATACATGCTTGACTGCAGTATTATACCAAAAGCATGACAAGGTCCATAAAGTAATCTCCTATGCGAGTAAAACTTTATCCCCTGTGGAGGAAAAATTCAACGACTGTGAGAAGGTACTCCTGGCAACGGTGTGGGCATTGAAGAATTACCGCCCATTTATTCAGGGGGAACACATCATAGTGGAGACTCCACACCAGCCTCTGCAATATCTCCAAAGTGACAGAATCCGGCCCGGAAATGTGAGTAATACCCGAATTACTTCCTGGATTCTGTGAATGCAAGGCTTTCCTGTGGAGGTCAGATATGGCCAAAACAAGAAGAGTCCCCTCGCGCAAGGTCTGGCTGACTTGCATGATTGTGCCAGAGAAAACTGTCTCGAGGACGAAAGTCTAAAAATCAAGGACAACATGGAGACATACCTTAATTCCCCACACAAAGTCTTTGAAGAAGACAAGTGTGAGGGAATGCCCACTGTCTATGTGGATGGATGATCTTACCATGTTGACAACAACGGGGAAAATAACTTGTGGCCGGCGTAGGGAATGCATGGGTGAATGAGTCCCCAGAACCCTCCGCTGGGTACAAGATTGGTCCCTGAAGTAGTCAAGTGGCAGAGTTGATGGCTGTGCATCAAGCCATCCTCACTGCTGTCCAACATCAACTCCATGAACTGGTCATAATCACAGATTTGGATTATGTACGGAACGGGTTCGTGGAGCACCTGGTTAACTGGAAAACCCGAGGCATGTTATGTGCTAATAACAAACCCTTGAAACATGGGAAGTTAATTCAAAATATTGATGATCTGGTCAGCTTGAATGGGTTGAACATCTACTGGAAAAAGATCAAGGGTCATTCCAAAGTAGGGGGACCAGACAAAACTGGAAATGACTTAGCTGATCAGCTGGCCAAAACCGGGGCCATCCAAGGGGATCTAATTGAGATCGACTCCCTGTTGGGGGAAATCCAGGTCACTGCTATCACTAGGTCCCAGACAAATGCTCACAATGATCTCTCAACTGCACAATGGAGTAAGGAGACCCCTGATGCTGATTTGATTACGGCTCAAAAAGGGGATCCAATAATTGGTAAGTTTTATTAGCACATTGAGGACCCTGAGACATTTCCCCTGACGGATACCGATTACATTGGGAAAGAGGACCTCAGAGTGTTGATGAAATGCCCAAAAATGTTCCGAATCCAAGATGGTTTGTTGGTAAGGCAATCCCTAGCTGGCCATGATCAGTGGGTTGTTCGTACCTCATTCCGAAGCCTGATGCTAAGTCACGCCCATGATGCGGCCACAGCCGGTAATAGGGGGTTTCATACAACACTTGAGATCTTAAGAGAGGTTGCATACTGGCCACACATGGGGCAGGACCTCGACCAGTACTTGAAGGGGTGTCTTGTGTGTGCACAATTTCATCCAACTTCCCTCACACACCGTGCGCCTCTCCAAAAGAGGGGGATGACACTGCCATGGTCAGATTTACAAGTCGACTTTATCGGGCCCGTGATTCGCTCCTCTAGGGGGAATAAGTACATGTTGACCGTGACATGCTTATTTACTAAATGGGTGGAATGTCTCCCAGCCCCAAACTGCAAGGCACAAACAGCAGCTGCCCTGATGATCAACCACATCTTTTCGTGTTTTGGACTACCCCAAAGGATTGAGTCAGACATAGGTAGCCATTTCACCAGCAAAGTAATGACACAGATGTGGGAGATACTTTGGGTTAAAAGGAAGCTACATATTGCGTACCGGCTAGCCTGTAGTGGGGCAGTAGAACGTTACTACAAAACCATTGTGAGCATCTTAAAAAAGTTTGTGGCAGATTCTGGGCCAAGTTGGCATATCCGATTACCTCTTGTCCTAATGGCCATCAGATCTACCCCTTCATCTGCAACTAAAATGTCACTGTTTGAGTTGATGACTGGACGCAGGATGGTGCTTCCCCAGCATCTGCTTTACAGGACCCAAGAGCCATTGATCAATGCCTCCACAACTCATGAGTATGTTGAAAATTTAAGAAAACACCTTCAACATGCTTTTGCCTATGCTCAGCGAAATCTAGAAAGATCAGCCGATAGCATGAAGACCCACTATAACTTGAAGACTACAAGGAAAGAATACAATGTAGGAGACCGGGTCTATCTATACAATTTCCAAAGGAATCAGGCCAAACAGCGGAAATTTCTGCCTACCTGGAAGGGACCTTTTGAAATTGTAGAAAAGATCTCACCAGTCGCCTACAAGATCCGTATCCCCAAAGGCACTTTGGCAGAGGGGGAAGATAAGTGGGTCCATATTAATCAGCTAAAGTGTTGCCATCCCAGGCACACTCTGCAGCAACTGGAGGAGTCCTCTGGAACCCCAGAGGGGGCCACTCCAGATCAATAAAATTCCAACTCTAAAACCATTCCACACATAGTTTATAAAATACAATAATAAGAATGCAAATATCTCCTGATTGACAAAATGTATATGCCCACCCCACTACATTTATAGTGGTGGGAAAATGTCTACAAATATGTTGTTGCCTTTTTGCTTTGTCATCCTAGGAGAGAGGAACCATGGAGACTGACCATGGAGGACGACCTGGGGACCGGTAGCAAAGATCCGGGGGTTCCGGGGTATCGCTCAATACTCCCATCAGGACTGGCGAGGAGAACTGATCAATCCACCAATGATGGAGGAAAAGATGCTGAACTTGGCCATCTGTGGAATCCGGAGAGATGATGCGGACATCCCAGTCTTGCGAAGTTCCATCGATGAAAGATCAACGGCCATCGCAACAGGGGGCTTGTGGGATGTCTCAACCCACTCATCCAAGCCCTGCAACATCACTAGGCATTGCTGGCAGCAGAAACATCAGAATGGCCACTGGAAAGCATGCTGCTCGCCAGAAATCACCAGAAAATGCGCAGTGAAAACCTGAAAAATAGGCTGCCATCTACTTTTGCCTATCTTAGTGAGCACCGGAGACCACTGCCAAAACCCATCTTTTGGCTGCTCACAGAGCAAAATCTCTGCCAAGTAATACAGAGCTGTCTCAAAAATCCATTTTTATTTGGTGTCATATTTGCAAAAATCATGGCTCACAAACCACCCAAAAAGATCCAACCTCCTTGTTGGGTGTTCCACATCATTAAACTGCAAGAATCCACATAAATCCAATGTCAGAAAGAATCATGTGTCATTAGAACAAAATCTACTTTTAAAGATATTTGATGGAAACACAGCTGTCAAAATGGGTGTAGTACCGTTACTCGCCTCTGTCAGGTGCTGGCCATTTATAATTCTGACAGGAGAGCTGTGTTTCAGAAGTTAAATATGCCAAAGAAGAGAATTCCATCAAAATGCCATATAGAGTGCCACACAGTGATTTCATTGTTGAAAAAGACTTGATTTAAAGATATGTTGCTTATTGTGAGTTTATAAATGTATTTTTATTTTACTAGGAACTGTGTTGCAATTGACTAAAAGGTAATCTGATTTAGTTAAAACTTCAAGAGGTCTTCTGTTCATGGGGACCCTTCACACCTTATCCCTAGACAAAGGAGATTTCCTCTGCCCCAGGCTAAGAGATTGACAGACTGGTGTGAACAGGAACTAGCCAAGGCACCCTGGCCTGCTGCTATCAGTCAAGACAATGGGGGCTTTGGGATGAATAGAATATGCTGATTTGGGTGTGACTGGTCAACAACTGCTCTGGGAGAAACAAGACATGTGACCCTCTGAGTCAGCCAGCTCTGGGGGTGGGGACACACCATTGTGGATTCAGGTAGCCCAGCAAATATATGTTTTATAAAATTGCGTATAACAAATTTTACCAAGCTAACAGAAATATGAAACTTTGGGATTCTTAAAATGAAAAATTCACCCACATTTTAAGACTAAGCTGGACGCTGTGTGATGTTCTGAGACCAAACCCCGGAATTATTAATATTGCAGCTGCAGTGTTTTTGCTATGAACATAAGAATTTACAGGAATGTGCCCAGAGAGGATATGTATGTTTGTGTACAATTTGGTGCAGAACCAATATTGGGAAACCCACCAGAAGCGCAAATAAGTTGTCATTTCTGAACTAGAGCTCTTAGGAAGATCAGAGTTGGACAAGAATGCACCTTAAGTAATTTGTGATGTGTATATGTATTATGAACAACTTGTGTATCTAGGAAATATGTTTTTTGGGTAAAATTGATTTTCTCTGTAAAAAGCAAAGGGGAGGGTTTTCAGTTAAGCCATAAACATGACACCGGGTGACACGCTGATTCTTTCTCCAGTCAGGGGACAGAGAATCCTATAACATATCAAATATCCTTAGGGGGTTGGGCATAGAGAATCAGCCTACCCACCCACTTTGTAAACACATAAAATGAGACTGTTTAGGACAGATAAGGAACACTTTTTTTCCACTACTCACTGATTCCTGCAAAGCACTCTGCCAGACCAGATCCAGACAATATCCAGACAGAGACTCCAAACTCAAGATCTAGATCAAGAGACCAGAACTCTAGAACCCAAACTCTAGAACCATGAAGCAGAGAGGCCTAAACCAAAAGCTGAACTCTTCTCAGCAGGCCTGTATAATCTAGCAACCTGATTCTCACATTCAACAGCCAAGCTGAGCTGTTCTATTCTAGCCAAGAACCCTGTGCTAGAACCAAGGTCCAGACCCAGAAAGCAGAGCTGGATCCAAGACCTGTCAGATCCAGTTTAAGAGGCCGCAGACCGCCGTGCAGTGCTGAACACAGAATCCAGAGAGCCTGTGACCTGTCCGGTAGCGAGAGTGAAGCCAAACCCCTTGACCAGATCTTTGACGAGGCCCATTCCATTCCAAAGCTAGGAGTGAGTATCTAATCTAGAACTGTCCATAACCAATCTCTTAGTTTAAGTAATCCTCTTCCAACCATTTTAACCTGTCCAGAACTGCATTATAGAATCTTGTGTCCATCCTATTGATTTTAAATCTGGTAAGCGCATCTGTCATTTCTGAAATCTTGATTTTATTTCTGCAAAATCTACCTTCACAAAAACATCTGTAACTTCCTAGAAGCGAAATGTAACTGTCATTTTAAAGATACGATCCTAAGCTTTCCAACAAACCCAAAACGACATTCCAATTCATAATAGTTTTTCAGTAATCGCGATTTACGCACGCGGAAACATTGCCGTGAATTGCAATTTAGCTCCGTTTCACCACTTGTAAAAATAGCTGTTTCTTGTTTGCAACGGCTGAATTTCATTTCCAATTTGATAATCATTCATAAATCATTGTTAGTGTTGACCTGAACCAATCTCAATTAACTATCACTCACCCTGAATCTCTTTTAGTGAATTAAAATCAATTTAGCAGATTTTCCCATCCATTGCAATCACATTGAAAAGCGATTTGACCTGTGTTTTAAAACCATACCTGTTTTCTCTAAGCTTGCTGGAGGGGAACTGGAATTGAACTGCATTCTTGATTGTATTCCTGAAACCTGTGTGCCCTCATTCCCATCTCTTCATATTGCATAGGGGGGGAGTGAGTAGTCACAGGGGAAAAAGTAACCATATTGCCTTTTGTTGAAATCATATCAAGTTATTTTTGGGTTGCATTCTTTCCCATCATTGCATTTCCTTGAATGATATAAGGTATTTTCTCCTACAGTATCCTTCATATTCATACTCCTAAGTAATTAAAGAGATTGTCAATTTTGTAATATTACCTCTTGTTGATTACCGTCCATATTCATAAGTGTGCTATTCAGATATTCTTTTGCTCATAAAAGTGTGATATATATATTGTGTAATTCTTCAAATAAACCTTTTAATTTGTAAAAGAAACCTACTTCTTGGCTCAATGAGGTCAGGGGAATTCAAAGAGAGGGGCGTTATATAAGGGTTCATCCTCCAGATTTAAAGAACTTTGACATAAAAATATATGAATAAGGGCTTCCATTGGGCATCCCATCCTAAGCATTGACTTAGTTGCATTGCTGGATTGAAGTCACTTACAGCTTAGAGCAATCATCAGCTGTGCGCTTCACAAATCCAAGGGAACTAATGTGGTCTGCGATGGTCTGCCAGTGTGCCCTACGTTGAGCAGTCGTAGTCTTGCACCCTGCAGTCACCACCATTTTGCGTCCTTGGGCCGACACATAGCCCACAAGTGCATCTAGTTCGGCATCATTGAAACTAGGCTTCCTTGATGTGCCGGAGTGGGTAGCCATATCTAGGGTCCCAGCCTGTACCGCAAGAGCACCGTTCTTCCTCTTGGAAGGTGGTGCGGACCCTGAGTGGCTTACGCCACTCTGGTTGGTAGGGGCAGAAGCGCAGGTGGACTGGGCACTGGAAGTAGCCAAAGGCACGATGACCAAAGGTCTCACTGCAGGCATTGGCTGCTGGGTGATGTTGGCAGGACCAACCTTGGTGTGATGGACTTGGACCAACACTGTCCCAGCTGGGAGGCTCGGAGCTGGGGTGGATTGACCTGCAGCTGCCCCTGCATCCTCCTCACCCTGGCTACTTGGGGCAGAAGATGACATTGCTGCCCCAGATCCACGTGGCCTGGTAACAGCAACTTTCACTGCCACATGTGGCTTTGACTTGGTGACACGGAAGTCAGCCTGGGAGTCATCCTCTGCCGGTTCGATTGACAATATGGGCCGGTTTAACAAGGCCTGAGCTGGGATGGTGTCAGCTACATCTCCCTGAACCATTTGGGGGGGGGGGGCATAGGTGTCCCTGCTTGGTCCTCCACACACTGTCCTCTTGGGCCACCCTGCACATCCTGGCCACGTCCCCTACCGCGCCCACCTCTTTGAGGTTGGCCACCTTTGCTTCCCTTACTGCTTGGTCGCTTCCCAACCATGGCACTGATGTTGTTGTGCGTATGGGAGTTGCAATAAACAATTGTCCTGGGCAATTGGGGTGAAAGGGGTAGGGTACTAGATGGAATATGTACCCTAGTGCTCTAGCAAGGCTGTCTGTGGCCCCTAAGGGAAGATGACGGGTCACGCAACACACAGGCACCCCAAAAACAATATTTAACGTGCAGGCAACACCTGGTAGACCACGTGCGTGGAATGAAGAACTCGCACTATGCTGTGGCACCCAGAAACACAAAAATAAGCGTATGCGTGGTACACGCAGCGTACAATGACCTCTGAATGGGTACGCGACACACGGTGGCAACCACAGTTCGGGTTCGTGGAGCACCTGGTTAACTGGAAAACCAGAGGCATGTTATGTGCTAATAACAAACCCTTGAAACATGGGAAGTTAATTCAAAATATTGATGATCTGGTCACCTTGAATGGGTTGACCATCTACTGGAAAAAGATCAAGGGTCATTCCAAAGTAGGGGGACCAGAAAAAACTGGAAATGACTTAGCTGATCAGCTGGCCAAAACCGGGGCCATCCAAGGGAATGTAATTGAGATCGAGTCCCTGTTGGGGGAAATCCAGGTCACTGCTATCACTAGGTCCCAGACAAATGCTCAAAATGATCTCTCAACTGCACAATGGAGTAAGGAGACCCCAGATGCTGATTTGATTACGGCTCAAAAAGGGGATCCAATAATTGGTAAGTTTTATCAGCACATTGAGGACCCTGAGACCTTTCCCCTGACGGATACCGATTACATTGGGAAAGAGGACCTCAGAGTGTTGATGAAATGCCCAAAAATGTTCTGAATCCAAGACGGTTTGTTGGTAAGGCAATCCCTAGCTGGCCATGATCAGTGGGTTGTTCGTACCTCATTCCGAAGCCTGATGTTAAGTTACGCCCATGATGCGGCCACAGCCGGTAATAGGGGGTTTCATACAACACTTGAGATCTTAAGAGAGGTTGCATACTGGCCACACATGGGGCAGGACCTCGACCAATACTTGAAGGGGTGTCTTGTGTGTGCACAATTTCAGCCAACTTCCCTCACACACCGTGCGTCTCTCCAAAAGAGGGGGATGACACTGCCATGGTCAGATTTACAAGTCGACTTTATCAGGCCCGTGATTCGCTCCTCTAGGGGGAATATAGTACATGCTGACCGTGACATGCTTATTTACTAAATGGGTGGAATGTCTCCCGGCCCCAAACTGCAAGGCACAAACAGCAGCTGCCCTGATGATCAACCACATCTTTTCGTGTTTTGGAATACCCCAAAGGATTGAGTCAGACATAGGTAGCCATTTCACCAGCAAAGTAATGACAAAGATGTGGGAGATACTTTGGGTTAAAAGGAAGCTACATATTGCGTACCGGCTAGCCTCTAGTGGGGCAGTAGAACGTTACAACAAAACCATTGTGAGCATCTTAAAAAACTTTGTGGCAGATTCTGGGCCAAGTTGGCATATCCGATTACCTCTTGTCCTAATGGCCATCAGATCTACCCCTTCATCTGCAACTAAAATGTCACCGTTTGAGTTGATGACTGGACGCAGGATGGTGCTTCCCCAGCATCTGCTTTACAGGACCCAAGAGCAGACATTGATCAATGCCTCCACAACTCATGAGTATGTTGAAAATTTAAGAAAACACCTTCAACATGCTTTTGCCTATGCTCAGCGAAATCTAGAAAGATCAGCCGATAGCATGAAGACCCACTATAACTTGAAGACTACCAGGAAAGAATACAATGTAGGAGGCCGGGTCTATCTATACAATTTCCAAAGGAATCAGGCCAAACAGAGGACATTTCTGCCTACCTGGAAGGGACCTTTTGAAATTGTAGAAAAGATCTCACCAGTCGCCTACAAGATCCGTATCCCCAAAGGCACTTTGGCACAGGGGGAAGATAAGTGGGTCCATATTAATCAGCTAAAGTGTTGCCATCCCAGGCACACTCTGCAGCAACTGGAGGAGTCCTCTGGAACCCCAGAGGGGGCCACTCCAGATCAATAAAATTCCAATTCTAAAACCATTCCACACATAGTTTATAAAATACAATAATAAGAATGCAGATGTCTCCTGATTGACAAAATGTATATGCCCACCCCACTACATTTATAGTGGTGGGAAAATGTCTACAAATATGTTGTTGCCTTTTTGCTTTGTCATCCTAGGAGAGAGAAACCATGGAGACTGACCAAGGAGGACGACCCGGGGACCGGTAGCAAAGATCCGGGGGGTCCGGGGCATCGCTCAATACTCCCATCAGGACTGGCGAGGAGAACTGATCAATCCACCCATGATGGAGGAAAAGATGCTGAGCTTGGCCATCTGTGAAATCCGGAGAGATGATGCGGACATCCCAGTCTTGCGAAGTTCCATCGATGAAAGATCAACGGCCATCGCAACAGGGGGGCTTGTGGGATGTCTCAACCCACTCATCCAAGCCCTGCAACATCACTAGGCATTGCTGGCAGCAGAAACATCAGAATGGCCACTGGAAAGCATGCTACTCGCCAGAAATCACCAGAAAATGCGCAGTGAAAACCTGAAAAATAGGCTGCCATCCACTTTTGCCTATCTTAGTGAGCACCGGAGACCACTGCCAAAACCCATCCTTTGGCTGCTCACAGAGCAAAATCTCTGCCAAGGAATACAGAGCTGTCTCAAAAATCCATTTTTATTTGGTGTCAAATTTGCGAAAATCATGGCTCACAAACCACCTAAAAAGATCCAACCTCCTTGTTGGGTGTTCCACATCATTATACTGCAAGAATCCACATAAATCCAATGTCAGAAAGAATCATGTGTTATTAGAACAAAATCCACTTTTAAAGATATTTGATGGAAACACAGCTGTCAAAATGGGTGTAGTACCATTACTCGCCTCTGTCAGGTGCTGGTGATTTATAATTCTGACAGGAGAGCTGTGATTCAGAAGTTAAATATGCCAAAGAAGAGAATTCCATCAAAATGCCGTATAGAGTGCTACACAGTGATTTCATTGTTGAAAAAGACTTGATTTAAAGATATGTTGCTTATTGTGAGTTTATAAATGTATTTTTTTTAACTTGCAACTGTGTTGCAATTGACTAAAAGGTCATCTGATTTAGTTAAAACTTCAAGATGCCTTCTGTTCATGGGAACCATTCACACCTTATCCCTAGACAAAGGAGATTTCCCCTGCCCCAGGCTAAGAGATTGACAGACTGGTGTGAACAGGAACTAGCCAAAGCACCCTGGCCTGCTGCTCTCAGTCAAGACAATGGGGGCTTTGGGATGAATAGAATATGCTGATTTGGGTGTGACTGGTCAACAACTGCTCTGGGAGAAACAAGACATGTGACCCTCTGAGTCAGCCAGCTCTGGCGGCGGGGACACACCATTGTGGATTCAGGTAGCCCAGCAAATATATGTTTTATAAAATTGCGTACAACAAATTTTACCAAGCTAATAGAAATATAAATCTTTGGGATTCTTAAAATGAAAAATTCACCCACAATTTAAGACTAAGCTGGACGCTGTGTGATGTTCTGAGACCAAACCCTGGAATTATTAATATTGCAGCTGCAGTGTTTTTGCTATGAACATAAGAATTTAGAGGAATGTGCCCAGACAGGGTATGTATGTTTGTGTAAAATTTGGTGCAGAACCAATATTGGGAAACCCACCAGAAGCGCGAATACGTTGTCATTTCTGAACTAGAGCTCTTAGGAAGGTCAGAGTTGGACAAGAATGCACCTTAAGTAATTTGTTATGTGTATATGTATTATGAACAACTTGTGTGTCTGGGAAATATGTCTTTTGGGTAAAATTGATTTTCTCTGTAAAAGCAAAGGGGAGGGTTTTCAGTTAAGCCATAAGCATGACACCGAGTGACACGCTGATTCTTTCTCCAGTCAGGGGACAGAGAATCCTCTAACCTATCAAATCCTTAGGGGTTTGGGCATAGAGAATCAGCCTACCCACCCACTTTGTAAACACATAAAATGAGACTGTTTAGGACAGATAAGGAACACTCTTTTTTCCACTACTCACCGATTCCTGCAAAGTACTCTGCCAGACCAGATCCAGACAATATCCAGACAGAGACTCCAGACTCCAGATCTCACATTCTCTCACATTCAACAGCCAGGCTGAGCTGTTCTATTCTAGCCAAGAACCCTGTGCTAGAACCAAGGTCCAGACCCAGAAAGGAGCTGTATCCAAGACCCGTCAGATCCAGTTTAAGAGGCTGCAGACCGTGGTGCAGTGCTGAACGCAGAATCCAGAGGGCCTGAGACCTGTCCGGTAGCGAGAGTGAAGCCAAACCCCTTGACCAGATCTTTGACGAGGCCCATTCCATTCCAATGCTAGGAGTGAGTATCTAGTCTAGAACTGTCCATAACCAATCTCTTAGTTTAAGTAATCCTCTTCCAACCATTTTAACCTGTCCAGAACTGCATTATAGAATCTTGTGTCCATCCTATTGATTTCAAATCTGGTAAGCGCATCTGTCATTTCTGAAATCTTGATTTTATTTCTGCAAAATCTACCTTCACAAAAACATCTGTAACTTCCTAGAAGCGAAATTTAACTGTCATTTTAAAGCTACGATCCTAAGCTTTCCAACAAACCCAAAACGACATTCCAATTCATAATAGTTTTTCAGTAATCGCGATTTACGCACGCGGAAACATTGCCGCGAATTGCAATTTAGCTCCGTTTCGCCACTTGTAAAAATAGCTGTTTCTTGTTTGCAACGGCTGAATTTCATTTCCAATTTGATAATATTCATAAATCATTAGTGTTGACCTGAACCAATCTCAATTAACTATCACTCATCCTGAATCTCTTATAGTGAATTAAAATCAATTTAGCAGATTTTCCCATCCATTGCAATCACATAGAAGAGCGATTTGACCTGTGTTTTAAAATCATACCTGTTTTCTCTAAGCTTGCTGGGGGGGGGAAATGGAATTGAACTGCATTCTTGATTGTATTCCTGAAACCTGTGTGCCCTCATTTCCATCTCTTCATATTGGATAGGGGGGGAGTGAGTAGTCACAGGGGAAAAAGTAACCATATTGCCTTTTGTTGAAATCATATCAAGTTATTTTTGGGTTGCATTCTTTCCCATCATTGCATTTCCTTGAATGATATAAGGTATTCTCTCCTACAGTATCCTTCATATTCATACTCCTAAGTGATTAAAGAGATTGTCAATTTTGTAATATTACCTCTTGTTGATTACCGTCCATATTCATAAGTGTGCTATTCAGATTCTTTTGTTCATAAAAGTGTGATATATATATTGTGTAATTCTTCAAATAAACCTTTTAATTTGTAAAAGAAACCTACTTCTTGGCTCAGTGAGGTCAGGGGAATTCAAAGAGAGGGGCGTTATATAAGGGTTCATCCTCCAGATTTAAAGAACTTTGACATAAAAATATATGAATAAGGGCTTCCATTGGGCATCCCATCCTAAGCATTGACTTAGTTGGATTGCTAGATTGAAGTCATTACAGCTTAGAGCAATCATCAGCTGTGCGCTTCACAAATCCAAGGGAACTAATGCGGTCCGCGATGGTCTGCCAGTGTGCCCTACGTTGAGCAGTCGTAGTCTTGCACCCTGCAGTCACCACCATTTCGCGTCCATGGGCCGACACATAGCCCACAAGTGCATCTAGTTCGGTATCATTGAAACTAGGCTTCCTTGATGTGCCGGAGTGGGTAGCCGTGTCTGGGGTCCCAGCCTGTACCGCAAGAGCACCGTTCTTCCTCTTGGAAGGTGGTGCGGACCCTGAGTGGCTTACGCCACTCTGGTTGGTAGGGGCAGAAGTGCAGGTGGACTGGGCACTGGAAGTAGCCAAAGGCACGATGACCAAAGGTCTCACTGCAGGCATTGGCTGCTGGGTGATGTTGGCAGGACCAACCTTGGTGTGATGGACTTGGACCAACACTGTCCCAGCTGGGAGACTCGGAGCTGGGGTGGATTGACCTGCAGCTGCCCCTGCATCCTCCTCACCCTGGCTACTTGGGGCAGAAGATGACATTGCTGCCCCAGATCCACGTGGCCTGGTGACAGCAACTTTCACTGCCACATGTGGCTTTGACTTGGTGACACGGAAGTCAGCCTGGGAGTCATCCTCTGCCGGTTCGGTTGACAATGTGGGCTGGTTTAACAAGGCCTGAGCTGGGATGGTGTCAGCTACATCTCCCTGAACCATTTGGGGGGGTGCATAGGTGTCCCTGCTTGGTCCTACACACACTGGCCTCTGGGGCCACCCTGCACATCCTGGCCACATCCCCTACCGCGCCCACCTCTTTGAGGTCGGCCACCTTTGCCTCCCTTACTGCTTGGTCGCCTCCCAACCATGGCACTGATGTTGTTGTGCATATGGGAGTTGCAGTAAACAATTGTCCTGGGCAATTGGGGTGAAAGGGGTAGGGTACTAGATGGAATATGTACCCTAGTGCTCTAGCAAGGCTGTCTGTGACCCCTAGGGGAAGATGACGGGTCACGCAACACATGGGCACCCCAAAAACAATATGTAACGTGCACGCAACACCTGGTAGACCACGTGCGTGGAATGAAGAACCCGCACTACGCTGTGGCACCCATAAACAGAAAAATAAGCGTACGCGTGGTACACGCAGAGTACAATGACCTCTGAATGGGTACGCGACACACAGGGGCAACCACAGTTGAAAAATACGAGCGCGACTCACCATCTGCCTGGAAAAATAACGTGAAAAAGAGGCGCGTGTGCGCGTTGGCAACACCCCCGCCAAAAGAAGAATTGAACGCTGTCTGAGTATACAGGGAGTACGAACTGGAACCGTTGTGAAGTAATCGCATGTGAACCCACAAGAAGTACAAGAATCACCCGCTCGCTCTCCACAAAAAGCACATACAAGAAAATGGCGTCCTACGTGTACCTTTTAACCCAGCCCACACGCGCAACGTCACTTACGCGCATACGCGCTAAGGCCCTTTCCTCCAATTGCACGCAGTGACACCCGGACGTGCAGTTTTTGCACGTGTACAATCAACATGCACCCGTGTTGAGGGAAACGGCCTTGCGCGTCACTTCACAGACGTGCTTACGCGCTAAGGGCGTTTTTTGAATTACACGCAGGCGTGCAGTTTTTTCACATGCCAAATCACTCTGTATCAAGCTGGCCACGCAACAACACACTGAAGACCACGCTCCTGCCTAGAAGGCCATTTCCTTGCCCCCCAGAGCCCTGAGCACGCTACCACTTGCCATCTGCTGCTCCCTGCCTGCCTGCTGCCCACGTGCCCTGCTGTTTCGTGCCTGCACGTCAGCCATCTGCAGGGGTGCAGTTGCTGTGACCATCCCTGCTGGAACCGGAGACTCCCGACTGGTATACCATCGCTCAGCCCCAGGACCCAGTTGCCCACCCACACCTGCCTCTGGGGTTGCCATGTCGGACACAACACCATCTGGCACCACTGGCAACCCCCAGCGAGAGAGGCAGAGGGCTACCAGCTTCTGTTCCAGTGAAGTTGGTATCTTGGTGAAGCAAGTCCTGGGGCAGTATGATGCCCTCTTTGGAAGTTTGTGCGCCGACAATGAAGGATGGAAGAGGATCTGGATGGACATTGTGACTGCCATCAACCTGGAGGGGGTGGCAGTCCGTGACATTCAACACATCCAGAAGTGCTGGGAGGACTTCAGGTCCAGGATTCTCAACAAGGCCCGGCGCCTCTTCAAGGCAATGGATGCCAAGGGGTGCCAGGTCCGCCTAACCAACAACCAGATGAGGGTACTGGAACCTATACACCTAGCGCTCCTCCTCCAGGTCCTTGAGAGGCAGACCCGTCTGGAGTTGAGCGGTAAGTGTACATGCATACTGATTGGATGCTGTGCATGTTGAGGTGTGGCAGGAGTGTGCAGGTTGTACATATGTCTGTGTAGGGCCATGTATGCATGTGTATGTACAGGGAAATGAGCCTGCCGCATGTGAGTGAGTCCTCTCATGTGTGAGACACATCGATGGTGTATGTGTTGGTAAGCATGCTGTCAAGGTGTGAGTGCACACATTTTTACATTTCTGTGTACGTACAGTGGCATGGTTGTGGTGTCACACATGGATGGTGGTTCCACCTGCATGTATCTGCACTATGTACATGTGCATGTGTGTGTATTTGACAAGTGTGCAACTGTGATACACCATGGATGCATGTGACACTGACATGTAGGAGGCTGATTGTCAGATGTGACATGGATGGCGATGTTATCACTGCGACAGTTGTTGGAGATGTACAGATGCATGTATGTCTGGTGGCATGTGCACATGTGTTCTGCACTCCCCGTGTTGCATGTGACGTGAGGCTCACCTTCAGCTGCTCATGCTGTTGTTTGTGTATGGATGGTGCTGCCTGGTGCAACATTCCTGTTGATTTGTTGATTTGCTCATGTGTGTATGTTGAGTTGGGGAGTGTGATGCCATGTCTGAAGTTTGACACTGCTACTCATGTACAACTGTCTTGTGTTCATCAGACCATTGTACAGTGCCCTGATGCCTGTGTTCTATCTCTCTATGTCTGCAGCGTCAACTGATGAAGAGGGCAGAGACGGTGCTGTAGAGCAAAGCGGCAGGGATCCCACCGCCAGCCAGAGACGCAGGACCCGCTTCCCCTCCCAGGCTGTCATCTCATCGGGGAGTGAGGAGTCTGGTGCTGCGTCCGTGGCCGCAGCTGCCGAGGGTAGGTCCAAGAGGCAGAGGTCGGAGGTGGACTCCTCAGCAGCAGAAGGGGCAGCTGAGACCCCACAGGGTCCGGTGGAGGAAGATGGCACAGAGTCATCCAGGTTGGTGGGGGGTTTGGTTGAGGAGGAGGCCGTGCAAGGGAAAGACACAGGGTCTGGAGGGGGGATTCCACTGGTGCTAATGGTGCAGTACAGGGGCAGGGACAGGAGGCAGCACAGGCTGCCGCGGAGGTGCCTGTGTGTAATCCTGTCCCCGATCCTGTGACTGCATCATCCGACAACAGCAGGGATGCCTACGTCCAGACCCGTTCTCAGGGAGGGGATGAGAACACAACATCTGGCCTTCCTCTACCTGCGGACGTGGCAATCCGGGACCGTGTTGAGCCTGTCTTGGCTGGGGTGGCGTTGCGTCAACGGGGCATGCAAGATGACCTGCAATGTTTTTGTGAAGACACTGCACGTCATCTCGGATGCCTCTTTGACCGCGTCAACCTACTGGGACGGGTCGCCAGTGCTGGATTCCTCCGTTTGCTGGACCTTCTTCCGACCCCCTCCTCACCTGAATCCCCAATGCGCCAGTCGTCCTCTGTGCCATCTTCCGGCCCATGTATCACCTGGGTACCCTGTGGAGCTGCCTCTGACCCAGCAGCCAGGCTGGTGGAGGACACATCCCTGCCACAGTCGGGAGTCGGAGGTCCAGCAGGGGTGGCCACACCAATAACTGCACCCCAGCAGGAGGAGGAGGGGCAGGCATCAAGAGCCAGGGCACAGGCACAGCAGCAGCAGGCTCAAGGTGGGAGCGATGATGGCTCTGGCCCATCAACATCAGAGGGGCAGGCATCAGCCGGAGGGCAGGAGGACCCTGGATTGGGAGTGTCTTCCATGTGGCAGCGGTTGGGCCAGCACATAGATGCGGAGCGGCGGCGGGAGGAAGAGGCACAGCTCACTATGGTCAGAGCGGAGAACTCCATGCGCAGGGCGCTGAGGCGGGCCGAGTGCCTCGAGGCAATTCGCAGGGAGTTGGAGGTGGACATGGCGTTATCCCTACAAAACCTTGGGGCCATGAAACAGGCCTGCCTCCAGGACATAGAACAGGAGTTTGATGATGCCCTGGCCCGGGAAATCGACAAGTGAGCGTAGGACTTGCCCGCCGCCATTGTATATAGTTAGTTAGTGTTAGGTTTCATTTATGTTTTTCTTTCATTTGGGGCGCTTGGACTATGCCCCACCTTTTTGTAGATAGTTCTTTATTAGGTAGTCTTTTTTGTAGGTTTCATTTCAATAGTTGGGCTCATGGACCCTGGATTTATTATTTGTAAATAGTTGAACAGTGGATTTTTCATCATTACTTTTTTTATTTGACCATGGAACAATGGATTTTACTTATTTCTTTCCCTTTGGATTTGCTTTATTGGACGGAGACTTTGGACACATCTTCATTTGGATTTATTTGGATTCTGATTTAAAATATTTTATTAATTTTGGGACATGCTGCATTTTATTTTATTTCTTATTTCCATTATTGTGTGTTTTCATTTAATTCCCTTCATTTTGTGTTCAATACATTTTTGTTTCATACTTCAATTTGTGGTATTCTCTCATTGGTTTCATGCATGTCACAATGTGGGTTTTGTGTGGGGTCAGAAGGGTAAAATTCCGGGATACGTCATACAGCTCCAGTGACGAGAGTAACACAGGTCCAGATGGTTCAGAAAACCATCAAAACACCAATCGGGGCAGAGGCAGATGTCAAAGAGGCGCCAACCGACATAGACGACAAATGCCTTTTTTAGGGCAGGGTCCGAACCGAGGGAACTGGGACAACGAGGTTCAGACACGGAGCATGTCAAGAAATCAATGGTAATGAATGTATCCAACTATACCTTGACGTCTGAAGAAGAGGACATCCTGAATAAAGGGTTGAACTATGTAATCACAAAAAGACACGACCCTTTTGAATTCAGAACTGAATTTTACACCTTTATGCGCAAAGTCAGATTAAATGAATTTTTCAAAGAGGGTAATGAATATGTTAACAAGCATCTTAGTGGTTTACGTAACCCATCCTCGTTTTGTGCTCCTACATATTCTTTTATGAATGCATAGTTTTTGAGAGACAAGTGTTAAAAGAGATATGAAATTTGGAGACTAAGAAGAAACCCTACAATTCGAATTTCAGTAGCACCCAACGCACTTTAATTACCAAACTGGCAAAGGACAAAGAGGTTATCATTAGACAGGCAGATAAGGGTGGAGCTATTGTTTTGCTCAGCCGTACTGACTATGTGAATGAATGTGAAAAATTACTATCAGATGGTAACAGCTATACTCCATTGCAGTGTGATCCCACGCCCGTGTTGGTCCTGATTATCAGAGAAACTGGCAGAGTACCAGTATTTTACATACTACCTAAAGTACATAAACATCCCACCAACCCTCCGGGCAGACCCATTGTTTCAGGGGTCAGCTCCATTCTGGAGCCTCTTTCTAAGTTTGCAGATTTTTATCTCAGACCTTTTCTATTTCAAATGGCGAGTTACCTCAGAGACACTACGGACGCCATTAATAAAATAGAAAATCTGCCTTTTGTACCAGGGAAATCTTTGCCTATCTGTCTTGACATTCAGTCGCTATATACCATGATTCCGCAACGAGCCACCTTAGAAGTGATCGAGGAAATTCTTGTGCATAGAGAAGATGGGCATCCCGTTAGCAATGGATTCATCATTTGGTGTACTGAATTTGCCCTAACAAAAAACCTCCAAATTCAAGGCACCTTCTACCAACAAACAGAGGGCACTGCGATGGGTGCAGCGATGGCCCCCAATCTGGCCAATTTATGTTTGGAATTTTTTGAAAAAAGTGTGATATACTCCACCGATAACCCTAACCAACAATTTATGAGAAAATGGCTGCGGTACATAGACGACATCCTTATCATTTGGGATGGATCTATGGAACAGGCTAATGAATGTGTCAATTGGCTCAACCTACAAAATAGGTTTTTGCAATTCACCAGATCCATAGAGGAACAACAAATTGACTTTTTGTACATTACCATATTTCAGCATTTGGGCGTCCTCAAAGTCAAACCGTTTAGCAAGAAGATTGATAAAAATGCTTTACTTCATTATAACAGTCACCATGCTAATCATCTCAAATCTAATTTGCCTTTTGGACAGTTCTTAAGGCTTAAACGCAATAGCAGCCTTAAGGAAGATTTTGTTTCAAGTGCTAATATCCTGTCCCTGAAATTGTTGGAAAACGGTTATCCGGCTAAACTGGTTAAGACTTTGCGGAAGTTTGATCCCATATGCGGCATTAAGAGAGCTGGTTTCGTGCACATAGGAATCAGTTTCTAAGGAGAGCTGTTCCGTACAGACATCAGGTTATGACATCGTCTTGCGTTTTGCACATGGTGTGAGGCAATTGTACACTTTATTATGGGACTCACAGAGAGAGTTATGAGCGACGCTGTCACACACGTTGACAATATAACTTTAGTCACTGATGAGTAGTAACAGTAGTCAACACAATCTCAGGTTGTTGCACCACAGGGAGATCGACTAACAGCGTTGTCCTGGGTAGCCTTCGGGTTGACACCAGGACACATGAAGAAAAAAAACATTTTTGATATGTTGATTGTTTCGGTAATAGCATGTAAGTTTTACTCAGGATTCACACCGATCGAGCGTTTTGTTTTTCGTGTTTTTCAGGAATTGAGTAGTCCGGCATAATTGTTGGGGCTCTCCCCTTAAGTAACCGTTGTCGAGTGACTTTGTGAAAGCACAATACGGTAAGCCTTAATTCAGTAAACTTAGGTACTGTCTAAGTTGACCAACAGCAAAAAAAACTGTACACTACTGACTGTTGTTTTTTGGTTTTCCCCTCTTTCTTGTTTTGTGTGTCCCCAGGTCAAGAATCAGATATTGTAGTGTCAGTTATAGCTTGTGAACATCTTTTAGAGTGATGAGTTGGGCAGGATCGAACCAACTAAAAAAGAAGTGAGATGGTTGAAGGGTACAGATGGTCCCCCTGATGAAGTTCTTTAACATTGTGTTGAACAGTATTGTTGAACGAAACATGTTGGGCATTTATAGTATTGTGATTTTGTGATGATATAGTATAAATAATAGAAATTTAGTTTGACTTCACCCCCGGGTAGCACTTGTTGGGGTAGAACTATATTGAATCAATGATAGATGTGATGAGTGGTCTCCTTTAATAATTAGGAACCAGTAAGCTACCGACCATTGTGTGTCTAGAGACAGAGTGTTCTCCTTCAAAATACTATACAGGATTCAGCTTTGTATAGGTAGGATGTCACGGGGTTAAGCACAACACAGGCTGTTTTATGTATGGTAATGGTTTTTATGAGACATTTTTGTATTAGGTTTTTTAGGAATTTTTGTAGTTTTAGAAAATGTGTTTTATAAATTGTGATAAAAATATGTGATGTTTATCTAAATAAAATTGTGATATATAAATGATGTGTTGACTTAATACCTATTTGTTACAAGTACTAGGTAATCCTGGCCTGGGGGGCACCCGAAGGGGTAACCAGTGACGTGAAGTGATCTCTTGTTGTAGGATTGTCCTCCATTGTTGTGTGAGGGGCCTGGCCATCACGTTGTTAAATAGGCTCCACGTCTCTATAAGGTTGTTGTGTAAACTGGTTAAGACCTCTGCAAAAAGGGCATACAATAACAACAGAGATGCCATTCTTGAAAAAACTAACAAAGAACCCAGAAAAGTGGGTACGGTATTTGTCAACACTTACTCTAATCTATCTTATAAAATCAAGACCATCATTAATAAGACTTTGAAGAAAGTGTATAATAATAAAGAGATACTGACTCTGCTGGTAGCTTACAAAAGGAGTCAGAACCTGCGGAATATACTGATCAGGAATGGCATCGCTATTAAAGAGAGTGTGCCAGTTAAACAAACTATGTGTGGGGTTTTCCTCCTGTTATGGGTCATTTTCTGTGTGACCAATGTGTCATGTGTGATTTTACTAAAGCCACCATGTCTATACTGATCAGTCTAGATGTATAATGGAATATGAGCAGTTTTACCAATTGTAATACACAGAATGTGGTTTATATGATCACATGTCCTTGTGGACTCCGCTACATTGGAAAAACCAATACGAAATGTCGCACCCGACTTATTGAACATTGTAGCTGAATTAAAAACAAGGTGCTAGCAGCTCCCCCGGTGAAACATTTTGTAGATATGAAACACCACCACACTAACTTAGAATGGATGATTCTTAAGAAAATCGAAGGTAACAACAAAGATGAAATAGATCAGAAGTTGCTTAATTTTGAGCAGAAACTGATCTTCAAACTCCAAAGCCATATTGTAGGGCTTAATGAGAATCTTGACTGGCACCAAGTTCACCTGTGAACCATTGTCCATTTAGTATCATGTGTTCATGATGCCATTCATCGGTACATTCAGGCATAGAGTTGTGGTTTAATGTTGATGCAGAGCCTCATATGTATGTCCGATGTAAGATTATGAAAAATATACATGGTGATGGAATAATTCAAATATGACCCGTTGTAAGTTGTTTCTTACAATTTAAACTAATCAACATGTGTGTTCTGCTTTTTTACAAATTGTATACACTTGTGGGCATTCAGTTGTACAATGGTTATTTACCAACAATACCCTTTATGTATACATTTTTTGATCTATAAATTCTTACTAATGCACCAAAGATGCACATGTAGATGTATGTAACCAAACAGACACTTTCAATACACGGATGAGATATATTGGGTCTCCTTTGTTGCTCATAGACATTATGAACTCTGGTATAATCAAATACACGTTTGTTTTGCAATTGCTGGGCCACATGCTGATGTTTTGTTTACAATATTGTGCACCATAGGGAGTTATAGTAGCTTCATCTTCGAGCGCAACGTTTCTGCCACCATTTTTACCTCCAATATGGCCCAAGGTTTACATATAAACCCAGGCAGTTCTCCAGTCCCCTTTCACCTCGACAAATGACAGAGACGACCAATGCCTTTTTTAGGGCATGGTCTGAACCGAGGGAATTGGGACAACCAGGTTCAGACACGGAGCATGTCAAGAAATAAATGGTAATGAATTTTTCCACCTATATCTTGATGTCTGAAGAAGAGGACATCCTGAATAAAGGGTTGAACTATGTAATCACAAAAAGACATGACCCTTTTGAATTCAGAACTGAATTTTACGCCTTTATGCGCAAAGTCAGATTAAATGAATTTTTCAAAGAGGGTAATGAATAAGTTAACAAGAATATTAGTGGTTTACGTAACCCGTCCTCGTTTTGTGCTGCTACATATTCTTTTAGCCCGGAATCCATAGTTTTTGTGCGACAAGTGTTAAAAGAGATACAAAATTTGGAGACTACGGAGAAATCCTACAATTTGAATTTCAGTAGCACCCAACGCACTTTAATTACCAAACTGGCAAAGGACAAAGATGTTTCTCATTAGACAGGCAGATAAAGGTGGAGCTATTGTTTTGCTCAACCGTACTGATTATGTGAATGAATGTGAAAGATTACTGTCAGATGGTAACAGCTATACTTCAGTGCAGTGTGATGTTACGCTCACCTGGCTCCCACAGGGGCGTCCATCGAACTGGACAGCTGCGGTCTCCACCAATGTGACGTGTAGTGCCGAGATCACAGACTGGACTGGCCCTCCCAGCTTGGTTTGCTTGGCCCGTAGGAGTAAACTTCTGTAAATGGAGAAAGGGAATTAACCACCTGTAGAGTTGAGAGTTAACCCCCACCTGCCCCTGCTGTTCTCCCCACTGATCGCCTCTAATGTCCCTTCTTAAAGTCTCACCTGATGGTTTGGAAGAATGAGCTCTCCATCCTGCATCGAGCGCAGGGGCGCGTAGATAACCAGTTGCTTCACTGGTTAGAAGGAATTGGTGAGTATCAGAACATTGTAGTTCGTAAGAGTTCAAATGTCTGACTTTCACTCTTGTCCGATTCCTTGCAGTTTGCAGCTTGACCCCAGCGAAGAGTTCCTCGTGGTAGCTGACGAAGTTCAGGTAAGGATTTGTCTTATCCAACACAGTTCAATAAAATAAGGCAGAATGTAACCTGTTGCTTGCTCCCTTATTCAGGTGCGGAGAGAAAATATGAAGTTCGGGGAAAAATGCCTCCAGCGGTAAAATTAGGTAAGTCTATTGTGGTGAGAAGAATTCCCCTTGTTTGTCCCTTTGTCTCACCTTGTTGTCCTTTTGTTCCCCTTAGGGGCCGGGGTACGGCGAGGATGCAATGGAGACTGCTCAGACCCATGAAGAGGAATAGTACCCTGGGCGGTAAATCAGGTAAGTCTATGGGGTAGTTACTATTGCCTCCGTTTATTCCCTTGGCTCACCTTTGCTGTTCTTGTGTTCCCCTTAGGTGCCGGAGTGCGACGGGAACGTGCAGAAGGATGCGGTGGATCGTGAGGATGCTGCGAAGGCCAGTGAGTTCAGCGCGGCGCTGCAGCAGGCGAGGCGGCACACGTAAAATAATTCTTTCTTCCAGCTTGAAGGCGCGGTGGATGCAGAATTCAGGTAAGGATCGAAGATATTGCTCTTGTTCTAACCTTTTCTCCTTCTGTTCTCCCTTTTTCTAGGAGCTGCAGACTCGAAGCGGGCATGGCAGAAGACTGGATGCAGGCTTGCAGACACGGTGAGCGTTACGCTGCTGGATGCAGAATAACGCGAAGCGTGTGCTGCTCTTCGGCAGTGGTTTAAATAGCCTCCAAAGTAGTCCCAGGTAAGTATTCCTCCCCAGCCCCACCCGAGTAAAAAATAGTCCCTAGGTAAAATAGTCCCTTCCAAGCCTCATTTGGCTTGGAGCTTTTGCAGCATGGTCTGCATCAGGTAAGTTTGCATCATGGTCTGCATCGGGTAAGTTCTACTTTATGAGCTTGGCACCTATGGTGCCAGGACTGACTCTCCATATGAGCCTGGCGCCATAGGTGCCAGGACCGCACCCAAACAGCCCCTAGCAGGGGTTTTTGGGCTTGCTCAAAATGACTTGATGCCTGCTTCCGGGGTTGCTGGACCAGGTCTGGGTCCCCGGTGGTAGGCATCATGACAGCACTCCCCCCCAAGGCCCCTCCTAAAGTCGTTCTTCCCCGTGGTTTTGGTTTGTCTGGGAAATTTGAGTGGAATCTTTTCACCAATCGAGGTGCATTCACATGGTCACTAGGTTCCTAAAACCTTTCCTGTGGTCTGTAACCTTTCCAGTCGATTAAATAAAAAAGTTTTGACTTCACCATCTTGGAGTCCAGGATGTTCTTAACCTCAAATTCGGGTTCCCCGTCTATAAGGATGGGGTCTGGTGGCTTGGTTAGTCTTGTGCCTGGTTGCACTGGCTTTAAAATTTATACATGAAAGACGGGGAGAATTCGCATATTAGCAGGTAAGTCCAACTTGACGGCCACCAGGTTGATAATGGCCTTAATTGAGTAAGGTCCCAAATACCTGGGGTTAAAGGTCTGTGTTCCCTTGAGAGGTATGGGTTTTGTGGCCAACCATACTTGATCCCCTATCTGGTACTGTGGAGTATCACTTCTATGCCGATCAGCATCTTTCTTATATTTCTCCTTCGCTTGTTTTAAATGTGCAGTTGCCTCCTTAAAGGCTTGTGTAATCATAGCGTGTAGAAGGTCCACTGCGGGCATTTCTAAGTGTTGGGGTGAGTCAAGGTCTGAGGTTCGAGGATGAGGCCCATATAGGGTATAAAAGGGGCTTTGTCCAGTTCCAGAATGTACTGAATTATTGTATGCATATTCGGCGATCCAAAGAATTTCCTTCCAATTACTCTCAGTCTGATGTAACATACAACGCAGGTATTGTTCAAGAGTCTGGTTGGTCCTCTCCATTTGACCATCGGTCTGGGGGTAGTGACTGGTCGATAATCTCACGTCTATTTGCGCCAATTGACAACATTTCTTTCAAAAATGTGAAATGAATTGACTGACCCGGTCAGAGACCAACACGGACGGAAATCCATGTATACAGACAATGTTTTCGAGGAATTCTTTGGCCAGGATTGAGGCTGAAGGTAATCCTTTTAAAGGAATAAAGTGGGCCATCTTGGAAAAAAGATCCACAATAACTAAAATGGTGTTAAATCCATTACAAGGAGGTAGATCAGTAATAAAGTCTAACGATAAGGTGTGCCATGGTGTAGGCGGAATGTTTAATGGTTGGAAGAGTCCAGCTGGTTTTTTCTTTTGACTTTTGTTTTGGGCGCAAATGCCACAAGTCATCACAAATGATTTAATATCCTTTCGCCAGGTGGGCCACCAAAATTGTCTTTTAATTTTAGCTTCAGTCTTTGCAATACCTGGGTGCCCCTCCATTAGGATATCATAATAACGGGAAATGACTAGCTCTTGTAGTTCCTTGTGTGGCAGAAATAGCCGCCCTTGGTAATAAGGCAGATCATTGGTGACAGAGTAGTCCGGGCCTTTCTTTATCCAGTCCTGCAGGGCTGTAGGATCAAAGAGTTGCTGAATCTTTACCTGAATGTCCTCTGGTGTCTGTAGAGTAGTCATGCCAAGAATCCTTTGTTCGGAAATTATAGGTACTGGTTCTGGGTTCACTTCTGCCTCTCCCATCCCTATTCGGGATAAGGCGTCTGCTTTACCATTCTTACAACCTGGTCGATAGGTTATCACGAAATCGAACTCAGCAAAGAACAACGCCCATCGGAGTTGACGTGACGATTGGGCCTTGGCTGTTTTTAAATACTGTAAGTTCCGGTGATCAGTGATCACAGTAATGATATGCCTGGCACCGAGAAGATAGTGCCGCCAAGCCTTGAAGGCGGATTTAATGGCTAATTACTCCTTGTCGGTAACTGCATAGTTTAACTCGGGTGCCGAGAACTTTCTGTACCAAAATGCTACTGGGTGAAGCTGGCCAGTTTCAGGGTCCTTTTGAGACAGAACAGCTCCTATGGCTAGACTGGATTCATCTGTTTCCACTATGTATGGAAGGTGAGGGCGCGGGTGCTTTAATACAGGTGCAGACATGAATTTCGCTTTCAGCTCTTGGAAGGCATTTTCAGCTTCTTCAGTCCACATAAAGCGTTTATTTTTTCGCAAGAGTGCTGTGATGGGATGTACGACATGTGAAAAATCTAGGATGAATCTACGGTAGAAATTGGCAAAGCCGAGCATGCTTTGTACTCCTTTAACTGAGCTTGGTGATGGCCACTTAAGGATTGCGTCCACCTTTCGTGAGTCCATTCAGACTCCCTTTGGGGTCAGGATAAACCCAAAGAATTCAACTTCTGTGGCATGAAAAATGCATTTTTCTAGTTTTGCATATAGCTTGTGCTAGCGCAATTTCTCAAGGACTGCTTGGACGTGCTTCACATGGTCAGATTCTGAAGAGGAGTATACTAGAATATCATTGATATATACGACAACACAAACGTCAATGAGTTCACGAAGGACATGGTTCATGAAGTATTGGAAGGCTGCTGGTGCATTGCACAACCCGAAAGGCATCACCTGGTATTCAAATAACCCGTACTTAGTGCGGAAAGCAGTCTTCCATTCGTCGCCCTCTTTTACATGTACCAGATGATATGCCCCCCGGAGATCTAATTTAGTGTATATGCAAGCGTCCTTCACTTGGTCCAGTAGTTCAGGGATCAGAGGCAATGGGTATCGGTTCTTAACAGTTATCTGGTTCAATGTGCGGTAGTCTATGCACGTTCTGAGGTCACCTTCCTTTTTGGGCACGAAGAACAAAGCTGAAGATGCAGGGGATTTGGATGGGCGAATAAAGCCATTGGCAAGGTACTGGTCTAAGTATTGTCTTAGGTGAAGGTTCTCAGGGTCCGTAAGGGCATAGATCCTGCTACAAGGGGGTTGTGCACTGAGTATGAGATCGATTTGACAATCGTACGATCTGTGAGGTGGTAAGGTGTTTGCCTGTTCTTTTTGGAAGACATCCTGGAATTCTTGGTATTCTGGAGGTAATTGCATGACTGCTCTGGTTACTGTGGCCAGGCCTGCGTTCAGATTTTTCTTTGGGTAACAGGTTTGTGCACAATTCAGGAAGGTTATTCTCTTCTCTCGTCAACCAATACAAGGATTATGTGTTTCCAACCAAGGTATCCCCAGTATTATTTGGAACTGTGGGGCTTTGATTAGATCAAACACAATAGTCTCTCGATGCCCATCCTGACTCAATAGTGTCATCTCTGCGGTGGAATGAGTCACAGGCCCAGAGGCGATTTCAGTTCCATCGACTGTGGTGATGACATCAGAGGTGGTTTTTCAGCAGAGAGGTAGATTCATCCTGAAAGCCAATTCGTAGTCCACATAGTTTCCTATGGCCCCGCTATCAATGTATGCCCTTACTGCGTGCATACGCAATGGCTGCCCTGGATCTACGAAGACCATTGGCATAATGAAATGCGAGGTCTGAGTATCCTTCTTCAAGCTCGGCAAGCGGACCTCTACGCTTGTCGGGCGTGGTAGTTTCCCGAGTCTGACTCCATATGGCTTTTATCAGCAGCTCCTACCACCTTCTTGGGTGGTTTCACCGGGCAATCCTGTAGGAAATGCCCAGAAGTTCCACAATATAGACACAATTGCATTTGGCGTCTCCTTTCTCTTTCCTTCTGGGTTAAGGGTCCTTTTACCCCTTCGATTTGCATGGGTTCTAAAGAATCTGCTCCTTTGGGGTTAGCGTGGGTTTTAACCAACACCCGATTCTCAAACTTGGCTCGATCAGCCTTTCTGTTCTGAAGTCTGTTATCTAACTGGACCACTAAGTCTATATTTTCAGCGCAGTGTTGAGGTGGGTTCACGACTTGAGCCAAGACATTCTTGAGTTCTCCTCAAAGCCCTCGATGAAATAACGTGATTCGTTTTACCTCAGGCCATCCAGTTTCCTCTATCAACCTATTAAAGGTCGCGATGTAGGATAGAATGTCCTGGTTACCCTGTCGTAGGGACAAAAGTTCGTTATCCAGGGCCTGTCCTTGGGAGTGCCGGGCAAATAGTCTTTCCATGCTCGTTTGAAAGCCCTGAAAATCTCGAAGAATTGGGTCATCCTGAGTAACTAGTGGAATTGACCAATCAGCTGCACTGCCACTGATATATGACAATACAAAGGCTACCTTGGCTTGATCATTTGGGAAGGCTCCAGGTCTGCATAAAAAGTGCAAGCGGCATTGGTTCATGAACATGGCAAACCTTTTAGGGTTCCCGGCAAAGCGTTCGGGCGGAGCTAATGGAATAGTTCCTGGTAGGTTTATTTGCACAGGGTTACTCGATGAAACAGGAGCTGGATTCCCCCTGAGTCCTGGTAGGGGTGTTTGCCCAGCCTGGCTTTGCAGTAATTGCCTAGCAAGATCATCAGTTCGCTCCTTTGACAAAATCAACTCTCTCCTAAGAGCATTGGTCTCTTGACGGGCGGAATGCACTTCTGCCCACAGTTCCCCTAGTAGTTGGGCCAATTGGTCAGTTTCTGAGGTTTCCATAACGCCCGGGTGGGAATTTGTGGGTAGGCTTCGCGTTCTGTTACGCTCACCTGGCTCCCACAGGGGCGTCAATCCGAACTGGACAGCTGCGGTCTCCTCCAATGTGACGTGTAGTGCTGAGATGACAGACTGGACTGGCCCTCCCAGCTTGGTTTGCTTGGCCCGTAGGAGTATACTTCTGTAAATGGAGAAAGGGAATTAACCACCCGTGGAGTTGAGAGTTAACCCCCACCTTCCCATGCTGTTCACCCCACTGATCACCCCTAATGTCCCTTCTTAAAGTCTCACCTGATGGTTTGGAAGGATGAGCTCTCCATCCTGCATCGAGCGCAGGGGCGCGTAGATAACCAGTTGCTTCACTGGTTAGAAGGAATTGGTGAGTTTCAGAACATTGTAGTTCGTAAGAGTTCAAATGTCTGACTTTCACTCTTGTCCGATTCCTTGCAGTTTGCAGCTTGACCCCAGCGAAGAGTTCCTTGTGGTAGCTGATGAAGTTCAAGTAAGGATTTGTCTTATCCAACACAGTTCAATGAAATAAGGCCAGAATGTAACCTGTTGCTTGCTCCCTTATTCAGGAGCGGAGAGAAAATATGCAGTTCGGGGAAAAATGTCTCCGGCGGTAAAATTAGCTAAGTCTATTGTGGTGAGAAGAATTCCCCTTGTTTGTCCCTTTGTCTCACCTTGTTGTCCTTTTGTTCCCCTTAGGGGCCGGGGTACAGCGAGGATGCAATGGAGACTGCGCCGACCCGTGAAGAGGAATAGTACTCCCGGTGGTAAATCAGGTAAGTCTATGGGGGTAGTTACTATTGCCTTCGTTTATTCCCTTGGCTCAACTTTGCTGTTCTTGTGTTCTCCTTAGGTGCCGGAGTGCGACGGGAACGTGCAGAAGGATGCGGAGGATCGTGAGGATGCTGCGAAGGCCGGTGAGTTCAGCGTGGCGCTGCAGGCGAGGCGGCGCACGTAAAATACTTCTTTCTTCCAGCTCGAAGACGCGGTGGATCCGGAATCAGGTAAGGATCAAAGATATTGCTCTTGTTCTAACCTTTTCTCCTTCTGTTCCTCCCTTTTTCTAGGAGCTGCAGACTCAAGGTGGGCGTGGCAGAAGACTGGATGCAGGCTTGCAGACACGGTGAGCGTTACGCTGCTGGATGCAGAATAACGCGAAGCGTGTGCTACTCTTCGGGCGTGGTTTAAATAGCCACCAAAGTAGTCCCAGGTAAGTATTCCTCCCCAGCCCCACCCGAGTAAAAAATAGTCCCTAGGTAAAATAGTCCCTTCCAAGCCTCATTTGGCTTGGAGCTTTTGCAGCATGGTCTGCATCAGGTAAGTTTGCAGCATGGTCTGCATCAGGTAAATTCTACTTTATGAGCCTGGCGCCTATGGCGCCAGGACTGACTCTCCATATGAGCCTGGCGCCATAGGGGCCAGGACCGCACCCAAACAGCCCCTACCAAGGGTTTTTGGGCTTGCTCAAAATTACTTGATGCCTGCTTCTGGGGTTGCTGGACCAGGTCTGGGTCCCTAGGGGCAGGCATCATGACATGTGATCCCACGCCCGAGTTGGTCCTGATTATCAGAGAAAAGGTTACGAGAGCCTTCGAAACAGAAATGATTTCAAAACAAGAATGTGATTTTCTAATCCGGGAAACTGGCAGAGTACCAGTATTTTATGTACTACCTAAAGTACATAAACATCCCACCAACCCTCTGGGCAGACCCATTGTTTCAGGGGTCAGCTCCATTCTGGAGCCTCTTTCTAAGTTTGGAGAGTTTTATCTCAGACCTTTTGTATTTCAAATGGCGAGTTACCTCAGAGACACTACGGACACCATTAATACATTAGAAAATCTGCCTTTTGTACCAGGGAAATCTTTGCTTATCTGTCTTGACATTCAGTCGCTATATACCATGATTCCGCAACAAGCCACCTTATAAGTGATCGAGGAAACTCTTGTGAATAGAGCAGATGGGCATCCCGTTAGCAACGGATTCATCATGTGGTGTACTGAATTTGCCCCAACAAAAAACTTCTTCCAATTTCAAGGCACCTTCTACCAACAAACAGAGGGCACTGCGATGGGTGCAGTGATGGCCCCCAATCTTGCCAATTTATATGTGGAATTCTTTGAAAATAGTGTGATCTACTCCACCAATAACCCTTACCAACAATTTTTGAGAAAATGGCTGAGGCACATAGATGACATCCTTATCATTTGGGATGGATCTATGGAACAGGCTAATGAATTTGTCAATTGGCTCAACCTACAAAATAGGTTTTTTAAATTCACCCGAGCCATAGAGGAACAACAAATTGACTTTTTGGAGTTTACCATATTTCAGTATTTGGGCTTCCTCGAAATCAAACAGTTTAGCAAGAAGACTGATAAAAAGGCTTTACTTCATTATAACAGTCACCATGCTAATCATCTCAAATCTAATTTGCCTTTTGGACAGTTCTTAAGGCTTAAACACAATAGCAGCCTTAAGGAAGATTTTGTTTCAAGTGCTAATATCATGTCCCAGAAATTGTTGGAAAAGGGTTATACGTCTAAACTGGTTAAGACCTCTGCAAAAAGGGCATACAATAACAACGGCGATGCCATTCTTGAAAAAACTAACAAAGAACCCAGAAAAGTGGGTACGGTATTCGTCAACACTTACTCTAATCTGTCTTATAAAATCAAGACCATCACTAATAAGACTTGGAAGAAAGTGTATAATAATAAAGAGATACTGACCCCGCTGGTAGCTTACAAAAGGAGTCTGAACCTGCGGAATATACTGATCAGGAATGACATCACTATCAAACCGAGTGTGCCAGTTAAACAAACTACTCTGTGGGGTTTTCCTCCTGTTATGGGTCATTTTCCGTGTGGACAATGTGTCATGTGTGATTTTACTAAAGCCACCAAGTCTAAACAGATCAGTCCAGATGTATTATGGAATATGAGCAGTTTTACCAATTGTAATACACAGAATGTGGTTTATTTGATCACATGTCCTTGTGGACTCCGCTACATTGGAAAAACCAATAGGAAATGTCGCACCCGAGTTATTGAACATCGTAGCTGTATTAAAAACAAGGTGCTAGCAGCTCCCATGGTGAAACATTTTGTAGATATGAAACACGACCACACTAACTTAGAATGGGTGATTCTTAAGAAAATCGAAGGTAACAACAAAGATGAAATAGATCATAAGTTGCTTAATTTTGAGCAGAAACTGATCTTCAAACTCCAAAGCCATATTGTAGGGCTTAATGCGAATGATGACTGGCACCAAGTTCACCTGTGAACCATCGTCCATTTAGTATCATGTGTTTATGATGCCATTCATTGGTACATTCAGGCATAGAGTTGTGATTTAATGTTGATGCAGAGCCTCATATGCATGTCCGATGTAAGATTATGAAAAATATACATGGTGATGAAATAATTCAAATATGACCCGTTTAAAGTTGTTTCTTAAAATTTAAACTAATCAGCATGTGTGTTCTGCCTTTTTTCAAATTGTATAAACATGTGGGCATTCAGTTGTACAATGGTTATTTTCCAACAATACCCTTTATGTATACATGTTTTGATCTATAACTTCTTACTAATGCACCAAAGAGGCACATGTAGATGTATGTAACCAAACAGACGCTTTCAATACACGGATGACATATATTGGGTCTCCTTTGTTGCCCATTGACATTGTGAACTCTGGTATAATCAAATACACATTTGTTTTGCAATTGCTGGGCCACATGCTGATGTTTTGTTTACAATATTGTGCACCATAGGGAGTTATAGTAGCTTCATCATCGAGCGTGCCGTTTCTGCTGCCAATTTTTACCTCCAATATGGCGCGAGGTATACATATAAACCTAGGCGGTTCTCCAGTCCCCTTTCACCTCCTTTGATCTTCCGATGATGCAGAAGTAGCAGGATCGAGCCGTGCCGGTCCAGTGGACTTGAGTGTTTTGCCATGACAATCGTGTTTCCCCTTCGGAAGGAAGTGTGTTTCTTGGGCTGTGTTTGTAATGCTGATGTACTTTGGATGAGGTATGTAGTTTTTTGAATATCGCCCGTATCACTATGATACACTTGTATGCACTGTGTTATATTCAATAAGCTTGCACGGTGTTACACAAGGCACCATTTTCTCATTCAGAATGTCGCTCCACATGCCGCTGTCCATGTATGGTACACTTTTTATAAACTGTGACCTGCCTCGCCGTAGCAGACACAATGCTTATGAGGTTTATTATCATTTTTTCATTGTTTGATGTATATTTTCAACATGAGGCATCTCCAGTGGATTTAGGAGATCGGGAGTACTTAGCCATTAGTGTGCGCCCTCTCTCAGAATATAACATCTGTTCTTAATGTGTTGGGGTGGTAATGAATTAATGAGGGCTACTTTTGCTTTCAGGATGACCTTGTTCAGCTTTCCTGCATTGTAGCAGGATCAACATGCTTATTCTGGACCGTTGATAGTCTGGGATTGTGACTTCTGAAGCAATTTTGATGACATTCGCTGCTGTGAATTGAGTAGCCTGGGATATTGTCCAGGTATATTTGAGTTTTTACGTAACTGGCTTCATTGGGTTATGGTGTTGGTTCTCTTCTTCTCTTCTCTCTTTTTGCCCTAGGTGATCAGTCCACCTGACCTCAATTATAGTGGTCAGGCGCATGTATTAAGTGATATATCGCCATTTAAGAAGTCATCATCTATCAATCTTCTGTAGCTTTGTAATTTCTTTTCACGTCTAGGGTCACTGACTGGACTCTTGATGAATCTGTCTTTTTTCCCCCCTTGGCTGAGGCTTAGGGCCCATCTCTGAGGTGTAGGTGGAGAGTGATATTTTGTATGAGACTGCTGGGTACTCATGGCCGCCTCTTGCCTTTTCTTGTATTTTTCAGCTATATTTTTCAGCCCATTTGACGACATCCGTTGGTGGATATTTCCAGGACCCCTACTGCACAATATTGCAAGAATTTTAAATGAAAAAAGAAGTTTGTTTCCCCTGAAGAAAGTTCAGCCACTTCTAGGCATCAAGAACTGAAACATGTTGCATGTTGGGAATATATGTTTTGTTTGTGACACATGTGTTTTATGATGTTGTGATATGCTGCTATGTTTGTGTCTATGTATTTGTTCAAATTGAGTTTTTATGAAAATTGAGTTATATATTTTTGTATTTTACATAATGTATTGTTGTGCTAATTTAGGGTCATTTCAAATTTCTTTCAAAAAAATGTTTTTTGGTTATAATAAATTATAAATGTGCATTTCTTTGAGTGTACACTATCTATTTTTTCAAGATAGGAGTACGGGTAGACCAGGTAAAGAGGTGGTTTTGTTCCCAGTATTACACACGCAACAAGTGTATTTTGTTGTCCTATCTCTTTGTTTATGAAAATACAATGTGGGTTTTCACATTCACTGCCACCTATTGTGTGTGTGTGTTGCGGACATGTGTTGATGTACATACTTGCCATTTGGGTTGTGTCATGTAATGGGCATTTCAATGTGGGGTAGATGGAATACTTGGTTGGCTCTTTGATCAGGGGTGGCGTGCAGTGGGATTTGGGTGGCCATAAGGCCCATGATTGTGGATCATGATGACGTGTTGGGGGGACATAGGTCTGGGCCTGCTGGCAGGTGCCTGTCACTGCTGGGTGGGTGGGGGTGCAGGGGGACATGAGTCGGGGCCTGCTGGCAGGTGCCTGTCATTGCTGGGTGGGTGGTGGTGCAGGGGGACATGAGTCGGGCGTGCTGGCAAGTGCATGTCACTGCTGGGTGGGTGGGGGTGCAGGGGGACATGAGTCGGGGCCTGCTGGCAGGTGCCTGTCACTGCTGGGTGGGTGGGGGTGCAGGGGGACATGTGTGGGTGCTCACTTGTGCATGGTGATATGTGGGCTGGCTGGGGGACATGGCCAGGGGTGCAGGGTAGTCCCCTGTGTTGTGGGCTGCCTGCAGGGCCTGGGGAGGGGGGAGAGTGCACCCCTGGGAGGACACACACTGCCAATTCGCGTTGGTGCACCCCAGGAATACACGTACCCTGCTCAACCAGCGTAATCGCACGTGATACTCCCCGCGCACCCCTGAGAATACATGTACCCCGCTCGACCAAGGCCTATCGCGTGTATGACTTCTCGCACACCCCTCAGAATACACGTACCCTGCTCGGCCAAGGCCTATCATGGGTATGACTTCCTGCGCACCCCTCAGAATACACGTACCACGCTCGGCCAAGGCCTATCACGTGTATGACTTCCCGCGCACCCCTCAGAATACACGTACCCCGCTCGCCCAAGTGCTATCGCGTGTATAACTTTCCGCGCAGCCCTCAGAATACACGTATCCCGGTCGCCCAAGCCCTATCGTGTTTATAACTTCCCACGCAGCCCTCAGAATACACGTACCCCGCTCGGCCAAGGCCTATTGCATGTATAACTTCCCACGTACCCCCAAGATACATGTACCCCGCTCGGCCAATGCCTATCGCATGTATAACTTCCCGCGCACCCCTCAGAATACACGTACCCTGCTCGGCCAAGGCCTATCGCATGTATAACTTCCTGCACACCCCCAAGATACACGTACCCCGCTCGGCCAAGGCCTATCGCATGTATAACTTGCCGCAAACCCCTCACAAAACATGTACCACGCTCGGCCAAGGCATATCGCGTGTATGACTTCCCGCACACCCCTCAGAATACACGTACCCCACTCGGCCAAGGCCTATCGCGTGTATGACTTCCCGCGCACCCCTCAGAATACATGTACCCCGGTCACCCAAGCCCTATCGCGTGTATAACTTCCTGCGCAGCCTTCAGAATACACATACCCCGGTCGGCCAAGGCCTATCGCATGTATAACTTCCCGCGCACCCCCAAGATACACGTACCTCGCTCGGCCAAGGCCTATCGCGAGTATAACTTCCCACGCACCCCTCAGAATACACGTACCCCGTTAGGCCAAGGCCTATCACGTGTGAAACTTCCCGCGCACCCCCCCCCCAAATACACTGTACCGGCCCTGTGAACTGGTGCAGGGTTAGGGCGGCCCTTTGTGCTTCATTGGAGATTTCAATGCCTTATCCTTGCGCAAGGGGCGTTCTTGGGGGCGTAACTGGCGCTGCAGGATGTTCTCTGTGCCAGCCCTCAAAATGGCTTTGATATTCCATAAATACGCAGTGTGCAAGAATGCTGTTTAGCGCACACGGCTGGCGCACGCTGGCACACACTGGCGCACGCTGCCTCTCTGCGCTGCTCGCGTGCGCTGCCTCTGCACTGAAATCTGTGAATTACCCTGATAGTGTCAAAGGTAAATGACCTAAGAACACATATTACATAAAAAGAACAGAAGAATCAAAATATATCAATGATTACAATGCATTCATTGCCCTCCTATGGAATGCAAACATAGATGTGCAGTACATTGCAGACAATTCCACTGCAGTTGCACGATATGTGACAGCCTACTTAACCAAAGCAATAAAACAGAGCTTCAAGACCTCTGGGATAACATTTCATCTGACAAAACACTGTCACAGAAATTGTACAGCTTAGGCATAAAAATGCTCTCTCATAGAGAATGTGGCTGCTATGAAGCTGCAGACCGTTTAACCGGTACTGCCTTGTATGGAAAATCTGAAAAAATAGTATGGCTAAGTTTTGGTCCTGCTAAATGCAGAAAAAGAGTTCTCAAATTATATGAGGACACAGAAACAATAGCCAAAAATGATCCCAACAGCCAAGACATTTTGAAAAAGAATTTACTAGACACATACTACCCAAACAGGAGTACCACTTTGGAAACCATGTGTCTATACCACGTAGCCCAAAACTTCACATACAAAAATTATATGAAACCAGATGAAAAGAAAGGTAGATACAGAGTGGCAAATTGTGAAGTCAGCTTAGTGAAACTTACCAAACAAAGCTTATTAAATCATATGAAATTGTCATTAAAAACTCCGCAACATAAAGAACTGTATTACATGTCCCTGCTACAACTTGGAGAAAAGAAGAAGAGTTAATAGATACCTATGACTCCTATGAAGACACTTTCAAAGCAAATGAAAGTACTATAACAGATGTAAACTTTACACAGTACAAAACAATGTTGCACAATAAACAGCAACACTAAGAAGAACTCCAGGCCCAACTAGAGGTGGACACTCCCGACAGTAGTCAACCTTCTGTAACAGGAAACCAAGAACCACTGGGAAAGCCACTCATAGCAAATGAGGCAGAATTAGCCATGTCAGAAGTAGACAACACCATGTGTCAGTATGAACAAGCTACAGAAGACTTCACTGTACTGAAATCTCAACTGAACAATGAGCAGCGTAGCATTTTCCAAGAAGTAACAAAACAAATTGAACATGGTGTGCAACATGAAAATAAAAACTGTACCTGCAATGACTACAAACCTATACTGATATACGTCAGTGGTCAAGCTGGTTCAGGCAAAACATTCTTAATCAAAATCATCAGCAAGTTCCTCCAACAATTGACAAACAACAAACTGTCAGCTGTTGTAAATGCCCCCACAGGTTTAGCTGCATACAACATAGGCGGTGTCAATTTACACCGATTACTACTCCTTCCAGTAGAACACCAAAACAAATTAGACTATTACAAACTTTCTACAGGAGCTGCAATGGAACTACGCAGAGTTTTCAAACAAATGAAAATGCTACTAATAGATGAGGTGAGAACTGTCTCCAACCTAATGTTGGCTTTGATTCACCTGAGATTACAAGAGGTCCTCAAAACAAACTACGAAGAGCTCTTTGGAGGAAAACACATTATTTTTTTCGAGATCTTCTTCAATTAACGCCAGTGAAAGGTGGACATATTTTTAAAACGTTAAGGCACAAACTGTGCTGTAAAACTCTTGGCAGCATAGAAAATGTCAATCTTTGGCAACATTTCCAATACAGAGAATTAACTGAAAACATGCTGGTGTACTATCTCAAGAAGCAAGATCGATATTAAAAACCAGACACATGCATCCACTCTATGGCCATAACTCATGTGCCACTGATGTCATGGAACAATTAGCACACAAAAATGTCAATTGTATGTCCTTGATGCCAACTCTTGCAAGCTGTTCAAAATTCAATGAAACAATATTGAAAAAAGAAATGCAACCAATAATTGAAATTTGCTCCACAGACTAACTGGATATACATGTGTCAACAAGCCACAACAAGACTAAATACCTTAGAAAACTCTATTTCGAGCACAGCTGGTTTAGAGAAAATATTAAAATTATCTTTAAAGTGTAGAGTAATGCTTAAACGTAACCTTGACGTGGAGCAAGGACTAGTTAATGGAGCACTTGGTACAGTTGTTGGCTTTCAAATATAACCACGTGACAACAACATTCAGTTTGTCAATATTCTCTTTGACAAACTATCAGAAGTTAAAAAGATAGGATGCTCAACAGCTCTTTTTCTTCTTTTCAAAGACATGTACGCAGAGAACAATGTTCACTAACTCTAGCATACGCAGTCACCATTCACAAATCACAAGGTCTTACCCTAGATAAAAAAAATGATACATATTGGTAGCACAGTCTCTAAAGAAGGCATGAGCTATGTAGCACTATCACGTATTACGTACACTTGATGGACTATTTCTGATCAACTTTGATGCAAGTAAAGTAAATGCTGATATTCCCTGCATTCTAGAATACAATAGAGTGTGTTCACTCTACACCCCCATCTACAAACCTATCCAGTTCCACAAAAAGCAAAACATTGTAAAAGAAAACTACTTCAGACTGAAACGATACAGGATCTCACTGCAATTCCTCCAAAGAAAGTAAAAGAAGCAAATACTTCATCAACTACCACAATCAAAGAAGAATCTACTGCTCAAAGTAACTCAACTTCTTCATCAAAGAAGCAACACACACTCCGAACAAATAACTTGGACACAGAACTGTCAGGTCCATTCAAATTTTCAAATACAACTGGTGTAAATTTCTATGCAAATGTAGCAATAAATATTATATTCCAATTGCCACCAATTATTGACAACATTTACTTACACAGTATAGACCAATTGTGTTTGCAAATGTTAGTCCTCCATAGAAATGCAACCAACAATCTTGACAACACTTACAGTGTTTCTGGAATAAGGCAAGAATTGGACTACTGTGCTGGAATGGTCAAATTCACTATAAACTCACAAGAAGATCCACAAGAATTTCTAATGTATTAACTACAAGTACTGGAAAACAAAAGCATACCTATAAATGAAATCTTCCAGATTTCATACATATGGAAAACATACATGAACTCTCTGCAGCCATGTGGCACAGGAACACATCCCCAATGAACGCTTTGTGTTTGTATCCATACCTAACTGTTAATCCATTTCATTTCAGCAACTTGTACAAAATGCAAAACCATGGCAGATTATGTACTACCTGCAATTCAGATAATTGCTCTACCTTACAAATGCAGACACATAGTAAATATGTAATAGTAATGCTTTTATGTTACAATGCAGATGGTACCAAAAACAACTGCAAGCTGACTGGATTCACACATGGTCAAGTATCACTTGGTAAGAAAACCTTCAAAACAATAGGAATAACAACCAATGCAGGTCACTACACTGCATATATAAAAAAGAAATGTGGATGGTGTGAATGTAATGATATTACCATTACTTTAAAACAAAGTTTAACAGCAATTCTTGTTAATGCTTTTCTAATATTCTTAAAACCAAAATTTAATAGCTGATCTGTGCATAAACATTAACAAAACTTTAATTTCAAAACTATAAACAGTTAGAATACGCCAACAGGTATCTAACTGCCCCAAGATTCTGCAACAACCAAACAGATAAATTAATACCATTAAAATGTAACAAGAAATAAACATTTAGAATACGCCAACAGGTATCTAACTGCCCCAAAATTCAGAAACAAGCAAACCGATAAATAAATACCACTAAAATCAAACAAGAAATATACAGTTAGAACACGCCAACACGTATCTAACTGCCCCAAGAATCTGCAACAAGCCAACAGATAGAAGATTAGCAAGAAACAAGATTTAAACACTGAAAACAATGAAATATATTGTACCACAACATAAAGCATTTTATTTAATCCAGCATGGATTTCTTTCCCACAGACCCAATGATTTAGTAAACAAATGCAGAAACTGAGCAAATTGCACAGTACACTGGTTTGAACTATAGTACTTCTAAAGTACTAAATATGAGGGTCAGAAAAAGGCAGAAATGTCTATTATATCACAGGTTACCCCCCCTTCTCACCTGTTTGCGTTCTTTCTTCGATGGAGTCTTCCTGCGCATGCTACCGGTCTTATATAAGCCTGTGTGAATGTCCTCGGCTTGTTCAGAATGTCTGGGAATTCCTGGAAACAGCAAAGCTTACACTCGGCAGAGTGTACGCGGAGATCCGGGATGAAGAGAGGGCAAAGGAAAGAAAGAAGGTGGAGGTTTCAATGGGACCAGGAACCAGGGATAGAGAAGTTAATGAGAGCGAACTTCGGCAGCACACGTCAACCACAGTAAATGGTAGCGTTGAGACGCGCAGAGCCGCAGGGGTGTGGCTGCTTTATAGAACGTGATGCATACGACACGGAACTGGTACACAGCGCTCTGCGTTCGGTGGCCATGTTGGAAGTACTGCTGAGTGTAAGCCTCTATGGGTCAGGGACCAGGAAGTCCAGAAGGGACGAGTCCGATGGTTCATGACATATTATGTAATGCAATAACTCATTATGAACTACTTACAATAACATATGATCTTTTCTTTTATCACAGAGATTGAAAAAGAATATCTGCTCCAGTTACCCATGTCATGAAAAAACTATATGCAACCACAAAACGTCAAACAGTAAGTTTATAATAAATTGACTCACAAACACTGCTGCATAACACAACCATTCAAGCAAACATCTAACCATACACCACAATCCAAAATGTTTACTTCCATGGGTATCCTATGCTGCAGTGCTTGTTACCAAACTCTACAATCTTAACTGCATGGCATAGCCAAAACTTTACATACAGACTCTACAAATGAAACAGTACACAAACCTTTGAAACCATATATCCCCTATAAGCAGCCCACATACCACAGTCAAAATGTTTGGTAGCATGGGTGTGTTATGCTGCGGTGGTTGTAGCCAGGGCCTAGAGTCTTGGGTGCATGGCAAGACTCTAGGCCCTGGCCACAACCACTCCAACATAGCCCACCCATGCTACCAAACATTTTGACTGTGGTATGTAGGCTGCTTACAGGGGATATTAATTACAATCAATGCTCTACTAACAACCCAAAACCAACATCATACTAAAGTAAAATAGCTAGTAGTGCGCCCAGTATTTAGTATGTCCGCGGACAACTATGGTGAGCGCGGACACCACGAACACATCAAGGTCTCCTGCCACCTAAACAAATACAGCATTTCGCCCATCTCTTACTCCCCCACCCTCCCCAAGCGCTCCTACACACCAACACACTCCCCAAAATTGTATTTCTGCTCACTTCCACCCCGTGCTGTCCGCGGATATCCACGGATCCAAGATGGCGGGCTCATTGAAACAATGTGACGCACCTCACGTTTCATCCCAGCCAATCAACAAACACGTTGCATGTCTGTGAACATGACACAAGGCGATTAACCAATCAGTGTCCTGTCCGCAGACCGAACAGGGAAGTGTGTCTGCGGAGTGGACATACATATCACAAATATTTTTAGTCCTACTTTTTTGTCGTTTTAAAAAAAAACTACTGGACGGATTTCCACCAAATTTACAACAGCATGCTTTTGGGACTAAGCTACCGCTCCTGCCACTAATTTGGTGGAAATCCGTCCAGCGATTTGAGCTGTAGGCATGAGCTAAGTTTTTTCTCCATTCAGTCTATGGGAAAAAAAGACATTTTGGGAACCCTCCTATAACGTTGCCCCCCCTTGACCAAACCTCCCCAATGAGATGAGCAACTTAACCATAACTACAATGCCACTACCGCAGGCCATGTAATTCAGTGAAAAAACGTTGTTAAAGGGACGCTATGGTTAAGTTGCACTACTAAAAACCTATGAAATTCAGTGGAAAAACATTGTTAAAGGGACGTTATGGTTACAAGTAAAACCAAAAGCCCCCCTGAAATTCGCCAGTTATGGTAAGCTAAGCAACCATAATTCGCGCCACCACCGTGCACTGCTAAAAATAACTCCCATGACATCAAAGATGACATCACAAATATGACTGATGCATGGAGATGTAGAGAGTGATGAAGAGGATGACGTGGTTGAGGTAGTGGAAGTCCCTACTACTGACAACCACCATGAATCTTGGGTATGGAGGCTGTTTACCACTGTTGGAGGGGTACCCAAAGCTTGTGCACAAAAGGTGCGCTGCACTGAATGCCAGATGGAGCTCAGTCTTGACTGGGTTTGTACAGCTATGGGACTACTTCCATGGGGCAACACCTAAGATCATTCCACACGGCGGCAATTCGGAGGGTCGTCCCCTGCGTTAAAAGTAGTAGGTTGAGTTCCTCTACAGCAAGTTCCATTTCTGCTCCTGCCACCACAAGAAACACTCATGTGGGGCAGCGCATCCCTGAACCAGGCTTGCATGCCTTATGCGCTGCAGAAGACCCTTACCTTTCGAGGGTCACTGTATTGTGTATGTACTGCGATGCAGTACTCCACAGGGGGGAGACACTTCAAAGTGCTTTCGAGGCTATGGTCCAGGAGCATGAGAAAGTCTGCCACCTACCTGATTAAGGCCCACCCAACAACTTCCTCTCTCCACCTGTCCTTTCTTATGCCCGTGGTTGGTGCACCTTCCTTACCCTCCCTTCCCTTCCTTTCCTTGTGTGTCTTGGTAAAAAAAAAAAAAAAATACAAAACAACAAAAAAAGGCTCTTTTCAGAGCAACCTTTCACAGTTTAAAAATAGAAATGCCAATGAAATGCTGCAGGGCCCTGTGCATTTTTAGAAGTCTGCGGTCAGTCCGCGGACATTAACATTTTTGGGGTACTGCGCTATCAAAATCATTGCAGTCTTCTCCGGGAGTAAGTGGTGGCTCTGAAAAGAGCCTTTTTGGGGGGTTTTTTGTGTTTCAAAAACTTCAAGTGGATTGCTATACTTCCAAAAAGGGTTGCAATGCATTCTGTATATTTCGCAGAAAAATCTGATTCCCAGCATTAGTAAGATGGACTCCATCTCTGCGAAAAATGTGTGTGCTACGAAACATAATATTTTCATTGTGAAAAGAGGACATACCATCATCTCTCAAAAAAGCGCGAACAGCCTTGTTAACATTGCGCCTCGCTTTCCCCATTTGTGGACCAAATGAAGAAGAACGCAGCCACATTTGTCTCTGCGCAATACGAGAAAAAATGACTGTCCATGACTTTCCAAAGTCCTTCTTTCATTGCAAATTGCAAGGAGATTCCAGAGACATGTCCTCAACTGTTCCCTCCACAATGAATAATAATAATGTCTTGATGACAGTGTGTCATCAAAGTGGCACAAAGAGGAACCAAATCTAAGCACTTCATTCTGCGCACTCCATGCCAGTGCACAATCACATGAGGGAATCCAAGATGTGCAGCCACCTCCACAGCGATCTGCATGCACCTCCAACCAATTTATCCATGCGCCACCCAAAATCCCGAAAATCTGTCTTCTGAAAGACACAGCCATAGCTATCTGCTCTCTTCTCAGGAAACAGACTTTCTGCCAAAGTCTCTCCTTACACATCACACCCAGTAAACATTATTGAGCAATCCCTTGGTTTGCACAGTCTCATTTGCATGCCTCTCAGCCTCAAAATCCCTGGATGTAACATGGACGATCTGTGAAAGTGGGGAATTGGGAATGAAAATTTAAATAGTGTACTCCACTTCCCCTTTGATGGTGGCTCTGAAAAGAGCCTTTTGGGGTGGGGGATTTTTTGAGGCTTTTTTCAGATTGTGTCTGCTACATGACTCCACAACAACTTTCTGATTGAGTTCTGAATATTACAAAGAAATATTGCATTACCACAATCTGTGAAAGTCATTCCATCACAAAATAAATTGCACCATCTTCCAAAAGGGTCTCATTTCGGAATGATGACATGCCTACAGAATACATAAAAGAAGATATTCCTTTATTAACAAGACATCTTGCTATGTCTTGTTGAAGATTAAAGACACCACAAGACATCCATGCAGTCCTAGGTGGTATTTGGGAAAATAATATCTTTGCAGATGGAAATAGGTACATCAGTTCCTTTAGCAACTGCTTCAGTGCACTCTACAAACTTATTGCACTCAGATACCCCAATGCATTCCTCCACAATTTACCACCAGGATATCTGGAGTGTTAAAAACAGCCATATTTTTACAAAGTGTAAAAAACCTTGCATATTTCTCCCTAGAACATCACACCACATAGTCTCCACGCCCTGCAATCCAGGATTGTCAGAAATACCACATATGTTTGCATACCACTGCAGATTAGTGATAAAACCATCTCCCACTAGCCACACTCTGACTCTGTCCATCTCTGCAACCACAGCCATCTTCGCTACATACAGCAATGAAAAAAATTATCACCCTCTCTCCCTATGAATGACACCTTCAGCACCTGATTGGCTAATCCCCCCAGTCCCATTTCCATGCCAGATATGCTGAGAAGCCCCAGATGTGGCACGGCATGTCCGCGGACAACCACGGTATCTGCGGACCCCGTAACACAGGGACAGCCCTTCTTCCCTTTCCACTTCACTCTCTGCACCATTCCCTCATTGACTACTGTTAAACAGTCACACAACAATCCACCAATCTCATCCAAGAACCCTACATCTAACTCTGTCATCACAATTCAGCACTTTAGATGAACTGTTCAGTTCAAAGTACCTACAACTAAAACTACTGTAAAACTCTTCAAGATTTCTCCTTCCAGATTCAACTACATCTATACATTAATACAAACTACAAGTATGAATATTTTGTTTACAGTACATTTGCAACTCTTTTATAAATGCATATGAACAGGGGACCTGCCATTGACCCTGCATAATCTGTAAAAAAGCATACTCTAATTTCTCCCATCTCCTTTAACCAAGTTCACTTACAAATCCGCCTGTTTTCCAAATTTTAATTTTCTCATTGCAATGTCCAACTATAATTCTCTTATTTCCTTCCGTCATTTCCACAACCACTTACCCCTGAACACACTATTATAAATTCATAGAACGCACACAAAACAGGAGACCAGCTTTTATCTTACAAAAGCATTGCAAGTACATAAAATGCATGTATTTAAACAGAATGCCTGACACTTGCCATACTTGCAAAACCAAACAAATACAGGTGTACATTCAGAACAGTGCTAATATGAATGTGGATAACAAAGTCAAAGAACTGAAAGGTTTCCAGCACTCATGAAGGAAACATCTATGCACAAAAAAAGAATGGAATTACACACACAAAAACATTCTCCCTTTCAATCTGTTCTCGGGCCTAGGTCCCTTCCCTGCCAGTTCTCACACACCAGCACTGCCTGCCTGACAACCCCCGCACTTGGGGACTGTTTATGTATCCCTACAGTCCCACTACCAGCACTTGACTCCTGATGTTTGCACTTACCTTGCACGTGTCACCTGTTGGCCATTACTTTACTTATTGTTATTATTATATGCCCATGTGCTGCACTGTCCCTTCCCTCTACCTCTGCAATTTCCCTTTCCCCCATCCCATGCACTTGCACGAACTGAATGACACCTGGCCTAGTAGGGTCGTAGTCTGTCCTCCCTTTGTTCCCTCTCCCTTGCCTCTCGTGTATCATCGCGTTATAAATGCCATTTCATATCATATCATATCATATCATATCATATCATAATCTGTACATTTTTCCAAGCTTTTCGTCTCATCCTACTACAACTTCCACTAATCTATTACCACACTAAACAGTGCAACAACAACACAGACTTTCAAAGGTGCACCTCATAGGACACACCTATAAAAACTCCACTAACCCCCTTAGCAATGAAGCTGATGCTCCAAAATCCCCATTCATATACAAAGCTATGCAATTTAACATATACAGTACCTCTTACTACAAACAATTTCTTTTGCAAATGTACCTAATCTATTCTTGAAATGAAATTACTGTGACATTAACACACAAATGTACTAACTTCCTTCTTTCACAATTGCAGTGACAACCATACTCCTGTAACCCAGCAGTGTCTGAAGTACAAGACAGAACCCAGAAGAAATCTATTCTTTCCAAACAACAAACAAAGTAAATGCAATACTGTCATAATGTTCTGTTACTCAAACACTGTAGTATTAGAGTATTGTAGAACAAACAATTGTATCAACCCTTCAGCATTAAATTCAGTATTACTGATTGCACCTCAACAGGTGCACATTTTGTATTGTTATCTCAACACCAGTATAGTAACACACAAATACGAGAATAGCCTTCCCAACCTGAAGTAACAGCCCATTCAACAATCACACACCTCCACATACATGCCTACCATCATACTCAGGCACTCATGCACAATGCACACATATATTACACAATGTCCCAACCCAGACTTTCTTTTTTTCTCTAACAGACACCAAAGAATGCCTACCAAAAAGCAACTCCATAGAAAGCAACGCAGAAATAGAGCAAATCAAAATAAAAGTGTAAAAAATAGGCATCCGCCTCTAGCAGAATTTATACAAAAATTCAAACAAAACAGCTAATACAGTCACTAAGCGAAACTAAAGCAGCTTGCAGTAAAGAAACTTTGACTCCTCTTTCAAAATATAAAACTAAACAGACAGTTGTTAAAAAGACTGCAGCTACCACTGGTGCTAACACTGCACCTATAAATCTTGATGTAGCCACAAGTAAGCATACCAAAAAAAGGATTTTACAAAAAATGTTCTGCCACAGAGTCCTTCAGAACCTTATAAAAATAGGAGAGAAATCATGCTCAACCCTTAAAACCTACTGCAGAAAACAGATCCTGGAAGCTCTCATAGACAGTGCAATCCTTCTCAAAAGGACATTATTTATATTAGTTTTAAACAGAATGAAACCACTAACAAAACTAACTACTAAACTACAACCAGAACTTCTCAGCAAACGGAATATCAACAAAGATAGGCTCGCAAACATCTGTGTTGGTGAGTGGAGTCACACTACCAGAACCATATTTCAATGAAGAAGTATACAAACAAAAGCAAACAAACCCAATTGCCATACATAGCAGTGGACGAGGGTATGAAAAGGTTAATAATACCATCATGGAACAAGAAATGCTGCTCACACAAATATCTCCAGCAAACTTAGCATCAACTTTCCATTCCACTTAATCAATATGTCCAGTCTACAAATGGCCTTGCACATCAATGTGTAACATAGGCAAAAAATCTATCACATCTTTCACCTTTCATCTTTCACATCTTTATGCCAGTTCCTCAATCAATGTTTTTAAAAGCAAAGACAAATTGAAAATAAAACTATTACAAACTATGGACTCTTGTTCAGTGCGAAAATACACAGGACTACAAGGACATTCATTAGCCTGCATTTCTGGACCTATTTGCAAAAGCACCTTCCACCATATCAAAATGATAGGAACACACCATTCAACTGTAATAAATCTTGTTAATAAACTGCCAAAAGTCCTGCTTTAGCACTGGCCAATTTAAATAACATTCATCTACATGGTACGGCCAAAGAACTACTCGAAGAAATAGAGCACATCCAGAAAAAATATTTTGGAAGTGAAAGCCACTTACAAAATTCAATGGGCCTCATTATGAGTTAGCCGGTCCGGAAACAACGGTGGCGGTAAACCCGCCGCCACTATTTTTTCCGGACCGGCTAACTCCGAGTTCTGCAGGCCTGTGGTATCACTTCCACCAGGTCTGACCTGGCGGGAGTAACGCCACCCGCCTGCAGACAGAAATGGAAACACTGGCACTGTTAATTACGGTGCCAGTGTTTCCACTGTCCCCATTCCCATGGAGTCCTATATGGGGAATGGGGATTAACGGAATTCCGCCTCCAGAATTACCGGATCACTGGGGTTGTAATGCCCTGGTGAGTCCGGCAATCCCGGAGGCGGTAATTCACTGTGAGTCTGGCGGTAGCCTGCTGGTTTTCCGCCACGGCTACCACCGGACTCATAATGAGGCCCAATATCTTTAGAACAGTCTAGCAACAACTTTACAGATGGCAACCTTCTTCTACACACATGCAAAAGAGAAATACTGAAGTTTAAAAGCACATCTGCTGAAGTACCAAACCATGTGTGTGTGTGTGTTGCCGCAGGACCTTTTATAAAAATAGCACAAAAACTGTAGATTTAATGCACAAAATAGAAAAGAATGAAGATTCCAAATGGTTTCAATTGGCTCTCTATCATATAGCAGAAAACAAATACGAAATTACTAACCCCTCAATACTTTGCAGATACTGCACTGCAAAACTTGACAACAACCAAATACCTTCACGTGCTATCACTAATAACGTGGAATTATTCCCACTACCAAAACCACTGCAACAACTTCACTTGTATGAGAGCATTATAATTCAAACAGTGCACCCATTTCAAGCAATAATACGCCTTCAACCAAAAACAGCAAAACTACCTCCCTTTGAATTACTAAAAGGCATTTGTGGCAAAGTACTTTATTGGCCATTAGATCTCAACGAAAATGTACACACTCTGGGAGTGCAACGGCCAATAGATCAATGTTTGATTATCCTAGTAAATGGCGTACTTACAAAAGACAAGATAATTTGGCAGCAACTAGTGGACTTACATAAAGTTAGAGAAGCCCTGCAATATCTAAAAGGCAACAATGAATACTACAAAGAAATAGGCATTGAAGAAAACCTGAGGGAAACCAGCAAAATAATTCAAGACTTGTCAGGAACTGGCCAATTTCAACTTCTAGATCCTACGACAAAATCCAATATTTTAGACCATTATACAATTCACCCATTGCACTCTAAAGACACCATAGATGATGCACTGGAAACTTACCAAATGCGACAAGCCAAAGGATCTCCAATCAGCATATGGGAAAAAAGTGTAGCCTTTCCTCTACTCTTTCCTACTGGAAAAGGAGGAAGGTACGATGAAAGACCCACACAAATAACATCAGAATACCGCTCTTTACGAATGTATTCTCAAGACCACAGACAAAACGTGGAATACATATTCCACCTTCTCTCTGAAAGTGAACTAGCAACTCTATGCTATGGAGTTGCACATACATTGAAATCAGGTATCAATTTTCAAAATATGTCTGCTACGCAATTACTACAAAAAGTGCAAGAAAAAGATGACGTTTTACAGTTAAGCATTACAAATCTTTCAGCAAACATGCGTGGTACAAAAGAAAACTGGTTCCGACGACACGCAGAAGTACAGTGTATGATAAGAAACCTTGGCCCCACCCACTTGGTTTGTGACATTAAGTTGTGCAGAATATGCATGGGAAAATGTGCACAATTTCCTACGCATAGCAAACGAAAACAGAACAAATATAGATATAAAAACACCTGGAGAACTCTGCTCTGTACATCCTGTAAATGTATCAAGATATTTCCATCATCACTTTATTGCCATGCTACACTTCATTTGTAATAAAACAGTGCCTCCACTCAGAGAAGTGCAACATTTGGAGAAAAGAATACCAAGCCAGAGGAGCACCACACATCCACATGCTTTTGGGGATAAAAGATGCTCCTAAATTTGGTCAGGACAGTGATGCCATTATTTTGCAGTTCATTCAGAAATATGTCACTTGTGAAATCCCTTCACAAATTATACATAGCGACCTACATGCCCAAATTTTACAATTTCAAAGACACAAGTGTGGGAAGTATTGTCGTGCAAATATAAAAACAAAGGGAAATACTACACAAAATGCTGCTTTGGTTTCCCTAGACCATTTTCAACAACAGGTCAAGTGAACAACTTCATGTCTTCAGTTAGAAGGTAAATCACCTAAGAACACATACTGCATAAAAAGAATAGAAGGATCAAAGTACATCAATGATTATGATGCAATCATTGCCCTCCTTTGGAATGCAAATATAGATGTGCAATACATTGCAGACAACTCCACTGAAGTTGCACGATATGTCACAGTCGCAGTCGGCGAGATACCATGGAGCGGGAGATCCTCCTCACTGCCGGAGCAGTGCTACACACTGCTGTAGTGTTGAGGTAAGCCAGCTGGCTGAACCTTTACCCTAGATGCCCCCAACCTCATTTTTCGAGCGGACCGTGCCGCATTTAAATTTTACAATGATTTGTCAGCCATAAGGTAATCCTGTGGTTCAGAGCCAAAATATCACACGTTGCCAGCCTGGAGCAACAAGTATCCACCATTGTCTACCACGAGGAGAATCCTTGCAAAGATGGCCACCAAGAACTCCTAACTCTCACCTGAGTCCTGACGAGCCTTAACCCTTCCCACCGTTATGCCGGACTGGCTGATCTGCTCTACATCTGTGCCAACCCACAGCCAGTAGGCGTAGCCGGACCTTCGATCCGCCGTTGGCCAGAAAGCCTGGTGCAGCACCCAAAAAGTGAGTACCATTGTAACTAATGATCCGCCCACACTCCTTACCTGCAAAACTACCCTGCAATTCCGCCAAACTGCACCGTAGTCGTTATTACCCTCTACCTTGCCGCCACAACCCCACACTATTTTCCGGGTCTCTAAACCTGTATCTCCCTTCAAGGGCCACCTCGCAGGATCTACTGCCCACATTAAACCTCAGCTAGTCCCCGACTGTACCACGTCTAGCCCGAGACCTGGCTCCTCCCCGGAGAAAATCCAGAACAGTTCGACCCTTAGCAGGCAATCGTAAAGGCAGCTCTCATCCCTAATAGCCAGCTTGCCCACCTTACATGCACTTCTACCCATTTTCCACAGTCCGCTGAACCGGCTTTCACTTCGTGGAATCGACCTTTGAACAGTGCTCCACGTGCGTACTCCATCATTATAAAGACATATGCTGTGACCAACTCCTTTTCTCCAAAATGGCCCCATCTGACTAACTTACCTTATCCTCGCAGTGCATGGCTCCCTGATCCGGTCTGCATATTTTCATTGTATGAACTTCCATTCACTGTATTATCTGATGGTGACATTCTTTGATTTAATTAGCTGATTAACCAACTACAGCATTTGTACTCAACTGTCTACTATTGCATTTTCTGCATTGATTGTATACACACCTGGTTTCATTCAAACCAGACTGCTACAACAAAAGTATTCAACTGTCTCCTATTGCATTTCAACACTGATTGTTCACACCATTGCTTCCGCATTAGCTCTCAGCATTGATTATATGTAATATTGTCTTTGAATGCCTTGCCCACTGCCAGCCCCTAGCATATCTTTGACTATTTCCTGACCGCATTCTTATATGTCATTGCTACAACACATGCTGATTATAGCTCCCTGTTCATTTCACAGCTTACACAGGACACAGCCATAATCTTGGACTAATAAGGCGTGTGATACACATGTGCATAACACACTCCCTATAGCACAAAGCTGATATAGCACCAAGAAGCACATTTCCAGCTCCCCTGCACACTCACACCCTGCACACCCCTAACTCACAAATGTTTCCTTCTAGACCTCGCTTGCCAATGCTACCACTCTCATGCCAACTCCTAACACCTATTATCACACTCCACCTCATCGTCCTGTCCAGCACACTCATCACACCTGCCCTCTGGCCAATTAGCTTCATGTCTCCCACGAACACAGAACCGCCACCACTAGCCCAAAGCCAATCCACTTCTACCCGTTACACAACACCCAGCCTAGCTGCTACACCATCAGACCAGATAACCACACCTTCCTCCACCCCAGGCTCCTAAGGCTCAGAGCACGCACCAAGCTTAACATCACTCGCCGCAGCGCTCCGCCTACTACACACTTTAGAAACCGTAGACTTGGCTCTCGCACATACACGCTGTCCACACACACACACACTTCATCCACCCCGCCAGTTTACCAACACCCAACCTCATATCTAATGTACCCCGCCCAGCTCTAAACTCTCCCAACCATCCAACCACTCAATCATTACACCCCCAGTCTCCAGCACACTCGCCCTTTGACCGCCCAACAGACCTGCGCTCCACACCGAACTAAAATGCACGCTCATCAACGCCCGCTCCCTCCCTGCACATGCACTTGAGATCAATGACCTCATCACCTCCCATAACCTTGACCTCCTGGCCATCACTGAAACCTGGCTCCACGAAGCATCAGGCCCCTCCATGTCCCTTGCTCTCCCTCAAGGATACACCATCCTCAGACAAGACAGAAAGACACCCAAAGGAGGAGGCGTAGCCCTCATATTCAAGGATACCCTCTCCATTAGACTTGGCAACCAACAGTGGGAAAACAACACTGATCTCCTCACTGCCAAACTGTCACTGTCCCCCAACTGTACAATCAACATCCTAATCACCCATAGGCCCCCAGGCTCACCCCCAGACTACTAAAAGCACCTCCTCCAAATCATAGGGAACAACCTCAAAAGCTCTACCAAACCCATCCTGCTCGGCAACCTCAATCTAGGCCTGCATGACCCACTAGCCAAAGAATGGGGTTCGAACATAAAGTCACTAAACCAACTCACTGCAAAGGCTGATCCATCAATTGGATCGCAGAGCACAACTGCTCTTCCTCCATCACTAATATTTCAGCACTCCCATGGACAGACCACCACTGTATTCAATTCTCTTTTCCTACCAGTCCTTCTCGCAAAGTGCTCTCATATGCCCCACCCACTAAAGTCAGATGTGCCAAAAAACTAACTAAGATCAACCTCGCACCACTTCTCGATATCCCTGAACTTAAACCTCCATTTAACAAAGATCCACCTATCTAGCCAACATTTATGCCCATACCCTAACCCAACCAATTGAGTCCATAGCTCCCTTAGAGAAAAAAAAAGAAAAACAATCAATGCACTCATACTCTTTGTTTATGGAAGAACTATCAGCTCTACACACCAGTAAACGCTGAGCTCTAGCCAAATGGCAATCCACGCCTTACCATTCCACCCTAGCTGAATTCAAAGAGATCTCATCCATGTACAAAAAAGCCATATTCCTAGCCAAATCGGAATCATTCAACCATAGAATCACCAAAGCCAACTCTTAATCAAGGGAAATATTTGCGATCTTCGAAGACCTCATTACCCCCGCCACTAGCCCTGAAATCATCAAAGATGAAGCCTGGTGCTCCAGCATTCAGGCTGCACTAATCAACAAAGTCAAGCTGCTCCAAGAAAAAATACTAGCACAGCGCAGAGCCCTTCCCAAGCAGGACAGCTCACCATCGCCCTCCCCACCAAATCGCCTTACTCAAACACCTCTCTTCATCTTCATAGATGTCACAGAGACAGAAGTTGCTGACCTCCTTAAACACATCAAACCATCCAGATGTGAAGGGGACATCTTTCCCCCGACCACCATCAAAGAATGTGCCAACACACTCATCCCCATTATCACAGAATTCATTAATGCCTCATTCTCCTCAGGAATAGTACAACAAAGCCTAAAAGAAGCATGGGTCCGCCAACTTATAAAAATAAAACACCCTAGACCCTGCATGCCCTAACAACTACCGTCCATCACCACCGTTCTCTTTCTCCTCAAAATCCTAGACAAAGCACCTACAACCAAATCCAACATTACCTTGAAACTAACGCCATCCTAGGCAGAAGACAATTAGGCTTCCGCAAAGGCCATGGCACAGAAACCGACCTCCTAGATTTAAAAAACCAAAATAACCAAAATAATGGACAATGGCAAACCTGCCCTCCTGCTTCTCCTTGATCTCTCTGCTGCGTTTAATCTTGTTGACTATGAAATCCTCACTTCCCATCTATCAAACGCAGTCCACTTCTCAAATAAAGCCACCTCTTGGATAACCTGATTACTAGAAGGAAGGGCCATGAAGGTGTACTCTGACCAGGCCAATGCAACCCCCACCACTATCAACTGTGGAGTCCCTGAGGGCTCATGCACTGCGCCTACCCTCTACAACTTGTTTTCCAAACCACTTTTTGACATGTTGGACCCGCTCGGCATATCGTATACAAACTATGCTGACAACACCAAAGTCCTCCTCCCCCTCACTGGAGCATATGATGAAGACGCAGAAGCTCTCCTCCAGATCTATAACACTATCCAAACCTGGATGGCAGTCAACAGTCTCTGCCTAAATGGGGATAGAAACAAAATCATCATCCTGGGCCCCAAGGAAATTCTGTTCAAACTCAACCAAAAATTCAACCACTTCACCATCGACAACACTAACATTCCAGTCTCTACATCAGTAAAGACCCTTGGAGTCTACATCGACTCTACCCTCTCAATGATAAGACAGATTAGGGCCATCCCCTCTGCCACAGGCCACACCACCAAACTTATAAATACTATAAAACCCTTTCTGACCACTCAAAACTGCCTATCCATCGCCAGAGTGACAACAGGAGCAAAACTTGATTAATGCAATGCCCTTCTTGCAGGCACCTCAACAAAAAACATCAACAAGCTCCAAATTGTACAAAATAACGTGCTCCGCGCAGCCCTACGCATTCCCAAAAAAGACCATATATCACAGGCCAGACGTGACGCCCACTGGCTCCCAGTTAAGGAGAGGATCAACTTCAAAATCCTCACCCTTACACACACATGCATCAGTCTTTCCACCACATCCTACCTAGCAGAAACCATTTCCAAGGATATCTCATCCCGCCCTAAAAGGAGCCACCATGCCAACCACTCCGTGTATAATCCATAAAAAGAGCTAACACCGGTGGCATTGGCTTCCCCCGCATAGCACCCAAACGCTGGAATGCCTTACCCAACGCCCTCAGAGCAGATCCCTCTCTGTACTCCTTTCGCAAATCCCTCAAAACAACACTATTCACTTAGCCTCATACAACACACATGACAACTAAGCTGTCAACACCCAAGACAACTAAGCTGTCCACATCCATCAAAACCCTAAACTGAAATTTAAATGCAAATTCTATGTAACTATAATGCGTTCTTCCATCTGTAACCCGCAATGAATCTCTGTAACAGTGCCACAATGCCTAAGGGCTGCTGTGCGCTTTAAAAATATTAATAAATAAATAAATAAATAATAAACAGCCTAGTAAACCAAAGCAGAAACAACAGAGCTCAAAGACCTCTGAGACGACATAACATCTGACAAAACACTGTCACAGAAATTGTACAATTTAGGCATAACAATGCTCTCCCATAGAAAATGTGGCTGCTACGAAGCCGCAGACTGTTTAACCGGTACTGCCTTGTATAGAAAATCTGAAAACATAGTATGGCTAAGCCTTGGTCCTGCTAAATTCTCAAATCATATGAAGACATAGAAACAAAAGCCAAAAATAATCCCAGCAGCCAAGACATTTTGAAAAACAATTTACTAGACACATACTACCCAAACAGGAGTACCACTTTGGAAACCATGTGTCTATACCACGCAGCCCAAAACTTCACATACAAAAATAATATTAAACCAGATGAGAAGAAAGGTAGATACAGAGTCGAAAATTGTGAAGGCAGCCTTGTGAAACTTACCAAACGAAGCTTCATTAATCTTATGAAATTGTCATTAAAAACTCCTCAACATAAAGAACTGTATTACATGTTCCTACTACAAGTTTTTAAACCTTGGAGAAAAGAAGAAGATTTATTAGATACCCATGTTTCCTATGAAGATGCTTTCAAAGCAAATTAAAGCACTATAACAGACATAAACGTTACGCAGTATAAAACAATGTTAGACAATTAACAGCAACAAGAAGAAGAACTCCAGGCACAACTAAATATAGACCCTTCTGACAGCAGTCAACCTTCTCTAACAGGAAGGCAAGAACCACTTGGACAGCCACTCATAGCAAATGAGGCTGAATTAGCCATGACTGAAGTAGAAAACACCATGTACCAGTGTGAAGGGTCTACAGAAGACTTTGCTATACTCTAATCACAATTAAACAATGAACAGCGTAGCTTTTTCCTAGCAATAACAAAACAAATTTAACATGGTATGCAGTACGAAACTAAAACTTGTACCTGCCAAGACTGCAAACCTATACTGCTGTATGTGAGTGGTCAAGCTGGTTCAGGGAAAACATTCTTAATAAAAATCATCAACAAGTTCCTCCAACAATTGACAAACAACAAACTGTCAGCTGTTGTTAACTGCCCCCACAGGTTTAGCTGCCTACAACATAGGCGGTGTCACTTTACACTGATTACTACTCCATCCATTAGAACACCAAAACAAATTAGACTACTAAAAACTTTTTCCAGAAGCTGCAATGGAACTACGCAGAGTTTTGAAACAAGTGAAAATGCTGTTAATAGATGAGGTGAGCATGGTCTCCAACCTAATGTTGGCTTTGATTCACCTCAGATTCCAAGAGGTCCTCAAAACAGACTATGAAGTGCTCTTTGGAGGAAAACACATTATTGTTTTCATAGATCTTCTTCAATTAACACCAGTTAAAGGTGAACCTATTTTTAAAACCTTAGGGCACAAACTATGCCGTAAAACTCTTGGCAGCATAGGAAATGTCAATATTTGGCAACATTTCCAATACAAAGAATTAACTGAAAACATGCGTCAGTCTGCAAACCTCAACTATGCCAACATTTTGAAAAGTAATCGGAAGCACAGAGTATCTTGAATACCAGACGCATCCATGACCTATACGGCCATAACTCATGTTCTACTGATGTCATGGAACAATTAGCACACAAAAATGTAAACTGTATGTCCTTGATGCCAACTCTTGCAAGCTGTGTACAATTCAATGAAACTCACCACAACCCAAAACGTTTGCTTGCATGGGTGTGTTATGCTGCGGTGGTTGTGGTCAGTGCCTACAGTCTTGGGTGCATGGCGTGGTCAAAACACTGCATAGAGCCTCAACCAAGTAAACAGTAAGTATACAATGATTGGAGTCACAACCACCGCAACATAACACACCCATTCAAGCGAACACCTGACCTCTAACTACAACCCAAAATGCCTAGAGTCTTAGGTACCAACATTCAGAACACAATCCAACAAACCAACTACCACACACCATGTCCACTATCCTATAAATACTATTACACTACTGGCAACCAGTACACAAACCTTTGAAAACATACCCCCTATGCAACCCACATACCACAATCAAAATGTTTGCTTGCATGGGTGTGTTATGCTGCAGTGGTTGTGGTCAGGGCCTAAAGTGCATTGCTCACCCATGCAAGCAAACAACTGCCAACTGAGCACAACCCAACCACCTCAAACCCTATCCACTTCACTTGAAATACTAAGACAGTACTTGCAGCCAATGCACAAACTCTTCAATGCATGCCCTCTCCACCCAATACTCAACTAACTACCCAAAACCAATACAACCACTGCAGAATAACACACCCATGCAAGCAAACACCTGCCAACTGAGTACAACCCAAAAACATAACACAACCACCTCAAACCCTATCCACTTCACTTGACATACTAAGACAGTACTTGCAGCCAATGCACAAACGCTTCAATGCATGCCCTTTCCACCCAATACTCAACTAACTACCCAAAACCAATATATTAGAGCATAATACCCAGTAGTATGGTCAGTGGTTGATATGTCCACGGACAACCGCAATCACATCACAGCCTTCTTCCACCTAAACAAGTATAAGATAGCATTTCCGCGTTACAGCAGCGTCTCCGCTCCAGTTCGAACTGCAGCGGAGACGCTGCAGTAACGCGGAAAAGCTATCTTATACTTTGTTGCAACTGCAAGTGACAGCGCAGCCCGTGAGAAATCGTTAACTAATCACTTACCATAATCTGGTTCTCAATTGAATCAAACCTGACTTCAGCCTCAGTGGAAGGGCAAGTGCCCGAAACACGTGTCAGGCTACTTCAGCTTTCATTAAAAATCATTATACCATTTTGGTCTTAATTAGTGTCGTTGTGCAGTGTGTTTGCAAAACTCACAATTAGTTGCAGAAGTGGGTGTGCACTTTACTTTAGATTATTTGTTAGGCGCTACCAAAGTGGCCCAGAGGCAAACGGGCGCTGAAGAGGAAGAGCAGAGGACAGCATCAGGGTAAGAAGGCTAGGCAAACCCAAGGCCAGAGGTTTATCCAAACAGGTGTGTTTTGAGCTGTTTCTTGAAGCTCTCCAACGACGCACAATTTCTTAGTTTGACCAGCAATACGTTCCACTTATAGTGGGCTGCCACCCAAAAAGCATCTCTTTTTACTAGTTCCAGAGAGACTTTCGGTATATGTAACAATTTAGAACTATTTGGGCGTAGGACATGAGGTTCAACTTTATTGTGTTCTGTCTATATACTCAAGAAAGAGCCCTGACAGGGTGTTATACGTAATAGTAAGAAGCCTAAAGTCTATCCTGGACACAATAGGCAGCCAGCGCAGACTTCTGACACATGCTCAAATTTATGCATACCCATAATCGCTCTGATGGTGCTATTTTGAACCCCTTGCCGTTTAGCCAGTTCCCATTTACTAATACCTACTAGAAGAGAACTGCAGTAATCAATTTTGAAGAGATAATAGCCTGTGCAACTGTTTCACATCCCTTTTGGGAAAGAAAAGGGCAACTGTGGGACAGAAACCAAATATAGTAGAGTGACACTGTTACCAGGCTGTTCACCTGTGCTATCATATTTAGGGGGTAATTCATGGAATAAATGTGCACCGAAATCAGTGGCGCAAGCAGGCGCAAGTGTGAAAAGCCAGCGCACGCATGCGAATTGCACATGTGAGATTCATGGGAGGACCTGCGCGTATAAATTCCGGGATGTGCGCCAAAACCACGCATGGCGCACACCCACGCACGTGTTTTTTCCACATCCCGAACGTCATGCGCAACGCGCACAGCGAAAGTGCACAACGTCAGCGCACACATCAAAAAGGGAGCCGAGTAAGGGGCGGATCACGCGGAATGGGGAACAACGCGTGAAAATAAGGGCCTAACAAGGGAAGTAGCGCTGGGAACTACACGGAACGTCCACACGCTCGCGACCTACACGTATTCATGAAATCAAATAGGGAAAACCCGCGCACGTCAAAACACATGCACACGCACAATTACGTCCGCCACACGAAAGCAGGCAGAAGCGCCCTCATTCAGTATAAAAGTGCACGCAAAAAACAAACAAGCATATACAGTTACGATGAATGTCCCGTTCCTCGCAGCAGTGATCGTGGGACACCGCAGGAGGAGGAGAATAGCCAGGCCCTGCAGTTTTTTGCCCAGGACCAGCCTTTTTTTTGATGCCAGACAACCAGGTCTATGGTAGTTATAGGTTTCCACCTCATATCATCGTAGAGCTGGTTAGGGAGTGGGAGGATGAACTCACATCCCCACCCTGTGCTCCCAAGCATTGAGCCCCTTGGAGAAGGCTCTCAATGTACTGCATTTTTTGGCCACTGGGTCATTTCAGCGGACAACTGCCATAGTGGGGGGGGGGGGGTCTCACAGGCCACGCAGTCACACTGCCTACACCAGGTGTTGGCAATCATCACTGCGCGCCCCTCAGTCCGCAGGCACATATACATGCCCAGAACACCCGCAGAAAGGCAGGCCGTGGTCCTGGACTTTTACAGAGTGGCACACTTTTCCAAAGTGCTCGGTGCCATAGATTGCACCCATGTGGCCCTACGTCCACCTAGGGCCACTGAGCACATCTATTGAAACTGCAAGCACTGGCATTCCATCAATGTGCAGGTGGTAAGCGATGCCAAGGGGATCATCACCTCTGTATATGCAAACTTCCCTGGGTCCACCCATGACAGTTTCATATTCAGAATGTCTGCCCTGAGCCGGGCCCTGGAAGCTGGGAAGCATGGCGACATATTGCTCCTAGGTGAGTACAAATGCCTGTCCACATGCATACTTGTCACACACAGACAAATACAAAAGCCCCACTAATGACAACTATTATAACCTTACCAGGGGACAGTGCCTACCCTCTGAGCACCTACCTGATGACGCCCATACGGAACCCCACCACACCACCCCAGGTAAGATACAACGCCGCCCATATTGCAACTAGGGCCATAGTGGAGCGCACATTCGGAGTGCTCAAGTCACTCTTTCGCTCCCTTGACCACTCTGGTGGCCAGCTACTATATGCACGCCCAGTTGTCACAAGTCTCTCCCCTTCTCACCTGTTTTTGTTGTTTGCTTGAGACCTTCTTTGGTGACTTCTTTCGCACGGTCCGGGATTTGTATAAACCTGTGTGCTGGTCTTCGGATTCCAGCGTGAGGATGACAACCCAACTCCAGGATACGTTCAGATGTCCAGGACGGAGACCAGGAAGAAACTGTTGTGTCTGGCTTAGCTTGGTAGTGGGAATGCAGAAGGAATGTTGTGATGTCATGTGGAGTGTTTGTGTCTAAGTGTCGGAATGCTTGAGGGAAGGTTCTATGTTGGGCAGGTAGTCAGCCTGAGGCCTGGGTGATGGGCTGCCAGTTGTTTCTGTCCTATTAATGTAACTTACTTAAGGACTATGTAACTGCTTGTGAAGGTGTCCTGAGAAGCGGTAATAAACCTAGCATGTCAACCTAAGAAGGCTGGGAGCTGCTTCGTAACATTGGTGATGAGTCGGTCTTAAAGAAGAAGAACCTAAGTGCAAGAAAAAGTAGGAATCTGAAGAAACCTGCTGCGGGGGATGCAGGAAAGGAAAGGACAAGAAGAAGGACAACACTGCCCCCAATATAAGTAAGACCCATCACCCAGGGTGCCAAAGGGGGAGGAAAAAGACCCCGTAGACCTCGAAGCATGAGGGACCAGCAGCTCATTATTTGGAGGGAGAGCTGAGTCCCGAGGGCTGGAGAGGGAGCTGGGCCAGAAGATGAAAGGAAGCTGTGTCCCAGTAATGAAATGAGAAGTCATGCTGCATAGGATGTAGAAAGGAGCTGGCCCATAGGGAGAAAAGTGATGCTGTCCTGGTTAAGTGAAGTGGGAAGTAGTTGCTTTTAATGTAAAGTCAGAGGTTTGCCCATAAAGGAAGAGCAGAGCTGTCCCATGAGGTGGAATCATATGTCCCAGCAGGTAAAACAAGGGACAAGGCAAACCAAGGGAAAGCTCCCCATGATGAAGAAAATGAAAGTAAATGAAGCCAGGGTGAAGGGATGTGTCCTTTGTACTGGTAAAGCGTAAAGCGATCATGGCACATAAAGCAGAGTCAGTAGATGCCAGAGACAGTGACCGTTGGGTGAGCAGAGATCTTCACTACCCTGTGTCTGGCAAGGGAATGGTGACGTCAGTATGGAAGTGTACGGAGGTGGCGAATGAGCCGAATGCTCAGGAGATGCAGGAATCATTGCTTGCAAGGTTTAAACAAGACAAACTTTTAGGAGTTGCAAGAATCGGGATGCTTAAACAATGCGGCTGTATCGTGTCAAGGGTGAGAAATGATGGGGATTTCAGAGTAAGGAACCCAAAGGCGTGAGGCTGCATGTTCAGGACGCAGCGTAAATTCATTGAGGAATAGTACGGAACACAGAAGTTGAGTGTGCGCTGTGTTCTACTGTGGCGGGACGTTCAGGTAGCGGTCTACCCAGTGAAGGGAAAGTATGCGATGCCCCGTTGGAGTACTACTTATGCATTCTGAGCGGCATGGAGAGGGTATAAGTCTATGTATTGTAAATGCGCGCAGGCTTGGAGATCTATCATTCTCCCCACCGAAGGAGGAACGGTGCGGGGACCGAGGTGCTGTTTGGTTGTCTAAAAACTGATGGACAGACCACTGAGATGGAGACGGGTTATCTTCTAAGGATTCAAGGAGAAGGGACTTAAGTATCCTTTTGTGATAGTATCCTTGTGTGTTGCGCCACTGATATTTTGTGTTTTAAGAGTGGATGGTTACACTTTGAGGATTTGCAGATACATAGGAGGTGACATTGATGTCTTGTTTTAAGCAAATGCATTTCTGTTTAGCTACTTCAGGTAATGGTATGGGTGTTTGCTGCATGGATTTCTCATGATTATTTGTGAGTGGTGTGGGTCATGTTTGAAGACTAGGATTAACCTTTTGAGGCCTTTCAGCATTTAGGCCGCTTTATAGCGACATGGACTTTTAGGATTGGATATGGAAATGAGCTCATGACATTTATGGTATTGTTTTAGAGTCTATGGCCCTCATTACGACCCTGGCGCTAAGTGAAAAACGATGGCGGTAAATGATTACCGCCATCGTTTTCCGCTAGGTCTGATTATGACCCGTGACCGTTAACTACGATGCCATTAACGGCATCGTAGTTAACGCTGCCGCTAACTGCTCCAAGGACGCGCGCACGCGACCTCCCACATCGTAATTACCGGCATAGCGGAAAGGTACGCGAATGCCGACCCAAGCGGACATGCACCTAACACCATCACCCAGCCCGTTAAGTACCTTACCGCCATGGTGCTAATTACGCCATCGCGAACCAACCGTAAATGGCCATGGAAAGTGAATCCAGCTTCCACAGGTGTACAGAAACAGCACAGGTGGAGGCATACCGACTCAGGAAGTACAAAAAGAGCACACCCCACGCCCAGTCACACTCCACAATGATACCAATAGGACTAGCAATGTTGGGGCTGGAGGACCTGATAGCAATGCAAGTGCTACAACAACAACAACAACAACAGGCAGCACAGAGGAGACGCAGGAGGAGAAGGAGGGCAAGGCAGGGCCAGAAAGCCCCACAAGCACAGCCAGTGCCACTACGCAGGCAGCCCCCAATCCCACGCATCAGAGCCAGTCCATTCAACCTCACTGCTGAGCAGATCCGCACCCTGTACCTTTTGGACCGGGACACCATCACCGCCATCGTAGACATGACACACAACGACATCGTCAGCATGATAGAAACACCAACCGCCATCCCACCCCTACTGAAGGTAGTGTCTGTACACCACTTCCTGGCCACAGGCACCTACCAGCACACAGTGGGGCACTTGCATGGCATTTCACAACCATTATTCTCACGTACACTTATCCAAGTGCTCGATGCCCTCCTCAAGCACACAGACGACCACATCTCATTACCACGGACTGCCCAGGAGATTGCAAACACCAAAGTGGGTTTCCATGCACTAGCCGGCATACCTGGTTGCATTGATGCCATCGACTGCACCCATGTGGAATTGGTGGTTCCACATGCCATGGAGGTACCGTACCGCAACCGGAAACAATTCCACTCAATCAACGTGCAAATGGTCTGTGACTCCAACAGGATCATCACACATTGTTGTGCCCGATTCCCCGGAGCAACCCATGATTCAATGGTCCTGAGGAACTCCACAATACCACGCTACATGGAGCGACATGCAGGCCCAAGATCCTGGCTACTCGGTGAGTCTAATGTCATGACCATGGAAATGTGAAGTGGGTAGGTGAACGACGTACCGATGCATACTCCACCTGGCTGAAAGGGGGGGGGATGATGCATACTCCACCTGGCTGAAAGGGGGGGGGGAATGATGCATACTCCACCTGGCTGAAAGGGGGGGAATGATGCATACTCCACCGGGCTGAAAGGGGGGAGAATGATGCATACTCCACCTGGCTGAAAGGGGGGGTGGATGATGCATACTCCACCTGGCTGAAAGGGGGGGGGATGATGCATACTCCACCTGGCTGAAAGGGGGAGGGAATGATGCATACTCCACCTGGCTGAAAGGCGGGGGATGATGCATACTCCACTGGGCTGAAAGGGGGAGAATGATGCATACTCCACCTGGCTGTGAGTAGCAGAGACAACGGAGCCAGATCATACCCTAAAGCAACCCAAACTTCACCCAACACCAGTAAACCCAACACATGATGTATGCAGCCCTACCATGTGAATGCGGTAGTGTCCCAACCATGACACAACCATCTGCAAGTGCATTGTACCAATTCAGACCACATTGACTACAACGAAATGCACCTACATGCACGTCACCAAACACCATCAACCGAAAGGCCTGTCCCCCATAACTGCGCACGAAGGAGGCACATGACGGACAGAAACATCAACACACCATTACACAGACAGCAGGGCCCCCAAAATGTCCCTATCAACATCAGTATTGCTCACTGGGTTCATGATGAGGCCGACAGCAATGTTGCAATGATGTGAGCATTGACATCACAGGACACGTGCCAGGCCACCAAAACAAACGGCATGAACGAACACAGTGGATGGGCACTCACAAGGCACTCGACCCCTCTGCATACATTGGTTGATGGCATGCAAAACAGGCCATGAGAGCCATGAGCATATACCGGTCGCATAGTGTGAATCAATTAGTGCATTTAGAAGTGGTCCAAAGTAACAGTTGGATGCAAGCCATGGTGGCACATCATGTTCTGAATTAGACGTCATGACTGACACATACATTCTCACCCATATACAGGTGATGCAGGCTATCCCCTGAAGAGGTGGCTCCTTACACCAGTCCGGAACCCACAGAACCAGCACGAGGAGGACTTCAACTGTGCACATACACGTACCCATGTGGTCATTGAGCAGGCATTCGGCCTCTTGAAGGCACGGTTTCGCTGCCTCAGCAGGTCTGGCGGGGCACTCCTGTACCGCCATGAGAAGGTGGCAAAGATGGTCATGGCATGTGTCATGCTACACAATATGTGCGTCAAACGAAATGTGCCCCTGCCCCCTGACGCAGAACTGCAACCACCTGACGATGAGGATGAGGAGGGTGCAGATGGGACCGCACCTCATGGAGGAGGCGATGCACAGGAGGGGCGTGAAATGCGTCAAAATATCATCGACCAATGCTTCTAGCACACACGGCTGGTGTGTATCACATGGAGACGGCATGGAGACGGCACTTGGGGCACTGTGTGTCTCTGGGTCATGCACACTGTGGACTGTACACCAATAAAGCACACATACGCAATGAAAATGCCCACACATTTGATTTGGGAAAAAGGAAAATGTGTATTTCAATTGTAAATTCTTGTGACACACCCCCTCCCCCCTCCCCCCTGAACCCCCCAACACACCCCATCCCTCCTTCCCCTTCCCCCCTCCTCCCTCCCTCCTGAACACCCCAACACACCCCCTCCCCCTCCCCCCTGAACACCCCAACACACCCCCTCCCCCTGAACACCCCAACACACCCCCTCCCCCCTGAACAACCCAACACATACCCTGTGAGTGGCTAAAGATGCCTGTAACAGTGGGCACACGCTATTGCAAGCCCCCTCTCCCGGCCCCCGGGGCACCCCTGCCTGTGGAGCGCAGGTTCCGTCCTGATCGTCGGACGGGGCTGCTTTGGGCAGAACTGGCAGCGGAGGATGTCCCTGGCTGCTTGCGTGCATACATGTCCTGAAGGGTGTGGGACAGCTCCGAGAGCACACGGCGCATGGCGGCAAGTTCCCCACAAATGTCCCTTGAGGTAGACTGCATTGCAGCCCTCAGGGTCTCCGTGCTCCACTCAATTTCGGACCTTAGGGTCTCCGTAGATTGTTCTATGGCTGCCCTAGCCACCCCACATTCCGCAGCATGCTCATTGAGGAGCGTGGACAGCTGTTACTGACGTGCAATGACATCCTCAAGGGACTGTTGCCTCTGCTGGGCCATGCCCATTCCAGGTGGTGTCACGGAGGGGCTGCTCCCCTCCTGTGGACTTTCAGCGGGGCATGGGGTGGATGGCCAGTCCTCTTCCTCTGGGTGCCCCTGTGTGGGATCCTCATGGGGGCTGGTATGGGACAAACACGGGGAATGAGGCAGGTCAGTGGGGCGTCCAACATCGGGCTCCTCTGTATCGGAGTCAGAGCATGCTGCAATGACAGCTGTTTCCCCTATGGTGCTGCTGCCTGCAGAAGCGGTGCCTTCGGTGGTGGACAATGTGGGGACGTGTGGTGCAACTGCTGCTGGCCTGCTGCCTGCTGGGTGCCTGTCGGTGGCCTGTCCTGTGTGCTGGCAGAGGATTTTGCCTGCTGGAGGGTCTGTGCACTGTGGTCTTGGCCCTCTTGGCTTTTTTTGTGGCAGGGGTGTCCTCATCCTCGGGGTTGGATTCTGAGCCTGTGGTGGAGCAAAGGAGGGAGAGCGTTATTGATGGGTCTGCGGACATTGGAATGGAAATGATTGACATGATTTTGGTCACTAGATGAGGCACATTTGAGGCAGGGGCATGCAGGTTGTCTCCTTTTTGTGTGGAATAAGGATGGAGATATGTGGGTGCCTGCAGTTAGGTTGTGCATGCTACATGTATACAGGGTGGAGGTCGCATGTGGCTGTGGGCAGTATCCAGCTGATGTGTTGCATTTACACTCTAGGGCAACATTGTGCTACACATGAATGGACTTCAGTGACTATAGCATGTCTTGATTTGAGGCACCTACCTTCATCCTTTACCTTCGATGCCTTCCATGCCTATTGTGCTGGCACATATTTCCTCCCATGGTTGGAGTTTGATAGGGGAGTCAGATCCTCCCCCAGTAGCCAGGCCCAGGTTGCGATTAGCGGAGGTGATGCTTCTGACGCAGAGCCTCAGGTCATCCCACCGCTTCCTGCACTGCTGTGGGTTGCGGGGTACAGTCCACCCCGCACTGACACGCTCTGCCACCAGGGACCATATGGCCTTCTTTTTGGCTATTACCGGCCTGGTCATTTGCGTAGAAAATACTACGGCAGCATTGTCCTGAAGAGTCTCAGCGAGCATGGTCAGTTCCTCCCGAGAAAAACGGTCCTGGCGCTGCCGATCGCATGCCTTCTTCACAACTTTGGGTATTTTTATGTAGGTAATTGGGTGGGTGATGGGTTGGGACAGGTCTCAGGGTTGGATCTGGTATGGTTGGGGAGGATGGCAATGGATTGTGTTTTTCAAGATGGCCGCCGTGCTGTTTCCCGTTCCGCTGCGATGATGCTACTTCCGGTTCCGCTTATTTACGGTGACCGCTAATTACGGTGACCGCTAACTACGGTGTCCGCTCACTACGGTCGCCGCTAAGATGGGTGGCGGTAGTGCCCGGTAGGGGCCGTTTCCGCCATGTCGTAATTTACATTACCGCCATGGCGTAATGCTCGTGCGCGATGGGTCGGAATGTGAAGCTCTTTGCGCCATCGATCCACGGCCTAAACGTTCATTACGCCATGGCGGTAATATCAGATACTTACCGCCTGGGTCGTAATGACCTCCTATAACTAACCTTCTTGAGGATTTTCAGCGTTTAGGTTGCTAAGTTGCGACATGGACTATTAGGATTGGATTGGTTCGGAATTCATGAAATATGGTGTATTGGCTCCAGGAATTTAGTGAGATTGGGGGTAGCGCCTTCAATTGTTTCTTGTATAGGTGTGGATATGATTGTTTGGTGAATGTGGGGGTAGCGCCTCCCATGTGTTTGGTTTTGGGTGAAGCTTATATGTGATATATAAGTATGGTTTTGCTGATGGTGTGAATGCCAGGTCAGCAAGTTTGTGACTTCCAAATGGCATTTCTGGGGGTAGCGCCTTCAGTAATATTTTGAGTATGGGTGTGGAAAGATATACAGAAGGGCATTTGGGAGGTAGTGCCACGTTATGTGGTGTTTGGGGGTAGCGCCTCCAGTACATTATGGGCGTGATTATGATGAGTCGTGCAGGGTTAAACAGTGTACGTGGGTTTATGGTGGTAGTGCCACCATATATGTCGGGGCATGACTGTAATGAGTTATGCATGGTTATCCCACGTATGGCTGTGTGAGGTGGTAGCGCCACCAAGTGTTGGAGCTTGACTGTGGTCAGTCATCCGAGGTGAATGGTTTGGTATCTGGGTGGTAGTGCCCCCAGTAGTTGTAGGGTTGTGACTGCAGTATAAATCACACATGGTTAGGGGTATGTGTGTACGGGTGGTAGCGCCCCCGGTTTTGGATGGTTTGGCCATGCCTGTGGTATTGGGCATTGCATGGTCACGTATTACCCAGACTTTGTGGTTTATTTACCACAAATAATTTATTGCTCTATTCGTTGTGCACGTGCGGCTGTGTTTAGCTGTACTGTGTGTCCTTCTATGACTCTTTTCACCCCATCAGGGTCTGGAGTGCAACATTGACATTAAATGTTGCTCCTGGTGTGCCTGGCCAGCGCATCGGGTATGAGGCGAGTGTTTGAGTGTCAGAGCACATGTTGTATGCTTGCCCTGATGATGTGAGTCAGTGTGAATGATTTTGATGTGTATGGAGGTGTGTTGTGTAATGTCTGTGTTGTTGTCGGAAGAGGGGAGGTGTGTTGTGTATGGGTTATGTATTGTTGCTCTGTGCAATGTGCCAATGTAAGGGGAGGAGATGTGTTCTGTCTGGCTTAGCTTGGTAGTGGGAATGCAGAAGGAATGTTGAGATGCCATGTGGAGTGTTTGTGTCTGAGTGTCGGAATGCTTGAGGGAAGGTTCTATGTTGGGCAGGTAGTCAGCCTGAAGCCTGGGTGATGGGCTGCCAGTGTTTCTGTCCTATTAATGTAACTTACTTAAGGACTATGTAACTGCTTGTGAAGGTGTCCTGAGAAGCTGTAATAAACCTAACATGTCAACCTAAGAAGGCTGGGAGCTGCTTCCTAACAGAAACAATGTCCGAGCTCGGGGACACGGAACGCCATGACCCGAGCTCCGGCGAAAATCCAGGAAGTACGAAAGTAAGTTTTGAGGAAGGGAAGGAAGGAAGGGGGATTCAAGGAACCAGGAAACAGGATACAGAAGAAAGCCCCGAGCGAACTCCGGCAACACACGTCCAACTACAGCAAGCGGTAGCGTTGAGACACGCAGCGCCATGGGGGCGTGTCTGTTTAGTAGAACGCAGAGCGTGGAGCGTAAGGACTGGCAAGCAACGTTCCGTATCAGGCGGCCATGTTGGAAGGATTACTGTATTCAATCCCTTATGGGTCAGGGACCACGAAGTCCAGAAAGGACGTAGGCAACGGTTCATGACACCAGTAGTGTGCAGGATCATTGTGGCAGCATGTGTCCTGCACAATGTTGCAACACAGCATGGCGTACCGGTGGACATGGTGGTGCCCCCACATCCCCAACCACACGCACGCCCGCTGCCCATGGGAGGGGAAAGGGCATGTGGCAAGGCAGCCCGTACCCAGCTTGTGGCCACAATTTTCACCTAAACTCCAACCCCTGCGGAGTGCACAGAGGCCTGGGACATACCAGCTCACAATCGATGATGAGAAAGGGACAGTTAACTGTCACTACATTACCACCCTGAGAATGTGTCCACGGAAGTGCCACATTGTGTGCATCTCTAGATACTTAAACACAACCAATCCCATGTGACCAAAGGAAACACATTCAAGGCATTCCCCCCCCTTGCTAAACAGGGCACGAAAAGACTGGCATGCCACCCAAACCCCCCCAACACTCCTCGACCCTGACTGCCACACCATACCATGGCATGCAACATGAAAACATCCAACCATATGCACCACACATGACACAAAAGTCATGAGGTGCCATGTGAGAAATGTAAGTAGTCACCAGACAATGATACCTCACCTGGAATCGGAAGAAAGGAGTGACCAAAATCTCACACCCAGAAAATGGTGCTACAAATGCATGCCACCAGTCGTTTAAGCAACAAAAGTCAGAATACCTTTTGCAATGCACACTGGACAATAGCAAATGGCCATATCAAACACTGCACACTGCACAGCACAGTGAGTGTGCATTGCATTTGTGAAAACACCTCTGCATTAGTTCAAAATAGGCATACAAACAAATATCACCCTTCCACGCATGTCCACGAATAATGACTCGGAAGTGAACATGGATGGTCGTGACACAGCATGCATGAGAATGCAATCTGGGTGCAATGTCTCTGGGTGCAGTGTTGCCTAAGTGTATTTGTCCATATGGACATGTCTAGAATACATGATTGGGAAATGAAGTGTATGCCAGTGCAGCACATATGAACATAGCAACAAGGACCCCCCTGTGTCTCAAACCTCACCAATCCCCTAACACATCAAAACAAATCAACACATTGCATCAGCCATTGACCAGCAGAACATATCATGTACAGAGTACACCACATCAGCAATGGCAGACAGTGACCCATCACTGAATCATTGAAATCGATGAAATGAACAACACACAAACTTCATCAAATTGCATCAATGAGGGTGTGAATAAGGGAGAAGAACAGTGCATTCCTACATGTCCTTCAAACAGCCCACAGTGTGAGAATGAACTTGAAAAGCAAAGTACATATAATAAATGCCAGGACCAATAACGGAGAGCCTAGGGACGGATTGTAGGATGACATAACTAGCATCAACATTTCCATGCCTGATGGGAATAGTTGCAGTGCAGGAGTCACATGAGGAGGGGAGTGACGGATGAGGATGGAAGAGGTGAGGAGAGTAACAAAACAAGTGACAAACTATGGTAGGTCTACAAAGATTCAACATAGTGCTGGGGAGGCAGAGAAGAAAGAAAGAAGGGAAAGGGGGAAGAGATGACCTGTAATCAGTGGTGGAGGGACTAATGATCAAATAAACTGTCAAAATAATACTGAAAATGCTGAAGGTGGGGCGTGGAAGGACTGAGGCAGAAGGGCAAATTTCTGCAAAGAACAAGCGCATATATATCACCATGGTCAATGGCAATTGGGCTAGTGGTTGAAAATGACAGCCAGAGTACAAGGAGGAGGCCAAAGGGGGGTGGAGAGGGAGGAGAGGAGGGAGGAGGGGGCCAAGCTCAAAATGACCAATGGGCCAGATGGTGAAAGAAAGCACTCATAGGGGGCAGAGGGAAACCTGCCAGTAAGGAGAGTAGGGGATGTGATGATGAAGGGGGAGAGAGAGGGACACTGACAGGGGCAGGGGAGACAGGGCGGCCTTCAAGTGACTGAGAAGGCATGTGGACAGGTCTAGACAGGGGCACCTTAGTGGCCTTTTGATAGTGGTACCAGGCTCAACCATCCTGATTGGCCGTATTGTCACAAGGGCCAAGTGCAAACAGTGGGAGGGGGGAATCATGTCCAGTACACACACTGATCATTAAAATGACAAACAATGTAATCATAACTCAGATGTCACATCCAAACACCAGCCAGGGCTGGGAAATGGCCAAAGTGGTGGTAGCAAGGAATGGGCAGCTGTTGAATTGCGTGGTGACAGGGGTAACTCAGCGTGCAGCCTTCATGTGGCATATCAAAATCACTGTGGGAATACTGTCCCAATTCAACATTCTCAGCACATGGACCCCTCCCACCATCAGTGTGTAGTATGCAGACAAAGGGTGCATGGTACCAGCTACAGCAGGAAGTGCATCAACATGCACATTCAATACATAACAAACATCACAAGCAACATGATGAAATGTACAGTCAGTTTAATACTCACTAAAGTGAACTGCAGACATGCATAGGAGAACCCATCTGGAATACTCACTAAGGGTGTACACACAAGTAGAACTGCAGGCTGGCCACAGATATGACGGAAGCCCAATGCCCATGTGTGATATGCTCTTACACCGAGCCATCCTTGCGAGCCCATGGAAAAGGGAAGCAGGAGTAGCATATGTGTCAGGACCCCAAGCAAAACACATACACAAGACAAGCCTGAATGGGCCCAGCAGGAACATACAGTGGATGCCTTCCGATGCCACAAAGCACCACACTGTCACATGTACGCACAATAGACAAAGTAAAAAAGAAAATTTGAAAGTAAACACAAATAAATTCAAATAATGTATTGAAAGAAATAAAATATAAAGAGTAACGAATTAAAGAAAAGCAAAATGAACAAAAAAGAAGAAAACATGAAAAAAATAACATAAATTAAAGTAAGTCAAATAATTCAAAAATAATAAAAAAATAACCGAAACAGTAATTCAAATGAATAATCAAAAATGATAAGATAACATACTTACCAGAAACCATACAATTTTGATAAAAAAACAAAAATATTTACCGATTCTAAAATGCTGGAAAACAACATGCAGGGAAAAAAAATGGCCATATATGACCCAGGGGTTGGGGAGGCACCCAGGAGGGGGGAGGTACAGGGTGCACCTCTACACCCACATGCGTAGATGTTGAGGTAAAAAACAAAAAACCTCACTGGGCTCATTGTCTGCTCGGCCTGACCTATGTGGGAGATAGGTTGTCATCGTCACCCTCTGGATCTGATTCAGAAGGTGGAGGTGGTGCAGTTGATTCACCACGCCTACCCACGCCTTGCCCCTCAACGGCAGCAAGTATGCGGGTCTGGTAAGCCAGGTCCTGGCAGGCAATGAGACTGAGGCCAGCCTGCATTACCTCACGTGTCACACGTGCTTCCTCCTGCAGGGACTGACGTGTGAGACGGAGTTCAGCTTGCATGGCCTCACATGACAAACGGAGTGTCTCCCGGCTTGCACGGAGTTCAGCTGAGATGGTTCTTTCAAGCTGTGCAAACCTGTCTTCTGTCCGCCTACTCTGATCCTTCATGAGGTCAGCTAGAGTAGATCGGAGGGCTCAGGGCCTCACGGTGTGCCTCTGCTTGAGCATCAAGTGCTTCACGCAGCGCTGCCATTTCAGCCCGGCGCGCGTCCTGTCATACGCCGTCATGCCCAGCCTGAGTGAGCGGCACGTGATCTGCGTAGCCCGCTGATGGAGCACCATTTGCCCAACAGAAGGGAGGATGGAATGGGCCACACTTTCCATACCTTGAGCAATCATCTCAACTGCTCCCCCCTGTTGCTGTGCTACGGCAATCATGGAACGCTCCCACTCAGTTGACCCAGGTGCCACACGGCCACCACATTGCCGGACACCACACCTGCTGGGCCCAATGAGACGTGGTCCTTGACGGGTTGGAGCCGCCTGTGGCTGCAGGACTGCATCCCTCTGTCGACCTGATGCCCCAGGAACATGGCCAACTGGTGTCGAGTGTGACCGTGCACCCGTAACCACCACAGGTGGAAATTCCAACCTTTCCTGGCCCCTAACTGCAGGTGTTCGCAGACAGAAGACCATCCGACACAGGATCACCTACCGGCAATGACACGTCATGATGCAGGTCCGGCTCAAAATAGTGGTCAGAGGATACATCAGAGCCTGACTCAGTCAGCTCTGGACACGATGGCCTGGAGCACCTGTGGGTTCTCATGGGCTGCCACCCCACGACCACCACTGGTGCATGGTTGGTCATGTGAACTGACCACCGTGTCTGGTATGACATCTTCATCCTCTGCCGCCAGTGCGTCATCACCTGCAACATAAATAGAAAAACAAGAATACGCACGTCAGTACCACATACCACACACATAAAGTTCACAACATTGACAAACAAATAATGAAACAGCCATGTCACAGGCAAAACAAACCACAACATGCATCAAGTAGCATTGCAAAGCAGGGCCATTCCGAAAGCAGTAAAGGATGTGTGCAAAATGTGAATGCAACACATGTATTGCATGTTGCACATCACCAGCATCACACACAACTTCTAGAGGGCATACATGCAATCCAAATATGAGAGATGGTAACAAGAATTCAGCACCTAGCATAAGCATGTGTTACCACACAAAGACACTGAGCTAGAAATGTAACCAAACACACCATGATACATGTAACATGCATGTTCATGTGTAGCACTCTACTACAATCAACTATCCACAATACATGTGTCATAGGAGGCATCTACGCTAGTGCATTTCAAAACTGTGATGGGAGGGACATGTTGACATACATGTCACATCAACATCACACAGCACCATCATGATTGCACACGTACACAAGTGGATCAGAGCGCAAACAAGCAAAGGGAGGGGAACAAGGGAGAAAACGAAATCAAAACAACTATCAAACTGGCCACAGTGACATACAGAACACTCTAGTGAATGGAGAAGGGATAAAGGGTTGAAGAGCCAGGAAGGGGGAGAAGGGGGATGTGCCAAACAGATCAGACCAAAGAAGGCAAATGAAGTGCAATGATAGAATGTCCATTCAAATAGTGGTAGTGCAGCCAGCAAGTGGCAAGTGCAAGATGATTTGGACAGGGCAAATCTGATGAGTGCAGACAAACAGTGCTGGACTGCATGGGGTCAAGCACTGAACCCATTGATATGGGAGGCCTGTAGGCAGTGCAGCAGGGAGGCACAGTGAGCAGGTACCTGATCCGATGGACAGAGTGTGTGGAGGGGCACAATGCCAACAGAGGAAACTGTTCAGCTGGGTATAAGAAGGGCTAATGCAGGAGCAAGAAGGAAGGTGTTGAGGTGCTACCAGAGGCAGATATATCTCCCCTCAAGATTCAACGAGGCCAGTTGGCACTACAAAAGTGAGCTCCCAGCTGTACACACAGACCTGCTCCTACCTCATTCATTATATTTCACGACTGAGCTTGAGGGAGTGTGGAGTAGAGGATGAAAGGACTCAAGGGGGGGTGAATTGGTAGATGGATTGTGTAAGGTATCTCCTACCCTGACCCAAAGAAACCTTGTGCACAATGCAGAGGGTCTGAAATAACATCCTTGCATCCACTAGTAGCCAGTGAAGGGGTCATATAGCTGCAATGATGGGATCCCAGGGCTTGGGGCCAAGGACAAGTCTTGCAGTCCTGTACCGGATTAGTGGTGGAGGGTGGAGGCTGGTCGATTATTGAATGAGACTGTCACAGTACCCCAACCTTGAATGAGCTTGACAGACTGTGAGCATGTAGGAGAATGTTAGGGAGGGCACAATATCCTCTTGAGGTGGTGGAGCAATGAGTTAATCCCTTCCAAGATACATCACAAATGTGTGTGTAAAAGGGATGTGTTGGGTCAAAGGTGACCCAGAGGTTCATGGTCTTGCAGGTGGAGGCAGGAGGAGGCCAAGTGGGGCTGGCCAGAGATTGATTGCAAAGGATGAAAAAGGTGCATCAATGAGGAGGATGTCAGTCTTGCTGGCAATCAAACAGAGACTGTTGGTACTACACCAAATACAAATGGCAATGAGGCTACCTGAAATAAGGGAGGGTCAAGAGGTGACCAAGGGCAGCCAGGAAATGAGTTGGTTGTCATCAGCATAGCACCGGAACTGGTATAAAAAAATGATAATGCAGTAGTCAAGAGCTGCCAGGTTCTCTTTGTGATTTGAGGCTGAAAGTTCTGACCCCTGGTGAACAACACAGGTGGAGAGGGAGATTGAGGATAGGTAAGAGGCAACTTGTAGCTGGTCGCACATGCCAAACACACTTTGCGTTGCACGCATCAATACTCACCAGATTATGCATCATAGTCCATCCTCTCTCCCACTCCATGGATTTGTTCCTCCGGGATGAACTCTGAAGTGATCTCCTCATGCTGTGTGGGTTCATCCTCCTCTGATGGTGGCCCACCACCAGTCACCAGAGACATGGAGTAATTGGAGGCACGCTTTTGCTTAGCACTGCGTTTGAAGTCATTCTAGCGCTTGTAGCAGTCCTGAGCTGTGCACATCTGGAATCCCATGGATGTCACACCATCCGCAACACGCTGCCAGTGGACCCAAGCTGGTGATGTGTTGTATTGCACTGTGGGCCCAAAAGGATATCGCGTTGGTGTTCTGACATGTAGCCCACAAGGAAGTCCAGTTTCTGATTGCAGAAAGGCTTCTTCCTTGACGTGCCTGAGGCCGGGTCGTGTCTGGGGTCCCAGCCTCTTGTGCAGGAGCACGCTTCCTCCTTTTGAACGATGGTACTGACCCTGAGGGGGCAATGTGGCCCTGTTCAGTGGGGGCAGTGGTGCTGGTGGACTGGACCAATGCAGTGGGTGTTGGTATGAGGACAGAAGGTCTTGCTCGGGTCTGAGTCACTGCCGGGGTAGTGTTGGCTGCATCTGCACATGCAGTTACCACCACCCGGCTGCTTGGGGCAGCAGATGTCAGAACTGCCCCAGATATGTGTGCCACAGTCACAGCCACAGTGGACGCACATGAGCCCACCTTCCGAACAAGATGGAAATTGTCTTGGGAGTCCTCCTCACCCAACGAAACATGCGCTGCCTGACCCAGAGCCCGGGTGGAGGTGTCCACAGCTGCACCTGCAGCTACCACCACCGGTGGGCCTGTGACAGCAGAAGTAGATTGCTGTTGGGTGATATGGGCGCCAGGTTCAGATGCAACAGCTGCATCACCAGGAAACACAGGGGGTGGTGGCATGTCTGCACCAGCACATGGCTGTGCATCCTGACCCAGAAGGGCACCCCTCCCTCTTCCACCCCTGTAGCCAACCTGGCCACCCTGGACTCACCGTCCTCCCTGGTCTCTGCGCCCACGTGCCCGACCACGTCCAGCCCTTGGAGGACGGCCAAATTTGCCACCCTTAGTCTTTGGTGGCCTCCCACCCATTGCACCGATGGAAAATGGGCTATGGGAGGTTCACTCAACAATTGTCTTGGGCAATTGGCTAGAATTGGGCTGGGTACTTGATGGTATGGGTACCCAAAGGCCCCTGCAAGGCTGTCTGTGACCCCGGGGGAGAAATGACGGGTCACGCAACGCTTAGGCACCACCTGAAAAAAAAAAAAGAAAAATCTAAAGTTCAGATGAGATTATGCTCAACAAATTAAAAAAAAAAAAAAAAAGAAAAAAATTGTGCACGCGACCCCGGTAGCCCACGTCCGCGAATATTACCTCCAGCAGTACGGTGTGGCACCCAGGAACATAAAAAACACATACGCGTGGAACACACGGGCTACAATGACCTCTAAATGGTACGCATGCACAGGGGGTACCACAGTGGGAAAAAAGCATATGCGACTGACTGTCTGACTAGCGTGGAAAAAAAATAAAAACCACACGCGCTCGTGCACGTAGGCAACACCCCGACAAAAAAAGATGTATGGGCTTCAGACACTGTGAAGTAAACGCGTGTGATTCCAGCAGAGTAAACACACGCGTCGCTCTCCTCGGACAGCACGTACAGTGTTTTGCTGGCCCGCGCTCACCTTTAACCCGTGCATTGAGCAACACCTGCACGCGTAACGTCACAGATGCGCTTATGCGCCAAGGGCCTTTCCTCGAATTACACAAATTAACACACAGACATGCTGTTTTTTCATGTGCTGAATCACTATGCACCCGTCACAGGGAAACGCCCATGCGCGTAACGTCACAGACGCGCCTACGCACTAAGGGCCTTTCCTCGAATTACATGCTGATGTGCAGTTTTTCACATGCCAAATCACTCTTTATCAAGCTGGCCACGCAACAACACACAGAAGACCACGCTCCTGTCCAGAAGGCCATTTTCCTGTCCCCCAGAGCCCCGAGCATGCTCCCACCTGCCATCTGCTGCTGCCTGCTGCCAACTAGCCCTGCTGTTTGGTGCCTGCATGTCAGCCATCTGCAGGGGTGCAGTTGCTGTGACCACCCCTGCTGGAACAGAAGACTCCCGACTGGGATACCATCGCTCCAAAGCCCAGCCCCAGGAACCAGTTGCCCACCCACCCCCAGCAGAGAGGCAGAGGGCTACCAGCTTCAGTGCCAATGAAGTTGGTATCCTGGTGGAGCAAGTCCTGGGGCAGTATGATGCCCTCTTTGGACGTTTGAGCGCTGACAATGAAGGACGGAAGAGGATCTGGATGGACATCGTGACTGCCATCAACGTGGAGGGGGTGGCAGTCCGCGAAATTCAACACGTCTGGAAGCGCTGGGAGGACTTCAGGTCCAGGACCCTCTTGAAGGCAGCGGATGCTGAGGGGTGCCGGGTCCGCCTAACCAACAACCAGATGAGGGCCCTGGAATGTATAAGCCCAGCGCTCCACCTCCAGGTCTTTGAGAGGCAGACCCGTCTGGAGTCGATCGGTAAGTGTACATACGTACTAATTGTACTGATTGGACGCAGTGCATGCTGAGGTGTGGCATGAGTGTGCAGGTTGCACATATGTCTTTGTAGGGCCATGTATGGATGTGTATGTACAGGGACATGTGCCTGCCGCATGTGAGTCCTCTCATGTATGAGACACATCAGTGGTGTATGTGTTGGTAAGCATGCTGGCCAAATGCAGGTGTGGGTGCACACATTTTTAAATTTCTTTGTATGTACTATGGCATGCCTGTAGTGTCACACATGAATGCTGCTTCCACCTGCATGTATCTGCACTATGTACATTTGCATATGTGTGTATTTGACAAGTGTGCAACTGTGATACACCATGGATGCATGTGACACTGACATGTAGGAGGCGGAGATGTACAGATGCCTGTCTGTCTGGTGGCGTGTGTGCATGTGTTCTGCACTCCCCGTGTTGCATGTGACGTCAGGCTCACCTTTGGCTGGGCTGCTCATGCTGTTGTCTGTGTATGGATGGTGCGGCCTGGTGCAACATTCCTATTTATTTGCTCATGTGTGTGAGTTGAAATGACATGTGTGTTGAGGAGTGTGATGCCATGTGTAAAGTTTGACACTGCCACTCATGTACAACTGTCATGTGTGTATCAGACCATTGTACAGTGCCCTGATGCCTGTGTTCTATCTCTCCCTGTGCGCAGCATCAACTGATGAAGAGGGCGGAGACGGTGCTGTGGAGCAAAGCGGCAGGGATCGCACCGCCAGCCGGAGACGCAAGGCCCGGCCCTCCTCCCATGTTGTCATCTCGTCGGGGAGTGAGAAGTCTGGTGCCGCGTCCGTGGCCGCAGCTACCGAGGGTAGGTGCAAGAGGCTGAGGTTGGAGGTAGACTCCTCAGAAGCAGAAGGGGCAGCTGAGACCCCACAGGGTCTGATAGAGGAAGATGGCATGGAGTCATCCAGGTTGGTGGGGGGTTTGGTTGAGGAGGAGGTCATTGAAGGGACACACACGGGTCTGGAGGAAGGATTCCACTGGTGCTGGTGGTGCAGTCCGGGGGCAGGAACAGGAGGAAGCACAGGCCGCCGCGGATGTGCCTGTGTGTAATCCTGTCCCCAATCCTGTGACTGCATCATCCCGCACCAGCAGCAATGCCTACATCCAGACCCATTCTCAGGGAGGGGATGAGCGCACAACAACTGACCTTCCTCTCACTGCAGACGTGGCAATCCGGGACCGGGTTGAGCCTGTCCTGGTTGGGATGGCGTTGCGTCAACGGGGCATGCGAGATGACCTGCAGTGTTTTCGTGAAGACACTGCACATCATCTCGGATGCCTCTTTGACCGAGTCGACCGACTAGGACGGGTCGCCAGTCCTGGATTCCTCCATCTGCTGGACATTCTTCCGACCCCCTCCTCACCTGAACCCCCTATGCGCCAGTCGTCCGTGCCATCTTCCGGCCCATGTATCACCTGGGTACCTGTGGAGCTGCCTCTGACCCAGGGCAAGGCTGGTGGAGGGCACATCCCTGCCACAGTCGGGAGTCGAAGGTCCAGCAGGGGTGGCCACACCAACAACTGCACCCCAGCAGGAGGAGGACGTGCAGGCATCCAGAGGCAGGGCACAGGCACGGCAGCAGCAGGCTCAAGGTGGGAGCGATGATGGCTCGGGGCCATCAACATCAGAGGGGCAGGCATCGGCTGGAGGGCAGGAGGACCCTGGATTGGGAGTGTCTTCCGTGTGGCAGCGGTTGGGTCAGCAAATAGATGCAGAGCGGCAGCGGGCGGAAGAGGAATGAGTCCCTATGGTCAAGGCGGAGAACTCCATGCGCAAGGCGCTGAGGCGGGCTGAGTGCCTCGAGGCAATTCACAGGGAGTTGGAGGTGGACATGGTGTTATCCCTGCGAAACCTCGGGGCCATGGAACAGGCCCACCTCCGGGACATAGAGCAGGAGTTTGATGATGCCCTGGCCCGGGAAATCGACAAGTAAGCTGTAGGACTTGCCCGCCGCCATTGTATATAGTTAGTTAGTGTTCGGTTTCATTTATGTTTTTCTTTCATTTGGGGCGCTTGGACTATGCCCCACCTTTTTGTAGATAGTTCTTTATTAGGTAGTCTTTTTTGTAGGTTTCATTTCAATAGTTGGGCTCATGGACTCTGGATTTGTTATTTGTATATAGTTGAATAGTGGATTTATCATCATTATTTTTTTATTTCACCATGGCGCAATGGATTTCTTTCCCTTTGGATTTGGTTTGTTGGACGGAGACTTTGGACACATTTTCATTTGGATTTATTTGGATTCTGATTTCATATATTTTATTCATTTTGGCACATGCTGAATTTTATTTCTTATTTCCATTCTTGTGTGTTTTCATTTAATTCCCTTCATTTTGTGCTCAATACATTTTTGTTTCATACTTCAATGTGTGATATTCTCTCATTGGTTTCATGCATGTCACAATGTGGGTTTTCACGTTCACTGGCACCCATTGTGTGTGTGTGTGACGGACATGTGTTGATGTACATACTTGCCATGTGTCATGTAATGGGCATTTCAATGTTGAGTGGATGGAATACTTGGTTGGGTCTTTGGACAGGGGTGGCGTGCGGTGGGATTTGGGTGGCCATAAGGCCTATGATTGTGGATCATGATGACGTGTTGGGGGGACATGAGTCGGGGCCTGCTGGCAGGTGCCCGTCACTGCTGGGTGGGTGGGGGTTCAGGGGGACATGAGTCGGGGCCTGCTGGCAGGTGCCCATCACTGCTGGGTGGGTGGGGGTGCAGGGGGACATGAGTCGGGGCCTGCTGGCAGGTGTCTGTCACTGCTGGGTGGGTGGGAGTGCATGGTGACATGGGGGCTGGCTGGGGGGGCATGCCCAGGGTGGATGGGTTACCTGCTGAGCATGGCCAGGGTGGATGGGCTGCCTGTGGGGCATGGCCACGGGTGCAGGGTAGAACCCTGTGGTGTGGGCTGCCTGCAGGGCCTGGGAAGGGTGGAGAGGGCACACCTGGGAGGACCCACACTGCCAATTTGCATGTGAAACTCCCTGCGCACCCCTCAGAATACACGTACCCCGCTCGACCAGCAAAATCGTGTGTGAAACTCCCTGCACACCCCTCGGAATACATGTACCCCACTCGAGCAGCGAAATCACGTGTAAAACTCCCCGCGCACTCCTCAGAATACACGTACCCTGCTCGACCAGCGAAATCATGTGTGAAACTCCCTGCACACCCCTCAGAATACACGTACCGCGCTCGACCAGCAAATCGCGAGTGAAACTCCCCGCGCACCCCTCAGAATACACGTACCCTGCTCAACCAGCGAAATTGCGTGTGAAACTCCCTGCGCACCCCTCGGAATACACGTACCCCGCTCAACCAGCGAAATCGCGTGTGAAATTCCCCGCGCACCCCTCGGAATACACGTACCCCGCTGACCAGCAAAATTGCATGTGAAACTCCCTGCGCACCCCCAGAAATACACGCATGCAGCCCATCCACCCTCAACATTCCCCACAGGCAGCTCATCACCCCAGTGCATGCCCCACTGGCTGCCCACACCACAGGATGGAGTTTTACATGCGTTTTCGCTAGCGCGAGAGGTGTATGTGCATTCTGAGGAGTGCGCAGGGAGTTTTACACGCGATTTTGCTAGTGCGAGTGGCCTACATGTATTCTGAAGGGTGCGCGGGGAGTTTGCCATGCGTTTTCGTGGTTGGGGGCTGTATGCTGGTGCACTGGCCTTTGCACCATGTACTGGATTTGTGCGCTGTTCATGGCACACGGGGCGCGGTTGGGGGCGTAACTGGCGCTGCTGCAGGGTCCCTGCGCAACTCTGCACCACGGCTGGTTTTGGATGTTAAAATCCATGTATACGCTGTGCGCTGAAATGGTTTTTGGCGCACGCGGCTGGCGCAGACTGCTGCATGCGCACAATGTGCGCCAGCCACGTGCGCCACTTGTGCACCGAATTCTATGAATTACCCCCTTAGTGTCTGATCAAATACCACCCCCAATATTTGTATTTTTTCTTTTGTGGAGATGTTAACGTTCGCAGTCTGGAATAAATCATATTCTGCATTGAGTTTGAGTAGTCTAGGCCTAGAAACTACGATCATGCGTTCTGTTTTTCATAGTTCAAGGCCAGACCACTCATATCCATCCGCTCTTGTATCAATTTATAGGTTTCTGAAAGCAGTATGGAATCTTTCTCGTAGTCACCTGTCAGCGAGATGAGACATTCAGAATCGTCCACATAATTAGAGAAGCAAATCCTTTCTGCTACAATAATTGAAAGAGTGGCGTCGTAAAGATGTTGTAAAGAACGGGAGATAAGGAGGCTCTCTGCGGGAAGCCATAGCTCATTGGAGCTGGATCGGCTTCTGCTTGCTGGCTACACACCTGCATAGTTCTGTTGCTTAGAAAAGACTGCATCCACTCTTTCACTTGCTCACTGAAGTTGGCTACCTCCTGCAGTTGAATCAAAAGCAGAGGGTGGTCCACTAAATCAAAAGCGGATGATATGTTGGACATCATATTAGACTTCAGCTCCAATAAGGCTGATTCTGTACTGAAGGCTAGTCTAAAGCCCGACTGACTGCCATTCAAGATAGGGTGGTCTTATAAATGGCTCAAAAGTTGCTCCTAGGCCACTCTGTCCATAATTTTTAGTAAGAATGGGGAGTTAGATATTGGCCAATAATTGGTGGCCATTTGGGGTCCTGCCCGTGTTTTTTTAACAGGGGAGTGATCCAGGTACTCTTCAACCTTATGGGCACCAGTCCTTCTTTACAATTTTTGTTATGGAGCTAATCAAAAGCTCCGAACAGGCTTTAAAGGCTGTGGCTGGGAATGTGTCCCCTTTGCAAGAGGAGGGTTCAGTTTGGCCAGGATAGCGTGAAGCTCATCTTCGGTTATGTTCCTAAAATCGAATTTCTGTATACTCTGAGAAGTCAAAATATATATCCATTCGCAATATTTTTAGCTGGCTTAATAGGCCTGCTAATTTTATTCTCTTCATTAGTAATTTATATCTTCTCTGTGTTATTTACCATGGCCTTTTTAATATGAGCACACCACTCCTGATCTTTGCGAACAGGTTCCTGAAATTTAATTTCAGGTTTCTCCAATTCCTTAAGAATAGTAAAAATCACTTTGGAGTCGTTTTGAGCCTGATTTATCAGAGTATTTTTTTGCTTTAATAATAGGCAGTTTAGAATTCCTGACGACAGCTGATAGGATAGCTTATCCGACTCTGTTTTAGATCTTGTCCATTGGTAGAAATTCTTCCTCTTATCTACTCGTAGTAATTTAAGGTTATCTGAGAACAAAATGTTTTTGGGGTGAGAAATCACCTTCCTGTTTTTTTAAAGCTGCTAACGTATTAATGACTTCATCCAGTAAACCAACCTGATTAAAGATCAAAAACCCAAATCTACTACATAAATCTTTTAAAAGAGTGGAAGGTAGATGCAGTGGAAACATCTTCTGTGACCATCGCCGCATTACTGACAGATGGAAGCCCAGAATCAAATTTAGTCTGTCCTGATTTAACATCTGAACAACAGGGGGATATTCAAGATCTTTTGCCCTAGTTTCCCGATATCTTTAATGGAAAACCTTGCGGGGTTAAAAATTGTATGCACCACATCAGAATCCCCGTCAGAAAAGGTGGTGAATTTGAAGCCCTACCTCATCCCCATGGTTAGGAAGGAAACAATCATCAGGGAGGTAGATAACATGTTGGAGGCAGATATCATCGAGCCCCCAGAGAGCCCTTGGTCCTCGCCAATAGTCCTAGTCGCTAAACCAGATCAGCCGTGGAGGATCTGTATTGACTTCTGAAAGCTACATTCCATCTCCCTTTTTGACAATTATTTTATGCCTAGGATTGACAATTTAATTGTTAAACTGGTACCGGCAAAATACATCTCCACGATTGATCTGACAAAGGGCTATTGGCATGTCCTACTGAATCCCTCTCACAAGGAAAAAATTACTTTTTCTACTCCCATGGGGTTGTTTTAATATAATGGGCCTCATCACGACTTGGGCGGTAAATGTGGTGGATTATCCGCCGGACCTAAATGGCGCTAACGCCAAGGCACCCGGCGGATAATCCGCCAGATCACGAGTTATCGTACACGGGCCCTGGTCCAAGGCGTGAGCGCGATTAGCGCGAACCCTTAAATCAGGCGCACCGTGCGCTACTGCCACCTCGCGCTTATAGCGCGCGGGAAACGCCTCACCGCCGGAACGGGAAATAAAGCGGCGGCCATCTTGGAAATCACAATCCGTCGGAAATCACAGCCACTGGAAGCCATCCACGCGATCTGAACCCTGAAAATGAGTCAAGAGCGCACTAGGGGAAAGTCTGCACTGGACAGGGTCAGAAAACCCAGGTTCAGTGACCAGGAGCTTGAGGTACTTGTGGAGGAGGCACTGACGTACCATAATGAACTGCAGCAGCATAAAACCAGAGCCCAGCGCAGAGGCCAAATATGGAGATCCGTCGCACAAAGGGTCAGTGCAGTGGGGCGCGTGCCCTGGGATGGGGAGGACTGCCACAAGCGGCTGAATGACCTGCGCGTGCGAGTGCGAGGCATCCTGTCCCAGCACAGGAGTGCAAGAAGGGGCACAGGAGGAGGGCCACCACCCCCCCACCCGACCTCACACCATGGGAGGAGACATTGACGGGCCTCATCGACGTTGGAACCATTGAGGGCATTGGTGGAGCGGAGGCAGGGACTGGCATAAATCCAACAGCAGGTGAGTCCCATCCCCAAATACATGCATCTGAATGAGAGTGAAGACATGTGTCTGAGGCACTGCATACACCCGTAAGTGAAGGCCACATCCCTAGAACGGTAGTGCTGCCTAGACGACCCTGTACGTGCAGTGCATGAATGACAGGGGCAGAGGATAGACTCCAAAACCCATAGGACAGCTACATAGAGTGGTACTGTGCATCAACACAACCACAAAAGCCTGAGCGCAGTCCACCCCAACCACGCGTTCCCATGCAGTGTACCTCCATCCACATCCACAACAAGCACCGCATCGTGACTGAACGGAATGCAAGTTGACTGCGTCATTGTTACTGTCTTCATTCACACTTGTTTGCATGACCTGCATCACACAAATGTATGTAGCATTGTACTCAAACCACCCCCTATGTACCGCACAGGCACACGTCGATCCCAACAGCCTGGTGATGATGGTGATGAGGCCACACCGACAATGCGCCCACAACACCGTGCCTCCACCAGCACCCCCCAAAGACGCCGCACCCATGGGAGACAACACAGGGGGACACCCACCTCACCCCAACGCAGCCCCGCCAGACAGCAGCGGCAGCCACATGGCCGCAGGGAGGCGACTGGCAGCTCACCAGAATCCACCATCCACAGCCCCGATGCCGAGGGAGAGAGGCCTGAACTGGAGCCCGACGTGGGAGCAACACCTCCACGTGGGCATCATGCCGCCGCACAACACCCGCAGTAGTAATGGAGAAGGGGTGTCAACACCCCATGGGAGGCATGCCCAGGCAGACACCAGGCAGGGAGTTGCCATGTGCCTGTGCATCGCTGCAGCACACCGCAGCCCGATGTGGACACTCCGTCCTATGGCAGTCCAGAGGGCCAGCGATCTGAGCCAGGCAGCCCAGTCCAGTCTGGTGGCATGTCGCCATGCAGCCCTCCCCCCCCACAGCGCCCAATTCGCGGTCCACCACCTGACGCACCAGGAGAGGCCTTTGTCACTGGGGCAGCAGTCATGGTCCGACTGGATATCATTGAGGCAAAACAGGCCCGGGTGGAAGGAATGGCAAGGGTCCAGAGCCGGCACATAAAGGCTGTGTGTAAATCCATCCGGCATGGGTGCAGGTACATTGCGCTGGACAATGCGCGCACATGGCAAGTTGTGCAACAATGCACCGCTGCCCTGACAGGCTTTGGGCAACGAGTCCGCGAATTCACGGAGGCAGTGTCAGCACTGGCAGAACAGCAACACGAGGCCAATAACCTCATGCGCCAGCACATGATGGCCAGCGCTTCCATACCCTCTACTTCCACAACGCCCACAGAGGGTTCACTAGACCCATCTCCGAGGCACCGGTCCATGCGCCACCTGAGGGCACGCACACCGGAGGGTCCTGGGAGAGGGAAGCGCCCGTGCCCATCCTAGTGGTGCATGGCAACATTGTTGTTGACCTGATGAGGCAACTGCACAGTTGGGGGTTGTACACTGGGGGGAGGGGGGATTGTTGGGTGTCCACTGGGGGGAGGGGGGATTGTTGGGTGTCCACTGGGGGGAGGGGGGATTGTTGGGTGTCCACTGGGGGAGGGGGATTGTTGGGTGTTCACTGGGGGGAGGGGGGATTGTTGGGTGTTCACTAGGGGGAGAGGGGATTGTTGGGTGTTCACTGTGGGGAGGGGGGATTGTTGGAAGGAAAATAAATCATGTTACAAAAAACACAATGCATGGACAGTAGCGATTGTAACAAATGCAATTTGATGTTGAAGTGACATGTTCACAATTTACTTATTACCCATTTCTAATGGAATCCATCAATCAATCCCTGTCTGGCCAACCTCCCTTCCCTCTGCCAAACCCTTTGTGCATGTGCAACAACTTCTGGCACTTCATTGCGCTCACTACCATCATCATGTGGCTGCAAATGTGCATCAGGGGGCAGTGGCACATTTCTGCGACAACAGATGTTGTGCAGCATGGCACATGTCAGTACAATTTTTCCAGCTTTTTCTGGTGCATACATCATTGCCCCTCCCGTGCGGTCGAGGCACCGGAAGCGTGCCTTCAGCAGTCCAAATGCCCTCTCCACGCAGATCCGTGTACGGGCATGGCCAAGGTTGTATGCCCACTCCGCCGTCGTGTGTGGGTGACGCACAGGGGTCATGAGCCACGTGTACTGGGGATATCCAGAATCACCTGCAGGGGAGAGGAAGCCGGTATGGGGACAAGGTAAGTCCAGTGGGTGTACAGAGCACTGTCATCAGTGTGATTTTGCCATAATTGGCATCTGGCCTATAACATTGTGGAGTATGCTGTCCTACGGGCACGATTGAATCAATGGGGTACTCTCCACTTGGTACGCCTATGTTTCTGTATGTAACAGTATTCATTCACTTTTTGAAGGATGAGGGGGCCCTTCCATCTACTTCTGCTTGACAGAAGTGGCTGCTGCATGTGTCATTGCAAATCCATTTGGCTGCAGTTGAATTTGCTGCTCTTCACTATTCTGTACTGTTCTCCATGCATTTCCATGGCCATTTTGGGGACAGTGTCTGTGGGATGTGCATTGTCATTACTCGGCCTACTTATGTGTGGAGCATTCGTGGATGTGCCAGCTCATGGTTTGGAATTACATTACTGTCGGATGGCCATGATGGGATATCTGGACTGTGTCAGTGTTGTGAGCCATGGTGCTACTCACACAGGAGGCTTTGTTGTGGTGGGGATTCCATGTGTCACTGTGCCGCCACATGTCTTACATCCTGCCTGGGTGTGTTCTGCTGTGTAGGACATGTCCAAGGTTCATCGTGCAAGGTGCTTGAATGTGTATGCTGCTGTGATGCTGCTGACTATTGGGAATGATGGATTCTGTGACAGGCACCATCAGTTGTGGATTGACATGCTTTGTGGGATACATTTGTACTCACCCAGTGGCCATGGGCCTCATTACGACCCTGGCGCTAAGTGAAAAACGATGGCGGTATATGGTTACCGCCATTGTTTTCCGCCAGGTCCGATCATGACCCGTGACCGTTAACTACGATGCCATTAGCGGCATCGTAGTTAACGCTGCCGCTAACTGCGCTAAGGGTGCACGCACGCGACCGCCCACACCGCACTTAGCGCCATGGCGGAAAGGTACGCAAATGCCGACCCAAGCGGACATGCACCTAACGCCATCACCCAGCCCGTTAAGTACCTTACCGCCATGGTGCTAATAACACCATCGCGAACCAACCGTAAAGGGCCATGTTAAGTGAATGCAGCTGCCACAGGTGCACAGAAACAGCACAGGTGAAGGCAATACAGACTCAGGAAGTACAAAAAGAGCACACCCCACCCCTTCCCACACCCAGTCACACTCCACAATGATACCAATACGACTAGCAATGTTGGGGCTGGAGGACCTGATAGCAATGCATGTGCTACAACAGCAACTACAACAACAACAACAACAACAACAACAGGCAGCACAGAGGAGACGCAGGAGGAGAAGGAGGGCAAGGCAGGCCCAGCAAGCCCCACCAGCACAGCCAGTGCCACCACGCAGGCAGCCCCCAATCCCACGCATCAGAGCCAATCCATTCAACCTCACTGCTCAGCAGATCCACACCCTGTGCCGTTTGGACCGGGACACCATCACCGCCATCGTAGACATGACACACAACGACATCGTCAGCATGATAGAAACTCCAACCGCCATCCCCCCCTACTGAAGGTAGTGTCTGTACTCCACTTCCTGGCCACAGGCACCTACCAGCACACAGTGGGGCACCTGCATGGCATTTCACAACCATTATTCTCACGAACACTCATCCAAGTGCTCAATGCCCTCCTCAAGCACACAGACGACCACATCTCATTACCACGGACTGGCCAGGAGATTGCAAACACCAAAGTGGGTTTCCATGCACTAGCCGGCATACCCGGTTGCATTGGTGCCATCGACTGCACCCATGTGGAATTGGTGGTTCCACGTGCCATGGAGGTACCGTACCGCAACCGGAAACAGTTCCACTCAATCAACGTGCAAATGGTCTGTGACTCCAACAAGATCATCACACATTGTTGTGCCGATTCCCCGGATCAACCCATGATTCTATGGTCCTGAGGAACTCCACAATACCACGCTACATGGAGCGACATGCAGGGCCAAGATCCTGGCTACTCGGTGAGTCCAATGTCATGGAAGTGGGCAGGTGAATGACGTACCGATGCATACTCCACCTGGCTGAAAGGGGGGGGATGCATACTCCACCTGGCTGAAAGGTGGGGGGGATGCATACTCCACCGGGCTGAAAGGGGGGGGGGATGCATACTCCACCTGGCTGAAAGGGGGGGATGCATACTCCACCTGGCTGAAAGGGGGGGTGCATACTCCACCTGGCTGAAAGGGGGGGGATGCATACTCCACCTGGCTGAAAGGGGGGGATGCATACTCCACCTGGCTGAAATGGGGGGGGATGCATACTCCACCTGGCTGAAAGGGGGGGTGCATACTCCACCTGGCTGAAAGGGGGAGGATGCATACTCCACCTGGCTGAAAGGGGGGGGATGCATACTCCACCTGGCTGAAAGGGGGGATGCATACTCCACCTGGCTGTGAGTAACACAGAGAACGGAGACAGAGGACGGGCACTCACAATGCACACAACCCCTCTGCATACATTGGGTGATGGCATGCAAACCAGGCCATGGGAGCGATGAGCATATAGTGGTAGCATTGTGTTAATCAATTAGTGCATGTAGAAGTGAGCCAAAGTAACAGTTGGATGCAAGCCATGGTGGAACATCATGTTCTTGATCAGACAACATGACTGACACATACATTCTCGCCTACATACAGGTGATGCAGGCTATCCCCTGAAGAGGTGGCTCCTTACACCAGTCCGGAACCCGCAGAACCAGCACGAGGAGGACTTCAACCGTGCACATACACGTACTCGTGTGGTCATAGAGCAGACATTCGGCCTATTGAAGGCACGGTTCCGAAGCCTCAGCAGGTCTGGTGGGGCACTCCTGTATGGCCATGAGAAGGTGGCAAAGATCGTCATGGCATGTGTCATGCTACACAATATGTGCGTCAGACGGAATGTGCCCCTGCCCCCTGACGCAGAACTGCAACCACCTGACGATGAGGATGAGGAGGGTGCATATGGGGCGGCACCCCATGGAGGAGGCGATGCACAGGAGGGGTGTGCAATGCGCCAAAGTATCATCGACCACTGCTTCTAGCACACACGGCTGGTGTGTATCACATGGTGACTGCACTTGGGGCACTGTGTGGCTCTGGGACATGCACATTGTGGACTGTACACCAATAAAGCACACATACGCAATGAAAATGTCCACACAATTCTTTTTCGGAAAGAGTATTCAAACTATGAAACGTAGTGACACACCCCCTCCCACCTCCCCCCTGCAGACCCCAACACACCCCCCACCTCCCCCCTGCACACCCCAACACCCCCCCACCTCCCTCCTGCACACCCCAACACGCCCCCCCACCTCCCCTCTGCACACCCCAACACACCCCCCTCACCTCCCCCCTGCACACACCAACACACCCCCCCCACATTCCCCCTGCACACCCCAACACACCCCCCCACCTCCCCCCTGCACACCCCAACACACCCCATGTAGGTGTCAACAGATGCCTGTGACAGTGGCCACAGGCTGTTACAAGCCCCCTCTCCCGGCCCCCGGGGCACCCCTGGCTGTGGAGCGCAGGTTACGTCCGGCACGTCGCACGGGGCTGCTCTGTGCAGAACTGGCAGTGGAGGATGTCCCTGCCTGCCCCCGTGCATGCACGTCCTGTAAGGTGTGGGTGTGCTCAGTGAGCGCACGACGCAAGGCGGCAAGTTCAGCACAGATGTCCCTGGACATGGCCTGCATGGCATCCCTCAGGGTGGCAGTGCTCTGCGCTACTTCGGCCCTTAGGGTCTCCGTGGCCTGTTCAATGGTTGCCCTAGCCCCCACACATTCCGCGGCATGCTCAGTCAGCATCGTGGATAGTTGTTGCTGCCGTTCTGTGATGTCCTCGAGGGTCTGCTGCCCCTGCTGGCCCATGGCTAGTGCTGGTGGTGTGATGGAGGGGCTGCTCCCTTCCTGTGGAGTGAGGACTGGGCATCGGGTGGAAGCCCACTCCTCTACCTCTGTGTGCCCCTGTGTGTGATCCTCATGGGGGCTGGCGTCTGAGAAACAGGGGGAATGTAGTAGGTCAGTGGGGCTTCTGACCTCGTGCTCCATGTCTGAGTCTGAACATGCAGCTATTGCAGCTGTCTCACCGATGTTGCTGCTGGCCGCTGACCCGGTGCCTTCTGTGGCAGGCAATGTCGGTAGAGGTGGAGCAGCTGCTGCTGGCCTGCTGCCTACAGGGGTGCTTGCCGGTGGGACGTCCGGTATGCTCGCAGTGGGTCCTGCTTGTTGTGGGGTCTTCCTCACTGCAGCTGAGGTTGAGGGTGCGGGACGGTATTGATGGCCTTCTTGGCTCTCTTCGTCGCAGGGGTGTCCTGGTCCTCAGGGTGTGAATCTGTGCCTGTGGTGGAGCAAAGGAGGGAGGGCGTTATTGATGGGTCTGCGGACTTTGGAATGACAATGATTGACATTATTCTGGTCAGTAGATGAGGCAGATTTCAGGCAGGGCCATGCAGGTTGTCTCCTTTTAGTGTGGAATGTGTATGCAGGTATGCGGGTGCCAGCAGTGTATACAGGGTGGTGCTCGCATGTGGCTATGGACAGTGTTGAAATGTGTTGCATTTACACTGTAGGGCAACCTTGTGCTACACATGAATGGACTGCAGTGACTATGGCATGTCTTGTTTGAGGCACCTACCTTCATCGCCTGATGTCGGAGCTCCCCTTTCCATCCCTCCAACGCCTTCAATGGATTCCATGCCAATCGTGGTTGCACAGATCTCCTCCCACGGTTGGAGTTTTAGTGGGGATTCCGACCCTCCACCGGTACCCAGGGCAAGGTTGCGGTTTGCAGAGATGACGGCTCTGGCCCGTATGCGTAGGTCATCCCAGCGCTTCCTGCACTGCTGTGGGGTGCGGGGTACAGTCCCCACCGCGCTGACGCGCTCAGCCACCAGGGCCCAGATGGCCTTCTTCTTCGCTATCGCTGTCCTGGTCATTTCCGGGGAGAAAACGACACCTGCGTTGTCTTGCAGGGTCTCCGCAAGCATGCAGAGTTCCTCCCGGCTGAATCTCTCCTGGCGCTGGCGGTCACATGCCTTCTTTACAACTTTTGGCATTTTCGGGTACTTGGATGGGTGGCTGATTGGTTGGGACAGGTGTCAGGGTTGGGTCTGGTGTTGTTCGGTAGGATGGCAATGGATTGTGTTTTTAAAGATGGCCGACGTGCTGTTTCCCGTTCCGGCGCGATGACGCTATTTCCAGTTCAGCTTTTTACGGCCACCGCAAATTACGGTGGCCGCTAATTACGTTGGCCGCTAATTACGGTGGCCGCTAATTACGGTGGCGGAGGTGCACCTTGCTCGCTTTACGATGCCGGTAGGGGCCTTTTCCGCCATGGCGTTAATTGCATTACCGCCATGGCGTAATGCTCGTGCGCGATGGGTCGTAATGTGGCGCTCTTTACGCCATCGGCCCACAGCGTAAACGCTCATTACGCCATGGCGGTAATGACGGAAGATTACCGCCTGGGTCGTAATGAGGCTGCATATGTTTTGGCCTCAGTGCCTTTCCATGAATGCTGGCAGAGTACTGTTGCGTAGGACCATGGAGTCGTGGGTGGATCCTGGGTAGCGGGCACAGCAGTGGCTGAAGGTGAGGCCAGGGCCACATGTCATCTGCACGTTGAGGGAATGGTACTGTTTACGGTTTCTGTAGGCAGCCTCATGTGCCTGGGGTGGTACAAGTGCGACATGTGTGCAGTCCAGGGCTGCTATTACATTCGGGACTTGGGCAATGGCATAGAATTGACCCTTAAACTGGTGCACCTGTGCCTGTGTGGCTGGCAATGCAATGTGTTCGTTCACATGATTCAACAGTGCATCAGGCACCTGTCCCAGCATGGCACTGAATGTGGACTGGGCCATTCCATGCATCATGGCAACGGTATGTTGGTAGCTGCCAGTCCCAAGTAATTGAAGCACAGACACGAGCTTCACTAGGGGAGGTACTGCCGTGCTGGTGGCTATGCGGCTGCATATGTCACCCTGGATTGTGTCCAGCAACTGGGTGATGGTTGCCCTGTCCAGCCGATATTCTGTCACCAACTGACCATCAGTTAGGGCCCAGGGTGTTGGCCTGACCCTGGGGATGGCTGGCCGCCTTGCTGGTGCTGCTCTCCTCCTCTTCTCCTCATCCCCACTGCCCCATGCACTCCCAGGGGCCTGGCCTGGTTGACTGGCCTCTGTAGCTCCAGACGCAGCTGGTAGAAGTCGACATCAAGGCTCCCGGCTCCAAATGGCAGCATGGTGTTGGGGAGGGTGTGTTGTGCATGGGTGGGTCCTTTGTAGGCCTCTGATTTGCATTGCTTCCATCTGGGCCCTCATTGCTGTCTCTTGCCTGCTCCTGCTGGTGTAATGGGGTTGGGGAGGGTGTGTTGTGCATGGGTGGGTTGTTTGTAGGCCTCTGATTTGCATTGCTTCCACCTGGGCCCTTATTGCTGTGGCCTGTGTTCTGTTACCTCCAGCTTTTTGCTGGAGGTATTTTCGGCAGATTATCTGCCGCTTTTCTGGCGCTAATACCGCTTACGCCGGACTTGTGATTGATGATGTTTTAGCGTGAATGGTTCCTGGCGCTGTTATGGCCGGCGCTTGTACAGCCGGCTGTCCTTGCGCCGGCTGTTATTGCGCAAGCGGTATTTGGAGTCGTGATCCGACGGACCCTTAAAATCGGCGCTAAGAGCGTTACCGCCGATTTTAAGGGTTACCGCCTAAGTCGTGATGAGGCCCAATGTCTTTCCTTTTGGACTGCAAGGCTTCCCCCACCCCCTTTTAGAGGCTTATGGAAAAGGCTTTTCTCACTTCTGCGGCACATACCAGGATGATTTTCTAATCCATAGCCAGACTTGGGAAGAGCACGTCCAAATAGTGAGGGCCATAATGACGGCTGGTCTGACTACTAACCCCAAGAAGTGCTATCTTGCTCAGTCTGCTATCAAGCACCTTGGGTTCTGCTGTTTTGGTGAGCAAAAGTTTCTCAGTTATTCTAAAATGTCCAGCAGTGGTTGAAACAAAATATGCAATCTACACTATTGACTTTAAAAGTTAAATCAAGCCTTAGAAACTATTGCAATCCAAAAATTGTTGCTATAAAGTTCTTTACAACACATACAACAAAATTGGTACCACTCTCTCAGTTCCAACACCTTACCTTGACTCTCTCCCAACACGCCAAAACTCTACTCCAAATCTCAGCATCAAGCCCTGGTTGGAGGGACTCCTCCCTCCAGTGCCAGATAGAGGAAGCCATTGAGTTGGCATACAAAACGATAGGTATCATTACAAATTCAGCTGTAATTCGGCAGTAAATCTATGGAATGTCTCCCAAAACAGATTAATTTTACTGCCACTCGGTCCTGTGGATTAACCACAGGATCACAGGTGGTGGCATAATGGTGTTAATCCCCATTTTTGGAGTCCATACTACTCCATGGGGGAAATTTTCAGAATTACTTTGAGCAGTAATTCTGCTGTGGTAATTCGGACATTTTTCAGCTGTAAAGTAGATGATTTAAGCCAGATTTCTTCTGGAGGTATCCCCTTTACTGCCTAAACTCAAAGTACTGCAGAAAGGTAATGGGGTGGTAATCAAATTATTACCACTTTACTGCTGTTTCACGTGCAATGCCATAATCCTAATGATGTCCTATGTTTTTTTTTCCATGGCAGATAAAACACACTGTAAAAAGATCAACCAAAGCCTTGATAAAGCACATGTCAGCTTACACTATCTCTTTTTGATGATCCAATGTAAACCGCTTTGCATGGCAAGTTCTTTGTATATTTGTATGTATGCCTATCTAATTGAATACATTATTATTATTTTTTTTTAACTTTATTTATACGGTTCACGTCAAAATCAGTACATTTAACAAAACAGCTATAACATGCCATAAATCAGGTAGTGCACAGATATAATTTACATAGTGTTGCAATGACAAAAACAGAGCAAACCAAATTTCCCGCCAAAACATATATATGAATATACAGGCTCATGATGAGTGGCCAGTCACAGACAACAAACAGCAAGTTTTCCAACTCTAATAGGAGAGACAATCTATAACCTCATCTTAGGCCCTCACAACATCGTTCACTGGAGTAGAGACCTCTTTCTGACTGAGCAAGGAGGAAAGAGCGAAACGAGCCCCAGACATCCCGAGGTCTAGCAGCCACAGTAAACATGGTACAGTAGTTATGTTCAACCTCACAACCCCAGTTCATTGCATCCAGCTACGACTCACGGGTGGGATCAGCTAGGTTGTTTGAAGGCATCATGAAGTAGACACACAACAGATTCAAAATTGGATCTCAAAAGCTTTATTAACTTCAAAGTCAGGATGGAGTAAGGACTAACTTGCCATTTGCTAAGGTGGAATTTCCCTACCTAAAGAAAAGTAAGGATAGTCTGTGTCAGGAAGTTTGAATCAAATGGCCGTCTGTGTCCAAAACCTATACTTGTCCTCACAACTAACTGAATACAATGTGTAGGGATGTCAGCATCAAAATGAATATTGTTCAAAAGCAAGTTCAGTGCTTCTTTCAGCTCTTGGCTTATAACTGGCTTCCCCTTCCCTAAGTTCAAACCAGTGCACATCGGATTGGGATTCCCTTCTCCAAGAGTTCAAATCTTCCAGCTTTTCAAAACAAACAACACAGTTTCTTGGGATGCTTCCCAGCTCCTTTGACATCAGTACTTTGTACTGGTTCACATAAGTAGTTCTGTTTCCTGACTTCAAAATCACACAAGAGGTTGTTGCAAAACATAAGCTTCTTTATGGTTACTTTCATTGGCTTTTTCATGCAGGGGGCACTTGGTCTAGGCATAGTTGTCGGACCACATGGTCCACCAATTATAGGTCACGCAACCGGTACCTCTTCTTGACTGCTTTCCATCATCAATTGGCCACTGCTTTCCTTTAACAATGAAGCTTGGTTCTTTCATCTGTGTCATACTCTTCTCACCGGTTTTTAGTCATATTTTTTAAATCAATAATTTCGAATGCATTATTGTCGAATCAATAATGTCGGGAAAAAAAATTAGCATTTTTTTGTAATGTTTTTTTTATGGGGGGGGGTTCCTCCCCAACCCCCATTTTTTTAATAACCCTTATTTTACTATCAAAACCCCCAAAAAACATATCAAATAAAAAAAGAAAATATTCCCAAAAAAACATTTCGAAATTTTTTTCTCGAATTTAATGCATTAGAAATTATTGATTCAACATTTTGACTGCACACCCTTCTCACTCTGTAACCTGGCTTGGTTGGCCACCATGCACTTTGTTATACTTTTCTGTCGGCCTCTGGCACTTGCCAATACAGGTTTCTCCTTAACCTGCAGTTCCTTGAACTCCCATAGCTTTGATCAATAGTTTCTCATCTCATACCCTTTGTGGTATTCTCTTGGCTTTGCCAATACGTGTCTCCCAGACAATACATTCCGTGGTATCTGCTACATGCACCACTTCGCTTTCACTCTGCTCACGAGTGCTCAAAACTTGCTTTTTACTATGTGCGGCATTCAAAAAGTGCTTACGATAACATTTAGTTTGTTTGGTATTCAAAAGTACTTATTTCGGCATTCAAAAGTACTTGCAATGACTTTTATTTTGTTCACTTCGAAGATGTGGTCCTGGTACAGGTAGTTGCCCACGTCATGTAGGAGTAGAATTCCTCCTACTAATGTATCCCTCTACTGAGTATATTTAACCAGCAGTGGAATCTATTAATCGAACGATGTGGAGGACACAATACGAAGCACCACTGGCTGCAAAGACAAGACAGTGAGTCAATGCATGCACAGATAATTGAACTTGAAACAAATACTGTAAATGCCAGAGTTTCTCACCTAGCCTTAACGTGAAGACAAGGATAATAGTAATGCATTGGTTTTCATGGATATGGTACGCCCCCTAAAATAAGCAAAAAACCAGGTCAATGTAGGAAGCAATGTTGCCAAAAACAGGTCATAAAATACCAGACAGGCATTGTTCTTACCACTGATGGTGTAAGTTCTTCTTATGGTTCGTAGAAATCCAGGAATACTGAATTCTGCCGGCACAAGGACGCCTAAAGTGTCCGCAATGTTCCAGGAAATACCATCTATTCCTGACGGCACAAGGTCGCCTAATCCAGGTAGGACATGCACCAAAAGGAAGTCTCTAGTCCGTGCAGTGTCCCTGGATGACAAGGATGTGAGACGAGGGAAAAGGTCGAACAAAGGCAGTCCAAAAAGGTAACGTGGATCTGGCAAGCGAGCAGACCAACAGAACAAAGGCAATCCGGGTAAGCAGTCCGAGTCGTTAATGAGCTGGCAGCACGGTACAAAGCAGAAGGCACGAAGTCCATAGTGCGTAAGCAGCGTCGAAGACCAGAGTGTCAGAGCTTGTTCAGGGATCAGACAAGACAAAATCCGTAGGCAAAGCAAGGTTGGTACACAAAAATACAGAGTGGAGCGTACAAGATACAAAGTTGCTACGTGAGATAATCAGAAGCAGCGAGCGTCTGAGAAGGCGGTAATTAAAGGGATTCAAGTCAGCTGAGGACGCTGAGTACGGCTCCTGCAGGACAGCGTACACCGTACTCTGCATCCCAAGAACCAGCGTTTCCATGTTAACACCCAAAGGGAACGCAACGCTACCTTCCAAGCAAACGGCATTGCCGGATACCAGTAAGCGGATCGCGGATGACATGGGACAGAGTATCTCATACTGCTTGTAGCTCTAGAAGTAGTAGATGTGCGCAGAGGAACATGTGTGTGGGCAATGGGGGGCATAGACTTCTGTGGTTTCCTGACACTTTGTTAAAGGTTCCCGGAGCGCCCCGGTATGAGTGTTTCCCTGGTTTCCACTCAACGGTTATACACGGCAGCTCCCTTCTGTTTGTTGTTCTTCGCAACGGGCCTCTCAACGCTCCTGCTTATGCCTTCCGGATTCCCTGAGCACCCCATTTACTTCGCTGCAGCCACAGAGAGCACTACTCGCTCTCCTGGTTTGCCACAGCGGCTGAGGTTCTTGGGAGAGTCACAGCACAGTCACAGAAAAGGTGTTCCTCCCAGGTTTTTCTGTGGATCAGTATATCGTTCAGGAATGCACCACAGAAGTGTGAAAAGGGCCACAATACCTTGTCTATCAGCCTTTGAAACAGTGCTGGGGTCCCATGAAGTCCAGAAGGCAGGACTTTAAATTGGAATAATCCCAGGGGGAGGTGGAGAAAGATGTTTTTTCTTTGTCTGAGGGTTTTAATGGAACCTGCCAATAGCCCTTTGTCAGATCAATCATGGAGATATAGACAGCTGGTCTAATACTGTCAATTAGATCATCAACCCTAGTCATAGGATAATTGTCAAACTGGCAGATAGAGTTCAGCTTTCAGGGGTCTATACAGAACCTCCACAGCTGATCTGGTTTGGCAACTAGGACTATTGGCGAGGACCACTGGCTTTCTAACAGCTCTAATATGTCCTATGAGGGGTCAGAAATGTGAGGCAGACACATTTTAGATTTCTCAACCTACTCCAATTTATTAAATCATAAATTGTATCCAATGCCTCAGTATGCCTACCCTGACAAGGATTTCCCTGCCTATCAAAAACTAAAATAAAGAAACAATCCAACTAAGGATATTTGGCCCCCACACTTAAACATAAAATACACAAGAGAATATATGGCAATTCACAACAAACATCAACAAGAATATCTGCCATATATTCACAGTCTCTCTTTATAACCTGGGTGAGCTCCCCTTCCCCAGATTTCAAGTTAAGTTCATTTCCAATGTTCAACATAAAGAAACAAGGAAATCTGGTTTTGCAACCAAGTTCCAGCTTAGCTCTTAAGTCCCCACTTTGTCAAAAGGAAGTTCTGTTATACAATGTTCAATCAACAAAAAGATCTCCTCTTCTTCTTGATATAATGATTTCCATTTCATCAAACAGCATCAATGATGTTCTGGGTCACAATGCTTTTGCACAATTTTAGAAATGTCATAGAAGAAATGCAATTAATTGTCAGGTTCAAGAAACACAATTCCTGGCAAGACAAAAGAACACAACCTCTTGGTAGCATTTCTCCAGTCTTTCTTTATAACCTTATGAGTCAGAGTTTAGATCTTTTTCAGGATGACTTCACAGCACCACTACTTCCACCAGGATAATCCTCACACCTGGTAAACTTCTGTAAGGATTCGCCATACGGGTCTACTCGCTTGCTCCATAGTGCTCCACATTCAACTGGGCTTCTGAAGTTTAAATCTACTGGCAACAAAAGTTTTATCACAGCTTCAACAGTCTGCAACCTGGTGATTCTTAATAGCTTTCTAGAAAAGACAATATTAACATCAGTGCTCCTCAACACCTGCATGTAGGGAAGGCATGCATCCTCTGAACATTTACCTTTCAGAAGGGCAATCTCTTTGCCATTTTTCTTTCTGCAGCATTAGTATTTACCACAACTTCAACAGTTTGTGCCTTAGTAACTTTGAACAGCTTTTCAGAAAAGACAAGATCCACTTCAGTGTCTCTCAACACTTCCAAGTAAGCAAGACACTTTTCTTCTGAACAACCACTTTGTCAAAAAGGCAGCATCTTTGCCGCGCTTGTCTTTCTGCCACAACACCACCAAAGTTTTCCCTTATGGATATAATTCTAGCTTTTCTCCTTATGCCATTAGTAATGTGAGCAAAACCAATTTTGAAGGAACATTTACATTCAGCAGTTTTCACCTTTTCACAAACTTGTATTTTCCTCTTTACTTCCTGCCCACTAAAGCAGCCTGATGGTATCCCTGTGTTTAGTCTATTTTGGCTGAAGACAAAACCTGCACAATTCTTGGCTTGGACAATGCGTGTACACTCTTGGCTTGGGCAATGTATGTACCCTCTTGGCTTTTAAAAAAACATACTGCTTTCAATCTAAGCCTAGGCAATGCCGGCTTCACTCTTTGCTTGGGTAATATGTGTTCCCGTCATAAAGTACTCATCGGTTAACCTTTACCTCAGAGTTAATTCTTAAGCACACATGACCAGTCTTTCATCTGTTTCAGATAGTTTTAAATTCAATTTGCAGGATTTACAGCGAGTGCTACTTCTTAAAACTTCTCATTGTCCAACAATCAACGGTCGATTTATTGCTTTCACTCATACGCAAGTGATTCTGCTGGACTACAGTTGCCTACCGTTCTTTGTGCAAGGGATCAGAACACTCAGTAACACTCACCGGCTTCTGTCTCGCTCCCTTCACATGCAGCCGTACTTGCACTGTTTTTGGCTTCCTTTGGACACACACCCCTCTTAGGTAACAGTAGCTTCCATCCTGCCACACCACTAAGTAGCCCCTCTCATTCCTGAGACCCTCAACTGCACAACTTCTTTCAGCCATGGTCTCTGGCCCGTTTTCTGCTGCACAATCTCTGCAATTAGGTTCACATGGGGAAAAGCAATCTTCCTTCACGCCTTCTGCTGCGCAGCCTCTGCATTTTAGATTTAGGGGGACAGGACCCTCTCAGGACAGGCAGTTGATATCTGCTTGGTCAAAGTCCCAGCGTCCCTCCATCCCACCAACGTCTGCCTGGATTGCCAACAACTTACTTCTGCTCTGCTGCTACTACGGTTGCGACTCTTAGTAATGCTTACCTGGACTCCTCTGGAGTGTAATACCTTCACAGCCTGTGGTCCTGATACCTTGGAGCCTTTAGGATTCCTTTTCTGTTTAAACAAACAAATGACAACAATAGAAATGTTATGACATCTATTTACTGAGATAATACCAGATGAGATGTGTATTCCCTTAATCACCCCCTTCCAACTCTAGGGCTGAATTCCCTTCTCACCTGTGTTTTATTATTGTGGAGCTCTCCATCCTGCTTTACTACAGTGGCGTGTTGAGATGGAGAAACTATGGTAACATGGGTTGCTGGTGAACTCTATAGCTTCTTGCCTTGAAATGTCTATTCTTTGGAGAATGAGTCTTTGGGTAAGTAAACAGGTGAAGATATTGTAATCCTTAAGGGCGTGAATTGATTCCTACGTTGGAGAGATCTCTCTTTCTAATTACTTTTGTCTTCTTTCTCTTTTTTGCAGGTTCTAGGAATTCAGGAAAGAATTAGGGCTGCGGATGGCTCCAGAGTTGCGCAGGTTGAGAAAACGTTTAAAAAAACATACGTTTGCCAATACGGAGTAACGGCAGCCTTCAAAGTGAGCGCAGTAACAACTGTGAAGTGAAAACTTAAAGAACATTCAGGTACATAAATGCTTAAAAAACGTCTCCTCTGTTAAACTGTTAAATTTGTTTTTAACTTAAATACCTCTTGTGTTGTCTGCAGGTTTTCAGAAAGCTGAAGAAAAAACCTTCAGAAGATGCAGTGGCTGCGGAAGAAACTTCTGACTGAAGATGCTGCGGCCTCGAGTGAAAAACTGCTGACTGAAGATGCTGCAGTTGTGAGTGAAACTTCTAACGGAAGATGCTGCGACTGCGAGCGAATAAATGTTCTTACTGAAGATAACAACGTGAGTGATAACTTCTGTCAGGTAAGTCTATTCTGTGAACTATGGCACTCTGTAACTATTCGGAAAACTAATGTCTCTAATATCTTCTTTCTTTGACAGGTTCTGTGAGGAGAAACGCCAGTAGCATTACCCGCTGTCAGCGGAGGCGGGGCTTAAGTAGCTCCCTCTGAAAATATGAATACAACGGTGCTGCTACTTGTAAATGGGTTTTGCGGCGGGCATGTTAAGTGTATGAAATTACTGTTGAATATCACGGGTGCCTATGGAAGTGGATGCTGTGAATGGTGTAAATGCCATATGTGCCAGGCCAACACCCACCTTTGACCTGCTGATTGATATGATGTTCCCTGCCTAGTCTGAATGCCGGAATGAGGACTAAGCTCACTGACTGGGATCATGACACTCTTTCAGTTACAGCTCCATATACAACTAATGGCCTGCACCTGAGGGTGCTGTTTAAGACTCTCTGCTCCCTTCAGGTATAGGTCATTGTGCTTAATAGGCTGACTACTCCTGCAATATTGCTCTTGGGCCCTCTTCCTCATCGCAGTACCTAAGGGGTTATGGGACCCATGGTCCCAACTAACAGAATTAGATTTTCTTATCAACTTCCTATTTTCAAATGCATAGTTATTTTTCTGAAATGCATTTAATGGGGGAACATTAAAGTTCGCTTGAAAAGAGATAGGCAGTTTGTTTAAACCAATATTTGTAGGTTTCTTTTCACTGGACCTTTGGGAGTAAGGGGACTTTTTAATCTTGGAAGTCTCAAATGGTCTTTCCTTCCTGGGGATATGTAAAGATGTCACACCGGTTTTTCTTGCATCAACAAGTTTAATGGGCATTTCAGACACATCATAATGACAAAAAGCCATTACATGTCTCTGTACCTTTAAAAGGTTCGCCCCCTTTTTTAGATACTGTGTCTTATACCAAAGGATCTTCTCACCACCCTGGGCCTTGTCTCCTCCCAGGTGATCCTCCCGCAGTACACCACAACCAAGGTCAGGATCAGGAAGCATCTGCCTTTCCCTTGCCACATTGGGGGAGACTTTAAGCAGGGTTTTAGGGACGGATCTATAGCATTCATCACAGTCCGCCTCTGTCAGTGAGCATAGTCCTCATTCAGGCATTCAGGCTAGGCAAGAAACATTAGAATCAATCAGCAGGTCAAAGGTGGGTGTGAGCCTGGCACATATGGTATTTACACCATTTACAGCATCCACTTCCATAGACTCCTGTGGTGTTCAACAGTAGTTTTATACACTTAACATGGCCACCGCAAAAGCCATTTACAAGTAGCAGCACCGTTCTATTCATATTTGCAGAGGGAGCTACTTAAGCCCCGCCTCTGCTGGAACGCGCGCTTCGCGTCTGCTCCGGGTAACCCTACTGACGTTTCTCCTCACAGACCCTGTCAAAGAAAGGAGATATTAGAGACCTTAGTTTTATGAATAGTTACAGAGTACCATAGTTCACAGAATAGACTTACCTGACAGAAGTTATCTCCAATGCTGTTATCTTCAGTAAGAACATTTATTCGCTTGCAGTCGCAGTATCTTCCGTCAGAAGTTTCACTCACAGCCTCAGCATCTTCAGTCAGCAGTTTCTTCCGCAGCCACTGCATCTTCCAAAGGTTTTTTCCCCAGCTTTCTGAAAACCTGCAGACAACACAAGAAGTATTTAAGTTAAAAAAAAACTAATTTAACACTTTAACAGAGAAGACGTTTTATAAGCGTTTACATACCTGAAGGTTCTTCAGGTTTTCACCTCACAGTTGTTACCGCACTCTACCTTGAAGGCTGCAGCTACTCCGTATTGGCAAACGTACGTTTTTTTAAACGTTTTCTCATCCTGAGTAACTCCGCAGCCATCTGCAGCCCTTATTCTTTCCCGAATTCCGGGAACCTGCAAAAAAGAGAAAGAAGACAAAAGTAATTAGAAAGAGAGATCTCTCCAACATAGGAATCAATTCAAGCTCTTAAGGATTACAGTATCTTGACCTGTTTACTTACCCAAAGACTCATTCTCCAAAGAATCGACATTTCAAGGCAAGAAGCTATAGAGTTCTTCAGCAACCCAAGTTACCATTGTTTCTCCATCTCAACGCGCCCCTGTAGAAAAGCAGGATGGAGAGCTCCACAATAATAAAACACAGGTGAGAAGGGAATTCATCCCTAGAGTTAGAAGCGGGTGATTAAGGGAACACACATCTCATGTGGTATTATCTCAGTTAATAGATGTTATAGCATTTCTATTGTTGTCATTTATTTGTTCAAACAGAAAAGGAATCCTAAAGGCTCCAAGGTATCAGGTCCACAGGCTGGGAAGGTTTTACGCTCCTGAGGAGTCTAGTTAAGCGTTACAGCCTCCAAAATGCTCTCCACTTTATGAAGGATAATTTCCTTTCACATCTCAGGGATCCTGTAGGGTTTCAAATGAACCACCTTCCTGGGACTGGTGTGAATACAATGCATACAATCTCAAACTCTCCCTGGTTCACTGTTGAAGACATCTGGAAATTGGTCTAACAAATCCTGGATGTCTTGTTGTCGGGATGTTAAATCGGGAGAGATTACGTTGTTTTCTTGTTTTCTGTGATCCCTCTGTTAGCAATGTTGCCCTCAAAACTGAAGCGGTTTCTACTGGTTCACCCTCCACTCCTTCAGGAGATTTATGTGCTATATGTGGGTTTTTACTTTCCGGTCAGGTTAGGCTACCCGATAATTGTATGGTCTGTTTTTTTCCAATATTTTGTACGGCCCATACCATTTTGAAAGCCTCTTGTGTTCCGCTGAACACAAAAGAACAAGTAACTTTTGGCATACAGAAAAGGAGCGATGGGGCAGCCCTTTGTGTCACAGGTTTCCCCCCTTCTCACCTGTCTGTGTTGTTTATTGGAGTTCTTTGATGGAGTCTTCTTGCGCACAGTTCGGTTCTTGTGTAACCCTGTGCGTACGTCCTCGGGTTCCAGCGTGCGTTCAGCGATCCAACTCCTGGAACGTTCAGAATGTCCGGGAAGTCCTGGAAAACGATGAAGAGTGTACTCTGAGACGGGTACACGGAGTTCCGGGATGCAAGAGGTAATAAAGAGGAAGGGGATGAATGACGAGGAAAAATAGCGGCCAGGAACCAGGAATCAAAGAAGTTAGCGAGAACGAACTACGATAGCGCACGTCTAGCCACTGCAAGCGGTAGCGTTGAGACGCGTGGGGCCACGGGGGCGTGGCTTCTTTATAGAATGTGCTGCGCCCGACGCAGAAGCTGGTAAACAGCGTTCCGTGTTTGACGGCCATGTTGGGAGAACTGCTGAGTGCAATCCCCTACGTGTCAGGGACCAGGAAGTCCAAAAGGGGCGCGTCCGATGGTTCATGACACTTTGAGCACACTGAAGCTCATCCTATGCTTATTTACTAGCTTTCTCACAACAGCCATGTGTTCTTCCAGGCGTTGTGTGGTTTGTGATGTGGGAAGGGCATCTTCTTCCCTCTCTTCCCATGTTTTCTGGAGCATGTCTAAGACATCTCTCAAATCACGTCCATAGAGAAGCTCAAAAGGAGAGAAACCTGAGGAAGCCTGAGGAGACTTTCGGATGGTGAATAGAGCCCAAGGGATCAACGTGTCCCAATTGCTCCCATTAGCTTCAACCAGCTTTTTAAGGATGTTTTTCAAAGTCTGGTTAAATCACTCCACTAAACCATTAGCTTGCGATTAGTACACAGAGGTGCATAAGGTCTTTATCTGAAGCATCTCTTTAAATTCCACAATTAGCTTGGACATGAAAGTTCTGCCCTGATCTGTCAAAATCTCCTTAGTGAACCCCATCTGGCACAGGAATGGAATTAAATGTTTCAAGATCTGCTGGGCTGTGTTATTCTTCAGGAGGAATGCTTCTGTATATCGGGTAGCATAGTCGAAAATGAACAATATATATTTGTTCTCCAGTTTTGAAGGTTCCAACGGACCCACAATATCCATTGCAATTCTCGAGAAGGGCACCTCAACAATAGGAAGAGGTTGTAATGGTACTGGTGGTACCAAATGGGTATCTGTCTTTTGGAATAGGGCACACATAGTAACAAAGTTCTTAATGTCGGCATGAACCCCTACCCCTAACCAGTAGAATCGTGAAATGATCGGATTTTGGATTTTTGTAATTCCCAAATGTCCCGATGTTAAATGGCTATGGGTGATTTCTGAACTATCTGTCTGTGGCTATAGGGAACCACCAGTTGGGCTCAAGAGAACCCTTTGGGCATCATATTGCCTCAATATAAGAGCTCCTTTTTGGGAAAAAAGAAAGGTTCCCCTTGTGTTCTACCCTCAACCTCTGAGATGCCTTTTGAAAACGCTTCCGTTAGGATCTAGTCATTGTGCTGTGGAAAGGCCAAATCTGGTAAGGTCTCGTTTTCGTTAGCTACCGGTGTAGGTGTTTCTGCGGTAGTTGAAGCATCTTTTTGTTTCTAGGAGTCTTGATTTATCTGAGATGTTTATGTTGGCTTCCCCAACACCCTTGGTGCCCCCCACTGTGAGTTCCTCTCTTGAACTTCCATGGGTTTGGGAAAGACAGCATACTCCAAAACCCCTTGTGCAATTGTTTCACCTGTTCTTACATGATATGCTTGCTTCCCCTTATTATGAAGCAGAATTTGTATGTGTCCCCGATAGCCGGGGACTATCACACCTGCCACAACAACCAGGCCGTGTTTCCAAGCCAACCCTGACTTGGACACCAAACGGATGCAAGTACCTTTTGGGGGTGATAGAATTAACTCTTTAGGAATTAATTAGCGTTCTCCTACCTTAATGGCAATGTCACTACTGCTGTAAAGGTCAAAACCAATAGATTTGGGAGTAGCAACACTTGGGCTGGAGGCATTAGCACTCAGCTTACTAAATTTAAGGCATCCCCATTTATATCAGTTGGGCACAACCCCATCAACGCACAATATGTGGCACGATGGAGTAAGGAGGCTGACAAGGAGTAATCATTTTGACTATAGAATTTTATTCAAATACAGAAAAGAACCTGTTTCTAGAGGGTTTTTCCCTACCTCAACACGGAATAACATGGGTGCTCGTAAGGATGTAAGTCAAAAACAAATATACTGTCCTCTGTCCAAGCCAACTTCTCCATCCCTACCACTAAGAAATAAACTAAAAAGCATCCAATGAACTTCTTATCAAAGCCACCAGGAGAATGGCTCCCTTCTCCTGGTGAAACAATCCAGTCTTAGACTGACTTAACAGCAGTCTCTTGTTCCGGGGTCTATTTACCAAATATACATAGACCAGGGGAATGACTCCCTTCTCCTGGTCTAACTGGAAGAGTTGTGGAGACTATCCCTTGATAGTCTTTTTTACACATTTTTAGAAGTCACTTCACTTCCTCCAAAGGATTTGCTAACAACCTAGTTAAGGCTTTATCAACTCTTCTTATTGCTGACACTTTGTCAGGACCTTTTATATCTTGAGTATTGGGGAGATTACTCCCTGACAGTTATTTGTGCTTTTGGTATCTTTCACATGTGTTGGATTTCCCACTGTGAGGTGGGAGTGTACTCCTGAGACACTCTTGAGATGTATGTTTTTTCGTATCCCCACTATGACGAGGGAGATCACTCCAGAGAAATACTTGACTCTTGAGTCTCTGGGTATCACTACTGTGATGAGGGAGATCATGGCCGGTCTTACAACAGATTGCACCCCAGGCGGGAAGCATTGTTGGCGCCCCCCTCCCCCGACCTGTGATCTCATGCATGTGTCATGGGCTGAGCAGCGGGAGTGGGGACTATGAGTTAACAAAATTGTCAATGCTGGCATCTGCTGAATTTCATGAACCTCGGAAAACAGCAATAAGAGGGTCAAACCCCAACAGGCCTGGTTATGTTAGTCTGCTTTTGCTCTTCAATTTTAGTAACAATGACCAGTTTGCTGCTGTGACTCAGGTCAGAGAATCGACTATTTCAGATCTACACTAATGTCATTCGGATGACCTCAAACAGTTAGCCACTCTTAAAAGGTACTGCACTGGTCTTGAACAGTGTTACTCAAACTTCCAAGAACAAGCACCAGCAACATACCCACCGATAGCTGTACAAGCCGTCTATCTCAGCATTAAAATACATGCATTTATGCAATATGTATTGCATCAAATATTTCACGGGAAGTTAAATATATTTAGGAGGGACACACGTAAACAATATCACTACTCCATGTGAGTGGTAAAGTCTACTTTAAACATATGCAGAGAGTTAACATGCATGTACAATTCAACATAGCTCCCAATGTTAATGTTGGAAAGGTGGCGTTCTAAAATTATGACATTACAATGTGGACTTTACATTGAAACACACTGCAGTGCATTACTGCGGCAGAGAAATGGCAGTTCGAGTATTGGGGTTTGTTTTGCTCATGCTTGTGAACTCTCAAAATTCTTAAATGTTTCCTTCGTGATCACTCATTTGTGTTCCGGACAGCACCATGAAACCGTATGATCGCAAAGAAAATGGATGTCTACCATCCCAACATAAAAACAAAAATAATCAAATTCTTAAAGGGTGGAAGATGACCTTTTCTTGGGACTCGTTAAGTTTACTTTTTGCAAATTACTAGTCGCGTGCTGCTTGAATAACAGCAGCCCTTGCACATTGTGCAGTGCAAAGACACATTTCATTTCAAGGGATTTGGAGTACTGTGGGTATCAGGGGAAGCATCTCCAGTGTACCCCAAGCGTAGTGCGCTTTGCCCTTCACCCTCACCCCCAGCCTTGCAGCCCTGCGCTTTTTCACTTTCTCCATTATGGTAAAGAACATTGTCCCGATCATGGGAGAGAAATGGACTATGCAGACGGAGCTACCTCCCCAGGGTGTGTTTAGCTGCTGGTGTATCAAATGCAGAAATGGGTAGCATCAAGAACCCCACGCTCTGAAATATCTTTTGCGCACTGGTTGGTCACACGACAGAAAGCGAGAGCAGTTGATTCCCCAACACTTCAACCATTCTTTAGAGACCTGGCTTTGATTAATGTGGCGTTAGCTAGTCATGGCCATTTGCCAGCGTTCGTGTTGAAGGAGATCGAAAGCTGCACCGTGCAGAGTATTTTAAAGACCATGAATTGATGCTACAGCATGTCGCCCCCAATGGAACAAAGAAAGTGAAGCATGCATCCTGCAAGTCTGGATATTTGCATTATACGGAAGACGGGCCAACCGTCCACGCAGACAGTTTCTACTGTAGTTGCAGAGTCGCTTTCCCAAGCCACCTGCTGTGCAGACTTCGCTCAGCTTTTGGTCCAGCGCCTGCATCTATCCTTCACACCATCATTCACAAGGCGCGTTTGAGTAGGTGTTTGTTTATCTCGTTAGACTAGCGTGATTGCTATTCGAAACAAAAGAAGCACAACGACAAAGAAGAGTATAACACAAGTCGGAGCGAACAGTGAAATGTATGAAACTCTTGCACTAAAATAAAGTCAGCAGTGCATTCCCAGGAAAGAGTGAACGACAAACAATATGCTCCTCGCCCTCGAAGCGATTTTGGCCCAGCCAATCCAACCCCGCTGGAACGTGCAACTGTCTAAGATCTGCTGACGGTGACACTCTGCCCAGGTCTTCCGAGAACCGGCCTTCTGATCTCCTGAGGAGAGTCCACCACCAGTGCTCGCTTCTTTTCATGACTACTTGAGCCTTGACAAAAGTATCTAGCTTTGTGGCCTCCAGAGGCTGTTCTTGGATGGCCCAGTCATCTCCGCAATACCATTTTAAAATAAATAAAATGCCTATGCAGCAATAGGCCTCACCTGCAAGGACGGGAGCAGGAGGAAAGAAGTGTGCTTGCCTCGGCAGGCTGTAGTTACTGCCGGGTTTCTTGAAACAAGGCCAATCAGCGAGGGCAGGATGCAGCAACTGTTTGTATTTGCTGAGTCTGCTGCTGCTTGGCAGTGTGTGCTTGTGATGGGAACAACTTCAGGATGTGGTGACCCACTCGCTCCTCTGTTCTGTAATGGCTGGGCCGACAACACCAGCCAGCCCCAATCGATGCACACTTCAGTGTCAGTGCACGCCCATAGCCTTGAGAAGGGCACACCGCACGTGCGCCTATGGGCCTGGCTGGCGCCAGCGCCACCTGGGGCAGGGGGAAGGTAATAAACCAACAAATGTTGCACATTTATTTGCCAATTGTCCTGCCCTGCCTGAGGGCCGAGGCCAGGCCCGTTTCTTGGCCCGGGTGAGGCAGGCAATGGCCCGGGGCGCAATAGCCCTTGGGACACAATTGCCTCAGTCCCTGGAGCCTCTGGAGGGGATGGAATTCCGCAATTTGTGGGGCGGCTCATTGACGTGGGGAAAGTTCCGCAGGTCAGGTGCAGGCGCTGCCCCTTCCGACTAATGTCACGTAGTACAAAAGTACTACGTGACATTACAGAAGTCAGAGGCTCCCTCTGACCACTTTCATGCCACTTGGGGTGGGGGGCATAAGCACACCAATAAAAACACTTTAGGTCCCCCTGCAGCTAAGACCAGCCCCTTCCATCACAATGCCGACAGGAAACTGCTAATGGTGGCCCATTAGTCACTAAATGGTTTCGTGCTGGCATTGAGATGGGAGGGGAGGTTCAGTGGGCTGTGGGGAGTGGCATGCCTTGCAGGGACACACCGTGGGCCCCGACACGGTACAAACGGAGACCCGTTTGGGCCCATGGTGCGTCCCTGCAAGCCCAGAAAATGGCCAAAATAATAGTTTAAAGCAGCGCTATTTCTTTCATGCCGCTTCTTTTCAAAACTATATATCAATTAGACTTTAAACCACTTCCATGGCACTGGTGATGAGTTACTTCACTATGCAGATAATAGTTTTGACAAGTGTTGCTGAGTTAATATTCTTTAAGCTACGAACCGGTTAATTTATTTATGCAATGTTTGTCGGATACCTGTATCCGACACACATTGCATAAATAAATAAGCAGGTACCCGACAAACATTGCATGAATAAATAAATAATCCTGGTCCATGTATCCTTACAACAGTCAAGCCTTTACTGTATCCAAGCATACACTTGATTCCCATTCAAAGAATGTTAAAGTGATTGTTTATTGGGTTCAGGTGTCTCCTTGTCATTGCCCTTTTGGCTTAGGCTGCCCCCAAACCCCTTTCAGCATCTTGTGTTCTTTGTTGGTTGTATATGCTGCATCCCGTGCCATATTCATGGTCTCTTGGTTGGTGTGCCCAGTCCTCATTATCTGCAGCCTAAATTAGACTGGGGCATAAAATTGTCTTGGGCACCAGTGAAAAAGTGGCCCACTGTTGCAAATGGCAATTCATTCCTTGTGTGACGGACTGTTTGACTTTGGGTAGGAGTTCTTTAACGGTGTAGTTTGGGAATGGCACGCAGGGTGCAGTGGGAGTGGTGAGCAGGGTGCGGTGGGAGTGGTGCGCGGTGGGAGTGGCGCATGGGATGGGGTGCGTGGGGGGCGCATTCCTAGTGTTTCGCCCTGGGCACCAAATGGACTAGAAACTGCCCTGGCCGAGGCCACAGCCTGCAGCAGTGCCAGTGGTAGAATACACGTGTAACACGTTCATTTCCTAACATTATAAAAATGAACAGGCACATTCATTTTTATAATGTTAGGAAACAAACTTGTTATATGTGTATTCTAGCACTGGCACTGTGGACTGCTGGTGCAGAGCCCCCTAGAGGCTGACTGACGTCAGGCAGCCGCCTGGGCTGCCTGACGCAAAGACTGGCCCAGAGGGAGATCCCTCCTGAGGAATACTTGACTCTTGGTTTTCTGGGTATGTAACGCTCACCTGAATCCCTCGGAGGCGCAGGTCTGGGCTGGGGGTTCTCGGAGTCTTCTAGGGTCACGCGCAGGCCTCGAATGCCACCCTGGAAAGGGCCTTTCCTCACTGAGATCTTGATCTGAAGGGTGAGGTGTCTGCAATTATGAGAGCAAGGGGTTAATATGGATATATAAGCCTGACTGGGTAAGCTGCCTCCCCTTCCTGGTACTCCCAAGTAGTTCGTAGGCTAAATGTGCTCACCTTATGTAGGTGAAAGCAGAGGTCTCCATCCTGCGTCTGTGCAGGGGCGCCGAAGCCAGTTACTTCACTGGTTAATTGTCCAGCCTCTTGGTTGCAGAGGATGAAGATTTGGAGCTAGGCCGTTGTTAGCAGCATGAACGGCGGTTGCTTGAATATGGAGGTCCGGAGAGCGATGGAATGGCAAAGGTATTGCAGGCAAGTAAGTAGAAAATGTCAATTCGAAGTTAAAAGCACTTCTTAATGTCTCTTTTCCTTTTTCAGGTCGCAGAAGCAGCTGGGTAGAAAAATGGATGTCGAGGAATGCACCGAGGAGTGAGAAAGATGAGCGCTGCCCAAAACACGTGCGTATAGATGGAGTTTTGTATTTCTTAATGATGTCCTTTTGTTTTGCAGATGCGAGTAGCAGCGTCGGCGGAGGCGAGAAGAATGCAGCGCAGGTAAGGAAAGTTTCATGGAGGTTTACTAACCAATGTCTTTACTTCCACAGGGTGCCGAAAAAATGGAAAGCTGCAGCCCGTGGCTTCAGATGCACCGATGGATTGGGTAAGTGCTGCGCTGGTTTTTATCTCGTGCTAACCTGGTGTTCTTTTCCCTTTTCAGATGCTGCTGAAGACGAAGATGGTATTTCGAAAGGTAAGATTGCGGATTTCTCTTCCCCAGATGCAGAAGTTGAAGATTCTCTGGAGCTGACACGGTGAGCGTCTTGCTGCTATTGCAGAATAACGCGAGTCACAGCTTCCAGAATAGTTCCAGTATCCAGTCCCAGGGAGTGATGCTGGCCACACCCAGAAGGTAAAGTAGTTCCAGCCATGGATGGATGAGGATTTCATCCTGCAGGTGAGTGAGCAGCATGGTCTGCAGCAGGTAGGTCCACCCAAGCACCATTCCTTACATCATGAGCCCGGCACGTCCTGTGCCGGGACTGGGTCCCCTTATGAGCCTGGCACCACTGGCGCCAGGACAAGGTCCATAAGGCCCCTATGGGAGCCGATGGGTGCCTGGAAATGAAGTTGTGACCCAGCTTCCGAGGCAGTTGGGCTAAACCTGACTCCTTGGAGGCTGCGGTCATGACAGCACCCCCCCTCAAGGCCCCTCCCAAGCTTGTCTTTTCCGGAGGTTTTGGCTTGTTGGGAAAAGCCCGATGAAATTTTCGGACTAGACGAGGTGCATGTACATATTCTGAGGGTTCCCAAGATCTCTCCTGGGGTCCATATCCTTTCCAATCAATCAAGTAGTATAGTTTTGATTTGGAAATTTTGGAGTCCAAGATGTCTCGAATTTCAAATTCGGATTCTCCGTCAACTTGGATTGGCTCAGGAGGTTTAGTCAAACGGGTTCCGGGTTGCACAGGTTTCAGGAGAGAAACATGGAAGACAGGATGTATCTTCATTCGAGTAGGTCATTCTAGTTTGACAGCCACTGGGTTAATCACGGCCGTGATCGAGTAGGGTCCTAACTATCTTGGGTTGAAGGTGCGTGGCCCTTTTAAAGATAAATGTTTAGTGGACAGCCAGACTTGATCTCCTTTTTGATATTGAGGAGCCTCTTTTCGATGTTGGTCTGCTCCTTTTTTGTATGATTCTTTAGCTCGTTGAAGATGAGCTGTGGCTTCTTTAAATGCTTGAGTTATCGTCGAATGCAGATGGTCAACAGCAGGTGTTCCGAGAGCTTGAGGTGGGTCCAGATTTGAGGTTCGAGGATGACTTCCATACAGCAGGAAAAAAGGGGTTTTTCCCGTCCCAGAATGGATTGAATTATTGTAAGCGTATTCAGCAATCCAAAGGACATCCTTCCAAGTACCCTCGGATTGATGCAACATGCAGCGCAGATATTGTTCTAAAGTTTGGTTAGTTCTCTCAGTCTGCCCGTCGGTTTGAGGGTGATGGCTGGTGGAAAGTCATACATCAATTTGTGCTAAACGACAACAACTCCGCCAAAAATGGGAAATAAATTGGCTCCCTCGGTCAGAGATTAGTACTGAAGGGAAACCGTGCAACCGGACAATGTTTTCAAGAAATTCTCGGGCTAGAATGGAAGCTGTAGGTAAACCCTTCAGTGGGATAAAATGAGCCATTTTTGAAAAAAGGTCCACGATCACTAGAATTGTGTTGTATCCGGAGCAAGGAGATAAATCTGTGATAAAATCCATCGAGAGCGTGTGCCAAGGGCCTGGTGGAATGTCTATTGGACGTAGTAATCCTGCTGGTTTTTCCTTCTGACTCTTGTTTTGTGCACAGATACCACAAGAAGCCACAAACTTTTTTAACATCTTTCCTCCAAGATGGCCACCAAAAATGCCTTTTAATTTTCTCTGAGGTTTTGGCAACTCCAGGATGTCCTTCCATTAGAGAATCATGGTAGCAGGTGATGACCTGTTTTTGTAAGTCAACGCAGGGTAAGAATAGTTTTACTTGGAAATACAATAGGTTCTGATCTATTGTAAAATCCTTTCCTTTCAATTGCCAATTCGATGAATCTTCGGGAGTTATGAGTTGATTGACCCTTGCTTTAATCTCTTCGAGGGATAGTGTGTTGATTGCTCCTAGTATCTTTTGTTCAGGAATTATTGGCACCGGTTTCGGATTAGCTGTAAGTTCGTCTACCCCTATCCGGGAAAGGGCGTCTGCTTTTCCGTTCCTAACGCCTGGTCGATATGTGATTACAAAATCGAATTCTGCGAAGAATAAAGCCCAGCGTAGTTGCCTTGAAGATTGAGCTTTAGCTGACTTCAGGTACTGGAGGTTACGGTGATCCATGATTACAGTTACTGTGTGCCGGGCTCCCAAAAGATAATGCCGCCAGGCCTTAAAGGCGGACTTAATTGCCAAGAGTTCTTTGTCCGTAATTGTGTAGTTGATCTCAGGAGCCGAAAATTTGCGAGACCAAAAGGCTACAGGGTGTAACTGGTGCGTTTCGGGGTCTCTTTGTGACAGCACCGCCCCCATTGCAAGACTGGAAGCATCTGTCTCGACGATGTAGGGAAGTTCTGGACGGGGATGCCTTAAGACTGGAGCAGAGATAAATTTGGCTTTTAATTCTTGGAAGGCTTGTTCGGCTTCTGGAGTCCACTCGAATTTTTTATTCTTTTTCAGAAGAGCCGTGATAGGTTGGACTACCCGAGAGAATTCAGGAATGAACCTTCGGTAAAAATTAGCGAAGCCCAGCATGCTCTGTACACCTTTCACGGAAGTTGGGGAAGGCCATTTGGTGATAGCATCCACTTTTCTTGAGTCCATGTGAACTCCGTTGGGTGACAAGATGAACCCTAAAAATTCCACTTCCTTTGCGTGAAAGGTACACTTCTCCAGTTTAGCAAACACGCGGTGTTGGCGAAGTCTCTGTAAAACCGCTGTGACGGGTCTACGATGATCAGTTTCTGAGGCTGAGTATACCAGGATATCGTCAATATAAACGACTACGCACACATCAATAAGTTCTCTGAGGACATCATTCATGAAAAACTGGAAAGCGGCCGGTGCGTTACATAGTCCGAAGGGCATTACTTGATACTCAAATAATCCATATTTAGTGCGAAAGGCCGTCTTCCATTCGTCGCCCTCCTTAATGCGTACCAAATGGTAAGCTCCTCTGAGGTCTAACTTTGTGTATATGCAGGCGCCTTTTACCTGGTCCAATAATTCAGGAATCAAGGGCAACGGGTATCGGTTTTTGACTGTAATCTGGTTCAGGGCGCGATAATCGATACAAGTTCTTAGGTCACCTTCCTTTTTCGGGACGAAGAACAAAGCTGAGGAAGCCGGGGATTTCGAGGGGCGGATGAATCCGTTAGCCAAGTACTGGTCCAAGTATTGCCTGAGATGGAGGTTTTCTGGTTCAGTGAGGGCATATATTCTACTGCACGGAGGGGTGGACCCAGGTATTAGGTCTATCTGGCAGTCGTATGACCGATGCAGAGGCAGGGTGTTGGCTTGATCTTTCTGAAAGACGTCGCTGGACTCTTGGTATTCCAGAGGTAATCGGGGGTCCTCAGAAGTGATGGCTGCTAGCTTGATTTCGGGCTGAGGATAACAGGTTGAAGCGCATTCTGGAAACCGAATTACCTTGGCTCGCCAGTCTATCTGAGGATTGTGCTTTTCCAACCAAGGCATTCCCAGAATCACCTGAAACTGCGGGGCCTTGATTACATCAAACACGATCTTCTCCCGATGTCCGTCCTGACATAACAACGTTACCTCCATGGTGGTATGAGAAACTGGTCCGGAAGCTATTTCAGTACCATCCACTATAGTGATTACGTCCTTTACCATCTTGGGACGTAGGGGAAGATCCATCCTGATAGCCAAGTCTTGGTCCACATAATTACCGATTGCTCCGCTATCAATGTATACTTTGATAGCATGCATGCGATCTGGTCTATTGGGACTTATGAGGACCATAGGCATTACCAAATGCGAGGTCAAGGAACTGGTTTTAACGCTCGGCAAGCGGACCTCTACGCTTGTCGGGCGAGGTCGTTTCCCGATTCCAGTTTTTCAGCATTTTTATCAGAAACTCCTACGGTCTTCTTGACCGGTTTCACTGAGCAATCACGAAGGAAATGTCCAGAATTCCCACAGTATAGGCACAGCTGTAATTGCCTTCTTCTTTCCCGTTCTTTCTGAGTTAATGGTCCTTTTACTACTCCTATTTGCATTGGTTCCACGGAGTCATTCCCTTTAGCGGAGCTCTGAGGTCTTGAAAGTACCCGGGTTTCAAATCTGGATCGATCGGTCTTCCTGTTCTGTAGCCGATGATCTAATTGGACTACTAGGTCGATATAATCTGAACAGTCTTGCGGCGGATTAACCACCTGTGCTAAAACGTCTTTAAGTTCCCCACGTAGACCTCTGTAGAAGAGCGTGATTCTCTTATCTTCAGGCCACCTGGTCTCAACCACCAGTCTATTAAAGGACGCTCTGTAAGCCAGGAGATCCTGATTACCTTGTCTGAGTGACAGGAGTTCATTGTCCAAGGCCTGCCCCTGTGAATGTCTTGCGAACAACTTTTCCATACTGGTCTGAAAGTCTTGAAAGTTATAGAGGAGCGGGTCATCCTGTGTCACGAGAGGAATGGACCAATCTGCAGCACTACCGCTAAGATAGGAAAGTACTAACGCTACCTTGGCTTGGTCCGTTGGGAATGCGGCGGGTCTACACAGAAAGTGCAAGCGGCATTGATTGATGAATACTGCATATCGCTTTGGATCACCGGAAAAACGTTCGGGCGGGGCCAAAGGCACATTCCCTGGCAGATTAATTTGCACCGGATTACTTGAGGTTGTAGGAGTGCCGCCCCCTCCATAGGGAGGCAGTGGCGTCTGTCCCGCTAGAGCCTGTAGCAACTGTCTGGCCAGATCATCCGTCCGTTCCTTGGCAATGATCAACTCCCTTCGTAAAGCGTTTGTTTCTTGGCGAGATGCGTGTACTTCTGCCCTTAGTTCCCCAAACAATTGAGCCAGTTGATCTGTGTCCGAGGTTTCCATTGCGCCTGGGTGGGAAAATTGCGGTAGGCTTTGCGTTCTGTAACGCTCACCTGAATCCCTCGGAGGCGCAGGTCTGGGCTGGGGGTTCTCGGAGTCTTCTAGGGTCAGGCGCAGGCCTCGAATGCCACCCTGGAAAGGGCCTTTCCTCACTGAGATCTTGATCTGAAGGGTGAGGTGTCTGAAATTATGAGAGCAAGGGGTTAATCTGGATATATAAGCCTGACTGGGTAAGCTGCCTCCCCTTCCTGGTACTCCCAAGTAGTTCGTAGGCTAAATGTGCTCACCTTATGTAGGTGAAAGCGGAGCTCTCCATCCTGCGTCTGTGCAGGGGCGCCGAAGCCAGTTACTTCACTGGTTAATTGTCCAGCCTCTTGGTTGCAGAGGATGAAGATTTGGAGCTAGGCCGTTGTTAGCAGCACGAACGGCGGTTGCTTGAATATGGAGGTCCGGAGAGCGATGGACTGGCGAAGGTATTGCAGGCAAGTAAGTAGAAAATGTCAATTCGAAGTTAAAAGCACTTCTTAATGTCTCTTTTCCTTTTTCAGGTCGCAGAAGCAGCTCGGTAGAAAAAAGGATGTCGAGGAATGCACCGAGGAGTGAGAAAGATGAGCGCTGCCCAAAACACGTGCGTATAGATGGAGTTTTGTATTTCTTAATGATGTCCTTTTGTTTTGCAGATGCGAGTAGCAGCGTCGGCGGAGGCGAGAAGAATGCAGCGCAGGTAAGGAAAGTTTCACGGAGGTTTACTAACCAATGTCTTTACTTCCACAGGGTGCTGAAAAAATGGAAAGCTGCAGCCCGTGGCTTGAGATGCACCGATGGATTGGGTAAGTGCTGCGCTGGTTTTTATCTCGTGCTAACCTGGTGTTCTTTTCCCTTTTCAGATGCTGCTGAAGACGAAGATGGTATTTCGGAAAGTAAGATTGCGGATTTCTCTTCCCCAGATGCAGAAGTTGAAGATTCTCTGGAGCTGACACGGTGAGCGTCCTGCTGCTATTGCAGAATAACGCGAAGCACGTTGCTCTGATCGGGCGTGGTTTAAATAGCTTACTGGAGTGCTTAGGTGTCTCCTTCCACAGCATCCTCGCCCAGGTAAGAAGTCCCAGCTTCCAGAATAGTTCCAGTATCCAGTCCCAGGGAGTGGTGCTGGCCACACCCAGAAGGTAAAGTAGTTCCAGCCATGGATGGATGAGGATTTCATCCTGCAGGTGAGTGAGCAGCATGGTCTGCAGCAGGTAGGTCCACCCAAGCACCATTCCTTACATCATGAGCCCGGCACGTCCTGTGCCGGGACTGGGTCCCCTTATGAGCCTGGCACCACTGGCGCCAGGACAAGGTCCATAAGGCCCCTATGGGAGCCGATGGGTGCCTGGAAATGAAGTTGTGACCCAGCTTCCGAGGCAGTTGGGCTAAACCTGACTCCTTGGAGGCTGCGGTCATGACAGGGTATCACTACTGTGATGAGGGAGATCACTCTCGAGGAAAACTTGATTCTTGGTTCTCTGGGTATTACTACTGTGATGAGGGAGATTGCTCCAGAGGAATACTTGACCCTTCGGGCTCCCTAGACCCCACCCGGCTTTTCTGCAACTCCTGTTACCTGTATCCTCAATGGGGATCATTACCAGTTTTTCCTGGGATATCATGTTGCACATATTCTTGCTTTTTTCTCCTCTTTGGTCTGTGTGGCTCAAAGGAGCCATTGCTGTGGTGGTCTCGGCATGTTTTATGGACCACACGGTCCACCTCGAGAGGCCACGCCACCCCTGGGTTCTTCTTGCTTCTGCAGTGAGTCTGGTTTATTCTGGTGTGCGTGGTTCCTTTTGGCTTCTTCTTCCAAGATCGACTGTCTCTCAATGCTTTCGGGCAGTGGGGTTTACATTTCCTGGGCCCTGCAGGACGGATGCCAGCTTCCCTTGCTGCTCTTCCTGCTCCTGAAAACCCCTAGTCCTTCCTCAGTCTTTACTTTATATTGCTGAGCCCGTCCCAGCATAGAGTCAATGTTTGTCGTTAATGCCTTTGAAGTTATCTTCATGTCTCCTAGTGGCTACTTGGTCACAGTTTGGTAATCACTTCTATCCTTGTTGTGTATGTTTCTTTGGTTCTTCTTCATCTCAATCCTATCCAGTTTTACAAATGCAATAGTAGAGACTTCACAATAACACACAGTAACCGTTTCAAGATGGGAGGGAGAAGGAGTTAATAGGCTAGGGCCATGGCTTCTGGGAACAAGGGTTTAGGGAGGTCCTTCACAGGACAGGATTATTTTCGGGCAGTGGGGGTTTACATTTCCTGGGCCAAGCAGGACTAATGCCAGCTTCCTTCACTGCTCTTCCTGCTCCTGAAAACCCCTAGTATTTCCTCAGTCTTTACTTTATATTGCTGGGCCTGCCCCAGCATAGGTCAATGTTTGTCGTTAATGCCTTTGAAGTTATCTTCATGCCTCCTAGTGGCCACCTGGTCACAGTTTGGTAATCCCTTCTACAGTTGTTGTGTATGTTTCTTTGATTCTTCTTCATCTCAATCCCATCTAGTCTTACAGATGCAATAGTAGAGACTTCACAATAACACACAGTAGCAGTTTCAAGTTGGGAGGGAGAAGGAGTTAATAGGGTCATGGCTTCTGGGAACAAGGGTTTAGGGAGGTATTTCACAGGACAGGATTATGTATCCCCTGAGCGGAGTCTCTACCTATGAGGCCCTCCTGCTTTTTACCACCCCTAAGGGAACTATTGTTTAGCCGCCTCACCTCCCTAGTCTCATAGGGAAGGGCTCCCCACTGGGGGGGGAGAATTGACAAGATGCTGTGAATCCACACAGGCTCCAACATAGACTCTACCTATCCACGGTAGGAGCTAGGCAAATGTTTACTGCACGGGCAGCAGACAAGTAGCTCTTGTCAGCTCACATTTCCGGCGCTGGGACAGCCAGGCCGATGGGGGAGGCAACTTTACCTACCAGGCATGAAGGGATGTGACCCCAAGTTGGTGGTGGATGCAAGCTGATGATCGAATAATGGGCTGTTCCCCTACCATCTGGCCCTTACCAATAAATAAGGTTGCAGTCTTTAACTGAAAATTGTGTATAATGTCTTTATTACTTCTAAGCATTTTATTTCATGTTTCCAGTTATTAAGTATGTGTTTGCTACATATATGAATAAACTCAATGAAAGAGGGTGGCTGACCCCAACATAGGTCCCCTTCCATTCCTGCCAGCACTATAACCCCCAGGGCCTCAGCATTTGGTCCGGGTAGGAGGGGGATTGTGAGGTGGGAGGGAGGATGCCTGCTGCCTCCCTCCGGTGCCAGAGAGACAAAGCCATTGAGTTGGAAAACAACACTACAGGTGTCATTACAAAATCAGCTATAACTTGACAGGTACTCCCAGGAAATACTCCCAAAACTGTTTCATGTTACCGCCACTCGGTCCTGTGGATTAACCACAGGATCACAAGTGGTGGCATGTTGGTTTTAAACCCTATTTATGTCTCAATGGGGAATCTTTCAGACTCACTTTAAGCAGTAATTCTGCTGTGGTAATTCTGACGCTTTTCATCTGTAAAGTGGATGATTTACTGCCAACTTTTGTCTGGAACTATGCCACTTTACTACCTAAACTCAAAGTACTGCAGTGGGGTAATGTGGGGTAATGGAATTATTACCACCTTACAGCTGTTTTACCTGCACTGCCATAAACGTAATGATGTTCTATGTTTCTTATCCGGGCAGGTAAAACAAACTGTAAAAAGACCAACCAAAGCCTTGATAAAGCACATAGGTGCGAAACACTTGTCAGTTGTCATTCTCTCTTTTTGATGATCCAATGTTAACAGCTTTGTATGTCAAGTTATTTGCATTTTTTTATGTATGCCTATTTATTTGAGTACAACATTATTATTGGATAAAAATCCGATAATAAATATACTTATCCTAAAGCTATTTAGCCCATTGTTTAACTTTCTTATACATAAAAGTTTAGATAATATAGGCACTTATCCTCAGAAAAAGTATTAACAAATAGAATTGTCAATGAGTGACTATAAACTATAGGGGAATATTAAACCAAGGGGTTCTGAGTTACATCTGATAGAGAACATGTTGACTATGTTGTGACTGTGAACCCCAAGGTGGAATATTTCACCTTGTTTGACTGAAACCAATATACAACATAAAATTGTAAAATTGCACATGGGTGACCATCAGCCTGTTGATAGTGTCAAAGAACGGCAGGATCCTTTCCTCTTACAGATCCCAGATTTCCTGTTTCCAGAAAGGCCTACATGGATAATATGGGCTGCCTGGAGGCAGGGTGTGGACTGGTGTGAGGCATTGGAGATAGCGGCATGAGTAGGAGCCTGCCAAGGAGTTGAACTGGGGACAGTAGCAGCAGATAGGTGTTCAGTTTTGTGATTTTACTGTACTGAAAAATGACTTTCTTATTTCACTGTGGTGAGATCATATAACTTTCTGAGCAGCTATGTCATTTGGGGGTTATTAGGGGTCACAATGGCGACCCCTCATGACTCCCTTGCGACCTCTGGCACCGGCCTCTGCAACCCCTGGACCAGGGATCACAGATGCAGTGCCAAACCAAAAGTAAAGAGGGGTGTTTCGAGCCCTGTTTACTTTCGGCAATGGGACCCCTCAGACTTCAAATAGAAATAATTTAATTTGAAGTCACTCTCTCTCAGAAATACATTATGTCTGCTCTGTTTTTTCAGTAACAGAAATAATTTCTTTTTTAAGTCAGCCTGGTGGGGGTGAACTAAAACATAATTTTAATGGGCATCCTCGATAAAGCAGGAATGATATGTGTTATTAGTGCCTAGACTGGCATTCTGGTTCAGCCAGTCTAATCATTTCTTCGCATGACATTTTTTACTGCCCATCTGTGATAAACCAAGCATAGTGTCTGTTATTATTTGGCTAGAGTGGCATTTTGATGCAGCCAGTTTGGACATATTTTCTCATTGTGGCATCACATTTTGAATAGCAAAGGCAACAGGAATATGTCCTTACCTGGGGTTACTACCATATATTGGCAAAGCCAGCCTGGACATGTTTTCTTATAGCATCATTAATGGCATTATGCAAAAAGCAAACATGAGTATTTTCTTACATGGAAATACTGGCATATATAGGCGCACCCATTAAGGCCATGCATGGGCACAGCCAAGGTGAAAGTGTTTTTATACTGGCATATATTGTGGGCACAACCATCATGGAAATGCTTTGCGAAATGCTCCTGAGCACCGTTTGTGAATTGCATCTATTGCATTTTTGTATTAGAGTTGTACTACAAAACCAACTGAAAACTGTCTGGCTTTTTACCCAAGTGTGCTGTGTATATAATTGGGCATGAATATGTGCGTGCAAGGCTGGGGCCCAGGCAAGGGGCATTGGAGAATGAATTTGTTCTTATATGTTTGACTGCTATTTTTGGGAAAAGCCAACTTGATGAATGTTAATACATGGAGGAAGTTTTCTGGTGGGTGTGTATAGCACAATCGGACATGCAGACTGGACAGTTTCTTTCTTCAGCATGGCATTTTTTACTCACATAAGGGGAAGGCGAATATGATGTGGGTTCTTACAAGGGGAGGGTGCAGGCATTGGTGCAGTCAGCAAGTAAATGTTTTCTTATGCTGGCATTGCATGTTTTACTGGTGTTAAAGGCAAAGTCAACATGATAAGTGTTCTTACATGTTGGATGGAGATATACATCAAGCCAAACATAGGAATGGTTCCTTAATTTAGCATTGCATGTTTGACTGGCATTGAGGGCAAAGTCAACTTGAGTATTCGTGATTGGTGGAGCAGGGTTTTGGCAAGCATTTGTGAAGCATCAATAACATGTTTTCTTCTTGTGGCAGGAGAGTTCTACTGGCATTAAGATCAAAGCAAACAAGAGAAAGTTTGTGCATGGGCATATTGGCATATAGTCAGAGCCAGCATGAACATGCTTTCTTATGGTATTATTACTGTGCATATTGTCAGTGGTCACACAGAGTTTTGCTGGCACATTTGGGTGTCAGGACTCAGGCGCCAGATACAGCCCCCTTGTTTCTAAGCTAGGTGAATGATTTAAGGTTTGATTAAAACGCATACTTTCATCTTTCACATAGTGCAATGCGCAGTGCATGCGTGGTGGTCCAGACCTGCTCGGAGTGTGCAGTGGCCTGTGCTTTGTTGCTGAGCTTAGGGGGGGCCCCTTAGCGTGACTTGCAGTGGGCCCCACATTTTGTGTTACTCCACGGTAGGCAAAGCCATCACGGAAGCACCGGCACCGTTAAGAACGGTGCCGGTGCTTCCGTGTCCCCACTCCCATAGTGTCCTATGGGACTCTATGGGAATGGGGATTAACAAAATTACCAGTGCCTGACTTCCCGGCCGCTAGACTTGTAATAGCCTGGTGGCACCGGGAAGTCAGGCATTGGTAGCACCAGCAGAGTTACCGACAGACCCGTAATGAGGCCCATTGAGTTTCTGGGGGAAGATGAGGAAAGGGAGAATGCCGCTGGGGAGGTGCAGTTGAAAGTAGGCCTTCTTGTCAAAGTCTGTGATGTGAGGAGAGAAAGAGAGAGAGGATTCGAAGATGACACCAAGGTTTTTTGCCTCACAGGAGCGTGAGGGGAGGTGTCCCATGGAGGGGATCAATGCTTCCTAGATAATGACTGAGGCCTGCTCCTTTTATTACGTGGCCAGGACAGTATATGAATTGGTTTATGTCCAACCCCAGACAGCACAGTGGTTGGCTCGGGTCCTCTGTGTGCAGAGTCATCACTGATTCCCTGGTGATGATCTCTCACATGACCTGCGGAAGGCAGCCGCTACCCGATCCTGATCCTGGGGGTGGTATTATGTGGAGGATCATGTGGGAGGGAGGTGTAGAGGAGGCATGGTATCACAAGTATGACACTGACACAATGGGTACAATTTGTAAAACCTTTAAATTAGTGGGGTTGGAGAAACTCCTATTCTGCCCTATAACTAAGATGGGAGTAGTCATTTTTTTTTGCAATTCAGATTTTATTGATCATATGTAAGGCGCCAACAATGCAGTAAAGCCAACAATTCTGCAACAACGAAAAAGGCTCCAACCAGAAGCCCCATACAGCAAACATCATTAAAAAGAAAAAGGGTGGGAGGAGAGGGAAAGGACCGAACCAAAATAACATATAAAACATGCTAATAAACCATGCTGTCCCAGAGCATTGAACATAGAGCATAAAATAGCCGATAAGCATTTCTGTCCATCAGGCTTAAAGTACATAGAGCAAGAACATCAGGGCACTGTAAAGGCCTCATGTTGTGAGGTTTATGGTGGAGCGCAGGATTATTATTTTCAGCAACATATTGAAGGAAGGGCCCCCATTTGCAAGGAATGTGGGCATCTCGCTTTTTTGGGCTGCTTCAATCTTACACATGGCCAGAATAAACCACAATTTAGTCCACCATTCTCGGATGGCTGGGGCTACAAGTGATTTCCAATTACGCGCTACCACGACCCTAGCTGCTGCTAAGAAGTGCGTAATTAGTCGAGAGATTGCAGTAGACAGTCTGTAGTGTCTACCGGGATTTACATCCCCGAGAAAGTAGCACCAAGGGTTCCAGTGGAAGTTCCACATCGGTGATCTTTTTTTAATTTGGGATGGAACCTCCTTCCAGTACACCTGAATTAATGTACAGGACCACCAAATATGGCAGAGCGACCCAGGGGCCTGCGCACATCCTGAGCAACAATTGGGAACGGTGGGATTCATTCTGTGAAGTCGTGAGGGGGTAATGTACCAGCGAAATAGTAGTAACTGTTGTCTTTCAGGAGAACACACCTGGAGGATTTAGATGCTCTGGTCCACTCATTATACCATGAGAGGTCATCAATAGGGGTATTCATCTCCTCTTCCCAGCGCAACATGCAAGCATGTGGGGGCTTAAAGCTGCATGCATTAGGGTACGATACAATGCAGAAACCCTACAGGGGGATCCCCTATAAATAAGTCTTCAAACAGCATAGTGTCCCGTTTGGCTCCCCGGGAAACCTCAGCGTTAGAGGCCCAGTGACGCAGTTGAATATAGGTGAACTTATCTATATCTCGGACCAAGAAGAGCTGCTTGCATTTATCAAAGGTCTGGGGTTCTCCAGATTCAAAAAGCTGCCCTAGGCGCTCCAAACCCCCCTCCACCCACCTGCTAAACCGAGTCGGTGGACAGCCTGGGGGAAATTCTGGGATGTTACAAACCCGTTTTAGGGGCGAGGTGAATGTGGTCCCTCGATACTTGCCAGCTGCCTTGTCCCAGTATTCCATCAGGACGCTAGTCGATGGGAGGACATCTGCCGCTTTCTTACGAATTACAGGTGATCTCCAACACCAGTCATGTGGAGGAACTTGGATTTTAGACTGCTGGAAATTTAACCAATGCTTAGGGTGCCAAGCAGCCTTCATGCTTTCGAAAAGGGGAGCTAATTGTGCTGCGTATAAATAACTTTCTATGTCTGGGACTCCCAGGCACCTCTTATCCCTTGCCGTCAGCAACATGCACCGGGGAACCCTCAGGGATTTCTTGGCCCAGATAAATTAGAAAATCGATGATTGCAAATCCCTAAAACCTGTTTGGGAACCCAAATTGGGAGGGCTTGGAATACGTACAGTAATCTAGGTAGTAATGTTATTTTGTGGGCTGCAACTCAGCCCAGCCAGGAAATATCTGATAGAGCCCATCAAGCAAAGTCAGCTTTGGAGGAAGAAAAAAGGTCCGGGATAATACGTATGTACAGTTGGGAATGTGAAGAGGCGTTATGAACCCCCAGATACCTAAGAGACGACTCTGACCGCTGAAATTCAGAGGCTCTCTGGAGAACCCTCTTCATGTCGGGGTACACAGACACGTTAAGGATAGTGGGTTTAGAGTAATTCATTTTAAACGCAGAGACCAGATGAAACGATTCTAATAAAAGAGTTATCGGAGGTAGAGTAGTCAGGGCCGTATGCATGTAAAAAAGTAAGTCATCGGTGTATAGGGCAACCTTATGCTGACACCCAGCAATAGGGATGCCGCAAATGTAGTCAGCTAGCCGGACCTTATTTGCTAAAGGCTCCATTGATAGCACAAAAAATAGGGGAGACAGTGTGCACCCTTGGCGAGTGCCTCTAGACAAAGCAAGTGGTTCAGACAGGGCCCTATTTAGTTTTATACGAGTGGTTGGGTGAACAAATTTGGCCAATATCATTTTAGTAATGAGTGACCTGAAACCAAATCCCCTCACCACCTCCAAAAGGTACGTCCATGCGATCAAACGCCTTTCTGCATCAATAGATAGTACTGCAAAATCATGGTTGTGCCTCCTCGCATATTCAATCACATCTAAGGTTCTGTGGATATTATCAAAGGTTTGGCGCCCAGGAATAAACCCAGTCTGACCCATCTGAATTATGCTCGGGAGGATGTCTGCCTATCTGGCCACAAGAACCTTTAGAGTAGATTTGGGAGTGATAATTGTGAACTGCAATAGGGCGGTAGGATGTGCAAAGAGTGGCGTCTTTATCCAGTTTGCCAATAAGCAAAAGCAGGGAGTTCCCCATGGACGGAAAAACCGCACCAGAGTCGACAAAGCTGTTAAATAAAGTCACTAGTTGGGGGGCGAGTAGGTCAATACATTTCTTATAAAAAAGGGCTGAATAGCCATCTGGCCCTGGGGCCTTATTATTAGGGAGAGAGCGTATAACCTGGGCAACCTATTCCGGCGTGATCAGGCGTTTAAGTTTCTGCCGAGCTTCAATGGATATAGAGGGTAAACTCGCTTCTCTGATAAAGGATTTTTGTGCTGCCATATCCCATTGATGTGCGGCGAAGAGGGATGTATAAAAGTCCATGAGGATGTGTAGTTTAGATGCTTCATCCTCTTTCAATTGGCCAGCACAATCACATAGTTTAATAATAGTGTTTTTAGCTTTTTCAGACTTCAATTTATATGCAAGGAGGCAAGAGGCCTTGTTGGAGGTGCTGAAGTAGAACTGCCTCGTCCGGAGCAATTTATAGGAAATATCTGACGCCCATAATGCTTTAAGTTCAGCCCTGGCCACTTGAAGTTGTCTATAAACCTTGCGGGCACCCCCTGTTTTGTACAATGAGTCCAACTCAGCCACACGCTTTTCCAGCGCCTCCATCCAAGAACGCAACTTTCGAGTGGGCTACTTCCTTTCGCCAGACCACTCCATTACTTAGTATAACTGATTGTGCAGCTGTCTTTTACTTCAAAGTTCATTCACAGGTCTGCCTTTCCTCGCGTCTCCCCCACACGCATGCAGCCTTCACTTGTGATAAAATGTTGCTATTTCAAACTTTAACACACACCGGTCTTTCAGGTTGCTGGCTGTGTGCGTCTTTTTCTTGGTTTTTCAATATCCAATTCACGATTCAAGGTTAGTACCACAGGTTTGACCTCACCTCCCCATCTCTGCCGTTCACCCGGGAGGGTCACTGGTGTCCTTGGAACACAATGCAGTCTTCACTTGTGGGATCTGGCCTTCTCCAGATGATTTCCACGGCCTGTCAGAGACAACTACCTCCGGTAGGGAACTCTTGGAGTTTTCGACCCGCTGCTCTCGCCCCTTGGTCTGTCGCTCTACTCCAGTAGGTTTGCCTTGCTTCCGGAAGTTCTGCTTGTACTCGTGTTCCATCTTGCTCAGAGTGTGTCTTTGGATTCTGCCTTTTATTCATGTGAAGAGAGCTAATTGGTATCAGATGTATGCACTTAGAATCAAGTGCCTGACTTTACCTGACCCTATTAGTGGGACATGTCCAGTACGATTTGTGAAAGTTAATGTTGTTACTCTGAGTCACCCTCTTCCTCCGCCCATTGTTTGTGTAAAAAAGCCGGGGTTTGGGACCTCAGAGCATCCTAAAACATAGGATGGGTTGTATAAACAAAATAAGGGGGAATACTGTGTTGCACCGTCGGCTATCCTACTTCCATCCCCTGAAGACTCCTCACCCAGGTGATCCTCTTGCACTGGTCCATCCCCAGGGTCTGTATCCATAGGCGATGGCCAGGCCCTGGCCACCTGACAGAGAGATGCCGGGGACTAGCATGGAGTTTCTCACGGAGGAAACGACTATCAGGAGGAAGTGATGACTTAATTAAAAGAGACACAGTATTCTCCCCCCCACCCGAAACTATAACTTCTAAAATTCTGATGGCATATTGTAAATCTGAACAAAATACCATTGCACAAAATACTCACTTAACATCTCCTATTTCTGACAATCTTAATTTGAACAAAGATCCAAAGCAATACAGCTTTACAAAGTCTAAAATTCCTATGGACTCCAACTCCCATAAAACATATAGTACTGGGACGAGGAAGAGGAGAAAGGAGTTAATGTGAAGCCGAAAACACACCAAGGTAAATGTGCAGTCTAGTTGTTGTTATCCAAATCAGCTCTGCAGGGATTTTAAAAATAGTGTGCCTTTTCAAATGAAAAGGAGAGAAGGAGAACAAGAGAGATGCAGAGCAGGTGCAGCGGAAAGCAAAACCGAAGGCAGACACATGCGAGCGGACAATGCTGAAGGAGGCAGGTGCTTCTTACTGGAAAGGAGAGAGACCAGGAACAGCATAACTGATGCCGACGGGAGACCGCTGAGGAGCCGGCAGCAATGGAGACGCTGTGGGGGATGCGGTCAACACGGACTGCAACGCAGCTAGAAGCAACGGGTCGAAAATGCCAGCAAACACTGATGAGTCTGCTCAAGAGTAATGGGAGCCCCGGGGCACACCAACAAAGATTGAATTTATCCAAGTCTCCATATATGAGATGTCGATATGGGGAAAGTAGACATCTCTCCTCTGCAGGTGCCTCCCTCTGGAATGGCCTCCCTGGCCCTTGCAGACTTGAGCCGGATCTCCTTAATTTCCGGAAGCTTCTCAAGACCTTCCTTTACTCTTCCTCCCTCCCTCTACCACTCCCCAGCTAATTTCCACTTCTACCTCTTGACTGGCTGCTTGGTTCCTTCAAGGCACCAGGCCCTCCACGTCCAGTCTTCCGCTGCACTTGGTCTCCCCTGCCATCACTGTTTTTGAGTGTTGTCTAGATGCTGAATTGGATCAATTGAACACATATACATCAAGGAGTTTGTGTAGTTCAACTATTCTTCTGGTTGGCAGGTGAAATACGTAGTGGGTAGATTGACATTTTCCACTGGTGATTGTTTTACTTACTTCTGGTCAAAATGTGACCTGCAGGGACAGTCAGGATAGGAAACATCTTCACTGACCGAAATGCTATATCAAGTCATGGTGTCAAAGATCACGTGATATGGGTGGCATCATTATGCAAATTACTATTTTTGAAGCTTGAACAATACTACCTCTACTGGGACAAAGAAAGCTGATAGTAAATTGGTACGGGTTGCCATACATTTAGAGAGGTGACTGGCACGTGTACATGTGTATTCTCGTGTTTCAAGGGCGGTTGACAGTAACACAGTTGGGCATGTATGTATAGTCATATTTAGAGAGGTGGTGATGGGTAGGGTTGCAACCACATGATACGCGGGATTAACAAGAACGGCATTTATTAGGCAAGAGCGCAGAGAGTAGCAGGCACCTCTGCCGAGCTCCTTTTCATCTGAAGTCTTGTTCCAGACCCACAAGTGGTCCTGAAACACCTTACAGAACGTAACACATCTTTGCCTTTAACAAGGAATTAACCACAGAGAATACAAAAGTGAACAATGAACAATTGAAAATTCATTATGGCAATTCATTAGTATTGTTGCTGTATGTGGAACTATGTATTGACACCACTAAAATTTAAATTTAAACACAAACGAAATAATTATACTTAATGGGACATTGTTTAACACTTCCACTTACACGTCCCCCATCCAGCACTGTTCTTCTCTCACCAAAACTCTCCACTTCTTCACCACCACCTCTCACTTCCTCACCACCCTTACTGACCACAACTCCATCATCTCCATCCTTAAAGGGAGCTGACCCCTCCTTGCTTAATGCCAACCTACCTTTTGACCATACTTTTCCACCATCAATCACCGGCACACAATTCCTCACTGCTGCAATCCTTTTTGGTCCCAAAAATGTGCTCTCTCAGCATTTGAGACCATACCTAGGATTCTTAATCAGAACCCAATCTCCAACCAGCCATTCACGTTCCTTTACTTTTAAATGTTAATCAAATGCTCCTTTATATTGATATTGTGCCTCTTCCACCAATCTCCAATTTACATTCACACTGCACGCCAACCCTATCCATCCCAGACACAATTTTGTACCTGGTTGACGCCCCTTCAATGAGACAAAAGGGGACACCTTTGTGACCGAGTGGGGTGTGACGCAATAACTCCATACCATGTTTTTCAACACATCACTCCACAATAGCCCCAACCTCATAGCCAGTTGAATACCACCCTTAAGGAATCTATTTACACGTTCTACCAGCCCATTTTCCCTGGGGTGGTATAACGCTGTGCGTGTGTTTAATACCAAACTACATCAAAAATGTCTTCATTGTTTCTGAACAGAACTGCACACCATTAACAGTTACACTTTCTGTGGGAACCCCCTCATGAAAGAAAACCTCTTCAAAAAATGTCACCAACTCTACGGTGGTTGCTTTTCTTACTCCCTTCTACTCTATCCACTTCGAGTGGTAATCCACTAAAACCAAAATTAACTTGAAACCCTCTCCCAGCCCCTGAATGGAACCCATTCAATCCACTGCATCCTTTGCCAAGTTTCCTCTGGCACTTGCACAGGCCGAAGTGGTATCTCACGCACCACTTTACTCTTGTCGCTCGCTAAACAAATTTCACTTTCCCTTATTTTTCTATCAACTCCGCCATCCATTGCTGGCCACCAGTAACTCTGTATCAGCATCCTTTTAGTACTGTTCATTCCACAATGCCCTTGAAGAGCAATTTCCATCAGTTTATCCGTAATACCATCAGGGAGAACCACTTTATGACCCCTCCTGAGTCTCCCTCCAGACAAGAACACCTCATCTCTCACCTCATAAAAACAAACAACCTTCCTGTCCACATCATTCCTGCAAGGCCAACCATGCAATGTCTGCTCCGTCACCTTGCTAAGCACTGTGTTATCTCTTTCGCCAACCTCCATTCCTCTTCATTCAAAGCACTGTGATGAATATTATCAACAACAATTTCTTCTTCCTTCCCATCTACCTGTTCCCCCTCATTACCACAATCCGCTGGGAGACGAGGGAGACAATCTGCCACCACATTCTCCTTACCAGGAACATAACACATCTGAAAATCATACATGTGTAATCCTAATACCCATTTAGAAATTCTGGGTGAACCCTTGGACCAGTTTCCACCAGCTAACACCTGTACCAAAGGTGTGTGGTCCGTTTATACTGTTAACCGTTGGCCCCACAGAAGGAACTTAAAATGCATAAGGGCCCAAAACGCTGCCAAAGCTTCTCTCTCTCAACAACTGAATATTTTTTTTTCTGCACCCCTCAATGGTCTAGATGCAAATGCTATCACATCTTCTTCCTTCCCACAGTCCATTTGTTACAAGGGTGCTCGCAGACCCAATAAGCTGGCATCTAGCATCTAATGTCAAAAATGTCTTCTGTCCACTCACATATCCCCCTAAAGAAGGTGCATTCGAGATCCCTTTCTTAATCTCCTGGAATGCTTCCATACACTAATCTGGTCACAAGAAGTTGACTTCCTTCTTTAGTAACGCTCTCAATGTTGTCGAGATGAGGGCAACATTTTTGACAAACTTGTGATAAAACTTTGCCATGCCCATGAATGACCTCAACTGATCCTTATCCTGTGGTGCTGGGGCCTTACTTATACTTTCTACTAGACTGTGCTTGTGAGAAATTCCTTGAGCTGGAATTTTGTGCCCAAGATACTCTACCTCACATACTCCAAGCTTACATTTGCTGCGCTGCACTGTTAGGCCAATTTCACATAACCTTTTCAAAACATTCCTCAATACCATGTCATGTTTTTCGACATAATTAGCAAAAATGAGAATGTCATCCTGAAACACGATCGCATTACAGACACCCTCTGAAACCTTTTCCATTACACGCTAAAAGACACCCTCAGCTGATGCCAAGTCAAAGGGCATCCTAAGGTACTTGAAAGTTCCTTCCAGTGTAATGAACGCTGTGACGTCTTGACATTCTTGTGACAAAGGTACTTGGTGATAAGAACCTAACAAATCCATGACCGTAAACCAACTTGATTCTCCCAACACAGCCAAAACCTCTGTTATGACTGGCAAAGGGTGTCTTTCCAGTAAAATATTTTTATTAAGTTCTCTAAAATCAATACATACATTGATTTTCCAATTGCTCTTTGCTACTAGGACCTCCAGAGATACCCACTCTGTGTAATGCACACGTTCTATCACCCCTCTTTGCAAGAGTCCATTGAGTTCCCCATGTAGTTGCTTCTTCATGTGGTGAGAAACTGGCCACACCTCATGCATCACTAGCTGATACAGTGTTCAAAATCTTTTAGCTTCACCAAATTCTCTGTGAACACCATTGGGAATTCTGAGGCCCATTTATCGTCCACTTCCGCTATCGTCACTGGGATAGGTGCACTTGCCTGATTACGAACCCCTAGGTTCCTTTGTTCCTGCTATCCCAGCAAAGATGATCCTTTCTTTGTCACTAGGATGTTTGCCGTACATTCCCTTCCTTTATAGCCAACGAGTCCTTGAAACTTCCCTACCAGTTCGATTTCTGTCTCACCATAGCTACACGGCTGGATGTGGGGCAGTTGTTAAGATGGAATTCTGAACTCTGACCTGGTGGGCAGAGGTTCAGAAGGCCAGCCTGATTTCTTGGAACAGGGTAACCTTTTGGTCAAGCCAGACCAATCAAGGTAGCATTGGCGGCGGTCAAGATCAGTTTTCAGGAATGGTGAGGGTGACTGAAAGACCTCAATGAGCACACAGAGTAAAGGACACTTACAAATCATTCCCAGTCAGGTGCATATATATTTAAAGTACAAATGCATTTATTCAAGGCCTTTGAGTTTCAACACAATAGTTATTAACAGTAACACATTTAAGCCAACACAATCCTACTGAAATACATATATACAAGACCAAGTGGCCTAAAGGGTTAATGAATGAAATTTGTCCACAACCTATAAAGGGAAGGAAGCAGGTGGTGCAAATAGTCTTTAGGCAGTTCTGCAGAAATCCTAACTGAAAGGCAGTCCTATTGCTCAAATGTACTTGCAATGCTGGCGCACGCAGTAGTGCAGATGTGCAAACCGGGGTCTCTTGTAGGGTCTGTAGCACCTCAGGAAGGTGGGTGAGGTGATGCAGAATAGGTTCCCACTAGTCGTAGAGGGTCTACCCAAAGGGGCAGAGCAGGTTCCAAGAGTTGGGAACCGATCCATAGATCAGGCTATCTGTGGAAAGCAAAGGGGCCCTCAGGGGCCACTTGTGCGTAAAAACAGGTGGATGCACTAGGGGTCACCGGTAAGGGTTGCAAATACTCACCAACCCCTGGCGCACTCTGGACCAAACTTTGGCAGTCGAGTCCAATTCGGTTGCATGTTCAAATGCTGCAATTATGTGGCTCTGCGACTTTCATCGACAAAGTTACAGCGTTGATTCCCAAATGGGACGGTGGTGATATGTCGCTTCTGGTGGATGGATCAGGCCAGTTTCACTGTAGCAGGCTTCAGGGCACAGAGGGGCACAGCTGCAATGCACCTGCAAAGTTTGTCACCAGGGCTGGGCGACACGGTAACCGCTTATACTCCTGTTTGGGCACTCTCTCTTTACTCCAGACCTGGAAATGCCAAGTGTACGAAATTTGGTGCGAGAGTGCTGTGAACACAGAGCTTGCAATGTACCACGTTTCGAGGGCCTCCTCGAAACGGCAGCAGCATCAGAGCAAAGCTCCTGCGCAAGCTAGTCAGCCCACTGGTTGGCCCAGGGGCACTTCTGAGAAGGCTTATTTGCACGGTTTGATGAAGGTGCAGAGAATAGTTGGTCCCACTATTCCAATGGGTCGAAGCGTCTTCGCAGACCTTCTAGTCCGATTAGATGCAAAGGGGTCCATCGGGACTACAGCGGGCTCAGTGTGCCAAACCTTCCAGCGGGTCACCAGTGGTTCCTCGACTCAGCTTCTTAGTTTCAGGATACTTGGATCCTATCCTTCAGTCAGTGATAACTCAAGGGATCGACATGGTATGGATGATTGGAGCCCCCTCTTATCCAGAATCTCTTTCGCGCCAAAACAAAGAGGACCCAATGGGAGATCTGATCACATACAGGCACACCATATGTGGATCAATCATGAACCACGGTGGTCCCAGGCATTCACAGCACACCAGACTCTCTGGTACCCAGGATGTGTATTGGAACCAGACAGTCCAACCCACATCCTGGAAGCACACACACAAGGCATGCAGAAGCCTGCGAAAGCTAGGCGTTTCGCGGGAGAATGCATGCCCAAATAAGGCTCGACCTGGGGAAGGTGAAGGGACAAGATGGCCAAAGGACAAGACAAAGAACCTTGTGGCATGGCCATTTTGGAGCCAGGCCACCTATTTGTGCCAAACGCAGTTTACCTGGCAGGAAAGGGTTAAAAATATATGAAAAGATAAGCTGCCACCAGCCCTGTCCAAGGCACATCTACACTCCTCCTAAACAAATCCTTTGAGAGTGCCTTTGAGAGTGCCTAGGGCCTTTAGAAATGACAGGAAGACCCAAATGCACTATACTGTAAGGTACATTGTGCACTTGCAACATGTTGCAGAAAAGTTGCAACATTGACAAGGACTAAGGACAAAGGGAAACAAAGTCTCCCAGTACTGACTGTCTGTACCGGCGTATCAGTTTCCACATAATAAAATGAGCGAAAAGCCCAGGGGAGTGCAGCTGGAGCCTGTGCTCCACTGGCAAAGTCAGACTATGGTGTTAAACAGCAGCAAGAATTTGGGGGGTACACAACTGAAGGG